>NC_140543.1:33087010-33727497 GCF_057382185.1 Mchenga conophoros
GTTAAACTAAAATACTCTTTGAGAGTTAATATATAAAGTCTTAACACCAAGTGTTAAATTATCAACTCCAGACAGATTTGGTGTTTAACACTAAATCAGAGTTAACGTACCAACTCTCCAAAAAGAGTTAAATTAACACTCTCTGGTGTGGACCCATATAGACACTTTAATAGTGTTGAAATCAAATCCGACAGTGTTAATTTGGACATGCTGGATTTGCTGTGTAGTCTCTGCCTCTGTTAATGATATTCTGAGTGTTCTTTATCACAAAAACATTGTAATGTTCTGTCAAATGTTATCAAGTTCTATGTCTGTGTATTACTTCGAATTACTTTAACTGTGTATTTGGCTTGATACATGGATCAAAACATAAGACACATCTTAATTTAATGTGTTAGGAGTTTTAATGTACAGTGTTTACTCAGATAATGGTGGTTTATGTTGAGTATTTTGTAATAATTTTTAAATGGTGAGTTGTTTTTTATTTACACCATCTCTATTTGTTAATGATGGGAATGTTTAGTTGTTGATGTTGGCTAGAATACAGTTTAAAATCGAAGAGATATTCTATTATGCCTTGTTGCTTTATATATATTATAACGCCAACTGTCACACTGGCAGGCTACATGAAATGGTACTAAGGGGCATCATAATCTGAGAGGGGGCACCTTGGCATTTTTCTGAACTCAAGTTTCTCTGGCTAAAAATATAATTATTTCATGTCATTTTTGCTTCTTTTTCTTTAACTATTTATTCTGATTCCAGAAGAGCTTTAGTTTTCTAATGTTGGTTAAACAAAACTGAAAAAATAAAGAACTAAATTGAGACCTTTTGAACTCTTAGAATTTCTAATAGATATAAACATTCTTTTTTTGGTCACTGAATTTATCTGAAGCTTATTTTATCAGTTGAATAACAAATTCTTTGCACCCACCTGTTCTGTTGATGAACAGCAATTTCATTCGAATGCTATTTTTGCAAAACTCACCACTTCTGAAAGGATGATATGTGTTGTTGAACTACCGGACAAATAAACTGAAATCTAATCAATTTTTAATTTTTTTTTTGGACTATGTAGTACAGACAACTAAAAAATTGCAAATGACAAAAGCATATCGACAACATCTGTGTATTGACTGCCTGTGTTCCCAGGCACTTTAATTTCAGAGAAGGGTAGACAGAAGTGCATAATCTGTCAAAAATGTAGCAATATTTTATAATTAACCATATATACTATTTAATCTAATTAGAAATCCTGGCCTACAATCTTGTTTATCCAAGAAACTGTTAAATCTGATTATCATTGCTTGTTAATTTGTAATTATATAAGACAGTATAAAGAATTGTAAATCATCTGTATGTCACATTATGGCAAAGTCCTTTCAAAAAAAATAACTTGTGATGGCAAAATGCTTTTTAACAAAACAACTAGTAAACATTTTGGAAGCTAATCAAGGGAAAATAGGACTTATTGTTACAAGATGATGTTTATAGGCCACATCAGCTTTAAGAATTTGTCATTATCATTCACTTTCAATAACTTTTTTCGCAACCATAGTGACATTCTTTACTAATATTAATGGACTTTTCACCCTAAAATCAAATTTACACATTTTTCTGTTCGCTAGCTGTAGTATTCCTTAATCCACATTGTTTTAGTGTGAGTTGCCCAATTTTAGAGATATTGACTGTACAAGCCTACCCTTCTCTTGTTTCACGTGGTACTTAATGCTTAGTAGCAATGTCTTTATGTAGACCTTATGTAGCTTCATGTAGTTTTTCAACAAGGAAGAGATCGCTACAGCTAATATTTCCCAAAACTAGGCAACTCACGACAAAACATTCTAGATGGATAAACAGCAAGCCAATGTGTGTCACTGCAGGGTATGCAGGTGTGTTGAGAGAACGTACCCAAAAGCAGACAAGGAGAGAGAGAGGACACTGAACTTAAAACAAAAGCGAGCCTTTATTCTGGCTGATGGCAGGAGTAAAAGAAAACAATGACAACGTGTACAGCAAATTTTGATGTGATCTGTCCCTCTAACGCTAAACACAAACCTTGTTTTCAACAGAAGTTAAAGATGCGGTCATTTTCAAAGAATTTTAAACAATAAAGAGTCCTTGTGAAATCTGAGCTAACATACAACTAAACCATCAGAAAATTAAATTTGTGACTGCTTGTTATACGGCTGAATATATCAAATGCTTCAATGACAAAATGAAACAAGACAGAATTTATGAACTCAAGGATAATCATACAAATAACAATTACAGCTGTAACCATTAGTACACTCATCAAGTTCAAATGATGTCCATTTCAAAGTAATTGCTGGAAAGGACATTGTCGAACTCTGTGCGAAATTCAGGATAAGAACTGTAAGTGCATGGCACTTTAAGGGTAGCTCCACAGGTGTGAGCAACAGGCCTTCTGTTGAGCCCAGTTTCAGCATTAAAGCACACCAAAATTTTGTCAACACATATCACAGAAGATCCTGTGCAGAAGCGCAGGATTTTTTCAGCTTTGGTTTCATCAGCGTTTTTAACATAACGCTGAAGATGGTTAAACTTTGGCTCTTGGAGAATGGCCTTATGAGCCATTGTTTCAATGGCAGGCTGCATGTTGTTCTTAGGTGGTAGGAAGTGGGAACCCATCCTTGTAAAAGGTCAAGCAGGTCCTCTTCATCATTTTCATCCACTGTGCCTTGGAGAGCCTTCTCAACAGCTGATCTCTCAACAGGAGGGAGATAGTTGAGAAACGATGCAATCAGAATGTCTACATCAACTGAGTCCATTCCGTGGATGCAAGCTAAAATGAAAGCCCTTGACAGCCTCACTAGAAAGACACCGTGGTCTAGTAAGCCTTTCACCCATATCTGCCCAACTGCTTGCCATTCAGCCTCACTAAAGTCTGGCCTCAAGCCTTGGAACTCGTTCATTTTCACCTTCACACTGTTCCAAAAATTGCTCCCAAAATGCAGTGTAAACCTCCCTTGACACCCCAGCATCATCAACAGCATTTTCATTTACAAAGTTCATCTTTAAAGTCTCATTCAGAATGCGACTGTCCATAAATACAGCCAAAAGATCATCAACAACTTTTATCCTGCGAATTGATACATGTAGGGGGCTCTGTGGGTCTCCTGAATTTGATGGGGAAAGTTGGTTGCTTGAATCTAAAGGCAAACCTTGTGCGATGAAATTCAGTCCATGGTCCTGAGTAAAAGACAAAACATGCACATTCCATAAGAAATGCAAATGAATTGTACAGATTACACAATATCAATGTTCTGAAAAAGTTTGAAATTTATTTGTCTAATTTTAGTGGGCTGTATATTCCCAAACCATGGTTGCACTGACAATTTATCTATAACATTAATATTGTGGCCTGATGGATGTCCTTGTATGCCTCACAGAAAATTATACAAGTGTTCTTTACATGTATGAGAAGACTCCTGTGCAAAATAGGTAGAGAACACAATAGTGACACCAAAACAATGTCTCACTGCTGTGTTATGTAAATAATTTTATTTCAAGACTAAATTTCCTGTTTAATCTTATCTTAATGTAAAACACTGGAATTTTCTCTGTCAACTGACAATATCCTTTTAATTCAAATGGACCCACAAACTGCCATATCCTCCGAAAATAGCATGAAATTTTGGCATCTCTACAGTATGTAAAGGTAGGTGTTTATGGTTGCCTGAATTGATCCATGTTACCTGTGCAATCTGGGGTGCTTCCTCCTGTATTGACTGCATATGGGGTGTGGGCAAGCCATTAGCTGAAGACAATGGTAGCAGGAAACCATCCATAGGTAATCCATTTGTGTCGGCATTCTGAGAAGGCAGTATGGCATTAATTGACAACAGACACCTTAACCCTTCAAGATTAGAAGACTCTTCTTCAATCTTCTACCTTGGCCTATTCCAAATCATGAATGTTCTTAAAAAGTCTGCAAAATATGTCAATAGGTCTTAAGAAATAGAACAAAAATACACCTCTTTATTTTCAGCCTACATGTCTCACTTACAAGAGTAAAAAAACATATTACAGTGGAATTCCACATGTTTTTATCATATCTTCATGTACTTCTTACTACTTAAAATGTTGTATTATTGCTGCAAAAAAATCAAGTTTTAAACAAACAAGAGATGAATTCTGATTAATAGAAATCGAGCAAGTGTTTCACAGTACTGTAGGTTATTTCTTTTAAGATCCAAAAGAATATTACAGAAAATAACACACATGCTTAAATTTTGTCCAAGCAGGAATGCATGATCAGCTTTTTTTAAATCAGAACTATGCAAGTTACTGAATTTGATTATTAATAAATTTCCATATTTTGTCACACTTAAACCATATCAACCACAACTGTCCATGGTCTTACCTGTCTGAGATCCTCACTGTTGACATAATTCAGGGTTATCACGACTGTGTCATCACCATCTGCTCTGACAAGATCCTCTTCAGGATTCCATACAACCGTATCCGCTTCGTCTATGTGTGGAAAACGAAATTCAAAATCTTCTGGAAGTTTGTCCCAGGACTCTAGTTTGAAGGATTTGTTAGGAACTATACTGGTCAGATCAATAATTTCAGAGCAGTGGTCAGGGAAATCATGATCACTTGAGTCAGTCTGCTGCCGCTTCCCACGACAGTGTTTTTAATGTCTGTTGGGGTTGAATGCATATGATGGGATTTTCCTGGACTTTGTGTTGTCACTGCCTCACAGAGTGATTTCAGTTTTTTTGGATTGTGTTCCATCTTGAAATTGTGAATCTGTGAACCAGAAAACAAACACAAGACACAAACGAAAATAATTCAATTATTTTTTCAGCAGCCAGTCATTTTGTACATGTTAATGAATACAAAGCTGTAAGTCTTTCACAGATGTATTAAATGTACCTTACCATACAAGTCAACAACAAATTCCTGGAATAATTTCATCCTACAGAAGTGCAACTATTCGTAGATGTACATAAAGCACTTGAATAAGACAACTCTTTATTGCAGTTACACAGTCATACCTAGTACAATAGTACAACAAAATTAGAAAATGTCGCATGTTACCACCGAGCACTACTAAACACAACAAAATACAGTAACTTTAAAGTGATCATTATTTGTAATTAGAGATGGACCGATCCGATATTACGTATCGGTATCGGTCCGATACTGACCTAAATTACTGGATCGGATATCGGAGAAAAATAAAAAATGTAATCCGATCCATTAAATATCACGAAAGCACCTCACAAAACTTGCAACACGCCGTAACTCACCTCAGAACGTTAGCACGTCGGAGCAGTATGCATCACGTGATAGAGCGGCTGTGGCATGCGGGACCTGTGGTCTGGATAGCATTTGGAGATTCGCTAGCAACCCGGCATTTCATCTCCGACAAAATTATCCCCGAGAGAAGTAAAGCAAGTGTGTAAGTCCATCTCTGAATGTTTGTAAAGCATTCCTGCGTTAAGCTTAACAAACGATATATGGAGCGACTGCCTCTTCTTGCTGCTACTTCAATCATGAAACTGCTTAACGATCAGCTGATCGGCTTTTCTGTCGCGAGTCTGTCTCTCTTGTTTGTTTTTGGCCCACTTTGCACCAGAAAGAGGAAACCAGCGGATAAACAACAGCAGCACATTTAAGCTTGATAAGCAGTTGTTAGAATTTATTTAATATTACTTTCTACACCAGGATCTTTTTCTACGTAGCTGACGCTGGTAACTGTGCAGGGGCGGATCTAGCAAAGTTTAGCCAGGGGGGCCGATAGGGCATTAACAGGGAAAAGGGGGCACAAAGACATACCTTTCTTTCTTATTCTCATTTAAAATGTCTAGCTTTTAATAAATAATTATCTGACACCCAAAGTTTTAATTTGATGTAAAATGAATAGAAGTCAATTACTGTATATAGTGACTATTAAGTCTAATATAAATACCCTAGTAAGCTATAGTACTTTTTACTTTGGGAAGGTACCATCTGTGCAGTCTGCAATTTTGTTGAAGAAAGATGTTGAATCTATTTAATATTTCTTGAAAAATAATTGATTTCTGTGCATTTTTTTTCACACTGCATCAAATTAAGGTTGATTACGTCGATTAAGCATCATGAGGTGGAGCGTGAGGGGTGGTTCCCTATTTTTTATTTATTTATTTTTGTTGTTGCTGGGAGTTGGAACCCTATTAGTTAGGTTGCTTAATATTTACGCTAAGTACTCTTTAAAATACCAGAATAGGGAGGATGGTGTAGGTTTAAGTTTATTAGATTGATCAGTATTGCTGAACTATTAAATTTTTTTTTTGCATACAGGTATAACAGAATAGCTTTAGGGTAGTTGTTGTTTTAAACTTGAGTATGAACTTATACAAAATGCAGCAAGATATTTAAAAAACAGTTTTGTTGATTAAAAAACACTACATCAGATTCATATCGGTATCGGCAGATATCCAAATTTATGATATCGGTATCGGACATAAAAAAGTGGTATCGTGCCATCTCTATTTGTAATAATAACTTTCTTATTTTAACAAACCTGTTTGCCAGTGTCACTGTCAGATGAATCCCCATGTTCAAGTAGATCTGGGACAAAATCATCTGTCTCACTGTCAAATCCAAGTAATGTCACCGGTGAATCTTCTTCAGTTATGCTGACAGAAAAATCCTCTTCAGATGAGGACTGAACTGTTAACGGTGTTTCATCTTTCGTGCAAATGTAAAATCTCAGGAGCTTCAATTTGGTTTGTTCATAAAGTTTGCCAACAGTGTCATCTAAAGCAATCGGATTTCTTTTAAAATCACAGACATCAATGACAAAGTCTTCAACTCTCCCTTTTGGTGAGTACCCATCTGGAAAAAACAGGTCCTTTCCCATTTCCAAAATCTTAGCTACAGTTGTAGTTTTTTCCACAGTTGCAAGTCTTGTTCCTCCACCATTTCTGGTTCTCACTTGACGGTACTCATTACTGCTTAAATGAAGCCATCCGATTTCTATTTTTCTGCAGGTCTTCTCTCCTGCAGTATTTAAATGTCTTGCCATCCCTTCACTTTGCTTGTGGAACACACCTGATGAACCACACAGCACTCCTTTGGTTTTTGATCTTACTTTCCGTGCCGCAATTTTATCTCTTAGGTTCTGCAGAAGAGTCTCTTTATCTGTGCTGTACTTAGTTTGTTGACAGAAGGACTGGACAGCTACTCTACCATATGTCCTTATGTATTTTGCCATTTGTCCATCAGTCATGACGGACAGCACTGCCTTATCCACCTGCAGACATAAAACATTAGAGAAATGCTATTAATATACTTTTATTCTAGGAAGCCACACTAGCACACATGGAATACTAACTGTATTAGAATAGAGTTCTTAATCACTGTTCATGATCATTATCAAAAGTTACTCTGTCAACTTCTATCTTATTACTTTACTGTTGTTGTGTTAGTATTGGTATCGGACATAAAAAAGTGGTATCGTGCCATCTCTAATATAAATATCTACTACTATTACTATACTGATACCGATATCATAAATTTGGATATCTGTCGATACCGATATGAATCCGATATAGTGT
Source organism: Mchenga conophoros (assembly GCF_057382185.1). Lineage (NCBI taxonomy): Eukaryota > Metazoa > Chordata > Actinopteri > Cichliformes > Cichlidae > Mchenga > Mchenga conophoros. Next base: position 33,094,585 of record NC_140543.1, read on the forward strand.
TTTTTAATCGACAAAACTGTTTTTTTAAATATCTTGCTGCATTTGCTGCACTATATACAGTCAATTACTGTATATAGTGACTTAATAGTCACTATATACAGTAATTGACTTCTATTCATTTTACATCAAATTAAAACTTTGGGTGTCAGATAATTATTTATTAAAAGCTAGACATTTTAAATGAGAATAAGAAAGAAAAGTATGTCTTTGCGCCCCCTTTTCCCTGTTAATGCCCTATCGGCCCCCCTGGCTAAACTTTGCTAGATCCGCCCCTGCACAGTTACCAGCGTCAGCTACGTAGAAAAAGATCCTGGTGTAGAAATTAATATTAAATAAATTCTAACAACAGCTTATCAAGCTTAAATGTGCTGCGTTGTTTATCCACTGGTTTCCTCTTTCTGGTGCAAAGTGGGCCAAAAACAAACAAGAGAGACAGACTCGCGACAGAAAAGCCGATCAGCTGATCATTAATCAGTTTCATGATTGAAGTAGCAGCAAGAAGAGGCAGTCGCTCCATATATCGTTTGTTAAGCTTAACGCAGGAATGCTTTACAAACATTCAGAGATGGACTTACACACTTGCTTTACTTCTCTCGGGGATAATTTTGTCGGAGATGAAATGCCAGGTTGCTAGCGAAGCTCCAAATGCTATCCAGACCACAGGTCCCGCATGCCACAGCCGCTCTATCACGTGATGCATACTGCTCCGACGTGCTAACGTTCTGAGGTGAGTTACGGCGTGTTGCAAGTTTTGTGAGGTGCTTTCGTGATATTTAATGGATCGGATTACATTTTTTATTTTTCTCCGATATCCGATCCAGTAATTTAGGTCAGTATCGGATCGATACCGATACGTAATATCGGATCGGTCCATCTCTAATTTATATACTACGTTACTAAAAAATATTTTGCTAGTAAGGTATAAGTAAGGTAAGTTCCACCACCAAGTATTTTGTGCCATGGTGTCCATGTTACCATGGTAATGGCACAGCCAGATAACAACATCCAAATTCATGGGCTGCAACCTCTTTTTTTTTTTTTTACTTTATTTATCACATTGTCCAAATTCATGGGCTGCATCCTCCTGAGGACCCTTTTGTAGACCGATTATGTCACAGCGATGCGCCGTAGGCTATCCAAATTCGTAGACTCCTTTTTTTTTTTATTTGCACAGAAATGTACAACAATTATGGCAATCTCTACAAAGATTCTATTTTAAATTCGTAAACTCCTCCGAATGCAGCGGACAAATGCGTCCTCCTTTTCACCGAGTTTTTTTTTTTTAATTATTGAACTTTATTAAGAAACAGTATACAGAACATGTATACAACCAGAACAAAATTAACATATGCCAGGGGGTGTAATACAAAGAATTACAAACATTCACTTTTCACCGAATTTGAAGGATGGGTTGGGTGTGTGCTTTGTGGCCCACCATATCCCAGAATTCAAAGTGCGGCCCAGCCAAACTCCAGTTTCCGGTAATGGCAGCCGCTAATAAGTTTTTTAAATTGACCGTTATTAATCTTTCTGGGTCACAAAATAAACTTTTAACATATTTCAGGGGAGAACGTGGGTGTATAAACTTGAAATATCTGCTCGGTTTATCAAGATATCGCATATTTGCAAAAGTGCTTCGACGTTTTCCTTGAGGTCTGTTACCCACCAGCTCAATAGGTAGCCGAGAGCTCAAGGGTCACTAAAGCCGCGGAGAACGGCACAACTCCCGGCACATTATTTTCAGATCACCACGGACTTTTGCTACTCAGGCTAAACGTAATATATAAAACACTTAGACATCCTAAAAATGTTAATGTTTGGCTTTTTTCAGTGTTTCATTTGTTCGTGAGTAAAACGGTTTGGCTGAGATTAAAGTTATTACATTAAATTCCATCCATCCATCCATCTTCATCCGCTTTATCCGAGGCCGGGTCGCGGGGGCAGCAGCCTAAGCAAAGAGGCCCAGACCTCCCTCTCCCCAGCCACCTCCTCCAGCTTATCCAGGGGAACTCCAAGGCGTTCCCAGGCCAGCCGAGAGATATAATCTTTCCAGCGTGTCCTGGGCCTGCCCCGGGGCCTCCTCCCGGTGGGACATGCCTGGAACACCTCACCCAGGAGGCGCCCAGGGGGCATCCTTGTCAGATGCCCGAACCACCTCAACTGGCTCCTTTCGATGTGGACCAGCAGCGGCTCTACTCTAGTGATGGTAAATTTGATTCTTTTTACTGAATCGAGTGTTAATGAGTCACTCACCAAAGTGAATCGGGTGTTTTGAGTCATTTGATTCACTGAGTCAGTTGATCAGAGAGTGCAAAAATTTTACATTTTCACTCAAACTTAATTTGTTTCCCTTTTCATGTAAATCCCACTGCTAAGATGAATGATTAAAAAAAAACCCAAAACAACTATTTTATAGAGAAAAAAAAGAGCAAAAACATTTCTAAAATTAAGCAATTTCCTATCCAAATTGCTTAATAAACATTTATTTTGTTTATTTTTATTTTATTAGTATTTTCCTTAAGTGTGTCAAATATATATTTTCTCATCTAAATGTCCACTGCGCTATGAGCCAGGGGGCGGTAATGCGCCTTAACATTGGTTGCCAACCAAGAAGAAGAAGAAGCTGTGAGCCAGGAGGGAGGGGGTGAGTGAGTGATTCGTGCGCTCGCTCGCTCTATGATTCAGCACAGGAGGGAGGGGGTTAGCGAGTGAGTGACTCGTTCGCTCGCTCTATGATTCAGCACAGGAGGGAGGGGGTGAGCGAGTCCTGAGTGATTCGTTCGCTCTTTGATTCAGCACAGGAGGGAGGGGGTTAGTGAGTCCTGAGTGATTCGTTCGCTCTTTGATTCAGCACAGGAGGGAGGGGGTGAGCGATTCCTGAGTGATTCGCTTATGCTTACGATTCAGCACAGGAAGGGACGGGGTGAGTAGCTCAAATGTGTTGTTAGCATGTTAGCAGCGCGATGCTACTGTGAACCGTGGAGCTATTTTCTTGATGTGAGCTTCTACTCAGGGTTTTTTGTTCCAGTTCAGAGCAGAATGCTTTTGTTACGAAACTGGCTGTTGTTTTTCCCCCCACAATTTTAATTATAAGCTAGATATATTTCTACTAATGGAATTAGTTTGCTAACAGCAACAGGGATGAGTCAGTGAGTCAGTTGGGCTTGTGAATCATGATTCACGAGTCAGTAAAGTGATTCTCGAGTATTGAACAATTCGTTCACAAATCGAACATCACTACTCTACTCTGAGCCCCTCCCGGATGGCCGAACTTCTCACCCTATCTCTAAGGGAGAGGCCAGCCACCCTTCGGAGGAAGCTCATTTCTGCCGCTTGTATCCACGAGCTCGTTCTTTCGGTCACTACCCACAGCTCGTGGCCATAGGTGATGGTAGGGTCGTAGATCGACCGGTAAATTGAGAGCTTCGCTTTTACACTCAGCTCCCTCTTCACCACGATGGACCGGTGCAGCGTCTGCATTACTGCAGCTGCAGCCCCAATCCGTCTGTCGATCTCCGGCTCCCTTCTCCCATCACTCGCGAACAAGACCCCGAGATACTTGAACTCCTCCACTTGGGGCAGGAACTCATCCCCGACCCGGAGTGGGCACTCCACCCTTTTCCGGCTGAGAACCATGGCCTCAGATTTGGAGGTGCTGATCCTCATTCCCGCAGCTTCGCACTCGGCTGCGAACCGTTCCAGTGCGAGCTGGAGGCCCTCACCCGATGAGGCCAACAGAACCACATCATCCGCAAAAATCAGAGATGAGATTCTGAGGCCACCAAAGCGAAAGCCCTCCGCCACTTGGCTGCGCCTAGAAATCCTGTCCATAAAAATTATGAACAGAACCGGAGACAAAGGGCAGCCCTGGCGGAGCCCATCACCCACCGGGAACGAGTCCGACTTATTGCCGGCAATGCGAACAAAGCTCTTGCAACGGTTGTATAGGGATCGAATGGCCCGTAGCAATGGGCCAGACACCCCATACTCCCGCAACACCTCCCACAGGACACCCCGAGGGACACGGTCGAATGCCTTCTCCAAGTCCACAAAACACATGTAGACTGGTTGGGCAAACTCCCATGCACCCTCAAGTATCCTCGAGAGGATAAAGAGCTGGTCCAGTGTTCCGCGACCAGGACGAAAACCGCATTGTTCCTCCTGTATCCGAGGTTCGACTAGCGGACGAACTCTCCTTTCCAGCACCCTGGCATAGACTTTCCCAGGGAGGCTGAGGAGTGTGATCCCCTGTAGTTGGAACACACCCTCCGGTCCCCCTTCTTAAAGATGGGGACCTCCACCCTGGTCTGCCAGTCCACAGGTACTGCCCCTGATCTCCACGCAACATTGCAGAGGCGTGTCAACCAGGACAGCCCTACAACGTCCAGAGCCTTCAGGAACTCGGGGCGGACCTCATCAACACCAGGGGCTCTGCCACCAAGGAGTTGTTTAACTGCCTCAGTGACCTCGCCCCCGGAAATTGGCGGGTCATTCCCCTCATCCCCAGACTCTGCTTCCTCCTCGGAAGACGCGTCAGTGGGATTAAGGAGGTCCTCGAAGTATTCCTTCCACCGCCTGACAATTTTCTCAGTCGACGTCAGCAGCGCTCCGCCAGCACTATACACAGTGCAGGTAGAGCACCGCTTTCTCCTCCTGAGATGCCTGACGGTTTGCCAGAATCTCTTCGAGGCAGTCCGAAAGTCTTTCTCCATGGCCTCTCCGAACTCCTCCCACACCCGAGTTTTTGCTTCAGCTAACCAAGCCCGATAGGACTCCTTCTTCAGCCTGGTGGCTCCCTTCATCTCTGGTGCCCACCATTTGGTTCGGGGATTACCACCACGGCAGGCACCAGCCATCTTGCGGCCGCAGGTCAATGCAGCAGCTTCGGCAATGGAGTCGCTGAACATGGTCCATTCGGACTCAATGTCCCCAGTCTCCCTCGGAATGCTGTTGAAGCTCTGCCGGAGGTTTGCGTTGAAGATCTCGCGGACTGGGGCCTCTGCTAGACGTTCCCAGCACACCCTCACTACGCGTTTAGGTGCACCAGGTCTGTCCAGCGTCCTCCCCCGCCACCTGATCCAACTCACCACCAGTTGGTGATCAGTTGACAGCTCAGCCCCTGTCTTTACCCGAGTGTCCAGAACATATGGTCGCAGGTCTGGTGATACGATTACAAAATCGATCATCGACCTACAGCCTAGAGCGTCCTGGTCCCACGTGCACTTATGGACACTCTTCGTTATGGCCAAACTGTGATTAGCACAGAAGTCCAATAACAAAGCACCGCTCGGGTTCAGATCAGGGAGGCCGTTCCTCCCAATCACGCCCCTCCAGGTCTCCCTGTCGTTACCCACGTGAGCATTGAAGTCTCCCAGCAGAACAACAGAGTCTCCAGGTGGAGCACCCTCCAGCACCCCCCCCCAGGGACTCTAAGAAGGCTGGGTACTCCGAACTGCCACTCGGCGCATAAGCACAGATGACAGTCAGGACCCGTTCCCCGACCCTAAGGTGCAGGGAACAAACCCTCTCATCCACCGGGAAAAACCCCAACGTACCGGCAGCAAGCCAAGGGGATATTAGAATACCCACCCCAGCCCGCCGCCTCTCACCAGGGTCAACTCCAGACTGAGACAGAGTCCAGCCCCTCTCCAGGAGACTGGTTCCAGAGCCCAAGCCATGCGTAGAGGTGAGCCCGACTATATCTAGCCGGTACCTCTCAACCTCACGCACTAACTCAGGCTCCTTCCCCACCAGAGAGGTGACATTCCATGTCCCTATTGCCAGTCTTGGCAGCCGGGGGTCAGTCCACCAGGGCCTCCGCTCCTGGCCGCCACCCGACACACAATGCACCCGACCCCTATGGCACCTCCTGCGGGTGGTGGGCCTGCGGGAGGATGGGCCCATGTCTCCTCTTCGGGCCGTGCCCAGCCGGGCCCCATGGACTAAGGCCCGGCCACCAGACGCTCGCCCTCGGGCACCCTCCCCGGGCCTGGCTCCAGGGCGGGGCCCCGGTAACCCTATCCCGGGTAGGGTAAACTGTTCCCTCGGTGTTCTTTTCATAAGGGTCTTCTGAATCGCTCTTTGTCTGGTCCCTCACCCAGGACCAATTTGCCATGGGAGACCCTACCAGGGGGCGAAAGCCCCCAGACAACATAGCCCCTGGGATCCCTGGGACACACAAACCCCTCCACCACGATAAGGTAGCGATTCAAGGAGGAGACATTAAATTCGATAAAATAAAACTTTATTAATCCCCCGGGTGGGTTCCTCCTTGGTTTTACACCACTTAATCAACGTCAAACAGAAAACTGATTAAACAGAAGTGTGAGATGGTCGAGAATTTACTCCAGTGTCGTCTTATATTTTAGATAGCAAGGAGCGGGCAGCCGAGTTTATTAAACTCCACCGAGATAGCGGTGACGCAAATCAGAAGGCTAGACCATCCAATTTCCCCAGCCGTTTACTTCCGGCCTACCCGACCTTCTGAGGACCCGGCCCACGTAGACCACGAAGCCCGAGTTCTCGGGAGGATGCAGCCCATGAATTTGGACACGATTTGAAATTTCAAAACATATGTGCACTTAACGAGTTATGTTTAATGAACCTGAACATATTTACAAGAATTAACATTAAAGGCCTGCATATACGACCTCGGTTTTTCAACAAGTTACTCGCCTTTTGAACCGCGGTGTTTAATGCTTTGTTGTTTATACGTACTTTGTCTTGTTGCATGTGCATGATGTCGTCATGTGGGACCTCTCTTGACCGCAAGAAATGTTCTAAATCCTCCTCCATGTCCGCACCGTACGGAGCCCCATACCATAGCACCGCACCCTTCAACTGAAACGCTATCAAAAAAGGAGCGGGATCTTTTGCGAGATCTCGCAAAAGTCTGTCTTAATTTTTTTTTCTCCCATGTCCCCTGCGGGGCTCCGTAAGTTTGAGTACAAACAAGGGAAAATTAAAGCATTTATTCTTAAAATCAATATTTAACTCTTGCATTCTGTTTAGATCAAGTGTCCAGACATATGACAGAAGTAAAGACCCTAAATTAAATTTCTTTAAAGAGGACATGAAACACTAGACATATAAAGGCTAATTCACATCATGGAGCCGTACACTCAAAAACTGACAAAGATGTCTGTGAAGCTGAATTTAAGAAATAACTTGAGATTGTGTGTTGCACCATCTTCTGTCAGTAAGGAACATGACGTCATGTGGTTGGTTGCGGCTGATAGACTTACATTAGTTTATGTTAGCTAACTAGTGACAGAATTGATAACTTAGATGAAAATAATGACACTAAATCTAAATATCAGTTTACGGGGGTCACTTTTGTGCTGCCCCTGACTGCCACACTGAGGATATACTGTCCACTTTCACTGTCTGTCTCTAAGTGGCAGAATGTTGTTTGGCTAGCTGCACTCAAATGGAAAAATCTGCCGTAGCCACATTGTTTGGTTTGTAAAGCACTTGAGGACTGTGTGGAGGAAAGCCTGTTTGAGTCAGAAACTCTGATTCAGAATTTCTGACTCTAGATCAGAACTCTGATCAGCTGATGGGATTAGCGCTATTTTATGCAATAAAATAATCTTTCTTTTCAGTGTCTGATGGGCTATTTATACATTATAAATACATCTGTTGTTCAACATTTCTTAGAGACACATAATTGGTGGCCCAGGTCAAAACTAATGTCATTTTTAAACTAGTTTATTTTTTAAGCTAGACAGCATATGATAATTGCTTCTAGCATTCATTAATTATACAAACAGAAATACAGAGTGCCCGAGGCTACTGCATCTTTTTCAGTCAGGCCAATGGGTGTGCATTTGTAGGCTTACAAAGGTAAGCGTGCTTACCAAGTATGGCTCTGATCTGTAGAAGGTATAAGAAGTGACTTGGGTGAATGTTCGCCTCCACATATTGAGAATGTTTACTTGATGAACAATTATCATTCATTACTGCTAGCTCTCAGCCCTTCTCTCTCTCTCTCTAGTCTGTTCTTCACTTTCTCTCTCTTTCTCTCTCCTAGATGTCCTTCAGTGATCAGCATGGAGCTGTCATTCTGTCAGCACTCCATCAGCCTATTGATTCACTGATCTTTGCCCATGGACAAATGCTTGCATGCCAATTCCTGTCCAATTTTTACCTTTTTTCCTTATACTCGCATTCTCCCCAGTTCATACTCACTCTAGCTTGCTCTTTAACTTCAGTAGGTTTGGCAGGAAAGGTAAATAATCCATTCTAAACTTTGTTTTGCTGTGACAAGAAATATTGCTCTTTTAGACGAGATAAAAAAGCGGTGTGCCAGTGGTGTTTAGTAAGACTGATAAAGCAGGGAGTGTGGTGTTGCAGAAACTCAGAAGTGATCATCCTGCAGCTCAGGGACTGATATTCAGTCTGAAAGGCCATTTTATTTCTACTCATTATGGTTCTAACTTTGCCTCTATGTTTTCAATTGACTTTGGGAGAGGATCTGACTTTCCAAATAAATATTAACCTTACTTTCTCTTAGACTATAGGTTAGCATACAGTTAACACAATTTGAGGTTTCATAGAGATATTTCTAGAAAAAAATATAAACACAAAAACAACAAAAATGTCCTTAGGTTAGATTGTTTTAATAGGATTTTCCATTCACATCTCCCACTGTGGTTGTCTGAATCCAGAAAATGCAAATCAATTAGCCACTGGGCTTGGGTGCAATCTCAGAGTGGCCAACCTCAGCACCAATAATCACAAGTTTACTTTGTTTTAATCTCTATAGCTTTTTCTTCCCCTCAAAACATTGACAGGCTCTGCCAAATATATTTGCAGTCCAAGAAGTTTTTACTCCAGTTTTGATGAAATTCTTTTTACTCTGTTAGCTAGCACTAATTAGCAGTCATCTGTGTCCTTGTGTTGCCCCCATATATTTTATGAATGCTGTTTGCCAAACTAGCTCACTGGATTTGCCTGATAACTTAGCACTCCATCCAAACGTGTTTACTTCTGTCTTCAAAAAAAATTTGATAGACGTTAAAATGCTTGAAAAAAGTCCAAAAACAAAAGGGTGATGCCATTATAAAGCAGGTGCAGCCATCCTTCATGGTGCCTTCATCTCTCTTTTACATACAGTCACACCATAGTTTTCATTAGTGCGAATATACTTATACAGCTGCTGCTTTAAAAGGTTATGTCTGTTAGTTGTTCACATGGAGTGAGCTATATTAGTCAGAAAAGCTATTTATTTGCAGTAACCCTGACAACAAGCAAGGAAAAAGCAATATTTATCAGTGAGTCATTTGAAAGCTCTGAGTAATAAAATAAAGAAGATGTTACCACATGTTTTTTAAAAGCACACACTGAGGGAAAAAACACCCCTTCCTAACTTAGGAAACATTGCAAAATGTGAACGCAAACTTATTTCACTTGACATTTTCATTAATTTTGGTCTGCCCCTTTAACTGGTAGTATGACCAAAGTGGCTTTTTCTATGTTCTGTTATCAGCTATTAGAGGTTTAGTTTAACTGAAAAAGCATGAAAGTGTTTGAGGTCATTATTCCAGTTAATGTTAGGGTTAGGGTAGTTAATATAAAATGAGTAACAGTAGGCCAGACATTAGGTAAGGCTGCACTTTTTTGCAGTGATCTTATATAGAAAACTGTTTCTGTATCAGTAAAATGTTTTCTTTTTGCCTGTAAATAATCATTGGAAACTGCACATAATTATTTGCAGCTAGCATGTTGTTGGTAATGCTATCAAGTCTAAAAACAGTAGGGTAAAATACCTGGAGATCCTGAAGGCTGCTCCAAAAATGATCAGATACTATTTTAAATATTTGTTCAGTTCAAATCAATGTAAATTTTCAGGGGGGTTTTCTTAAAGAAAACTACTACATCATGTATAATTTTTTATGTCATGCATCATTTCCATTGCAAATATTAATCACAGTTAAATTAAGAGGGGATGGCAGTAAAAACTCTGGAGCTGTGATGTCATCACGCACTGCATTCTCGACACTGGACTCCCGTGTTAACTTAGTCCGGACTAGCGAAAATGCGAGTACGGACGGATGTACTTGAGTATTGAGAAACGGCCTAACAGTCTGCAGTCAGCTAACACCAGCCAACAATGTTAGCTCGGTGGCGAGTAGCCTTAATTAATAGTAATAAAGATAACACAGCAATAGTACATCGAAGATACTGAAGTTTTGCCCATCCCATTTCCAAGAAAGAGATGCAGTCCTGCCCGTGCACTGCTAACAGAACGCTTACATTAGAGTCTCTTATTGCGTGTTTTGTTTTTGTTTTTCCAGCAATCAGAATCAGAGAAACTATATTAATCCCAGATGGAAATTGAGTAAAAATAATAATAATAATTTTCTTTTTTAAAAAGGGAATGTGTCATACTCTAACCAGGGCTGGCCACTCTCGGCCATACGAAAATACGATACATGCTCATTTAACTGAGCTAAACCGGCGCCTCGGGGTGGTTATTGATCCCACCATTATCAGATACAAGAACAGGGCTCAAAAGCTTTGGGAGGGACATGTCATTTCTGACACTGATACTATCAGGGCTCTTGGTGCGGGCAGGTGGAAATGTGGATCCAAATGCAGAACTCCGAGACGAAATGTAACTGAAAACCACAGCTTTTATTGCTGGCATGAAACTGAAACCAAACCATGAAACCATGAAACCAAGCAGGAACAGGCAGGATATGAGGGTACAACGCGACACCGAGCATGGGAAAACACAGGGCTTATATACACAGGGTATACGGGGGAATCGGCAACAGGAGGGAGACACAGCTGGGAGAGATCAGGGCTAACAAGACATGGGGAACAAAGCTGCACACACTAACATAAGACAAAGACTTTCACAATAAAACAGGAAACATGAATCACAACTCAGAGACACGGATTCAACACAGAGACAGAAAATGACACATGGAACTGAACTATACATGAAACCACAATTCCTAAAACATGGATAACAGATACATGAAACTCAAATAATAATCATCACAACCACAACAAGAGAACAAGAAAACAATCCATGATGCAAAATTAAACCAAAACATAATAAACTCAAAATACTGGGTCCAACGGACCCAGAACCGTGACAGATACATTAATGGAGAATCCTTTAGGTTGTATGGGCATGCACAGCGTAGTCCAGTGCGTCAGGATGATCTGGCACATCCTGCTGATGGTTGATCAAACTGGAATTTCTACACATTTTTTCCAATATTCTGAATCTTGTTTTTTTTATTTGTTGTTGTTTTTATCTTTTTGTTGTTATCAAATTCAAAATGACTTTTCCCAACAAACAAACAAACATAATAAATACAATAAATTTTGTAGTTGTCAAATTCACTTTAAATGTCAAATTCACTTTAAATTTAAATTATATGTATAAATAATTGTATTCTATTTGCTGTGCATTTTATTTGGGTTAGACATACATACATGCAACTCCTGAAATGTGCTTTTCTCTGACCAGAGATACTGCAAATACTTGTCAGGTGTCACATGAAGCTTAAGTGCACTGATAAGACTCATTCATTGTATTAGTGTGGATTAAAGGTGGGCTCACACTGATGGGTTTGCATGCCATTCAGGGGTCAGCAGAACTATTATTTTGCTTAAATGCATGTTCTGGTGGCCTACAGTCGAAAATTATGTTAGATCTTATGTGTTTGCCTGCTCAAGTAATAAGTCTAGTTTCAAATCACCCACTGTTTTGTTTTGGGGTTTTTTATCTGATGCCTGGACCTAGTACGGTCTGGTCGCATATACTGTAGCTCTAGATCTTGAGACTTTCACTCTTTTTTACTTTTACCCTCCCTGAACAGGGGTTTCTTCATAACCCTTGTTAAGCTACCTACAGCGTTTGAAATACCAAAGCTCTTAGTGCAACATGTGTTCTGCCTGCACAGCATTCCCCTGTACACTGTGTCAGGCAGTAGCCTTCAGTTCACATCTTGGGATTAGGAAGCTTTCTGTAAGGCTTTAGGGCCTACTGTTAGTAGAGACCATCCCCCAAAATACACTTATGCTGCATTGCCTCTGCCAATCCATCCAGTTGGAGTACTGACCTCTCTTAGATTAAATATGCCCACAAAACACTTCATCTACTCCTGGAGGAATAGTACCACCTTTCAAGGTCTCCATAGACTACGTGCTTACCTTCTTTGTTTCCCTCCCAGGAAGAGGAAGGGCAAATTGCTATTTCTTGTGTATAACATAAACTACATTGATTTGCAACCAAACTTCAGCAGCTGTCCTGGATAACTGAAGGAAACTTCATTGGTCTGCTAGCATACTAGCATCCTACATGGTTTGGCTCTGGGTTGGGTTCTTCGGTCTTCATTTCAAAACATGACACTATTGGCATATTAAGAAAAAGCATTTTTAGTCAATCTGATGAAAATTTTTAGAAAATCAGCAAAAGACAATTAATGTGCAATGAAAAATTCAAATGCTTATAGTTGTAGTTATTGAGATAAACAGCTGGCACAACGGAAGCGGTTGTGGGATTCATCGGGAAACTAGCGGATGATACCGTGGAGACAAAGACTATCACAACGTTTCCCAACCAGAAGCTGTGGGTGGATAAAACCATCCGCGACGCTCTGAGATCCCGCACCGCTGCCTACAACACGGGACTCATGACGGGGGACATGGACCCGTACAAAGCCGCGTCATATAACGTGCGGAGGGTGGTGAAAGAGGCGAAGCAGCGCTACGGGAGGAAACTAGAGTCACAACTCCAACAGAGTGACTCTAGGAGCCTGTGGCGGGGACTAAGGACAATAACGGACTATAAAGCACCAACAACCGGTATGACGAACGCGGCCGTGACTCTGGCAGACGAGCTGAACACTTTCTATGCTCGCTTCGAGGCTGCAGCTAAGGTCTCCAACAATGCTAGTGTTAGCGGCGCTAACGGCTGCAGACCGGAAGATACTGCCAGCACCGGAAACGTGCTCGTCATCTCCGAGCATGAAGTAAGGAGAGCCTTCAAGAGAGTGAACACCAGGAAAGCAGCAGGACCAGACGGCATCCCAGGTCGTATCCTAAGAGACTGCGCATACCAGCTAGCTCCTGTGTTCACTGAGATATTCAACATCTCTTTATCTCAGTCGGTGATCCCCACATGCTTCAAAGAGTCCATCATTGTTCGTGTCCCGAAGAAACCCCACCCTGCTTCTCTCAATGACTATCGCCCTGTAGCCCTCACCTCAGTAGTGATGAAGTGCTTTGAACGCCTGGTCAGAGACTTCATCATTTCTTCACTACCAGACACACTGGACCCACTACAGTTCGCTTACCGTCCAAATCGTTCCACAGACGATGCCATCTCTCATCTCCTCCACACATCACTCACTCACTTGGACACTAGAAGGGGGAATTATGTTAAAATGCTCTTCATAGACTACAGCTCTGCATTTAACACCATAATTCCCTCCACACTCACCACCAAGCTGGAGCATCTGGGACTCAGCTCATCTATGTGTCAGTGGATCTCCAACTTCCTAACTGGCAGACCACAGGCAGTAAGGATGGGCGGACATGTCTCAGCCTCCACCACTCTCAGCACTGGAGCCCCCCAGGGGTGTGTTCTGAGCCCCCTGCTGTACTCCTTGTACACATATGACTGTGTGGCCACTACCAGCTCCACCACCATCATCAAGTTTGCTGACGACACCGTCGTGGTGGGCCTGATCTCTGATAACAACGAGACGGCCTACCTGAAGGAGATTAGGAATCTGGAGAACTGGTGCCAGAGGAACAACCTCCTTCTAAACGTCAGTAAGACAAAGGAGCTGATAGTGGACTTCAGCACTAAGCAGGAGAGGAACTACCAGACCCCCGTCATCAACGAGTGCCCAGTGGAGAGAGTGGACAGCTTCAAATACCTCGGAGTTCACATCACGCAGGACCTGTCATGGTCCTGTCACATCAACACCGTGGTGAAAAAGGCCCGACAGCGTCTCTACCACCTCAGACGCTTGAGAGACTTCCAACTGCCCTCCAAGGTGCTCAGGAACTTTTACTCGTGCACCATAGAGAGCATCCTGGCGGGAAACATCTTAACCTGGTTCGGGAACAGCACCATGCAGGACAGACGAGCTCTACAGAGGGTTGTGCGGTCAGCTGAGCGCACCATCCGCTCCGAGCTCCCTGACCTGCACTCAATCTACAGCAGGCGGTGCCGGACCAAGGCCAGGAAGATCGTGACGGACCTCAGCCATCCCAACAACAGACTGTTCTCTCTGTTGAGGTCAGGAAAGCGATTCCGCTCCCTGAAGACCAACACAGAGAGACTGAGGAGGAGCTTCTTCCCGCAGGCGATACGGTCTCTCAATCACACCACCACACAGTACTGACCCACACATATGGTTCTTACACACACACTGGACTTTCTGGACTTTGGTTTTGCACAACACTGGTCACTATATTCTTCATTTCCGGTTAATACTTGTACAGCTGCTGTTATTGTGTATATATTTATTTATATTTAGATTCCTTCATACATTCTTATATAGTTCTATATTGTGTATTGTGTATTTTGTTGTACAGTTATTTTATTTTCAACTTTAATTTATATATTTTATCTTATTCTTCCCAGTTAAATTTACCCTTCATTCTAATTTGTGTTGTACAGTTATTTCATTTTTAACCTTAATTTATATTTTATTCCTTCCTAGTTAAATTTACCCTTTTTAATTTTTCATATTTATTTCCTTTCTTACTCATAGCCTTTTCCTTTTTTGTTTTCTTTAGGTCACGAGCAGTTGTCCAAGCATTTCACTACATATCGTACTGTGTATGACTGTGTACGTGACAAATAAAAATTTGAATTTGAATTTGAAAGTTAAGTATCATCAAATTGCAGACAAGGAGGCAGTTTTCACACTTAAATTGGGTGGAAAATAAACATTTAAATGCTGACATGAGCCTTCTAGGATGACCTATTTTGGTCATGTGTCTTCTTTTGCTCTGTTTAAGCATTAAAAGCAAATGATAAAAACACAATTAATAGGTCCAGAGTAGCTCTTTGACATTTTTCTGTTGCCCTGTCGATCTTATTAAGGTTGCTATCAATCATTACAGTTTGGACACACGCACTAATTCTGTTTGATTAAATAGTAATTACATGCTTGAATATTAACAAAGTTTTTTTGTCAACCAAGTATGTTGGAAAATGCTTTGCTAAAAGATAGTATTTGTGTATACTCACTGTACACTGATGGATCTCACTGCTTTACTTTGGTAGCAAAGATATCTGTCATGGTCTCCACTGTCCTTCAGGTGCCACACCTCTTTTTCTGTCTCATCCTCTTGTTCTCTCTATCCCTCTCTGCAGTTGGTGGGGAATGGGTGTGACTGAAAATTAGCCAATCTCTTGAAGTGGTGGGCGTAGTCTGAAGAAACACTGTAAAGTCTCACCTGTCTTCCATCTTTAGTCAACTTAATAAACTTATAAACTTAATATCAGGGTGTGTTCCAAAAGTCAATCCTGTCTTGTAACCTTATAGTGGACAGGACAATTTATCAGGAAAAAGGAAGAGCTAGTTTATTATAGAACCAGTCTGTCACGAACCGGGCTATATGGTCATGACAAAAAAAAAAACCCAGACATGGTTAGGAATGTATTCCAAGCTGCTTTATTCTTTTAAAAAAAACTAAGACAGAAAAGAAACCCTATTGTCAAAAACAAACAGTGGTGTGTGTAATCATTACCATCAGTAGTGTGTGAAGGAATGGATGAGTGGAGATGATGCATGTAATCGTGTCAAAAGCAAAAACCAAACCTAACACAGCCAAAGTCCAACCTGGCGTCTTAGAGCCAAACAAAACTATGCCCTAAAGGCTTTTTATAAAGAGTGCTGGCACACTGGCCCAGGTGTTGCCAGTGTCACTGATTGTAAACGGGAACTCCACCTCTCCAATGCCTGCAAACAAGACACACATGAGCCAAAAGGAAGGCAGGGTGCAGTGGGTCATCACAGTCTCCTATGCAATGATACACGCTGAACGTGCAGAAGATAGACTACAAAATGTGCACCCTAATTTACACCAACATATTTTAACCGTGTTGTTTTATGCAGGTCATTTAAACAAGAATAGCATGTGAATTTTTTACAGCAAAAGGAGCATTTAGGGTCAGCTTTAATAATGTCTACAGCAGTCCAAAGCCTTTTTTAATGTTAAAAAGTTATTGGATGTACTAAAGGGCAGTGTTGTGAAGGTTACTTTTAAAATGTATTCCACTACAGATGACAGAATACATGCCCCAAAATGTATTTTGTAACGTATTCCATTACGTTACTCAATGAGAGTAAGGTATTCTGAATACTTTGGATTACCTATTATATTATCATGCTTTTTACAACTACATGAATTTACTATTGCTGTGTGAATTATTACTTTCACTGAAGGCTACTCGCCATACCAATACTGGCTAGATTTTTAAATCTTAATATAAAATGAGTAACAGTAGGGTGGACATTAGGTAAGGCTGCACTTTTTGCAGCGATCTCGTATAGAAAACTGTTTCACGCGTATATAAAACAGGTCCCTGGCTCCGAACCGTAGTAAAGGGACCTCGAGTTCATGTCGGGCTTGTAGCCGAAAACTAGCTTTACTTTATTGTCTGGGTCAACTTTGCTTACAAGAGACAGAGAGAGGCGTTGAAAGACTGCTCCAACTGAACTTGGAGAAAAACACGAAAAAAGTGTACAGTCGAGTCTTAATAGCTTACTTACAACTGGGCTCGTAAGGCACTCTTCTTGGCTGCAGTGGTTATTACATGCTTCCATCTCCTGTTTCTTCTACAATTCGTACTTTTTGACTCTCCTTTTTCTCCCTCGCGCTCACAAACACATAACAGGTATGGCAGTCCATTCTCCCTGCAGCCATACTACACTGCCCGTGAAGCTACATTCTTTAGGGCGATGCCTGTAACACTCTGCCTGTTGCCTTCATATTAAATCATTTTTGTGAATAATTTTTTTAAATATTTCTTCACGTCATTATGCGGTCCACAAGGAGGGGTGACATGGACCGCGAGATTGAGACACAGACATTAGAGCCTCTTAATGCGTGTTTTGTTTGGGGCGTGGTAACCAATAGCCGAACATATGAAACAGGAAAATACCGCCGTGTAATCCCTTTATTTCAGCAAAGTAACTATATTCTGAATACCACCTTTTTAAATGGTAACTGTAACGGAATACAGTTACTCATATTTTGTATTTTAAATACGTAACAGTGGTACATGTATTCCGTTACTCCCCAACACTGCTAAAGGGGCACTGCATCAGTTTTGTGACTTAAAGTTGTGGACAGGAGTAAGAGTTTCCATTTTATGGGAAGAGAATATTTAAATGAGTCATGGAAATGCAAAACGCTTTTCCCAGAAATGAACTGAACTGAGATGTCTTTCTCAGCAGTGTGCAAACAGTGTGTGACTTCTCACTGCTGAATCTGTACCAAATAAAAGTGAAATGTCTGTGAAAACGCAGCTATTAATGCTAGTGTGTTAGATTAAGGCCTGAATGCTTCAGTGTGGTATTTTAAAATAAATGGGAGAAAAATTAATACACACATTTACACATTGCAGAAAAATTCCCTCCATTATTTATCCCAGCTGACCTAAAGTAAAAATTAATTTATGATAACCCTAAAGGCAGCAATATCTTTACTTTTCTTCTTCTTTTGTCCCTAGCTGGCAGTCGGCAGGGGGTCTTCCACGAAGCCAATACATCACTGTGTCATTTTGGTCATCGATGCACTTCTAGGCCTTGTGATCTCTGGCCTTGAGGGTTCGACGTCATTGTTTAAGATTGTCTCCAATTTATTTGATCCAAGTCTTACCCACACCCCCCTTTGCAGTTATTTATTTGTAAAAAATGTTTGGAATCATGTATGATTTTCGTTCCACTTCTCACGTGTGCACCACTTTGTGTTGGTCTTTCACGTGGAATTCCAATAAAATTGATTCATGTTTGTGGCTGTAATGTGACAAAATGTGGGAAAGTTCAAAGGGGCCGAATACTTTTGCAAGCCACTGTAACAGGTTGTTAAAAACTCAAAATATATCAGCAGGTTATGACATGAAATGGAAAATGCAGTAATAGTTACACTTAGCATTTACATTTGTATGTTGTTTACTATATGAAATTGTTTTCATAGATAGTTGGACAGTCTGTCGCAATTAACTTTTGGTCAGACATTTTTAAAACTTGATTATTCTTTGGCTTCTAAAGCATGTTTGTATGCCTTACTATATGTGATAGTATTATTATTTCAAAAGAATCATTACCTGATTTTCTCATTATAAAATGGCTGGGATAATTACAACATAATGCCCCGATTTTTTTACTTTATGTATGAAGTATTTCTTTACAACAAATGATCAGAAGCTGCACTGCAAAAATGTATTTTAAAAAATAAATGTTTTTAAAAGTACATAAAACTGTATTTTGTTGTTAATGACAATTCACTATAGAGGGGAAATCCAGCAATGTTGATTAGCAAGATGCATTTATAACCTGCATGGACACAATGTTGCTAATTAATGCTATGAAATGGACTACTAAAATTCTACATTTTTACTCACCACAAATAAAGCACAGGGCCTGTACCACACTGTAGGTAGGTCTAATGAAATGCTACAGCAGGTATCAACAACACAAACATGATTGTGAGCTCTTATTCAGTAAAAAGTGGAGGGGAGGCCTTGTAGATGGTGATTTGCTAGGCCTCTAACTCTCTCTATTACACTGAGCTTTACCATTATTGGAACGGATGTGAGAAATCTTTTGCATGAAACTATAAACATTTGCATTTGTGCTGTAAAATCAAGCATTTTAACATGTGACTCTGTGTAGTTGACTCACTTTTGAAGACAGCCCCTGCAGCTTTTGGCATTTCTACATTGGCTTAATTTGTGAGGTTATGGCTATTCTCCTTAATGACAGCTAAGACCTACGAGTATTATAGTGTGTTTTCATCACTAAACATATCAAACTTTCCCAGGAACTTGGTATGATTGAAAATTTTCATTTTCCCCCCAATTTTCCAAAAGCCCAAAAAACAGTATTTATACATACTAATATTTGATCTTGTGATTTGCTGCTGTGCTGGATGATGTTTTGTACAGTTTGCTAACAAACAATTTGGCAATATTCATATATTCTTTCCATGAAAGACTGTGAAATTTTTCCCAAAAGGTGTGAAATTACATTTGTGTGATAGCAGTTAACAGGTACTAATGTATATTGTCCATCCCCTGTATCTGGCTATGGCAGTAGTCCCCTCGCTCTGCCCAACAGGATAAAGTGTCCTCCTCTGTTGTATGCCATCCTCTTTTTGTTCAGGCGCTTGCTCAAATGACAGGATCACTATCACAAGGGACAGCTACTTCCACTGGGGAATATTTGCATGTCAGCCAGCCTGTCTGCCTCTTCCTGTCTCAATTTGTCATCCTCTCATTGTCTGATTTTCTAGTTTTTTTTAGTTCCTTCTTTTATTCTACCCAGCACAGTCTTTATGTCACTCATTCATTCAGTGGATGCTGGATGAAAAATGTGAAAGAGCTGCAAGAAACAAACAGAGATATTCTCACAGAAATACAGTTGGATATGCTTTATGTTCCTGTCACTGTTTAAATTGCTGTATTTCTGTTTTGTGAATATAATAAAGCTCAGTCCACTCCACTGGGCTAATTACAGCTCTTATTGTATAGACACCAAACCAAACATGTTTATTACAGAAAGCTGCAGAAAGCTGCATTTGCCAAAAGGCTCAGTACTGATTCTCTCTCTTCAGTTGAAGAACTGTACTATGTACGATGGGGTACTGTTATCCCTCCACATGCTAACTGGAGCTCTTGCTTTCTAGAGCAAAAGGCGTGCATAATTTGGATTCAATTAAAACCTAAAGTTACTTTTTCTCATTAACTTCTGCAAAATGTTCCTCAGAGTTTCCTCACCAGGGAAACAGCAGATACTGGTATGATTTTGTGGACTGCTTTTATTTTAACTTATGATTTTTCTTTTGAACCCTACCCTCATGGTCTAAATAGGCTTTGCTTTTTGTATGTTGCCATAAAGCACACGTATGACAGATTTGATGAGTTGGCTTGTTAAATTAACTTTAATGACTCACTGGACTATGTTGTGGTACGAAGTACTATAACACAAAAATATGGCCTGACATTGATTCAACTTCAAAGTTTATATTGCTAAAGCAGAAGAGAAAGGCTGGATAGATGGATAATACATAGGTACATATAGGGTTGCCAACTCCCTGAAAAATAAATAAGGGACACCTCGTGGCCAGGGCCGGGCAACCCAGTTCACCCTTCACAGTGTGGTGAATTTTGTAGCTCTTTTTTTGTGTGTGAAATTATTTTTTAACCATTTGACTTGAATTTGATTTAAGCAGATGCATATTCTTTGTGATATGACCAAATTCTTTACAAATCCTACCATGTGGATTCATGGATTTTTTTTTTTCACATTCTGTCTCTCACAGTTGAAGTGTACCTCTGGTGCAAATTACTGACCTCTGTCATCATTTTAGGTGGGGGAACTTGCACAATCGGTGGCTGACTAAATACTTTTTTGCCCCACTGTACGTGGGGTAACGAGAAGCGATTAACACCTCACGACCAGCTCCCGATCATCAATCGCTCGTGAGGGTGTCACCGCAGCCGCTCACACTGCTCACGCGCAAACATGTAAACGTCGGTGTAAAAGACGGAGCAGCAGGGCTGTGCAGCCTGTGATCTGGACACAAGCGATGGAGGCACAACTTGTAGAACTTTGGAAAGCTCATCCGAGCCTTTTCGATGTGGCATCACAAAATTATCACGACCACAACAACTGTGAAAATAGTTGGATCTACATTGCTGCTCACTAACAGCTGCCTGATCAATGTTTTTCATTAGCAATTTAGCAAAGTTGATGGTGGTGGTGTGTGTCTGTGTGAGTGAAAGACCGAGAGAGAGAGCGACAGAATTTCTGTTATAACCTTCATTTTATGGAGGCATAGTGTGCGCACTCAGGTCGCATCAGAGCATCGGGCGGTATAAATGGTAAATGGTAAATGGCCTGTATTTGTAAAGCGCTTTTCTAGTCCCTAAGGACCCCAAAGCGCTTTACACAACCTGTCATCCACCCATTCACACACACATTCACACACTGGTGATGGCAGCTACATTGTAGCCACAGCCACCCTGGGGCGCACTGACAGAGGCGAGGCTGCCGGACACTGGCGCCACCGGGCCCTCTGACCACCACCAGTAGGCAACGGGTGAAGTGTCTTGCCCAAGGACACAACGACCAAGACTGTCCAAGCCGGGGCTCGAACCGGCAACCTTCCGATTACAAGGCGAACTCCCAACTCTTGAGCCACGATCGCCCCATTAGTGTGAGACCTGCATCGTGACCTACCAACTTCTAACCCCTGCGAGTCAATTGTGCAGTTTGAGCAGGAGCTGAATAACGTGACTGAAAAAATCGCAGTATCTGCCCAGCTTTAGGTGTACTGTCGTCCGAGACTTGCACCGCAGTGTCGGCGTTTGTTTCCCTGTTGGCCATGCTTCTTGTTGTGGTCATCTGTTGTCTTCCGGTATTTTCTCCGTAAGCGACCTTTCCTCGACCAATGAGATAAGCGGTAATCTGAATTGTCATACTCGGATTGTCATAAGTGTGCTGTCAGCTCATGTGTCACAAAGCAGGAGAGGGGCTGGGAATTATGTTTTCAAACAAAGTGTTAATTCCATAAACATTTATAGACTACTTTTGATTCTCACTGTATTACGGGTGTGATATTATTCTGTTATCATATGTTACCTTATATATGTAATCAAAGTAGTTGAATTATGATAACAGCTGTAGGACATATATTATCCTTTAGTTTAGATGGTGTGCGGTGTATGTAGTTTAGTCCTCATTATACTTTTGGGTTAAAAGAACATAATCATTTTTGTAGTTCATTAGATAAGTGTGCATCACTCTGTATCCTTGATCTGCTGTGAATGTGTTACACTGTTTTCTTGACATGCTTTACTGTTGAATCATAAAAAGAAAGATTGTTCAGGAGACTCTGTGCCTAAGACAGGGGAGATAGACCACATTCCATACCCCCACCTTTACAGAGAGCAGAGAAAGACAGGGAGCCGAGGTCATAACTTAGGCGCCGTAACATAGAAAGAATGTGAATGTTTGGGCTTTTACGAGTAGGTGGGGGCCACTAGCGGCTATAAGAAGCTGAGTAACACATCACCATTTCGAGACTTGCGGTGACCCTCTTCAGGCATGTCTCCCCATCATGATGGTCCTTATGCTCTTAAGTGTTGAATTGTATGGAAATAAAGTATTGTTGATTGAGCATAAATACACTGAGTATTGTCCTTCCTTCAGCCCAAAGATTCAAAGAATTGGGAGATTTCAACACGGGACAAAGTGCGTCCCTTATTAGCTCAATACGGGACGTGAACTTTTGTTTCTAAATATGGGACGATTCCGTTTTTTAAGGGACGGTTGGCAACCCTAGGTACATATCAAATATTATAGCAATGTTTTTCTCCACGTTGTTCCTCAGTTAATTTCAGAATTTTGCCCAAGTGTGAAAGAAATCATATTCATAATTAATAGAAGCTTTAACCCTTTAAAACCGGTCAGCACGGGCATGCTCCGTTTTGTGTAACTATTTTTAAATCCCGGTAGCACTGCAACCGCGTAAGCTAGCGCAATAATTTTTTTTGCATATGAAACCGGAGGAGTTGTACTTACATCTTATGCCATCAGCCTAGGTCACGGTTTCCTTCCACATATAGCTTTGCAAACATTGCATAAAAGCGCTTGCAGACAAAAAACATAATATTCCACAAACAGCTTTGCCGATCCGATCAGCTGTTCATAACACTTCCTATGTCCATCAGCATGAACTATCGCATGTCCGCCATGACCTGCCCGAAACCGGAAGTGACGTCATTTCCGCGGACATATAGTTTTTTACCATCAAGGCGTCCTGAGCCTATACTGGTGTTTTTAAAAGTTATGTTTGACTTTATGACTTTCTGTGTCGTTTCTGGGATGCTTAGAAGTCAAATTGCACTGCTGGAAATAGTTTATTTTGATGCATATGCTGCTTTTTTGCAAATTTGCACTATAATATTTATTTTCATTTTTCCTGCAGTGTATAGAAATTGGTGTATTTCAAAAATAAAACTATGAAGACACTCAAAATAAATTTCCTGTGGTGGGAAACTAGTTTGTGCAACTTTTTTGTATTTACAGATTTGAGGGATAAGCCTCTTAAATTTCTCTAACTAGAAATATATGTTAAAAAACAAAAACAATTTTAAATTTTTTTGTAGTTTATTGCTCTTTTTTGCAATTTATGTAATTACTATGCACTTAATGCATGCATATTATTAAAATTTAGGCTGTAATGGTTGTATTGATGTATAGCAACTTGAAATGCTCCCAAAAGTGGCAATACAGCATGTAAAAATATAATATAAGCTCTGGCGGACTTGGTTCTATGGTAGGTGTTAAAGGGTTAAAAATTGCAAACAGTAATGTTGTCTTTGTATCATTTATCAGCACTGATGATATGGCCAAATTGTTTGAAATTATAGTGATTTTCACCGAATGAAAGCCAGTTTGGGACTTCCAGCGTGAGTTCAGCATTTTGGCCTGTTAACTGAACAGTGTGCAGAGAAGTCGCAGCATCAGGGCTGTTCGCTAAGCAGGCAGTGTCAGTTAATGGTTCATATATTTAAAAAGATTAGGAACAACCACAGACTGTATATAAAAGATGGGTATGGCTGCTGGGTCTCAAAAGGTGAACCTAGTGCAGAAAACAGTTTTTTGTTATCTATCCTTCCTTTGGTGTGGGATAATCTCTTTGATCTGCATCTCTTTGATGGCCTTCCTGCCATCTTTGGTCATTATGGGTCTAAACTGAAGATTTCTTGCCAGTTTTAGACTTGATTGGTGCCCTTTCACCACTTTTTTTTTCTTTATTTTGTTGTGTCAGTCCTGTTCTGGAAGAAATAGGAAGTAGGCTCATCTTCCTATTTCTCGCCTGAGGCTTCAAAGGCTCTTTTCTCAGCCAACCTCATTCTTGTTTAAATCCATCCAGGCAACCTTTTCCTACTCGCATGATCTTCATTTTATGCCAAGCCTCAGGTTCAACCTTGTGTGTACTTACTCTTCTTTCATCAAAGATCTCTCTCTGAACTCTGGCTAACTGTTTAGCCAAACACTGGGGTCACGTTCTTCTACAGCATTTGAGTTGACCTTTAAACCTCATTCCTGTAGTTTTCTCCTTCTCTGAATCTCTTCTTTTGTTTAAACTATTCCTAAACTTTTTATTATAGAGCTTCGGTTCTAAGTCAAATGTGAGGGTGTCTGAAATTATAGAAAGTCCCTTTGGAGCAGTAGATGCAGCCATTCACAGTTACCCCAGCCATCTCTTCCCTGAAGTGACCAAGATCATTTGATCATTTGATCCCTGATAACGATTCCTTTTCCGAGCACCATGACTCTGCAGGGCCGTTTGTGGGTCCCTCTTATCTCCACAGGATCTGAATGAGACGAAGGGCTCTCGTTCTGGGAATAAGTTTCTTGCTTGTAATGGAGTGTAATCGTTTTCCTCTAGGGGCAAGTCAACTCCTTGGGGCCCTTCCTTCGAATATTGGTTGTCAGTGAAGACTCTGTCAGCACAAATCATTGAACTCTCAGAGCCTCCTGAGCAACTGACCAAGGTACTGTGCACCATCATCTGGAGTCAGTTAGTTCTCCCTTGATGTGTTCTGAATAACCTGGCCAGCTGACCATGTGCCCATTCAGGGCGGCTATTCCATCCCAAGTTAACTCTGTAAAAGAGGTTTATGTCCAAAAAGTCCAAAAGGTGGCAACAAAACAATATCTATAAATCCAAATGGTGGCCAACTCACATACAGACATACAGGAAACAAACAGGATGAACAATGAACACATACAAATTGAAGCTTTTATTATACTGAGGACTAATCTGGGGAAAACAACACACCAGAAGCAACAAAAAAAAAAAAGAATAGGTGAAAGTAATCAAATATAATTCTTTGGTGATGTGATTGCTTCTTTTAATGTAGATCATCACTGTGTTTTCAGTACACTTGATGGATTTTGCTTTTATCAATTTAATCAATTCACCACCCTGTTGCAATTTTTCTTGTCCCCAAGCTGAAATGCTGATGTTGAGTCTCCATTGAGACTCCGTGGTTTATGGGCTCACAGAGCTTAGAGTTCTGCTGCTGAGCAGGTTGGAATTATATACACGAGGCTGCCTCTGGCTGACCTGGATGAGTTCCAGCTGGCGCCTGTCAAACATAAATAAAAATAATGATGCAAGTCTTCTAATATTATTAGACAAAATGGTTCAGTAGCCCAAATGAATCACATGGAGTGACCCAAAAGTGTTGTAGTGACCCTAGTGTTGGTCCTGGGAACTTGCTTATTTTGCCAAGAACAAGAAAACAGCATTTTACAATAAAATTGGGTCACTGACTAAAGACCTTTGTGGAGTTCCACCTTAGCATGATCACCATAACCTGTTAATCTTTTCAGCTTGAGTCTTATCATGTGAGACTTAACATGTGTACCTAATTGTATTGAGACTGGTCAGTGACCCCCTGGTGAAATGTACATTCCCTTTTTTTGTTTTGTTTTGTTTTGGAGGGGGGGGGTTCACAGCACGGCACAACTTTTACTTTGAACTGGAATGTTCTCATTGACTGGTGTGACCAGTCTCTAGGCTTCTGCGACTGATGCCTAAAATGTGAAGTGTGAAATGTGAAGTGAAGACAAAGTTTGATTCTGTCGAGGGGCATTACAGCGTACAGGCTTCCACTGTGAATTTGCTCTGTGCTGCTTGCCAGCAAAGTGTTTATGTCCCACATTTACCAATTTTAGAGTCCTCGCTTCCTGCAGTCAAATACACTTTTTGATATCCTTTATAGTTACATAAAGAAAGATCTATTTCGATGGAAAGAAATCACACAAATGCTGCTTCTATCTGACAGTCGCTGGGTTCAAAACTTCCCTTTATGCAAATGTCCTGTGATGCAGGGAGCAACAGCCTGTCCGCTTCTCTCTGTAAAACAGTTTCATCATGGCTAACAGTTGTCTAGTTCATGATGGCCAGACTTTAACAAGTGAAAACTAAGTGAACATTACTACACAGAAGCAGAGTGGGAGTCTGCTCTTCAGAAAGTGAAGAGCCAGAGACAAAGCGCAGAAAGCACATTTACATTCACCTCTCACACAACGTTGGCTAAATCTGAAAAGATGAAAAACAGAAAGCAGTTGATTGAGCAGCAAATGTTTTTTCTTAAATGAGTGTGAGTGGAAAGGAAATTTGACAAAGATTATGAAAGCATGTGTTACTGGAATTCTCACAGATGAAATTAGGAACAGGAATGATGAAAATTGATGGAAGACTTGTATCTTGACTATAACTGACAAAATAGATTTTCTGATTTGTCTTCAACCAGGGGCGATTTTAGCCCATTTTTGGAGGTGCTTCAGCACCCCCAAAAATGAATCAAAGCACCCCCAAAGATTTCTTACTTTTTTGACAATATTTCCTGTTTGTGTGACACACTACTAAAAGTATAAAAAGCATACAGTACTTGGTTGGGACGTAAAATTTTAACAACAAAAGTATAGATACCCCCCTCCCCCATAATAGTTTGTTCCAGCTCGCCTCTCCCCTACTCTCTAGCGCCCTTTCTGCCAGAGCGATGGTGGCTGAGACGCAGCGGAGCGGAGGTGTACGTGCCTGCCTTAAAACAGGACATATTAGCTGCATTTAACCTTCAGTTACTCTTTATATAGTTAGGTAGGAGTCTTTTTGTTAGTGATCTTAATAGTATACTATTAAGATCACTAACAAAAAGTATTTAAGTATTTAATATTAAAATATTAAAATGTATTAAAATTAATTATATATTTTTATGTGGTTCAGCCACAACTCTACTAAAACCTCAGCCAGTAATAGGTAGGCCAACTTTTGGACCGTCCAGTTGTCTGTATGACTGCTGCAGTACGTGCACCAAATTTGCACACTATCAGAAAGAGCCAAACAGCCCTGGTGGGGTGAGGAGCTGTAAAGAGAAGCAGATGCTCTGTTTCTATTCTAAAAATGTTTTAAGCTTGTTTCAAAGATTCTGTACTGCAGCTTTAAATGTTTTCCAAAAGCACACATACACTTATCAGTGTTTCTCAAACTTTTTACAGTGTGGACCACCTGATAAAAATGTCAAGCTCTCCCAAGCACCACTATGAAAGCATGAAACTCATAAATCTTACAACACAAAATTAGTATTATTAAATTAGTAAAATTAGTATCTGCAGTAAAGATTTTTTCATGCATGGTATACATTCTACCACAGGCAAAGTTGCCTCCATTTTTATATATTGTTTTTAATATTTTGTAATAATTTATTTGTAATAATTTATTCTGTTTTGGGAGTGTTTTTTTATGCATCTGTATTGTATTATACATACACATTAAAAGTGAATCTCTGTCCAAAAAATGCACTCAGTTTACTTTTTACTCACTGTGAGCATCATTCATCATTTTCCCCAGTAATTAAGGTTAGGAAATGTTTTGTTTTTTTTATTCCAATCCATTCTTCTTTTGCAGCATTTAAATAACCTTTATCAGATTTGATGGTTTTCAAAAAAACTGTTTTGCTTTTCTTTCACAAATGTGGGATTAAATTGTGTTAAAATGTACAAAACAGTGATGTCATGTTTTGTGACGAGGACCCAGGCACAGAGAGACTTGATGAATTTAAGAAACTTGTGATTTAATAAAGAAATTTGCAGACTTGCACAGAGATGGTAAAATTATGATGACTGATAACGGAGACGAAGACAACAGACGATGAGGACAGGGAGGAACAGGGGTTTAAATGCACCAAGGAGACAGTCAGAGAGAACTCGGGACAACTGGAGGCCTTTAGGGATGCAGGGACTGACAGAGACGGGGAAGAAGTCTCATTGTGACAAGTAAAGTTTATCTTGCCTACTGGGGTCAGCGGGGGAGCTGGCCCCAGGGAGGGGTCACTTGCCCCTCCCTTCCTTCCCTCCCCATCTCCAGCTGCCCCCCTCAGACATCGGTGCGTTGGTGGTTCTTTGTGTCTGGGGGTGGGCGTCCGGGTACACACCGGCTCACTCCTTGGCGGCCGCTTATCGTGGCCTGGAGCCTGGGGCTCGCTCGGGCCGCTTCGGAGGTGGGGTGCCCCCGGCCTCTCGGCACAGCTGGCTGCCGGCGGAGCTCACGGGCGCGTCACTGCAACCCCCCCTGGCTTCTGCTCCGCGGCTGCTGAGTGAGCCCTCATCTGGGACTCTCCTCAGCTCTTTCTGGGACAGTGGTGCAGCTGCCCCTCTGTTGGTCTTCCATGGTCTCTTGTGTTCTGGGGGCCTCTGGATGTCTGGAGTTTTGATCTCCTCCATACCTGCTTCATGCCCTGGAGGACGGGGCTGTGGCCCCCCCACACCCTCTAGCAGATCATTACATGAAGGAACCTTTTAAAAAAAAAACAAGCGCGTCCATGCTCACAGGTGTACACACGGGTGATCACACCCACAAACTACACCCTTTTTGGCTCCTACCTCAAAGCACACTGTGTTCTGTTGATCTTATGAGCTGCACAATAATGTTTAATATTCAGTATTTACTGTCATATTCCCATATATCATTGTGATGCTGTTTATTCTAGTAGGGGAGACCAGGGATAGTTGTAACATTTTTGACATTTCTGTCTGTAAATTGGAGCTCGTTTAAGGTAGTGGATTCAAAATGTAATGCAAAGTATTTACATGTCTCTGCTATTAAATAGTGCAGCTATTTTCTCTGCAGCACAATTACTCATTGCATGTATGGCCTCAAACACAAAGAGTGAAATGTTACAATTAACCCCATAGTCTGGGTTAGTTGTAACATATCCTGGGGTGAAATGTAACACAATGAAATAAGGGTACTGACAAAATATTAACATGTAATCTTTGTTTATTCAACACATGAATGCACTTAGAGCCATTTATGTAGCTGTGTGTGTGTGTGACAGAATGCAGAAATCTAGCTTTTGAACATATTCCAACCCCCCAAAAAAGACAAATTATGGAATTTTCTGCAACTGAATATTTCATTAATTTCGATTGGTCTTCCTTGAGTTTGGCCTCATTGGCTCAGTGGGCATTATAACCTACAACTGTTGCACCAATTTTAAACATAACAATGAAGCTGAAAAAATGTAGTTGTTCACCAGCATCGCAATTCCATTACTTTTTATCATGGCTTACCTTGGTGTGGTTTGCAAAGTGCTTCAGAAAGATGAGGAAATCTGTTTCTTGCATCCATCCTGATTTATTTCCACTACCAGTACTTCCTACTGGTCCATCTCTGACACAGTGGTCTGCATAATGTATGTGTGGGAACACAAACAGTGGAGGAATTGTGTTGCCAATGGCATTAACCACATATACAAAAGCGACTAGTGAACCTCTCTCTGCTGATGTCGTTGCCCCAACTTGTTTAATATAAGTTAAAGTAAAAGTGTGGTAAGTTGTAACATCTGCATTATTGTTACAACTAACCCAGACTGTTGCTGTTACAACTGACCCAGAGTCCTATAGCCATGAACTAGCTAACATTACAGCCAACGGCTAAAACACTAGCACTAAAGACCTACACAGAATATATTCCCATAGACATACAAATAACATAATTTAAATTTGATGAGTTTAACTGCAAAGCAGATAATGCTATTAGAAATTGAAATAAAGTAGAAAAACTTACTTTTTGGCATACAAATTACTTTTTTTCATGTTAAATTGTCTGTGTTTGACAAAATGTGCTGATTTTTCACATGTGATAGCAGAACTGAATTGGGCATGCACAGGATGAGTCACATCATTTGAAACTTAGCCCTGATTGGAGAAATTGGAAGTGTTACAACTGACCCACGTTACAACTATCCCCGGTCTCCCCTACTCTTGTTCTCTTCTGCTTGTTTTCTTTTTTCTTTCTCAACAGGTGATCCAGGTGATCGATATATGCATTTTTTTTTCTTTTTTGTTTTTTCCTGCTCTTACTTTGAATGCACTTCCTTATTCCACTACCAGGTCTCCTTATCTTTGTTCCTCTTTCCAGAGAATACACTTTTTTCCGTCACCACTTTTTGCTGTACTTTCCACCACTGTAAGTGCTTGCTCATAGGGGTTTGTTGTTCTCTATGTTGTTGTAGTGTCTTTCCCTGACAATATAAAGTGCCTTGAGGTGACAGTTGTTGTAATTTGGCTCTATATAAATAAAATTAAATGGAATTTAGTCACTCTGTATGATAGTATGCTTTAATACAAAAAATAATAGATACTACTCAAGTCTACAGTGTAGTTCAGTTACCTGCCAACAACCTGGGTGGATGGATGTTATAGCTAAGACGAAAGGTCACAGTGAAACTGTCCAAAGTCATGATGCATATTTATTAATTATTGGGTTTTTCAAATATATTAGCTGATATTTATGCAAGAAAATTTTGTCATTTTATCCTCACTTATTTGTCTGTATTTTTATTGTTTGCAGTATTTCCACTGTTAAAGATAGTTAAATTTTTATAGTTATCTTATATACATTGATATGGAGGCATGTGACACACAACACAGGAGCTCTAGTTTTACACTCCAACTTTATTCACCTCCAAACATGAACTGAGCATATTGCGCTCAAACACAGCAGAACCCTTCCTCCCAGCTTGGGTGTGAGTGGAGCCCTCTAGTGGGTCGCCACATTGACATTGTTAGGACTTGTCACTAGTTGAAAATTGCATGCTATGTACATGTAGACCAAAATACTACTGCTAAAAATTTTGCATTACAAGTAAAGAAAAAAACTGTTTTTTATTGTTTACCGTGTTTCTTAAATAGAAAGAGATGTGTTCAGACATGTAATTTTGTCAGAGCTAACAAGCAATTTTTCATCGCAGTTTTTCTTCAAAATGCTGACAAAGAAGAAAAAAACTCTTTCTGCAGCACCAGTGAATTTGTAATGTGACCTTGTCTGTTCTTGGTCGGAGGTAATAAATGTGTTTGCCTAGTGAGTCTTGGGAAGCAATATAGAGAATAAATTATTTTTTGGGATGTTTTTACAGGCTGTCATGTGAAACTGATGAGCTCTATGAAACTTGAATTTCAGATTTGTCAGCCATGATGTTGCTGTTGATACACTTACAATAAACCACTTTATGATAAGAACAACTGTCTCCCTGCCTGCCTCTCTCTCAGTCAAGGTCAAACAAGCTCCAACTTTGCATTTAAATGCCTTACCCTGTTAGCAAACATGACTCATTTCTCTGGATACATTTGTAATAATGTAATTTGAAAGTCATTTCAAAACTCAAATCTACACCATTATTGATGACTGTGTCAAATGACCTACAGGTACACAAGCATAAAGTACACACACACACACACACACACACACACACACACTGGTCGATTTCACCAAATCTACCTCATTAATTCAAGCAGTCTGACTTTCTAAACATCATAAATCACAGCAGAACTAGGAGCCCAACTCTCCTCACCTTTTCATTCCCTCCCACTTTCTTTTAACCTTATCTTCTCTCCATCTCTCGCTCTATGTCATCTACTCCTTCCTCAGTCACTCTCTCATTTTCTCTTGCTTCCCCTCACTTCTTTGGGAGGTCCAGAAAGTTTGCAGTCTGCAGTCTAAATAGTGCTCTGATGGATTGGCTGTCTTCCACGGGCCTGAAGATTAGCCCAAGGGCAAACCCACTTCTGTTTCCTGGGTGCCTTGCTGAAGATGAATAACTGTTTATTAACCCAATGCAGAGTGAGTCCTTCCCCACATCATTATGGGGTAGAGGGGGAGAAATACAGACAGCTTGAGCTGGCCAGTGTAGCACTCCCTCACCTCATCTCTGTCACTCTCTCTTCTCTCTCTCCCCATTCCTCTCTTGCTTCCTCTTGCAGATAAACCAGCAGCCTGATGTAATGTGACAGTGTACGTTTGGTTCCTGTTTGCACCCTGACAACTCAGGAAATTGGCTTTTCATCTTACAAAAAATACTGCCTCCCATATATTAGAAGACATTCATCTTATTATGAAGAGCTGATGGTAATTGGAAGTTTGTGCATCCATTATATTAAACATTTTGTGGTGAACATTTTGATGTTGCATGTAAAAATTTCACCAGGCTAAAGTCACAGCTTCAATGTCATTTAGGCAATTTACATGCAGTGTGAATTGTCCTCTTATTGTTGACCCAATTGAGGGAATTTGAAGAAAATAATTTCTAGAAGATCACTTAGGTCACCAGTAACGTAGTGGATACTGTCATGGGATATGTTTTGTTTTTGTGACATGCTAAATAAAATTGTATATCTTTTGACATTAGACATGCTAAATATGCTTCTTATTTATTTTCAAAGCTTTTCCATTTGAATGTTCATAATGGATGAAAACTATATCAAATGTTCACCCTCTAGATCATCATCAGTGATAACTCATACCCTAACACTATGTGTTGGAGACAAGCAAAAAGGAAAAACATGTGAGCAGTTTGATGCATTCGAGGTAGAATGCCATCCATCCACTGTTTGTTTGTTTGTTCTTTGTTTTTGGTTTTTTGAGTGCAAAGACCTGAGAGAGCAATTTTTTTAAAAGAACAAATGCTCTAATAACAGAATTAGGTAAGATGTAGACCTCAGAGGGTCTGAACCTAAGGCCTGCGATGCTTTGCAAGTTGCCTCATGGATGCACTGAGGTCAGTTTGATTGTGCAAGCATAATGAATACAACACAGAAAGTTGCTGTGAAGAAGAGAATATGAACCAGCCTTTATTTACCTCAAACCCAACAGCAAAGTTTCCATTTAACTTTTTACATTTTTAATACATATTCCAAACTACTGTTAGACTTATCTTAGAAACTTGGTGCGATGAGATAGTGTTGAAGCCATCTCTCTAGTCTCACGTGACATTACAGAAGAAAAGGGCACAATGTGACGGTATAATTATATAAATGCCAGTCAAATCGCAAATGGTGGAAATTATGATGAAAGTATGACATTTCTGTCACATTTCTTTGTTCATGTAGTCTTTTGTAGAACCTCTGTCTGTCTGTCTTTTCCCTTCATTTCTACATATCTGTATTCATCTGCTTTTTTTTGTTTCTTTAATTGAACACTGTTCAAATTTGCCATCTCTGCCCAGCATAAAACTGTGGTGTATTATTTTTCTGAATTTCTAATTTTCTTTTCCTTCTAGCTGTATTATTCGAAACTTTAAAAATGTTTAATCTCTAGGACTATGTTCTCTTTTTCGTGTAATATTATCAAAAATGAGAAACCTTTTCTCTCAGAACGACCCTACACATTAGTTCATACATTTCTTACCTCTAGGCTGGACTGTTACAATTCTGTATTATCAGGTTGTCCTAGTTTCCTGGTACAAAGTACCGCAGTAGGAATGGGACTCCCTCTGGTCACACTTCATTGGCTTCCTGTTAAATCCAGAATTTAATGTGAAATCCTTCTCTCGTACACTCAAGTCCTAACTGATCAGAGCCTATCATCTCTTAAGACCGACAGTACCACGTTATCCTGATAGAGCACATCACTCTTAGGCTTTCAGGCTTATTTCCCAGAGTATTTACTTTTTAATTGTATAGTTTTTCAGTTCAGTTTTTTCAGCGTTTAGTCTTTTTTTAATTACTATAATATGGAGGGCATACGTTAGAGGCAAGATTTACAAAAATTAGTACAGGTATTACAATAAAAACACAGGCGTTTTCAAAAGCAGTTGACTCACCCTTTTGTAGACATCTAAAGTCCCAATAAGCACATCCATCAATGTCTCAACAGGAACGTGTAATGCAATTTTTACCAAAGTAATGCATATTAAAGCTAGGGATATTTCCTCTATTATTATTTAATTTTAGTTAGTTTTCCAAGTTTACAAAATCGTTTCAGTTCAATTTAACACTATACTAAAAAAATTAATAGTGAATATTTCAATGAGAAACTGAAATATTCAACTTTAATAATAATAATGATAATTCACCTTTAAGAACAAGATTTGGAGGCTCAATGGACTCTCTATTTCAGAGATACAAGTGAATCAAAACAATCAATCAAATTTCTTATAAACACCTAGAGTAAAGCAAACCTGAAGCTTTTCAGGCCATCTATGTTCTGTCATCAATGGATAGTAGCCCATTTTTTCTGACTGATTATCCTGGTTGTTGAACAGGAAACATGAAAATACCAATTATGAATTTAAGAATGTAGGACTATAAAGTTTTAAAAATGTTTTACCCTCCTTGTATTAGATTGTATTTTGTATTAGATGTCTAGTTCAGTCAGACCTCATCCCCTTAACCTTAACCCCACTACCAGCATTGCATTTTCCACTTCAT
Source organism: Mchenga conophoros (assembly GCF_057382185.1). Taxonomy (NCBI): domain Eukaryota; kingdom Metazoa; phylum Chordata; class Actinopteri; order Cichliformes; family Cichlidae; genus Mchenga; species Mchenga conophoros. Next base: position 33,129,090 of record NC_140543.1, read on the forward strand.
ACTTCACTTCAACATTTTCATAGTGAATCTCACCAATATGTGTTGGAAAAGCTGAAGACAGTCTTATCTGTATAATACTTTATTGCTAATATGTTACTTCTTAATCAACACAAAAAGGTCCTCAAAGCAATAAACCACTTTGTTATTACTTAAGCAAGCAATATGTCTATTAGACTCAATTTCTACTTTTGCAACAACAACAAACAAATCCTCAAGTGCCAAACTGCATTATATTTCTTCACGTCAATATATGGGCCGCACGTAGGGGCGATGTGAGTCGCAGGTGGCCCCCTGGCCGTGAGTTTGAGACCCCCGTCTTAAAGCCTGGAGGACCTTTAATTCCTTACTTCTAAAGTCACATAAACTGAAGTTATTGTTCTCAGCCTTAAAAATCTTTTAAAAACTTGGCGACAAACCACATACTTACTCTGGATGGCATTACCTTGACCACCAGTAACGCTGTGAGAAATCTTGGAGTCATTTTTGACCAACTTCCTAAAAAGCCTTCACTTGATCCAGCATGTTGCAGTGATGACAGGGACTAGAAATAAACCATATTTCTCCCAAATTATCTAAGCCTGGTTATGCTGGAGGTTTCTTCCTGTTAGAAAGTATGTTTTTTCTTCCCACTGTCACCAAGTGCTTCCTCATAGGGGATTATCTGATTGTTGGGGTTTTGTCTGTATTATTCTAAGGTCTTTACCTTATAATACAAAGTGCTTTAAGATGACTATTGTTGTGATTTACCAGTATATGAATAAAACTGAAATGAATTTAATCAATCTGGAATGGGTAAAAAGGACATTTTCAAATCATCTTGTAACCGGAAGGTTGCCCGTTCGATCCCCAGCTCTGTCTGTCTTGGTCGTTGTGTCCTTGGGCAAGACACTTCACCTACCGCCTACTGGTGTTGGCCAGAAGGGCCGATGGTGCGATATGGCAGCCTCGCTTCTGTCAGTCTGCCCCAGGGCAGCTGTGGCTACAACTGTAGCTGCCTCCACCAGTGTGTGAATGTGAGAGTGAATGAATAGTGGCATTGTACAGCGCTTTGAGGGCCCTGAAAAGCGCTATATAAATGCAATCCATTATTATTATTATTATTATTATTATTATTATTATTATTATTATTATAGAATCAAATGTACAGCCATCTATCCATAGCTTTGCTGACATTGGGTCATGTAACTGGACAATGAGCCAACAAATCTTCAACATAATGGTTGAAAATTCATTGACAGTCTAATTTCTCTGCAATATTCCACTTACTCGTGTTTTCTTGTATTTGCAATGAGTTTCCTAATCTTTAGCTGACAGATGTGGTTGCCATTGTCTTCCAGCTGTTTTTCTCACCCTCTCCATTCAACCTGTTTCATGAATCCAATGATAATTTCCTCTGTGCTTTTATTTTGTGGACACAGTGAGAACATTTATATTCACATATTAGTGAATAAGGGTCTGTGTTAGTAGTATGTTTTAAAATATTGAGTGCTTCCATTTAACTGTAGTTATAGTAGCATATTTGTTTGCATGAACTGTGGACAGTGACTGAAAGAACACCATCACCAAGTGAAATTACACTACCTGCAGACTCAATAGATATTTACTTTTGAAATAGCAACAATTTTGGAGAAAATACAGTAGAAATTCCTTCATCACTAGTTTTATAGCGTCACCCTGTAAAAATATAGTAATGTTCTAAATTAAATTAATTGAACCATACTAACAGAATGTTACTGTAAAATGCACATTTTTGTCTTTCACTCTTGTTTCTAACTTCCCATAAATGAGCCTCTGAGGCAGGGAGTTTAATGCAGTTAATCCTGTTCTTAAGGTTAACCTGTTAGATCAGATTAACCTGTTCTGTTTGGCTTTGACTGGCTTCTTTCCAGTTGCTGTAATTGGTTGTTACATGCAGGCAACAGCTGACTAAATATTTAAAAAGGGTATAAGACTTTAGTATAAGATTAGTGCACAAAGCAACAATAATTTTAAAGTCTAACAACATCACTTAGTTGCTGATAATTTACTTGGCTTTGAGACTGAGATAAAATACTGAAATATTTGACCTGTTACTTTTGCCTCCCTGTAGATGCACAAGAATGCTCCTCTTCATTTGAAAAATTGATCCACAGAAAATGCATTACCTGCCTTTAACTTAGTTGGAAACTGCAGCATGGTGACCTAATTTATAAGTCCACCGTCAAAAGCTGCAAATATTATCGAACATGACTATGTTGAAAAGGTCTAAATGTTTATGCAAGGCTGGTTTCTAACCAGCATATCTGGCATAAAAACAGCTGCAAATTAGTCAAATGGTTTCAGTAAGGACATGAAAACAAAATAAATGACTGAATTTGTTTTGGTTTTTTTGATTAGTTTCCCATTTTTCCACGTTGATAATTCTGCCTGGCACCCATTAGGTGGACCGGAAACAGAAACAGTGTTTGCAATAGTGATAGTGTGACACATGTACTTAACAAGAAATTACTTAACAACAGATCTGTGTTGTCTGTGAAATAAATAAATGCAAATGTGAAAAACTGTGCTTACACTAGAACAATGAACAGCTAGTGGTGGTAAGATGAGACGGTCTTGTGTCACCCCCTCCCCTTACTACCACTATTACTGTAGCTCTGACCACATCCACCATCATCATTGCACTTTTCCATGACACCATCTTCACAGCTAATCTTATCAATATGTCTTTGAATTGACCAAAGACAATGTTGTAACATGCAGGCAAAGAGGTAATATGGCAATAATGCTATATAACAGACGTAACAGTGAGGGTTAAAGTTTTGTAAACAAGGAAAAGGCTCTCAGATAGATAAATCACTTTGTTTTTACTTAAGCAAGCTGAGCACAGAAGAACTGTTGATAATGACATACAAGGTTTTCTAACTTTCAGTGAGAAATTAGTGAAGCAAAAGTAAAATCATATCAAGTATCATCCCGGTTAAGTTTGCAGCTTTCAAGTGTACCATCACCGCCCCGCAGAAACCTTGTAACTCCAGTTGCCGTGGTAACTGCAGCTCACATTGGACCCATATGTCAAAAAAAAAAAAAGAAAAAAGTTTCATAGACCTGAGACTAACCGAACCACTGAAAACCTTTTAAAACCATAAATTCGAACATGTTCTATTATTTACTGAAAGTTTATCTCATTGGAGGATTTTGCAGAACAATTACATTATGCATGTACTGGTGTGCACTGTGAATGGTGATTCAAAAGTTTCACAACACCAAATCAAAACAAGTACCTGCAGAACGAGTGACTGGCATTTACATGGAAAAGCTACATTACCACGTACTCTGGAGAATGCGTCTGTTGTTCTGTCTTGGTAGAAATATTGAAATATAAAAAGCAATACAACCTTCGCAGGGAAACCAAACACAGAAACTAAATGTGCTTCTTACCTTAACATTGACTCTCCATATAAGGCATGAGTTTGTTTTGTTATAAACATTTTTTTGGTCTTTGAACTCAGTTATCTAAAAAGCAATGTGCACTTGTCCACAACCTGGGTTAGATGGAGCGTTATTTACAGCGCTATATCCGCAGACCTTTTTGTTACCACATCTGAAGGTTCCATTATGAATTATTTCAGCTCAAAAGTGAAAGAATAATAACTCAACATTTACGATATTTTGCCATTCAAATTGCCAATGTGTTACCTTCTTTTGGTACAGACAAGCCACCAAGGACAGAACATCACTAACAGGCTTCTCACTCAGATGTTAAGCATAGATACAAGTTTTCAAATGCCAGATAAAATGGAAGGTAGGGTTTAAAAAGAAATATTCAAAGACAGTGACAGGGTTCAATATTATCAAATTTTAAACTGTTAAGCATAACATAACAACTCATTCACCACATATATATAATTATCCCATTTTCCCTTCCCTCAAGATTGTTCTGTAGCCAAAGAAAATAGGGTTGGAAAAGGGAAATCCTCTTCCGCTAATTTTTGAAGACCTCTGAAGAGTTCCTCTTATAAGAAAACCGCGTTTGTCTTTGCAAGGCAGGTGTCTTATGTATGATCTTCTTTTTATTGTTCCAAATCACAAAAACTTATCAGTGAAAGAAACCTTTTTAGCCTTGTCCAGTTACGCAGTTTGCAGGGCAGTAATAGCAAAAGTGAACCTCCGGGTGGGTTCAGTACAGCCTCCTAAACAGAGTCAAAGTATCCCTCGTTCTCCGAAAAGTCAAGGACATGATGCTGTTTGTCAAAGGTAAAACACCAGAAAACCAACTGAGAGTGACCATAAAAAGGCCAAGCATTCAACCTTCTTCAAAGTACGTTAATCCAGATGATTCGGGTCCAAAGGCCATCTCAGCAGAGTCGTCCCTGAAGTAGCAATTCCTCTTTCTACGAACAGCATCATTCCTGAACCTGGCGATTGTGCTAAACTAGCTAGCTACAGAGCTGGGCCAGCTCAGGTTCAGGTGAAGCATTGGGAAGCTTGGAATTGAAGATCTGCAGAGAGTCCTTGATTCGTGCCACCTCTCCGGCTGACAGCTTGAGGCGGTGGCGCAGGAGACAAGAAAACAGATCTAATGGCTGTGGTGCTGGTGGAGATAGCCGATTAATCCGGTCTCTCATCTCCAGTAACATCAGAAAGGCGGCATCCTGCGTACCCTGTGTGTAGGGGTAGTCCAACTGGAGAATCAGATCCTTGATGCCCTCAGGGTCAAAGTGCATGCTGTATCCGAACACCTTCAGCGTGTTGATCTTCATGTAGCCCAGGTTGGAGGTCTGATCATCCAAGTCCAATGGCTCATAGAAGAGAGTTTCATTCACTGTTGGATCATCCGTGACTATGCGGCTTCTCAGGTAGATGTGCACTGTTTCAAAAAAGGATTTCCACTTGCTGCCCAGAGACAGAGTCCAGTTGTAACACTGTGCAGTGGTGACGCTGTCCAGTCGAGTTCTCTCCCAGTTAGAGAAGTCAGGCTGGTTCACTGGCATGAACCAGCTCTCTGAGTGACTTCCCCCAAAAGGATTCACATAGACAGCAGGCACGGGTTCCAGTGTTGAATTTTTAGTTGAGCATATCTGAAAAGAAATGCCCATTAGCATGTGGATGAGGTTGGACTTGTTTTTGTTACTCTTGAGTGTTAGTAGCATCCTCTTCCTCCAGGCAGGATTGAACCAACTTCCCAGGCGGACATCATTGCTGATATAGATGGCATGGACCTCTATCCTGCTGTCCAGTCGCTGAAGCAGGTACTTTACCTGAAGAGGGATTAACAAACCGTGAGGCTGCAGTCAATGCAATAAGCAGATAGATAATTAATGCACTGGTTCTCAAACTGAGCTATTACCAAATTTTAAATTTCAACTACCACCTTTGCCAGAATTTATAAATCTCATCAAGAGCCACAATGGATGTTTTACAACTTTAGTTTACAAATGCTGAAAACCGTTGTAAAATGTCTGTGAAGGTTCTCAGTCATCCAGGTCATCGTAGTCTAAGGAGCTTGGAAAGAAAAGCGTCTGGACTTCTTTAAGTTTTCTTGAAGACGTTTCACCTCTCATCCGAGAAAGTCTGCCATCTATAATCCAGTTTTGAGATCCCTTCCTAGACGCCTTAACGCCCACTCACATCCTTTTCACACCATGGCTTGTGTGATTAGGCAGAGGATCAATAGGGGGTCCATGACCCTCTTGGGGACACTCCCATAGGGCTTAAAATTTGGGACTCTCCACCAATTGCTTTTAGAACTGAAGAAGCTTCTCAAATGAAACTTAAAGAAGTCCAGACGCTTTTCTTTCCAAGCTCCTTAGACCCCTTGTAAAACTTTTAATGATTTTTAAAGACATTTTAATAAAAAGCAAAAATTAGACATTCTGATTAGGCATTGGCATTATAAAATGTGATTATTTAACTATAATAAATACATAATAAATAAATTTGCTTAATATAAGTTATTTTTATTATAGTCAAAAGCAATAAAAGGGAACTATTGTAAAGAAAAAATGTAAAGGCATACCATTTACTAGAGATCACCTATTTGCTTCCACATCTTTGCTAGCCATTGCTATTGAGGTTCAGCAAATTAAGAGGATCATTTTCATATTTATCAAGTTTTTTGTCAAAGCCAAAGGAAGACACTCAAGTAGGTCTAAAGAGCCACAATTTGAAGGCTTGTGAACTAGGATTAGAGTTAAGGCAGAGGTTCAACAGTGACAACTTAGACCTCTTGAGGGCTAGAAAATAACTGCTGTGGTGATTTATTAAAAAAGCATAGTATGAGTTTTTGCTCCTGGGCTTGCTGAATGAAGGGACTCTTTGTACTGTAGGTACTTCAGAGTCAGCTTTCTATTTTGAAACCCCCTCTCAATCCCTGTTTAATACTGTATTCCTTTTTGAACAAAAAAACTGTACATGACTAATATTTGTACTGTTATGTAAATCTTGTATGTTCAGTATAAAGATTCAACACAAAAACAATTTAACAATTGATGGCATGTGAGCCCTTTGAGGCACTGTTTGTTTAATTTGTCCCAAAGAGCTTTGAGAACCAGTGGAATACATAATTAAGGAGCTTTGAGAACCTCGGCATCAGGCATGTCCAAGTCAAAGTTCAGGTAATGATCTAGCGATGCAGCAATGCTAGGTCGACAGGAACCAAGATGGAGGATGTTGCCGTGATGACAGGCTCCACAACGGGTGGCGTTGTCAGAGGCGCAGAGGGTGCAGGAGGTGGTGGAAGTCCCTACAACACAGGGGATGACTCCTTGGCAGTTTGGCTGCTCCACGGGGCAGCTACAGCTCATCACCTCCTCAGAGAAGGAGCCCAGCATTCCATGCTCATTGCAGTAGAGCAGAGACTGAGCCCTGGTCAGCCAAAACCCAACAGGCCTGCAGTGGGCAAAGAGAAGATACACTAATGCAGTTATCTATACATCACAGCAACATCTTTGGTAAATACTGAAGTAATGTTGTGGTCATTGTGTCCTATAATAACACCTTTCACACAGACTGGGGTAGATCTGTGGAATGAAACCAACAACAACAGTTAAAAACAGTTACCCCCCCCCCCCCCCTCCCTCCCAGAAAGACTTAAAATACATAAGACAATCATGTAAATTTTTGGGACTCAACCTTTCAGTGTTGACTCACTTAAAGGTCATTCCTTCCTAAACCATTGTGGCTCTTCTGCTTGACTACCTCTGATTTGCTGAACAATTTTATAATTTTTTGGGCTATACATATAATGATTCCTTTTAAAATTTTCATTTCACATGCAAAACAATTTTCAAGCTATATTTTTTTGTAAAATGATATGTCGACCAATTCCAAGCATGTATTTTTTGCACTTTCAAATCCAAGGCAAAGTCCAAACATGGAGATGCATGCATCTCAAAAATGATTAAAGATAAAAGCCTGACACTTTCTCCGGCCTTTCTTACATAAAAATGAATTACAATCTGTCCCCAGTGTATTGGATATATTGGATAAGAATATTAAAACACAACAAAAATAATAATCATAAAGCCACCCTGCAAAGTCCCAAATTTGACCACACACTAATAAAAAAAATTGGGGTTGGAGTTTTGGGTTAGGGTCTTGTAAAGGATTAGCAACAGCGCTGTGTGAGCTCAGCAACTTGCCCTTGCAAAAAATCAGTATTTGTTATATTAAATTATAAATTTGCAGAGAGACTGCAAGTCACAATAACTGTCACGGCTGGCGGAGTGAGCCGTGTGGTGTGGAGGAAAGGGGGGACCCAAAATGCAGCAGTGACTGATGATACGAGTGATGTTTATTTACAAAGTGACAATGGCAGAAACAGGCAGTGAGGCATGACAAAACAACTGAAGAAACCTAAACTGGGAGAACTAAATGACAAACCTGAGACCATACAAAAGGGGTGCGGGGCAGAGAGACGCAGAGACAGGAACACCATAGAACGCAGATGAATGCAGAGATACGCAGAAATACACGGATGAGTGCAGACGACCCGACGAGGAGCACAGGCAGACACCAACTATAAATACACACATCAGGTAATGAGGAAATGGCACACAGGAGGGGACACAGCTGGAACTTAATGGGCATAACGAGACAGACCTACAAAGTAAAACAGGAAATCTAGAACCCGAACCGGACACAAGGGGGGAGGACACAGAATAACTAGAACAGAGGGAAATAGTCACAAAACACAAAACGCTGGGTCAACGACCCAGGACCATGACAATAAGTTTAGTTGCACTATAGTTCAGATCCACAGTTTCCTCTAGTGTCGACCTGACCCACTCTAGAAAGCCAACCTGAGTCCTAAGCATTTAGGGCAGTTTACTAGAGGTTTCCACATTTAACACTGAAATTACTGGCTAATTCAGGTGATGTTTTCCCCATCTTGAATTTAGTGTGTTGTTTGTGTTCATTGTCATCTATTAATGTGTGTATTTTTTCCATGTAGTGAGTATTAGAGAATTTTAGTTAATAATGTGAGTGCTAACATTTTAGTTAGTTACATTTTAGTTCAGTGCTTCAGCTGTTTATTTGTTCAATAAACACAGCTGTTTATTTTGGTCACTAACCTTTACAGACTATTTTCTCCTCGAGTCTATTTTAAAACTCTTCTAATAGGCCATTAGAAGGCACTTTATTACAGTTTACCGAGCTTTGCTACTCAGAAGCTATTTTTAAACAAAAAACAGAGCTATATTGTAACAGTTATTTGGAAACATTATCTACAATGAGTTTAGCTTTCAGTGCTCAGGATCAATAATAAATCTAATTTTTAAAACATGCTCAAAAGTTTTTCTTACCTTGAACCAAAATAAAGTTTAAAAACATCTTGCCCTGCAAGTTTTACTTTACAATACTGTTGTTGTTAAATTCTACCATGGGTAACAGACATATACAGAGATTTTTTTCTTAGAAGCTAAATAGTGTGTAATGTATCTTCAAACATTCAAATTCTCAAAGCCTTCTGTAATGTCCTTGTATGTGGTCTTCTTATTTACTGTTACTTTATAACAGTAGTTAAAAAATAAAATAAATGGAAAAAAAAACACGAAAGAATTGAAGGCGAGCGGGTAAGAGACAGACCTACAAGATAAAGTCCGTAAACTGGAGAAAACTGAGAAAAGATGTGTACACCTGGAACAGAAGCTGGAAACCACAATCAAACAGATAGAAGCACCTAGCATCAGTCATCCAAATGTAACTGTCATTGAGTATCAGGGTGTTCTCCAAGTTAAAGAGGTAAAGTGAAAAAAGCAAAGTATTGATTTAACCCTGGACAATTCTGGCAAATTAGCAAGAATAGAACAGTGTCCCAATGTATAGTAATAATAATAATAATAATAATAATAATAATAATAATAATAATAATAATAATAATAAAATCAAGCAAATACAGGTGAAATCTACTGTAGAACTAAATCTATTGACTCGATGTCAAGAGAAGTAAAAAACCAATGGACAGTGTTGGTTAATAGTACATCAGTGGCAATATCTTTGTTTTGTTGTAGCTCTAAATAGTCATGCCCTTTGCTCACACTTTTTGGATTTCAACAAGTGAAAAATGAATCCATAGTTTGCTCCATCTTCTTAATACATAAGATTATACTATAATGACTTGACACCTTTTTGTAGAAGGGTGGGTGTTCGGTGTGCCTACAGTACAGATGGAAATGAAAGCATACATAAATTACCATCCACTTTGGTGCAGTAACAGTAGCAACAAGTTTAGACTGAAAATTAGCTCTGCTGAGATTCTATCCCCAGGCTAAGCTTGGGAAATAACACAAAAAATTGCCCAAATGCTTCAGCAATTCCTCCCCCTCAGGCCTGTGTAAATAGACAAAAATAAATGATGATAAAACAAATGGATTTGTGCAGAAGAAAACAGGAAGCTTTTTCAGCTGTAGCAGCAACCATTAACTTGTTGCCGGCGCAAATGGGGTTACGACTGAGTGACAGGGTATGATAGAGAGAGCAAGGAGCGCGAGAGTGAGACAAAGGTAACTGAGGGAGAAAAATAAAGACAAGACTCTACACAGAATGGGCAAAGGGAAGATGGAGTGATTGGTGGAGGGAAAGGACTGTCAGGGAAATTAAAGTCCTCTGTAAACAAGTGCCAAGCTGTCAGTCTGTGAGAGGACTTGATTACAGCATGCCACAGAACCATGTACCTCAGCCTACAAAGGCCCCCACAACCTGTAACTAGACCCCTCTTCTCTTCTCCTCTCTTCTCTTGATCCAGTCAGCACTTATCTCTTCTCCCTCCTACAATGGAAGTGATATGCTAACAGTGAAGGGCTAATAGCAAAAATGGGTCCGCAGTATTATATGGATGATGCCATTAAAACCCACATTACCTACATCTTTTTTTACTCACAACACTGATGAATCCTACGGTTCTTTTAAGCATATTTCAGTGCAGCCCTTCGCATGTTTTGGTATCTGTCACTTCCACAGCTGGTCCGTGACATTAATATCGCCCCAAAAACGCTTCTGTCATATTTTGTGAGATTTTTTTCTACTTGTAGTGTGTTTTATTTAACTTCTGTTGTGTTTTTTTCCCATCTCCACTGTGTTTTGTGTGCTTTTTCAGCATTGTTCTGGTGTTTTCTTTTTTTTTTTACTTTTATTTAACTTTTCCCCCCAACAAATACAAGACTGGTTCACGTCCAAAATAACAATTCTGCACAGCACTAGAATATTACAACATTATGTCCATAATAATTGTCCATTAGGGTCCAGTTTACAAGTTACTCCCAGTGCTTCCAGTGGTTTCTTCCATTTGTCCACAAAACCTCGGGAGCTCCCATCAATGTAATGTCCCAAACTGATCAGAGTCATAACATCAATGATGAGCGACTTCCGTAGAGAAATGGAGGGAGGCTCAGCTGCCAGCCATCTCAACATAATGCTTTTCCTGGCCAACATTAACAGTGACTGAATTACATGCTCATGTTGTACCAGTGAAACAGGGATATATCCCAATAAGCTAATGGGTGTTCTGTCACCTGCTGACCAATGGCTGTATTAATATTGGCGCAGACCTCTTTCCAAAATGATTGAATAATAGCACTTTCCCACAAGCAGTGGAATCTAGTGCCCACTCTGACCTTACACTTGAGACAATTTGGAGATGTTCCCATATTATACTTACTATAAATATACGGAGAAATATATACGTTGTGCAGGATTTTGTACTGCAGTTCTTTAAATCGGTTACAAACAGAGATTTTAGATGGAAGGAGCAGGATTTTGTCCCATGCCTGTATATCTATTTCACATTTAAGCAACGTCCCCCAAGATTTTCTCAACCATGCCAGTTTATCCACAATTAGGGCATAAATCTCTGAATGAAACTTCGATACAAAATGTTTATGCTCCCTATTATCTAGAAATAATTTCTCCAACCGAAAAGAGGCTGTTGCGATTTGTAATGATTTAGCATTTTTTCACACATAATTTCTCAATTGCAAATACTTATAAAACTCAGTCTTTGACATAGAATACTGGGACTTCAAGGATTCAAATGATTTAAACTCACCATGTTTAAAGAGGTCATAAAACCTCTTTACACCTACTTTATGTTTTGCGGGAGAAGATCTGGATTATTTATAAACGTTGACAAAATATTAAACAGAAGACTACTGTTAAAAAGTTTTCTCAGTCCACATAGCATTATATATTAGTGGGTTATACTTTATTACGTGAGGTAAATCATTTAGACGTTTCCCTAAAAAGTTAACAGGTGAGGATGGTTTACATGATACTTCCTCAATATTTAGCCATGGCAGATCAGAATATTCATGTATCCAGGCAGAAAGAAACCTCGCTTGCATTGAGAGAACATAATTTTCTATGTTTGGCACTCCCCATCCGCCCAGATCTTTCGGTAGCTGTAGTGTCTCCAATTTAATTTTGGGTTTTCTTCCTGCCCAAATGAAATCCACCATAGCCTTGTTAATTGCTTTAATATCTTCTGATTTCAAAATTACAAACAACATGCCTGTATAATATAGGGGTGGGGGAAAAAATCGATACTTTGTAGTATCGTGATATTTTGTTTGCTAATAATGTATCGATACAGGGACAGCAGAAATCGATATTTTGTTACAAAAAACGTTTTTGTGGACTGGAACATGCTCTGACTTCAGAGCATGTTGATCCTTTTTCTGAGCAAGAATCCTGACATTCCTTCACTGTCCAAATGTATTTAACTTCTTTTTTTGACAGCAATAAACATGACAGTTTACTTATTTTAATTTAAGACATGTTTTATTTTAATTAAGTTTAAAACTTTTTTATTTAATGTAAAATTATATTTTGTTTTAATTTACTTTCAAATTCTTCAGTTGCTGAAGGGGCTGCATAGTTTTCATAAATTGCATAGTTTAGAATAGCTATAATTGTACCAGATGGTTGCATTCAGTTAAGTTGGACTAGACTGTAATACAAACCGTTCAGTTTGTCAACAATAAAACTGACTGAAATGAGAGAAGGACTGAGTGCGAGACTTTGATATTAGATAAATGAATATTGATAAAGTTTACCTTTATGTACAGAATCTGAATATCGCAAAATATTTTAAAAAATTGCAATAATATCGTATCGTGCGTTAAGTATTGTGATAATATCGTATCGTGGGATGTATGGTGATTCCCACCTCTACTATAATATAGTATTTTCGGTAGGATTACCATCTTAATTAGATTTATTCTTCCCAAAAATGATATTGGAAGTCACCTCCATCTTGTCAGCATCTCTTGAAGATCTTGAACCATTCCATTAATATTTTCTCTATATAAGTGACCAACATTTGGTGTAACTTTAAGTCCCAAATATACAAAACCTGATGGTGCCTAATGAAAAGGTTTAACATATAAAGGTTCAGTGTCCTTTCCACTACACAGAGTAATTATAACAGATTTATCAAAATTTACCTTGTATCCAGATATAAGACCAAAGTCCTTGATACACCTAGTAAGAACAGGTAGAGAGTTAGCAGGGTCAGTCAGTGTCAGAAGAATATCGTCAGCATAGAGCAGGATTTTATGTTGTCTATTCCCAATTTTAACTCCAGCAACACTTGGATTTTGTCTAATGGCCATGGCCAAGGGCTCAATGGCCAAAGCAAATAATAGTGGTGACAATGGGCTACCTTGTGCTGTACCTCTGCTCAATGTCATTGGGGAAGATAACAAGCCGTTAGTTAACACTGATGCTGTTGGTGATTTGTATATAATTTTGATCCACCCCAGACAGTTTTTTCCAAACCCAAATCTTCTCATTATTTCAATCAGATATTCCCATTCAATTCTATCAAATGCCTTTTCGGCATCCATAGAAACAACAACCCCAGAGATCTGATAAAAATTTAAAAAATGAATAATATTAAATAGACGTCGAGTATTATTGTAAGAATTCCTCCCCTTAATAAAGCCTGTCTGGTCAGCATGCACAATAGAGCATTTCTTATTTCTTATTATCAACACCAAGAAGGCTAATAGGCCTGAAAGATGAGCATAACTCCGGGTTTTTATCTTTTTTAGCTATCAATGTTATATTAGCCTGGTACATAGATTCAGGGAGTTTCGATTCTTCAAATGCTTTATTAAAAACCCTTAATAATAAACTATTTAACTTCACTTTCACTATCTTAAAAAATTCTTATATATTCCCTGACTGGAGTGCAGATATAGCTTTATCCACCTCCATCAATCTAATGGGTGACTCCAGCAGGCTAACCTGATCTTCAGAGAGCTGAGGGAATACTAAGTCGTTTAGAAAAAAGCCTGAGTTAAGCCTTGTTATATCCATCTCAGACTGATATGTTTGTATAGAATTCTCTAAAGCACTCATTAATCTGACGGTTTCCTACTTGCCTTTCACCATTCACATCCACAATAGCTGTGATAAAAGAACTTGATGGAGTATTCCTTACAAGACGAGCCAAAAAGCGGTTAGGCTTATTAGCTGATTAAAAAAGCCGTCGTCTGGCAAGAAGGACGTCTCTTTCAGCCTTTCGCATTATCAAATTACGCAAAGATGTCCTGGCAATATTAAGCTCACTTAATGTTTCAGCTGATTTTGTTACATAATATTGTTTCTCCAGCTTTTTTATATTATTCTCGATCTCTAACTGCCTTGTTAATCGTTGCTTTCTTTTATGACTTGTGTATGAAATAATCATCCCTCTCATGTAAGCCTTATAGCTATCCCATAAAGTTCTCGTGTCTATCTCCCCTTTATCATTTATTTCTAAAAAATAATGTTGTTTGCTCTGTTATGAAGTGTATAAATTTCTCATCCAAAAGAGACAGTGTGCTCATCTTCCAAGACCTAGAGCGCTCAATATGTCTCATGGGTTGGGACTACAGGAGCATGGTCAGAGAGACCTATATGACCAATATTTACCTGCTTGAACTAACTGACTGATACACTTGGACATAAAAATATAATCTATACGAGATGCTGACAAGTGAGGGTTAGAGTAGAAAGTGTATTCTTTAGATAATGGGTTATAGTGTCGCCAGACATCTATAAGGTCAAGCTCATTTATAATTTGCCAAAGGGTTTTGGGATTTTTTGACAAAGTAGATTGTGGGGGAGATTTATCCATTTTGGGGCATAGAACACAGTTAAAGTCACCCACTAGTATTATATTAGCACAGTCCATGTCCACTAATTGACTAAATAATACTGTGTAAAACTCATCATCCTGTGCATTCGGCGCATATATATTACCTAGGAAAACAGTTTCCCCATGCAACATGCCTTTAACCAATATATACCTTCCATCATTGTCCTTGTGAGTGGCTGTAACAGTGAAGGGAAGATTTTTGTGTATAAGGGTAATAACCCCCCTTTTATTTGTGGAGTAGGATGAGAAAAAAATATGACCAACCCATTCTTTACAGTATTTTCTATGTTCATCATCTGTCAGATGGATTTCTTGCAAAAAAGCAATGTGAATAAAACCTTTCTTCAGAGAATTTAAAATTGACTTTCTTTTCATCACATTGTTGGACCCTTTAACATTCCAAGCACTTATCTTAACTGACATACAAGAAAAGCATATGCTGTTTACATATTTAACCAAATCTACATTTGACCAGTCTTAACCTATTAACCAAAATAGTTGAACATAAAACAAGAACACTGGTTCCCAGCAAAACCTGAACACAAAGCCTGGAAACCTCAACCCTCCCCAACACAAATAACACAAAGTAAAATAAATTACACATCTAGATGTACCCTGCTCTAAAGTACAGCTGTAGGGGGATACAGACGCGTACCATCCCCGCACTGGAGTGTATGTCAAAAATCAAAGTATACTCTATACCTTAGCTCGTTAACAGTACTGTAATGCTGTAAGCCTCGAGTTTGTAACTTACATATGAATGGCACTGTCGTGCACCAACAGTTTATTTAGGTCTTGGCAATTTGCTCACATAGTCCTTGACGTCCTGGATGGTCGCGAGCAGTGTTGGTCAAGTTACTTGAAAAAAAGTAATCAGTAACTAATTACTGATTACTTCCCCAAAAAAGTAATCCCGTTACTTTACTGATTACTTATTTTCAAAAGTAATTAATTACTTAGTAACTTAGTTACTTTTTAAAAACGCGATTTACAACCTGAAGAGGTGATAAAGCGATAGATCTTTCAGCCCAATTCTACTTTTTCTGCATAATCCATCATACAAAATGTAATCAAATGGAAAAGTCTCCTTTTAAAACTTGTTTTATTGGTTTTAATCTTTTAACTTTATGTATCAAGCAAAAAATTTAATTATATGCAACATTCTCTGACTGGAAGAAATTAGTTTAGCATTTAAACCTATTTTATGCACATTCCAGCACATACATTTTTTTTGTGTGTGTGTTTACACTCACTCTTTCAAATAGATTCAAGTAAAACACAGCAGAAAATAAATAAAGTCCTTTGGTCTAGTGGTCCTTTTGCTCTATTTTCA
Organism: Mchenga conophoros; assembly: GCF_057382185.1. Lineage (NCBI taxonomy): Eukaryota > Metazoa > Chordata > Actinopteri > Cichliformes > Cichlidae > Mchenga > Mchenga conophoros. Next base: position 33,145,043 of record NC_140543.1, read on the forward strand.
CCTGTAAAGCAGGAGTAGAGTAGGCGGAGGTTTACCCTGGTGCAGGTGTGCCGCAGCGGTCAGTGGAAGAATCCGCGAGTTTCTCTGTGAATTTCCCATTATGTCATAGCGCACTTGGTGCTTGCTTGGAAGTTTAGGGGTTTTTGTCGCTGTAAAAAGAAGTTTTCTTCCCACGCACAACGGACGCTAATGTTTTTGTCACTTTTTATGGAATCAAACTCAAAGAAAGGTCAGTACTTCCACACTTTAAACGCTTGCACGCTCATACTCTCTCCGCACTCGATATGTGATCCGTTGTTGATCTGTACACAGCTGTTGTCACCAACGTTGCACTTGCTTACGTCACTGTCATGAGACATTCTCGCAAAAAAATCACGGTTTTAGTAACGCAGTAACACAGCGTTCCTACGGGAAAGTAACGGTAATCTAATTACCATTTTTGCAATAGTAATCCCTTAATTTACTCGTTACTTGAAAAAAGTAATCAGATTACAGTAACGCGTTACAAGTAACGCGCATTCACCGACTCCTTTCTCTTTCGTGCCACCTCGGCTGAGAAATCCTGATAGAAGGACACTTTCATGTTCTGGTGTTTTCTTAAGCTGCAGTCCATTTGACCTCTCAAGGCCCACATACTTTTCATAGGTTGTAGGTTTTTATTAGAATGGGAGGGAGAGCAGTATACCAGTATTCGGGTCCCTCTTCTGTGGAACCAGCTTCCAGTTTTGGTTTGGGAAACAGACACTATCTCTACTTTTAAGATTAGGCTTCAAACTTTCCTTTTTCCTAAAGCATATAGTTAGGGCTGGACCCTGAATCTTATCTTAGTTATGCTGCAATAGGTGTAGGCTGCTGGGGGATTCCCATGTTGCATTGAGTATTTCTTCTTCAGTCACTTTTCTCACTCAATATGTGTTAACAGACCTCTCTGCATTGAATCATACTTGTTATTAATCTCTGTATCTCTTCCACAGCATGTCTTTATCATGTCTTCCTTCTCTCACCCCAAACGATCACAGCAGATGGCCCCGCCCCTCCCTGAGCCTGGTTCTGTTGGAGGTTTTTTCCTGTTAAAAGGGAGTTTTTCCTTCCCACTGTCGCCAAAGTGCTTGTTCATAGGAGGTCACATGATTGTTGGGTTTTTGCTATGTATTATTGTAGGGTCTACATTACAATATAAAGCGCCTTGAGGCATTTTGGCATTGTTTGAATTGAAGGTCTTTCTTCATTTTTCCCTTAAAAAAACAACAGCAAAAACAAAACAATCAATCAAAAAACTGAAACTGAGTGAGGTCACGTGCAGAATTCACTCAGACTGTGGGAGTCAGTTAACTCGTTACATGATTTGAAGAGGTGATTTCAACAAAGGCAGCGCTCTTTTTTGTCTGTCTGTTCAGCTGCAATGACTTCTTATCAGAAGTTGTGCCTGTTCCATGTTACAAACACAAGTTCCCGCGTCCCTGGGAATTACATGAACATAAGGTCATTCTGGAACTCAGTCGCAGCCTTCAGTACAAGATTACAGATCTATGTGCAGTGTTGGGGAGTAACGGAATACATGTACCGCCGTTACGTATTTAAAATACAAAATATGAGTAACTGTATTCCGTTACAGTTACCGTTTAAAAAGGTGGTATTCAGAATACAGTTACTTTGCTGAAATAAAGGGATTACACTGAGGTATTTTCCTGTTTCGTAGGTTCGGCTATGCCCTCTCTACTTTTGACAAAACACACATTAAGAGGCTGTAACGTCTGTGTCTCAATCTTGCGGCCCATGTCACCCCTCCTTGCGGTCCGCATAATGACGTGAAGAAATATTTTTAAAAATTATTCACAAAAATGATTTAATATGAAGGTAACAGGCAGAGTGTTACAGGCATCGCCTGTAACACTAAAGAATGTAGCCTCATGGGCAGTGTAGTCCGTGCTGCAGGGAGAATGGACTGCCATACCCATTATGTGTCTGTGAGCGAGGGAGGGAGAGAATATAATAAAATCTTGGCCATGTAATTTCTCTAATCTTGACACACACACACAGACACACACACACACACAAGCCCATTAAGCTATCTTAGTGAGGGCCTTCATTGACATAATGGTTTCCCTGGCCCCTTACCCTAACTCTAACCATTAAAAATAAATGCCTGACCCTAAGCCTTACCCCAAACCTAACCATAACCTAATTGTAACCCTGACACTAAAACCACATTTTGAGCCTCAAAAAGGCCTTGAAATTTGTGAGGACCGGTGTGTGTGTCCTCACAAGTGACTGTTGGTTCTCACAAGTATAGTAGAAGGCAGATTTCGGTCCTCACAAAGATAGCTAGACAGGAACACACACACATATATAAACACAAAATAAGACGTGTCACATCCATCCTGTCTTGTATCTTGGTAGCGATGTATTGGTGTGGAGTATTTTCTTTGCAGATTCTGGGCCCTTTAGTACCAGCTGAGCATCATTAAAATGCAGCATCATACCTCAGTATTGTTGCTGACTGTGTCCATCCCTTTATGACCACAGTATGCCCATTTTATGATGGCTGCTTCCAACAGAATCACACGCCATGTCACAGCGCTCAAATCACCTGAAACTGGTTCCTTGAACGTGACAGTGAGTTCACTGTGCTCAAATGGCCAACGGTCAGAGCATCTCAATTCAACAGAGCACCTTTTCTCCATTGGCAATTTGCATTATGTATGTGTAGCTGACAAATCTGTAGCAACTGTGTGATGCTGTTATCTCAAAATGGACTAAACTCACTGAGGAATGTTTTTGCTAAATCTATGCCATTGAGAATTAAGACAATTGGAAGGCAAACAGGGTTCCAACCTGGTACTAGCAAGGTAAATGTTATAAAGTGGCCAGTCAAATAGCCCAAGAGGTTTAAACGTGAGAGAAATTGTAATGCATAACCTACAACAGAGACAACCCAAGGCCGAAACCCATGTAATTCCAGTGCAATCAACAAATGTTTTATAAAGGGGTATGTGTGCACCCCTTTGAGGTGGGCTGTTAAAGAGTCCATAGCTGCAAACACAGCAGCCAGATAAAATACCAGTAATGGTTTGTTCTCTGTCAGTGTGTCCCGGTGAGCTACCTTTGTTGGGGGAGACTGATGCGGGGCTGTTTGGGGCAGCGTTTACTCAGCGTGAACAGTTTCCTGATGATCTTCTGGGCTTTGCTGAGGACAAGGACGGTGCTGGCCTCCAGCTGGGCATAACGTTTTTGGAGGGTTAAGTCGGCTGACCAGAGCTTGGCTATCATGGACACATTCAGGAAGCGATCAGTGGGCAATCGCTTCAGGAAGGCTTTGAATTCATCTGCAGGGAATTCAGCAGAGACAGAGAGAAGGAGAAAACAACAAAGTTAGTCTCAGGTAATTTATCACAATACAGTTTTTGAGCAGTGAAAGCCTATTCATCACATTCCATTTTACCCCTGCTAGCATGCAGGAAAATGACAGAGAAGCTGGGGAGTTTCACGTGTCATTAGAATTTAAAAAAAGCTGTTATGTTATAATGAATCACAATTACAAAGCAAATACCTGCGCTTTAAACGGCAGTTATACTCATTCACTTCTCCATTAGAATCCCATCTTATTCACTGTAGCATCATTGTCATTAAGCAACACTATTTATGTGACGATTTACCGTATGGCGTCACATACAGATGGCCATCTTTAAAAGCCTAAACAAGTTAAGAGAGCATCAATTATCACGAGCTGAACACCACTACTAAAAGCATGTGGTAATGAGGAAAAGGTTGTCTTCTGTCATTGTTTGTTGTGTTACTTTTATATTTATATATTAATATACTTGCATGAAGTATGGAGACGTGTGCTACATCTATGCCACTTTGTTCAAACTAGTATTTTTGTGCCCATGGAACACAAAAGCTCGAGACAAAATTTTAAGCCCCTGCCATATTCCAATCTGTGTCATCTGACATATGAGAAGTTGTTCTTTAACTGTATTTTCAGGAGAAAGTGCTTTTGATCATCTGCTCTTTTTTAGTTTCTTTGCAATAAGCACCACTACCATATTGCCTCGTTGGTCTTGCGGTATCTGATTTAAAACTCTTTAACAATAGGCTAAGTATCTTTGAGAAGGGAGTTCTGTGACAAATGACACACACAATGATTTTCTTTTTTCTGTGGCTACTCGTCCCACCTTGTTCACCAAGTATGTGATCCTTTAACCTCCTCACTAATTTCATCATTGCTATCGTTTAGAGCCTTCTATGATTGTGAGTTTATCTTTGCTTTTAGTCCCCGGTGCCTCATGATGTCAGGCAGCCAGTTGTCCTGTTACTGTTTGGTTTTGTATTTTGCCCTTTGTTTTTTTTTTGTCCCCATTTTTACCTGCATTAAAGATGTGATTTTGAGTTCATCTCCATTTTGCCAAGTCCTGCATTCTGGGGTCCTCACTGTATTTCCCATACATCATAACATTATTGATAAATATGAATAATCTGTGACACAAAAACTTCAACTCTCAAACATCAAGAGCGAGTTGCTTCAGGCACACTTGTGAACTATGCATTTCAAATTTTTCATGCGTGACAAACCAAACCCACTCACGCAAACTCACTTAATGAAATAGGAGTGTTACCCAAGCTTGATTTACACATTTAAGCAACATTCTGCACAGTGCAGCATACTGTCACTACACTACATTTTAACATATACAGTGGCTCAGCACTGGAGCCCCCCAGGGGTGTGTTCTGAGCCCCCTGCTGTACTCTTTGTACACATATGACTGTGTGGCCACTACCAGCTCCACCACCATCATCAAGTTTGCTGACGACACCGTCGTGGTGGGCCTGATCTCTGATAACAACGAGACGGCCTACCTGAAGGAGATTAGGAAACTGGAGAACTGGTGCCAGAGGAACAACCTCCTTCTAAACGTCAGTAAGACAAAGGAGCTGATAGTGGACTTCAGCACTAAGCAGGAGAGGAACTACCAGACCCCTGTCATCAACGAGTGCCCAGTGGAGAGAGTGGACAGCTTCAAATACCTCGGAGTTCACATCACGCAGGACCTGTCATGGTCCTGTCACATCAACACCGTGGTGAAAAAGGCCCGTCAGCGTCTCTACCACCTCAGACGCTTGAGAGACTTCCAACTGCCCTCCAAGGTGCTCAGGAACTTTTACTCGTGCACCATAGAGAGCATCCTGGCGGGAAACATCTTAACCTGGTTCGGAAACAGCACCATGCAGGACAGACGAGCTCTACAGAGGGTTGTGCGATCAGCTGAGCGCACCATCCGCTCCGAGCTCCCTGACCTGCACTCAGTCTACAGCAGGCGGTGCTGGACCAAGGCCAGGAAGATCGTGAAGGACCTCAGCCATCCCAACAACAGACTGTTCTCTCTGTTGAGGTCAGGAAAGCGATTCCGCTCCCTGAAGACCAACACAGAGAGACTGAGGAGGAGCTTCTTCCCGCAGGCGATACGGTCTCTCAATCACACCACCACACAGTACTGACCCACACATACAGTTCTTTTTTTTTTTTTTTTTTTTTTTTTTTCTAAATGACATCAGAAACAGCAGTATGCGACATTACGTGATGGCAGAGCTTCAGTTCATCCTTTGTCATTTTTTTTTTTTTTTTTAATAAATAGGACAGGGGGAATGAATGAGAGAAAGAGGGGGAGAGAAAGAAAGAAAACCAAAGGGGAGAAGAGACGGTGAGAAGGGGGGGAAAGAGAGAGAAAAAAAAAAAGAACTCCTGGGTCACCTGTATGGAGAAAAAAAAAAAACAAACAAAAAAAACAAACAGAGGAGACAGCAAACAACAAAGAGCAACATAATAATAGAGAAAACAAAGCACCATCACAATAAACTAGCTAGTCATAGATATCAATATTTACTAAATAATAAACGATATTGTGCAGCACGCAAGATAGACAGCGCACAGTGTGCTTTGAGGCAGCAGCCAAGAAAGCTTTAGTCCGCGTCTGTGAATACCCATGTGTGCATACCTGTGTGGATCAGCATGTTTGCATTCCAAAGGTTTCTCCATGTAATGATCTGCTAGGGAGTGTGGGGGGGCCACAGCCCCGTCCTCCAGGGTGTGAAGCGGGTATGGAGGAGATCAAAACTCCAGACATCCAGAGGCCCCCAGAACACAAGAGACCATGGAAGACCAACAGAGGGGCAGCCGCGCCACTGTTCCAGTAAGAGCTGAGGAGAGTCCCAGATGAGGGCTCGCCCAGCAGCCGCGGAGCAGAAGTCAGGGGGAGTTGCAGTGACGCGCCCGTGAGCTCCGCCGGCAGCCAGCTGTGCCTGAGTGACCGAGCCCCAGGCCGAGAGGCCGGGGGCACCCCACCTCCAAAGGGGCCCGAGCGAGCCCCAGGCCCCAGGCCCCGACAAGCGGCCGCCAAGGAGTGAGCCGGTGTGTACCTGGACGCCCACCCCCAGACACAAAGAACCACCAACACACCGACACCTGAGGGAGTCCGCTACCGGCAGGGGAAGTGGTGGTGGGTGGAGATAGGCCTCCAAACCTTGGAGGGCCTGAGGTGTCCCCAGAGAGGTGGCGTCTGATACCCAACCTGACATATAGACACAGACATACAGGCACACACAGACACAAACATCCATTCCCACCCTCATGCTCTCATATGCACTCACTCCACACTCAACCAACGTGGAGACAGACATAAAGAGACGCTGTACACACGATCACACTCCCCAAGCGTACTCTACAAACCGGGTCTAGGTACCCTTGCCCCTGGAGGGGGGAATTGCACCCAGACCCAGGTGGTGTTACCCTTTTCCCTGCGGTGGGGAGAGGCAGACCACCCCGACTCCGCAGCAGCAGGGAGGCCCCACACCCCAGACCGCAGTCAGACGGCCAACTCCTCCTACTAGCCCTCCCGCTCCAGCAGGCCGCAGAGAATGGGGGTGGGAGAAGACTCCAAACCTCCCTCCACCCGCTCATTGTAGTGTTGATGCATATGTGTTCTAAGGTGCAATTAAAACCCAGGAGGGCATGGAGCTACCTGCCAAGGAGCAGCAGGTAAGCGCATAGTCCCTCCTGCTAGCCCTCAATGACTAAGTGTATTTAAAATTGAGAGGTGGGCAACGACGTCAGGGGTGAGGTATACACCCTGATGGTAATTTGGACTCCGTGATTGTGCCCACCCCCAAGATCCTATATGTATGTGTAATGAGAGTGTGAATAATGTGAATGTCTAAGTTGTGGGATAAAATTGAGGCAGAGGCAGCCAGAAGGGGACAGGGGAGGGGGGGGGGGGGTAGCCTCCTCTGCACCCTGGTGACATACCCCCACTCCAAGGCCCTGCATGTGTGGGTGGTTGTGGAGGAGCGGGAAGAGGGAGGCAGCTGGAGATGGGGAGGGAAGGAAGGGAGGGGCAGGTAACCCCTCCCTGGGGCCAGCTCCCCCGCTGACCCCAGTAGGCACTCCCACCCTTCGCGACCCGCCAGGGAAGGGGGGCCCAGGCCCATCAGACCGGGGCCCAGTGCAGTAGCGCATACACATACAGTTCTTACACACACACTGGACATTCTGGACATTGTTTTCACTTCATCACTTAAATCACTTTAAGCATATTTGCACTGCAGAAGACACTAAATAATGTGGATTGCACAACACTGGACATTACACAGCAAAATCTCCAGTGTTAAATTAACACTGGAGAGTGTCTATATGGGTCCACACCTCTGAGTGTTGGAATATTTCTAACATTTTGAGTTATTTTCCAGTGTTAGAAAATCAGCACTGCTCAGTGTTAGTCTTTGTTAATCTTCAAAACTGACTAGGTTTCTTTTAAACATATAACACTGTCAAAAGTGTTAATTTAACACTCAACAGTGTTGTATTTAACACTCAGAGGTGTGGACCCATATAGACACTCTCTAGTGTTAATTTAACACTGGAGATTTTGCTGTGTACAAATACAGCTGCTCTGTGACGGCCTCAGAGGTTGTCTGAGAGAATATTGGGAGCAACAACACCATGAAGTCCAAAGAACACACCAGACAGGTCAGGGATAAAGTTATTGAGACATTTAAAGCAGGCTTAGGCTACAAAAAGATTTCCCAAGCCTTGAACATCCCACGGAGCACTGTTCAAGCCATCATTCAGAAATGGAAGGAGTATGGCACAACTGTAAACCTACCAAGACAACCACCTAAACTCACAGGCCGAACAAGGAGAGCGCTGATCAGAAATGCAGCCAAGAGGCCCATGGTGACTCTGGACGAGCTGCAGAGATCTACAGCTCAGGTGGGGGAATCTGTCCACAGGACAACTATTAGTCGTGCACTGCACAAAGTTGGCCTTTATGGAAGAGTGGCAAGAAGAAAGCCATTGTTAACAGAAAACCATAAGAAGTCCCATTTGCAGTTTGCCACAAGCCATGTGGGGGACACAGCAAACATTTGGAAGAAGCTGCTCTGGTCAGATGAGACCAAAATGGAACTTTTTGGCCAAAATGCAAAACGCTATGTGTGGCAGAAAACTAACACTGCACATCACTCTGAACACACCATCCCCACTGTCAGATATGGTGGTGGCAGCATCATGCTCTGGGGCTGCTTCTCTTCAGCAGGGACAGGGAAGCTGGTCAGAGTTGATGGGAAGATGGATGGAGCCAAATACAGGGCAACCTTGGAAGAAAACCTCTTGGAGTCTGCAAAAGACTTGAGACCGGGGCGGAGGGTCACCTTCCAGCAGGACAACGACCCTAAACACAAAGCCAGGGCAACAATGGAACGGTTTAAAACAAAACATATCCATGTGTTAGAATGGCCCAGTCAAAGTCCAGATCTAAATCCAATCCAGAATCTGTGGCAAGATCTGAAACTGCTGTTCACAAACGCTGTCCATCTAATCTGACTGAGCTGGAGCTGTTTAGCAAAGAAGAATGAGCAAAGATTTCAGTCTCTAGATGTGCAAAGCTGGTAGAGACAGACCCTAAAAGACTGGCAGCTGGAATTGCAGCAAAAGGTGGTTCTACAAAGTATTGACTCAGGGGGCTGAATAATTACGCACACCCCACTTTGCAGTTATTTATTTGTAAAAAATGTTTGGAATCATGTATGATTTTCGTTCCACTTCTCACGTGTACACCACTTTGTGTTGGCCTTTCACGTGGAATTCCAATAAAATTGATTCGTGTTTTTGGCTGTAATGTGACAAAATGTGGGAAAGTTCAAGGGGGCCGAATACTTTTGCAAGCCAGTGTATGTAGCTAATTGGTCATTTGTTTCTTTGGATCCCCCTGTTAGTATTTTCATCCTTCAAGGCAGATCTAACTGGAAAAGATGATTTCACCTTTTACTTATGTCCACCTCTGAGATGCAGTATTATCTCTACTCCTTTGGTCTGTCAGTCCCTGAGCCAACCTGTCTCACAGCTGCCTAACTCTTCTGCCTTAAAATACAAGTGCTAGCTTTACAGTTGTCTGTTACTCATCTCCACTTAAATGAACCTGGCAGCCCGAGTGGCTGTGTACTCAAATAAATAAATAAATAAATAAATAAATAAATAAATAAATATATATATATATATATATATATATATATATATATATATATATATATATATATATATATATATATATACGCTTATTTCTCACATACTATATCAAGCATATAATATTTTTGCAAGCCACTGTATAGATACAAACACTGAAAGATTCATTTCTGTTCAAAAGTAGGATTTGCAAGTTCATTTAAGCAAGGTGACTGATCATAAACATTCAATAACATCACATAGCTTTCCAGTCATACCAGACAATGGCAAGATTTATTTCTATATTTCTTTATTGCCCACGAGTAAGCATGTCCTCTATAAAATAAAATATAATGTTGATTTTATTTCAGAAACTACATATTGGAGATTTAAAGTCATCATTCTCGATTATGTTTCTGTGGTTTGCTGGCTTGTATCTGTAGAAACTTGTAGATGATGGTAAACTGGAAAAAATGACAAGTTTAACAAAACTTTGAATGGTCAAAATTTCAAAATACATTTACATGGATTGTTTCTAAGCTTGAGCTGTAATGCAAATGAGAAGTCTGCATCTTAAGTAACATTCCTGAGCTATAATTTAGGAAAATGTGCTTGGCTCAACTGTCCCTTATGCTATTGTGAATAAAATTTTAGAAACAGATGGGGACCTTACTCAAACAGCACCTACTTTGTTGTACTAGATGCAGCTGCTACCCAAGCCAATATGTGATGAGAAATCCTGTGTGTACTGTATGTATGGGTGTCTCTGTGTGCGCGTGTGTGTGTATCTGTGTGAATCTCAAACACTGAAAAAATGGGAACACTTGGAGAAAATTACAGTGAGAATAACATCGGTGCAGAAGACACAGTTCGTACCCTCTGCAGGGTTTGCCAAGCACGTTCCAGTGCTGAGCTCACTTTAGTTCCATTATGAACCAGTGGGCAAATATTATGCCAGTATGAAGCCTCTGGGAAACTTGAACCTATTATTTCTTTTTTCCCCCCCGCAAAGCCAGCTAAGTGAGACCTTCTTGGATTGTTCTGGGTCTGCTGGAGAATCATATTCCCATGTGCGGCTGTTGGCAACAAGACAGCACAGAAATCTCCAGCCAAGCTGACCTGAGCTGAGCCCAACTGACGAGACTCAAGCCTATTACAGTGTTCAGTGATCCCAGATGACATGATGGTCTGTCTCTCTCCTTGTGTGTGTCTGCCTCATTCTCTTGGTGTGATCTTCCTCTTCTGGACTAGTGAGTCAAGACTGTCTTATTCTTGCGTTTGAGTTTTCTGTCTGATTTTTTAATCTTCTCTTACTCCCAGGTTCCTCGTCCTTTTTATGTATCTTTCTCTTTCTATGCTGACATGAAGATGAACTAGTCAAAAACGTTCTTGTTGCTCTGGCTTGTGGCTGCTTTCTTCAGCTGGTCTTTATTTATAGTGTCTTTCAATTCATACAGATTCATCTAATCACTCTGATCGGCCCTTGAGTGACTGGGTGAAAGACTGCTGACCAGTAAGGAAGACGGAGTCAAGAAACTTTGGTCTAATTTGCAGGTATATTTTTTTATATTCTGGATTCTTGTTAATGCAGGCGTTCATTTCACAGGACGAATTTGTGGGATTTAATTTTTCACACCAACCTCGATTTTTTTTCATAGCCGAAAAAAACAGATCTGACCAATGAGACCACTGAGGTTGGTAGCAAATGCAATGTAGCTATAAAACACCCAGTAGTACTCAATATACAATTATATAGAAATAATAAAATAATACAATGTTTTTCTCAGACAAACAGCTAGATGCTGCTAGATGCGGGTCAGTCGGATCTCTGAAATTGTTTCTCCATCCTCAGATGTGGTCCCAGCTTTGCCAACAAGAGCTGAAACTGCCCCACTGACATCCTGAAATATGTATGAAAATATATACGACTGTTAGCCTGAGTTACTGCTGTGCGATAGATTCAAATATGGCTGCCAAAATGGCACATTAATGATGGCTTGCCCTCATTAGAGTGCCCATGTGAATTCTGTTTCAAAGTTCTTTTTCCTTTCAAGTTTGAATCAATGATTTCCTATACCTCAGCCCACTTTGTTCCCTCTGTCCTGCATTTTTTCCCTCTCCTTCTTTTTGTCTTCAGTCAGTTCTTAAGTCACACGCAGTGCCGCATATACATTCATCTTTATTATTCACCCACCCAACCACCTCTCCCTTATTTCTTTATTTTTTTTTTCTATTTTCAAACCCTTTGTCTTCCTCTCAATTTGCTTTCAACACTATCCTGGTCTCTCTCTCTCCACGGCCTCTCCGTGGTAATCATTAGCGCTGCCATCATGCTGAAGGAATTTGTCAGTCTGTTTTCCTCCCTTTTCTTGACATTTATGACTCCATGTACCAAATTTATGGATAATTTGGCTCACTCAAAATCTATCAGATAAAGGGGCCGGCGGGAGGGGGGTTATTTTCCATAATGGGTGACCGTGCTGCCCCAAAAATCTCAATCTCTGGGCTGAGTTAGTGATTCATGCCACCATTGAGCAGAGCCGACAGCTAAGTGACTTGCTGGCTGAGGACTGTTCATCCACCTCACTACAAGCACAGGATGTGTTGAAAAGAGAGAGCCTCAACAGTTCTTAACAAAGCAGTCTAGAATTCAACCAAACAAAGTGTTCACTGCTTCTTGCACTTTATATTTTTATTCATGGACAATGATTTATATAACTTGATCTGATTCTTTTTTTTCAATTCTTGCGTGTTTGCTGGCATTTCAGCAAATAAACAAGACATCACAATAGTGGCTAAAAGCATTCCTAGGTAAACATCAGTGTGTCAGCATTGTTGCTTTGAATGGGTTAGTCTTCAGCTCACTAAACAGCTAGCATGACTATGTATTCTAACATAAAATACTGTCAGTGTGAATTTGACCTGGAGTGCCGCACTGGGCTTTGATCTAGTCCAATAATGTAATTGGTTGTGCTCTTTGTCTTATTGTTTTACCCCATGCAATATTCAGGAAGGACATTCAGCTGGTGGACTTCATTTTGGAACATTTCCTTAAGCTAATAGGACAAGCATCATTCAACACTTATTTAATTCTAAAAATAAATATTCAAAATATACAAGCATCCTTTTAATATGGATAAAAAGGTTTAGATAACTATACATAAAGACCGATGTCATCTTTGCAAGTTCATACTGGTTGATTCGGCGATGCTCTGTATAATTAATACATCTCATTTAGTAATCCTTGCACAAACTCATTGTTGAATTTTATCTGTCATAGCTGGAATTTGAATTGATGGGTTTACAACTGCCAGTCACATATAGGAACGAACACTGGTTTGTCTTTTTTCCTGTGCCATGCCCCTGTCAGTCACATCTTAGTGAAAAGGCTCTCATTAAATCCCACCCGATTTCTTGCAACAACAACTTCAATAATCATCCGTCTTCCTCTGTGCTTTTAATTCAATTGCAAACATGACAGACAATAAGGTTGGAGTTGGGATGTCTTCAGGCGGATGTGGCAGTGCCTTCTCTCTCTCGCTGTCTTTCACTCTGCAGCGATGCAGGCTGGGAGAGACGGAGTGGAAAACAGAAGGTCCAGAGCTGTCAAGAAAGCTGCTATCTCCATCACTTCAAAGTGTCTGTAACACATTAAAGGCGCCATCCATCATACATTGCTGACACTGCTGCTCACATAATAGTTAGCAGCAAGTATTTTATGTTCTTCAGTCTCTATAGAACCTCTATATTAAAAACTAGATGGAATAGTTTTTGAAACAAGTTCGGTCACTGCTCAGTAGATTGATTGATCTCTTGGAACAATGCCTCAACACTTTTACTTAACCAGAACATATATTCTCAAAGTGAATGTGAGTTCTGATCATAAATACACTCTACAGTAACGGAAAAAATAGCAACAAAATTCTTTTGCTCCTAACATTTAGCTTTAACTTCTAGAACACCCCCAAAAGAAAGTTTTCAGGGTGGATAAATCAGATTTTTAGTATCACATCAAGCCATTGTGATATGGCCTATTGTTTTTAGATTCATTTTGTAGCCTCAGTGTAACTACGTCGTTTTATTAGGTCCAGAAATTACCATATCTGGAAAAGAGGATTAAGTGTCTCTGCTTTCCCCTCACTCCCAACTGGTCATGACAGATGGCTAACACTCTCTGGGCCTCGTTCTGCCATAGTTCTTCCTTCCCAAGCCAAGGTATCGCTCAGAAGCTTTGTCTGATTAATGGAGTTCTCTGTCTACCATTGTAGGCTCCTCAACTTTTTTTTTAAGCATTTTCTAAGGACAGCGCGAAAACAGTGAAGAAAGAAAAAAAGCCACCTCTTTCCTATCAGTGGAAAAATGTACCATGTCAACCAATTTTTAAAAAAGTCAACACGTGGGATTTGGTTGTTTAGGAAGAGGGGAAAGTTTTGGGTAGTGGTTAGACTTGTAGTCAAGACCGCCTAAACCAAGACCAAGACAATACCAAGACCAGAGGGTATCGAGACCAAGACCAAGACAGACCGAGTCAAGACCAAGACAAAGTCGAGACGTGACCGAGACAAAAAAGTCTTTAAACTGCAGCCAGACGCTGCTTTGTGTGAGGCATATTTATGTGTTTTTGCGATGCACTCGCAAACGCACGCTCCACTTGACTGTCGCGTCTCTCACTCTCTGTTTTGCACAGAATGATATTATCCTCGCATGTGATTGGCCACAATATGGAGGGATTGGAGCATAGCTGAGCCACTGTGTGAGAGCTGAGCAGCAAAAGGAAATTAAGTGAGGAGCCGGCTCTCGCTCAATGGGAGTCGACTCTTCTGATTTACTACAAAGCACTCTCTAAGCACGGCTCTTAGAGCTGATGCTTTTGCGCATGACACATTATCGAATGTTACGTTGTGTGTCATGGATACTATTGACTCCAAATCTCCCGACCACTATGTCAATCTGAGACAGCAAGACCGAGACAGCGAGACCAAGACAAGACCGAGGGATCCAAGACCAAGACAAGACCAAAGTCCGTCGATACCAAGACAAGACCAAGACCACTTTCATGTGGTCTGACACCTCCTGTTGGCCTGCAGGTTTAACCCTGTGCTGTTCTCCTCCATGTTTTGGTGGAGCAACGTTTTTCACCGGCACACATCATTTGTGGGGCATCTTATTGCGAGACTGGATTGTTTTCTCATTTTAGTTTTATTTTTAAATGGTTGTACAAAATAAAATAAAAAACGGCAGGTGTATTGGCTACATTTTTAGATAAATAGTTGTATATGTTTACAAAATGTGTGCATAAGTTTTCAAAATGTACAATTTATATTTGCATTTCAAGCTACAAAAATAATTTACTCAACATGTCTGGGTTTTTTTTTTTACAGTAAAAAAAAGAAATACTACTAGTATTTTAAGTTTTTTGTGTGATTTCAGATCAGTAATATTAATACAGTATGTCAATGAAAAAACTACTAAATTCAGACACGTGAGGTTGAGCTGAAAAGAATGATACCAAGCAAGGCAGGAAAAAAATAAAATGAAACAATTTGAAGGTGAAATACAAACGTAAACTCAAAAGGAGTCAAAAATGACCAGTTATATTTTGGACCTCAGAGGGTTAATCCAACAAATCATGAAAAATTAGGTTTCAATTTTTGTTCATGACAGTGCAGATTTCTGACATTTTGTGTAATTTAAGTATGTAACAATCTGATTATTTTCTAACAAAAAACAGTGTGAAACTTAAGTTAGACTTGTGTTTGTAAATGAACCGCCCCATGTTGTGTAGCTTTCTGGATTTTATACTTATTGGGCTACATATTTATTTATTATACAGACTATTCAGTACATAAAATCAAAACTAACGTTTTATGTAACTAAAGTGTTTAATTATGTGGGCTGCAGACAATATTCAAGTTGTAGACTATATTTATATAGTCTACAACTATATAATGGGGCGATCGTGGCTCAAGAGTTGGCAGTTTGCCTTGTAATCGGAAGGTTGCCGGTTCGAGCCCCGGCTTGGACAGTCTCGGTCGTTGTGTCCTTGGGCAAGACACTTCACCCGTTGCCTATTGGTGGTGGTCAGAGGGCCCGGTGGCGCCAGTGTTCGGCAGCCTCGCCTCTGTCAGTGCACCCCAGGGTGGCTGTGGCTACAATGTAGCTTGCCATCACCAGTGTGTGAATGGGTGGATGACTGAATATGTAAAGTGCTTTGGGGTCCTTAGGGACTAGTAAAGCGCTATATAAATACAGGCCATTTATATGAAAAATGTGTATACTTACTGCATTTAAATCATTTTAACCACATGTAACCATCTGCATATGTGTTTTGATTTTGCCACCCCATTTGATTTCTTTGCCACCCTCTTGCCACCCTAAGAAAATTTCTCTAGATCCGCCCCTGTAGAGGAACTGGATTTTTTTGCAATTTCCATGTTGGCTTGATTTTTGGCCCTTGAGGTTGCCACTTCTAAAAAGATAATACCTCATTTAACTTCTCATAATCTTATACCTTTCCAATACATAGCAATAAAAAGAATTTACTCTTGCACATTTGTATCTATAAATGCTGTCAAAAGGGATCAGGTAGAGAGAAACAGAGCAGAAAATTGGTCTTAGAGAGTGATTCATTATGATACACTCTAATTACATTTGCTTCTTAATAAAGTAGGCCTTTTGTTTTCAGATTAGCTCGTAATCCCCCAAAGGCTTGCAATTTTTCCAGACACATCTTCCATAATTAGTTGAAAATCCTTCAAGAGGATAAGAGCACTCTCTGTACTTTACTTAAGCTGAAGTCATAAATTCATAACCAACTATACATGGAACTATTAATATTGACACAATCATTAAAGTTGCATTTATCTCAAATAAAAGGGAAGGATTTGCAAGTCTTGCAAAACTTAGTAGAGCTGTGTTTTATCACAGTAAATACAAACAGAAACACAGAGGTTTTGCTTTGAGAACATTTTCAGTTAGAGCAAAGTTGTGACTAACCGTTTAGAGATAAACCTCCTTTCTCTTTTGCTTGAAGTTAATTTATATTTTCAGTGAGGAAACTTTTCTTCTTCATCAGCGTTACTGACCTGACCAAGATTTTTTTCACCATAGATCAAGCACCGACCTGAATTTCTGCATCACATTTTTAGAGCACCGTGCTCCAAATGGAAAACATGGTCAGTACTATAACACAGAGATAGAGGGAAAGTCAACCTTTCACAGCGCAGCATCCAGTTAATATGCAGAAATGCATTGATCCTTGTAACCATTTTCAATGTTTTAATTAAAAATAGATTTTTTTAATTTCAGTAAATTTGGTGTATGCTTTTTAAACTAAGCTTGGGGAGGATGTCAAGTTCTTTCCAGTCAAGTAAAGACACGAATCATTGGAGGGTTTTTTCTTCCTGTTTTTTTTTAAAGTCAGCTGTAGTGAAGTTATTCAATTCATGAATGAATACAACAGTCAATTAGACTATTGCAACATGATGTTTCTTTTTTAATTAATTTTGTTTTTTAGGTCAACTCCAAAACAATGCTAACATTAACACACCCTAAAGCAGATAGATTGATAGACAGTCAGGCTTTCCCACATGAGAAACCGAAGCTTTGTTCCCCAAAAAGCCACAAAACACACTTTTCCACTTGCACAATGTCAGCCGAATGAAACTGAAGCTTGTCCCAGTAGAGGCAGCCATGCTATAACACACACACAAATCCAAACATATCTGACAGTTTTACACTTAACATCTCAAACACATCACCTCATGGTCCTTCTCATTTCTATCGTCTGAATGAGAAATGGGAATCATTTCTGTTTGGGAAACCAATATGTGCACAGGCACAACACATCTGGGAAGTAAAGCCATCAGCATGTGTGCTTATTGGACTCTTGTGGGTGATCAAAATGTGGAAAAAAAAAAGCTTGAGCATCGCACCTTGAGCCTCTAAGTCATAAAGAAGATCTATCACAGCTAGAAGAACCATTTTCCTTCATGTTCAAGGTTGGTGAGGAAGCATCCAAATCACTTCTGTCCTGATCTATGACACTCACACATCATAGACAGAAGGAGTGAACGCCAGCGAGAATGACACCAGTCATGGCAAATACACTTCCAAGCTGATTATGCCTGGAGGAATGACTGATTACTATCTAGGTATGGGTACAAATGTGACTTTCTCATGTTTCTCATGTAAAGTAGTGACCAAAAGTCCAATTCACATATACAAGAAATATGTGGTATTGTTGTTTGAGTCCTTCAGAAATGTCACTAGGCATATAATAATGCTGAGTCATTGAAGCTTGATAGGAGAAAACTATAGACAGTGTACTGTTTATAAATAGCATCAATCTATCCAGACCGTGAAGCTTATTTTACAATCTTAAATCAATTACAGCTATCTATCAAATAGATTATATTCGGGGTGTGCATCTGTCTAGCTGTCAGACCCTTAACTGCAGTATGTGAAAATCTGCATGCTGGGGTTGTTCTGAACTGACTACTGAATAAATATATCATCTACCTGCACTAAACAGCCAAATGCAACACACTATATGTGTGCTAACTGGTACTTGGCGCTTATTCAGTTGTGGAGGTAAGCATCAACGAACCAGAGCTCTCAGTTCTCACTCCCTCTTTATTCCTCTCCAACATCAACTGCACATATCTCGCCACAAAACACAGGAACACACTTCCTTAACACTGGGTGTGAGTGGAGCCCTCTAGTGGTCCACCACACATCCCCCCCCCCCCGAACACCCAGCAGAACTAGTCCAGGACTCAGGAAGCAAACGGCCAGAAATGGCAACCCAGCCCGGGAGCGAGGCTGGCACTGGCGATCAGAAAAAGCTGGTGGCAGGTGGGCGGCCGTGGCGAGGGGCCTGGGCCGGGACCACCTGATCCACTTGCATAGCATGTGCAGGCTTAAGTCTGTCAACAGAGACAACCCTTGCCGACCGCCAAAGTCCAAAATGAAATGTTTGTTGCCTGGTTTAACAGTAGCATCCCCAGGCTTCTACCTTTCTACCTATAAAACCCGGAGAGCAGCCAAATGGCTGGTAAGCTTTTAGCTAAGCTTTAGCTTCAGCCAAGTGGAAGCTAAATTGGCTAGTCATTCATATGTATATTAGGTTGTTACCTGGGAATTCTGGAGGGAGGGGAGTGGGGGTGTGTGATTGAGGGGGTGGGGGAGCTGCTAAAAGCTGTGCACTTCCTTTTGTGTTTCATCTTGATGCATTCTCAATCATCCAGGGAAATAAATCTCCAAAAGTCACCAACTTGGAGTGTTTCAGTTTGCCATCTTAGGGAGAAATCAACACACATGGGTGTATGTCCTTTGTTGCTGAGATTTATTGATAAAAACAGTACAAAAAACCAACCATTTGTACACATATTTACAAATGGCCTGCTGAGTGGTGCATGGAGCATGTTCATTGGTTCATGGACCTCCCTGAACTAATGGCATTTATTGCAATTGTCATCTTGCGGGGGGTTAACAGGGTTCCATCTCTAAATGACTGCTGGTCAGCAAACCTGGGAAACCCACAGATAATTGGAACCCTGTATGGCCCGTCATATGGTGGATGCAGCGGAGTCCTATGGGCATCGTGCCTGACGAAAACGAAACGAGCAGAGTCCAACGAACTCGGAACAAAAGTGTCAGGCAGGCAGTGGTGCACAGGACCAGGAATGGGAAATGAGTCTTTTGGGGGGCGAAAAGGCAACAAAGAGGTATCGAAACATGGGGGAGGGCTCTCAGGTAAGAATTCCCCCGGGGACCCGGAGGGGCTGGCCGAGGACCAGTTCAGCCGGGGAAACCCCGAGGTCTTCTTTAACCGTGCTACGCAATCCCAGCAAAACCCACGGAAGACAGTCGACCCAGTCGACACCTGTTAAGGAAGCCCGGAAAGTGACCGGTGAAACCGTTCGCACATCCCGTTAGCTTGCGGGTGGTATGCTGTGGTGCGGTGGACCTTGACCCCCAGGCCATCAGCCATAGCAGACCAAAGCTCAGAAATAAACTGGGGTCGTGCGGTCCACCACAGTCAAAAGGTGCGTGAAACCCTGTGACTGCGGCAAGGGACCAACCAGGTCCACATAAACGTGATCAAAACGCCTACCGGGGACACGGAAAGGTTCGAGGGGTGCCTGCGTGGATTTTCGAGCGTTGGCATGGGATACAAACTGCCGCCCATTCTTTCACCGTTTTGCGAAGGCCCGGCCAACCAAACCTGGCGCTGACCAGCTTGACCGAGGCCCGGATGCCGGGATGAGAGAGGGCATGCACCGAGTCAAAAACACGACGACGCCACGAAAGGGGAACCACCGGGCGGGGGCGGCCGGTGGAAACGTTGCAAAGAAGGTGCGAATCGCCGTCCCACACCGGGGTGTCCTCCAGCACGAGGCCCTTTTTCGTTGACTGAAGGGCAAGGACGTCCAGGTCAGCACGTTGCTCAGCGGCCATGGCAGCGTAGTCGACGCCGACATTGCATTCAGGATCCCGGACCGTACGACCTGAGACCTGAAACTCAATGTTCCAACACCCCACCCACTGCCACGTTGGACGCGTCGGTGGTCAACGCAATCTCCGCCGACGGAAGCGGGTGGGCCAGCAAGGCGGCGTCAGCCAGCGCAGACTTGGCTGCGGAAAACGCATGGATGCGTTCTGGCAGCCAGTCAACAGGATCTTAGGCTGTTTTACCTTTAAGGCAGCATAAGAGTAGCCGTTCTGTATTGCCAGCGGTCGCGGCTGCTACGGCACGCTGACGGGTCCGTTTCCCTGGGCCGTGAAAGCACAAGGCGGCAGGCAGCGACGCGCTCTGTTGCCAAAACGCTGATGGTAGAAACAGATGCTCTTTCTGCGGTGCTGCTCTTTCTTGCCGTCAGCAAGGGGGCGGATGCTCCGGGGGAGGCAGGTGGAGGCGTGGAAGGTGCCGCCGGCAAGTCCGTAGCCAGTGAACGTCGAAAGTGCGGCTAGCCAGAAGAATGCGATCCGCTTCTTCAGCCAGGGAGCGATAAGCCTTCGCAGGCAGAAGCTGGGAGTTTGCGAGCACAGCTCTCACGGCGGCCGGTAGTTGGCGGAGGAAGAGGAATCCCCTGTCATCCAGCCGGAGCAACGATAGCATGTTCTCCATGACCTCGAGTGCGGTACCGCCACCCAAGCCTGACAGGTTGAGGAGCTTTTCGGCTCATTCAGCGTCGGAGAGGGCATAGCACCGAAGAAGCAGCTCTTTAAGGGCGGCGTATCCTTCCACTGACTGCTGCGGTACACCTGCACCAGGGCAAACCTCTGCCGGCGCCACATTGCAGTTTTTCAGTTGCCCCTAGCTGAAACAAGCACACGGGGAGGCCATGGAGCCTTTAACATGGCGCTTTGAAGATGAACTACCTCCCTGACTCTTGCCTGTCACGGTTCTGGGTCAGTTTCTACCCAGTATTTTGAGTTTATTATGTTTTGGTTTAAGTTTGCATCAGGGATTGTTTTCTTGTTCTCTTGTTGTGTTGATGATGATGATTATGATGTTTATTATTAGAGTTTCATGTTTCTGTTTGTGTTTAGGATTTGTTCTTCGGTTGCGTCTGCTTAGTATTTGTCTAGTTCCATGTGTCATTTTCTGTCTGTCTCTCTATGTCGAGTCTGCGTCTTAGTGTGATGCTTTCTTGTTCCTGTTTTATTGTGAAGGTCTGCGTCTCATGTGAGTGTGTTCAGTTTGACCTCTGTCTCGTCTTGTTGATTATTCCCAGCTGTGTCCACCACCTGTGTGTAATTCCCCTGTGTTTGTCTGTGTGTATTTAAGTCGTGTCCTCTGTCATTGTAGTTGCTGGTCCGTCTGCGTATCCACCATGTTTCATCCGTGTGGTCCCTGTCGTCATCATCATGTACCATCGTCTTCCTTCCTTTATGTTCAGGTTCGTGTTCTTTTTCATGCTCTGTAGTTTAGTGGTCCCAGTATAGTGTAGTTATCCGTTTTGCCATTTGCCTCTCTATATTTTTGTTCAATAAATCACCTTCACGACTGCCTGCGCTTGGATCCTCTTTTTCCTTTTTCACACGGCTCTTCTCACTCGCCGTGACACTGCTAAGAGATCAGAAATTGATAATGGCCCAAAGTGTGGGGCCCGCAGAGCCATTACAGGGGGGGGGGGGGGAGCGCGGCATGAAAAGGGAAAAAAAAAAACAACAACAACGCTTGGACACTGCTAGCACGGGGCGCCTACACAAACGCAAAGCAGGAGATGAAGCATCGCTGAATATGTTTCCAAACCAGCTTCATTCTAAGCCAAAGACTAGAAAACATGGTGAAGCATATCTTCCCTTTGGTTTCACCTGCACAAGTGCCAAGGTAGGCCTCCCCTGCAGAATTGGTTTTCCCTTCGTCAGGAGCAGCGCTGGGCTCTTCAATTCACGGACAAACAGTATCCCACATTCTTGATTTTTAGTTCAAAGACTTGTTATAATAACTAACTACTCCTGACATTTTGGAGATGTTATCTCTTTATACAGTCAAGTTACAGTGGGATACAAATAACATCAGGCTGATCCTGCCACGATTTGTTCCCTGGTTCAAATCATGGACAAACAGTATCTCACAGTTGTTTATGTTTTTAAACCCATTTTGCACAGAGAGGCATTTTTTTTTGAAAAATGTATTGATAGCAATGTTGAATATTATTACACAGGAAAAATAATTACACCGTGATGCCTCTGCTTTTCTAAATAGAGGGACAGTAACTGCGTGTTTATATGTAAGTGTGTAAAACCTGAAGATAGAGACAAAATACTGTTTACCTGCCATTCTGCAATTCCTCTCATGTAAACAATAACGTGGCGCACAGCATGACGTGGAAAAAGGCACATACCTTTGACATTGCATGACAAACTCTGTATTCCTCGTCCACACGTAAACGCAAAAAATGAGTTTTAAAAAACCTCAGTTTTCGGTGATTCGAAACGCCGTTTACGTGTGGACGAAACAGCTGCGTTTTCAAAAATACCCGTGTATTGTATACCCGTGTATTGTAGCATAAAAGAGTTAGTAGTTTATTTTCTTACTACCTGCAGATTACTTGTATTTGCTTAATTGTTTACTAAATGTTTGAGGTGTGAAATAAACCGCAATTGAGCAAAATAAGGGTGTGTGTGTGGTTGGAGGATGTGTTAGTGCGTGCACGCGCGAGGGGGGGCGCAAACATTTTTCTGTAAAACAAAGGGGGGCCCAGCAAAAAAAGTTTGGGAACCACTGATTTAGGGGAACATGAGATGTCAGTCGTTTATATCCAGCAAGCTATTTTTCCATCTGAGTGGAATACCTCTCAATCGTTTTATTTCTTCTCTTTTTCCACATTGATATATGGATGTCTGACAGAACATATATGCTCTTTTTAACAATGTTCACATGGTTATGCACATTTTTGAGCTGTCCAGAAAACCGTTTCCTCACACAGGTGGCCATCAAGAGCAGTCCAGAAACACCGCATTTTTCTACTGAAACGCTCCACTGAAGCAGCTGGAGGTTGCTCAAGGGCATTTTAACACTCTAAAGAAAGGGCGAACATTATTGGTGTACTTCCGCTGCCATCCACCATGATTGAGATATTGTCTGAAGATGTGACATTGCAGGGTATTATTTCCTGCAGAATGTAAGATGTCGCTGTCGGGAATAAATTGAAGGGTATTTGGACGAAGGATATAGAGAATCATTGTGAGGCAGTACTTGTATGCGTGTCAGTGTGCATCAGTGTATGTTACTGGAGGCGGAAAAAATACATTTTTCCATCTTTATTTTCTCCATTCTTATTTATATGTCACTACTATTCCTCAAAAGACCCCATGGTATTTGAGACACCTTTTATGTATACAAGGTTGACATCATTAATGCAGTCTTTATAAGAAACCACAAAGTCACTAGAAGAAGAGTAACTTTGTCAAAAGAATGATTTTCTTTTTTTACAAGAATAAAATAGGATGAATAAACACACTCATGCATAATTTCTAACTTATTAAAAAGTCATTACTTTTCCAATTGCTCAACTTAGTCAACTCAGTATGCCTCAAAGTTTTGTCAGATGACTTTCTAACAACTGAAATCTGATCACTCCTACTTTACACAATGACTGGCATGGTGTAATAAAGCTGCACTTGTTTTATTTTATTTTTTTATGTACACTGTGACTTAAAAAGCCTTAATTACTATTATGTCGATTCATATTTCAGTCATATGTGACTGAAATACAAAGGATCCAGCCGTACAAAGAGGTCTTTAAAGGGTCAGGAAAATAGTACACTAAAGCCAGGAGAACCACAGCAGGTGTTTGCTGAGACAGTCAGTGCACACAGATTAAGCCACCAATAGAGTGACTATTTTACACCAGCAAAGATTTACTAACTTTTGTTAAATTTGAATGGGTTCAAGCTGATACTCCAGAGTTTATTCTCTCATCCAGCTCACAAAGTAATTTCACAAACTTTATTTAGTAATATCAACTGGCAATTAAGATTCTGCATTTCAGAGAGTCTAGCTGCTACATAAACCCATTCAGGGACATCTATGCAACATCATAACTGGTCTTGTGTGGGGGCCAAGTCTGACAGTTTTTTACTTTCTGAACCTGTCAATCAAACTGCTGTGACTGGCCAGCTATGAAAAGAATTGAAAGGTCTAAAGCTCTCTGTGTCTGTGACTTTTTATATGAATAATTGAAAACTATGAATGCTCTCTTGAGCCAACTGAAAAAAAGCTGACTTAAAGGAATCTGAAACAGCTTGTTTCAGACAGAGGATGAACAGGGGGCTGCACCAAGACTCTGTTTCATGCACGTAAATCATGCAAAGTAATCTAGCAGAGTCCAAATGTAGAAATATAGATAAATTGTTTTATTTTGAACTTTAAAAGGAACAAAGTGCAATATATTGTTCACAATATATTATTTGACTGATTTTATATAAACAACTTAAATTATGCTTGAACAGGAGTAGGAGAGTTTTGATGGAAAAGTACAAAACGGGTCAGAAGGAGTTGTCATGTCTTTGTAGCTCTTTGTGGAACGCATATGATCGTGTCCCAAGAGAGGAACTCCAATATGCATGAAGAAGTCAGGGGTGGCAGAGAAGTATGTGAGGGCGGTGCACTAATAAGGGTAGTGAGACATTGGTGAGGTGTGCAGTGGGAGTGAAAGAGAGGTGCGGGTGGGATTACAACAAGCATTGACTCTGCACATCTTCTTGTTTGTGATGGTGATGGACAGGCTGAGAGATAAGGTCAGGCAGGTGTCTTCTGTTTGTGACGATATTGTGATCTTTAGAGTAAGGAGCATGTGGATGAGATCCTGGACAGGTGGAGGTATAAAGAGAAGGGGGACGTAAATCAGTAGAAGGAAGACAGAACACGCGTGTGAATGAGAGGGAGACAAGTGTACCAGTGAAGCATCAAAGAGCAGAAGTAGTGAAGATAGAGTTTAAATAACTGGGGTTAACCATCCAAAACAACAGAGAGATGAAGAAAAGACTTCAAGCAGGGTGGAATGGGTGAAGGTGAAGTGTCAGGGGTGATTTGTGACAGAAAGATAGCAGCAAGAGTGAAAGGGGAGGTTTACAAGGTGGTAGTGAGACCTGCTATGATGTTTGGTTTGGAGACAGTGGCACTAACAAAAAGACAGGAACTGGGCTGTAAGTAGCAGAGTTAAAGATGTCAAGGTTTTTCTTTAGGAGTGACCAGAATGGACAAGATTAGAAATGAGTATTTCAGCAGGACACCTTAGGTTTAGCAGTTTGGAGACAGTAGTTCAGGAGGTAGCCTAGGTTATCTGCTAATGGGAAGGTTGGTGGGGTGCAATTCCTGGTTGCTCCAGTCTGCATACCAAATATCCTTGGGCAAGGTACTAACCCCAAGTTGCTCTCTGATGCATCTGGGTTGAATGTATGTGGAAGTTAGATAGAAAGCACTTATGTAGAAAAAGCACAGCAAAACAAATGCTTGTGTGTAGAGCAGGGCGATATGGCCAAAAATATTTATCACGATATATATTTGTGATAACGATATAACTGATGATATAATTGATGCAAGACAAAATACAACTCCACAACTTTACTAGCGCAAAAAACCCATCCATTTATTTTCACTTAAACAAGCAGCTATTTTTTATGTGCATTAAAGCTATATAAACATTTAACAGTGCAAATGCAAATTCCTTGCTGAAAGTTTAACCAAAGGGCATTTCCAGTAGAAATGGGCTGCCATATCCTGAGCATAACCATGTATAATATCCACTAAAGTTAAAAAGAGATGCTTTGCAACATGAAACTGCAGTGTGTCAAATAAAAAAGTCAAATACGTATTTTTCGGACCATAAGGTGCACGGGATTATAAGGCACAAGAAATAAAGCAGTCAAATAAATTAAACTTTATTAAACTCATTCTTCTTGCTTCCTAGCTCCACTTCAATATTATTGAATATTGATTCAATAATGCTGTATTCTATCACAGCTGCTCTATTCCCATGTTGTTGCAGTATATCAATGACTAACTTCGTATTGTAGATTGATTTTCTCAGTTGTTCTCCTGACTAAAGCTTGGTCTGTTTACAGCATCCTGCCATGAGATTGCATTTGTCTCTAACCATCAGGAACCCTCACGTTAACTTTTATCGAGTGGAAAAAACTTAGCGTTCATCCTCCAACTTCACTGTTTATGTTATGCTAACATAGCTGTGTCGCTAGCGATCACGTAGCACATCATTATCTACCAGCTAGCAAAATTCAGTAACCCTACAAACGTCACTGCTGTTTAGTTTTCTGTCTTAATTTATGTTGGAAGTGATAGCAGAGCTGTACGTTTGCATTTGTTCAGAAATCTCTCAGTCAGAACATGCTATATCATGCTTAGGTAACTAGCGAAACTAGCAAGCTAACTTCCACTAACTTCATGCTAACTTCTAACTTAAATGTAATGTAAATGTAATAAATTCTGTTTTCATGGATGCCCGGATGTTAAACTTAATTGTTACACCTGGTAAAGCAGCAATGCTGATCATTTTATCAAAGATGAAATAATTTAGACAGTTTTTAACTCTCAGTGATGCCGCAGTGTTCGTTTAACTTTGGGACATGAGGCAGGGGGAGTTTTGGACCCAGATTACTCCCAGATTTACGAGCAATTTAGTCCAACAAATACGGTAATAACAACTGCCCGCTTGCATGTTGTACAAAAAATGTGCTTTGGTGGGTATCTGATGGACAAACACCAAACCAGTTCCACATCAGTGAAGCTGCACCACGTTTACAAACCAATTCTGGTTCATCCATTTCACTCAACGATCCACCTTCCCCCTTCTCATTCCCCGTTGTTGCCATACTTTTTCGGCCATGTGCATATGCAAACAAAGGCACTGCGCATGCGAGTTTTACCCATATTCTATCGCGATATTTTATTTTCTTATCGTTGCGTAACATTGTACCGGTATTACCGTGAACGGTATAATATGGCCCAGCACTACTTGTGTGCTATATAAGAACCAGTCCATTTATCATTTACAAAGTTAGAGAGGCAAAGCTACGATAGTTTGGGCGTGTGCAGAGGAGGGATAGAGGATATACTATCTAATTAACTTCTTGTTAGCGATCAAACTGGTAGTTTCTCTTTGCCAGTGCTGATTGGACTGGTCAATACTCAAAACAATGAAGAAGTCCAAGTCCAATGTAAACCTCAGAAGCAGAATTTGCATTTGTGCTTTTAAACAAGCTGGGAAGGTGTTTTAGAGGCATTTCTAAATAACTGCAGAGTCCAGCATCGGTGCAGTTGTGCTGAAAGACTATTCCATAATTTGACTCTAGCGACAAAAACATAAAAGATTTACACTATTCTTGTTTGTGCTTTACAGAGTTTCATATTAAATGTTCCCCACTTTATTAAAGCCCACCTCTTTATCAGAGAACACTTTCTGTATACTGGTAACAGTTTTGGATTAAATTATTACTTCTGACAAATACAAACCATGTGTGCTTCCTGATCCCATTTCCTTGTTTTTGTTTGCTGTTTAATGTTCTTTATGACATGATTGCTTTTTCAGTCTGCTCTCACCAGCTAATGATACATAATCAATCAGGCATACGACTATGATAATCAGTTATCATGTTTATAGCAAGCATCCTTCATGGCAGAATATCAGTTCTGTTTTTGATTTGTTTCCCCAAGCGATTGTGACCAGTTGCAAGCAGGTACTGTATATTGGAGAAACACTTACCCTAACCATAATCATCAAAAATGAATGCCTAATCCTAACCTGCAGCATAACTCTGACATTAAAACCACATTTTGAGCCTCAAAAGTGCCATCAAACTCATGTAAGTTACTGTTTTGCCCCACAAGTATAGTACCATACCAATTTTCTGTCCTCGCAAAGACATCTAAACATGTACACACACACACACACACACACACACACACACATGTAAATCTATTTTATTCAACTTGTGAGCAGAGGAGAATGCCAGTTTTATTAATAAAATGAATAAATGCAGTGTAGATGGATGATGCCAAACCTTTGCTTAACCAGTGTAAGGCGGTACTTAACATGCAGACCTCATAGATTAAAGGCAAGCCATTGTGCGGTGTGATGGCTCTGCCTAATAAGAGGGCATTAACCTTGAATACTCCCAAGGTCTCAAATAGGAAAAGGAACCCAGATGGTTCTGAGCTTCATTTGCTTGTAGACAGATGGGTTTTAACGGGGCATCCGCTCAAGCTGCAAATGATCTAGTTATGGAGGCACTATGTTTATGTTTTTTAACCTTTGGCATTACCGGAGTTCTTTTATGTGTGAATATTATGAATCAAAATGTGAAAGTTGGCTATGCATGAAGAATAAAGGCGTACATTTTGAGATCATTTCTATTCAACTAATCTACATGTTTGATTTGGCAGTCAAATTCCAACTTTAGTCTGAAAGGTTACTTGTTCACAACGTACTTAGTGTAATTTGAAATGACAGCAGCCAAACTTTTCTCCTACAGTCAACATTATAATTTCAATTTATGCAGTACTTTGGTTGATAAGAATATGATATATAAATATGATATATGATATGATATATAAATATCAATTAAATGACACATATCATGAAGTCATGAAGGCAAGACTTAGTACAGAGGTCCTCAGTACTAAGTCAAGGGGTTAATCTGTTAAATTGTGTTTTAATATGTAATAATCTTTTCATATAAAATTATGTTCTTATACACTTCTGAGTCTCTGAAAGTGGGGGACTGTGTATAAAATGGCTGTAATTCATGAACAGTTCATGAAATATTTTTGTCAACCCCCTTGAATTAAAGATAAACGTCTGCACTTCAAGCACATCTTGACTGTTTGAATTAAACGACTGTGGTGGTGTACAGGGCCAAATTACAAAAATGGCATCATTGTCCAAAAACATTTTGACTAAACTATATAACGCCATTATGCCAGATGCTGTCTGCATGTTAGACACAAGGCGTCATTTGGCAGTAGTCCTGGATGTTTCAGTTGTTGCCACACTGGCAGCCAAGAGATACAGTAGCGACCTTTAGAGACCTACCAAGCCCATTTGTGCCATATATCAGAAACAGAGCAGACTAATAATATCAGAAAAATGCAAAGAGGTTAAACACGTCATCTAGGCTAACATTTAGGTAGGAAAAGGTAGGAGAGCTGACACAACTTTATGAAATCTTCAGACAGTTAATATTATCAATATAATCACATGGTCATTAAGGCTGGGGTCGATCTGGATATAGTCAAAACTATTACATTCATGTTTTTTTTAGGTTGTATAAAAGAGCGTTTTCTTTCAGCTGCAGTTCTGACAGTGTTAAACGGTCACCATATAAAGGCCTAGAACAATGGAAACCCCCCACTGAGAATCTGTTGACTCTCAATGGTGCTTGTCTGGGAAACTTAGGGTCTCTAAAAACTAGCAACCTTCTTTCTATCCATACATGAGAGATCTTATAGAAATCAGGGCTCTAGACTAACTTTTTGACATGGGCGCACCGGTACGCCTAACTTGAAAAATTTCGGCGTACCGGCACAAAAGTTAGGCGCACTCAAATTTTTCAACCGCATCACTTAACACTGCAGTTTTACATGTGCACTTTCTTTGGGGGGGGGGGAAGTCCATACAGAGAATATTCATTTCTAAATTATTAACTAACAAACTTGTGCTTAAAGTGCTTTGTCAATATTGTAGAAAATGTTAAACTTAATCATCATCTCGGCCTCCTCTGACGACCTGTTTGCTGCTGTCTGCAGCTGAAAGGCCGTGGGGAGAGGGGACACTTGGGCAGTGCATTTATTGCAGCATATAATGTGTTTCCTGGATACACTGTGCTTTTTCAGCATTCAAAGATTGATGGCACCGTGTCAGAGCACTGGCTATGAATTTCAGAAGGATCAGGCCTTAACTTAACAAAAAAGTTATCAATCGTTCTTTTCATCTTTTCTTATTACCCACAGCTACATCCACTTCTGTCGGGCGTAGGCTGCTCACTAGGGCTGGGTATCATCACTGATTTCTATAATCCATTCGATTCTGGTTCTCAAAGTCCTGATTCGATTCAATTTAGCCTCAGACAGTCAGAAATATTCTAATTCTGATCATTTATCAGTACTGATACATGTGAGACTTCATCAGAATTGTGAACATCACAGCACATGCCTTTGTGTGAAAGTAACTGAGAATAAAACACAGAAAAACATGAAGGAGATTTTCCTGGTCTGGCTTTTTATAGCAGATAACCTTAAAAATATCCTGCAATATTCTGCAATTTTGCATAATTTTAAGAAGTTTAAATTTCTCCAGTATTGAACAGCAGAAATTAGGCTTTCTTGTCGGAGGTCATTTAAGTGAAAAAAGAAAAAGACAGCGCTGTAAACAACGGTAGACTTGTGGGTAATAAGCAAATGAATAATGCAGAAAACAGATTTGAGATGGGAAACTGTTCCTGAAGTACAGAGAGAGAGAGAGAGAGAGCTGTGCATGAAGTGTAATTTTTATTGTGGTGGAAGCAAAACCGCAAAAGTCAGAGGGAATTCATGACGACATTGATCAAATGTAAAGCGTAGTTTGCTGCTTCTTTTACTGCTGGCTCTGCAAATTTTGGTTGGAGAGAGACAAAACCTGCAGCCCAAAATCAGCGCAAAAAAGACGTAAACAGAGCGCACCCGGCGCATCAGAATCGCTGAGCTCCGACAGCGTATCGAAGTACGGGCCGTCGGGTGAGAAAGCCGAGAAAGACAAAGCTGATTCTGATGCGTCGGGTCCGCTCTGTGTTTACATCTTTGTGTGGAATCCGTTAATGAATTGATATCGCCTTATTCAAGCTACTCACCTCTCTTTCAACTGGACCACGGCCAATCAGAGAGGTCCCGCCCCTGACTATCTCTGATTGGTTTAGTCCATGATAGGGGCATAATGTGTGTCTGTTGTTGACCACACGGAGAGTTGCAGAGATTTTTTTTTTTGTTACCCGAACAGTTGGTCGCACAGGTGCGACCAAATGTTTTTTTTAGTCGCACCACTGAAAAATTTGGTCGCAGATTGGTCGCACTCTAGAGCCCTGGAAATGGTGCTATTTTCCAAGAGGATTTTTAGAGATGGTGATTTTATAGAACATTAAGTGCTAGGAAGTGGGTTAGATGTGCAGCTCATGTTACTATGGTGATGTAGAAGATGTTAGAGCTAATGGTTAAAACTGAAGTTACCTGTTTCATAGTTCAGGTCTCGGGTCATCCTTCTTTTTTTCCCTGTTAAAGGATTTTTGTAAAACAAAATGTAGCACCACTGTGACTGTAAGACTTATTTCCTCATTAATTCAAAGGACAATCTTTAACAGACATTCAGCACTGGCTTTGCGTCAATTTAAGATGCCAGATATATTTTTTATTATGCCACCATTTGGGAAATATTCTAAACTTCTCAAAGCCTTTGAAAGTGAGTAAGATGATTAATGGGAAAAAAATAAACAATTATTTCAATTGTTGCTGTTTTGCTGTTCAGCAGATAGCATTTATCCTTCTTTCTCTCATTTGTGTTTCAAGCACTTTTTGAAGCATCTTTCTCTTGAATTGCATTGAAATAGAAGCTGGAGGAGAGGATTTTCCCCTTACTGAGCCTAAAGAAAGACATCCTTGGGAAAATTTGCCTTGTGAGGTAAAATCTCTCTGTCTCTAACTTTGCAAGTATTAAGTACTGAATAAAGTATTAAGTATTTCTGGATCACAGAAATTTGCCAAACCACCTACGCTCAAACACGTAGAAGCCAAAAAAGAAACAAATGTACACAATGTTGTCTCTGTAAAATACTTCTGGAGTAGGCTCAAATGTGGCATAAACCCTTGATGAACAATGATGCGATGATGGCAATGTTGATGTTTGCATGTGGACATGATATGCAATCTGTACCCTGCTGAGATGCCAAATTTAGCCTTTGTTTATTGATCTAAGTATGTTTATTTTCTGCAGCACCCCCTTGAGGTCACCGTGCTGGCAATAACACGTGAGAACGTCGCTCGGCTATGAAGTGTTTCAGCTTCTCCTGCAAGATGTTAGAGATGTTATGGGCCCGGGGCAAAGTAAAGGTAGGTGCTGTTTGCAAGAGGCTTAGACTGCACTGAGCTCTCTGCACTGAAGCAATGGGAATTACTTTGTTTCCCGCAGGGGCTCAAGGGTCGGTAGGAGGAGAGACTGAGAGATTGGCTGAGAGAACGGGAGAGATACAGATTGCTGTAAGGGATTTGGCAAGCGCTGGCACCACTCAACTTGTGCTGAAGAACTGAAGCAGACTTTTCCTCCCACACTTAACCTTTCACACAGAGAGAAATAATTACAAATCCTAATGAAGAGCCCATTGCAAATTCATGAACAGCAAATTTGGTCCCAATTATCTCCTACCATACGCTGTCGCTGCTAAGGTGAGTAACGAAGGGCTATAAATATCCCACGTCATCTGGTGTGGAATGATGAAAGGTGATCATCCCATCAAGATGACTTCTGTTTGCTGAGTAACTTGACTGAGTTCCTTACTGATGTAAACAGATACACAGTGGTGTGAAAAAGTGATTCCTGATTTTTTGTTTATATCCACTGTGTTGATGTGACTAGTGAAGGATTCTACTTCTTGGGTTTTGGTTTTGACCCAAGTGTCATCAACTTAATTGTACCAATGGCTTGGTGCTGTCCCTTTAAAAAAGCCAAGAGCCTTTGTTTCCACTTCCTCCACGTAAAGGTTGACTACAGTAGGTGACACTGGGGAGCCCATGGCACATCCATGTTTTTGTCTATAGAAACCCTTGTTCTCCAGAGGCCTGGTAAAATATATTAAAATATTTAAAATATTAAAATATGTGGTGGTAAGGCAGAGGTTTAACAGTGTGCAAATCGGATCACGGGTGAAGCTAGTTCTGTTTTCCAAAGAACTGTCTTGTTATAGTTGTTTTCTGCAGTTTCCATTGCCTCAGTTGTACGCATGCAAGTAAAGAGTGCGGTGGGGTGTGTTCCCCACAAGGGGAATGAAGGAGTGTTTATTATTAACCCTCTCAAGGCAGGCGTTGCCGATTTGCAACAGTTAAAAACTAACAACCTGATTGCCCCACATACATATTTTATGAGTTTTTTTTACTCAGAAGTACCACTGCAGGACTTGGTTGTGCATTAGCAACAAAAAGTTTAATTTGAGCCTGAGAGGGTTAAGGGGGAAAATACTCCAAAAATGTCCCTGTAGTTTGTAGCTTTTTCTAATGAGAGTTAAGAAAAAGTTGCTTAACAACACAGCCTCTACCAATGTTCCCATTTACTGTACTTAGTATAAGCTACAGGTCCACTACTTTACTGTTCAACACATACAACTTCTAACTTGTAACTGTGAAATAAATTACATTGCTTTAGGGTCTGACAGTTGGTGTGTCATTTGGTCTGATTCATTGTTCTCTTTTTAAAAAGTTAAATCCAGAGAGGATGAACTTTACAAGGCCCTAAAAAGGGAGAGAAGAAACTGTCTTTTGCTGTAGAGGCTCGTTAATGAGCTGCTCATTAACTGGAAGGCCTTGTGCATGGTCATATGCAGCTGTGACTCACACCAACACATGGGTTTAAATGAAAAATACACAAGGATGTGGGCATGCATGCACGCACACACACGTATCCTGTGATGACATTTGATAGGCTGTGTTTCTAATTGAATCTCTAGAGAGCCACACTGGCACTTGGCACCAGGAGAGTATTGGTTCAGCAAGTTAGGCCAGCAGCTTGAAAACACATGACAGCAACAAAGAACAGTATGACAGTCTTCACAGAATGTGAGCTTTTTAAAAGGATTCTCTGAGTCAGCAAGTGTTTTAAAGGCTTAACTTAACTTGATAGGGGTCTATCAACCAAATTTATCCAGCTGTTTATTCTGTCCACTTCATCTTCAGCATCTTTCATTTCCTTTGCTTCGATGACAGTTTTTAAAATACTGTAATTTTTGATTGTTTAAACCTATGATTCATCTTGTGTTATTTCATAAATCCACAATTTTAACAGGAATATTATTATCATATCCCAACATGTTCTTATCATATCGCTATGTTATGCTTTTGGGCGCCCAACCTGTCTGTATGTTAAGTGTTCCGAGGCATGAGAGTGGGTTGGAATTAATCTATAAATGTAAGGTTATGATTAAGGTTATGGTTAAGGCTGCAATAAAAAGCTCAGAGCAAATAAAAAAGGGAAGCAAATAAGAAAGCTGCAAAGCAGCGTAGAAAGCCGAAGCAGCTTCAGTTAAGAATCTGGAGCATTTCATAAGGGCGTGGAGGGGTACCTTTTGTGTTACTATGACATGCCTCGGGCTGTGACAAATCATTGGTATGTTGGAAATGAGAATGCTCTGCATATCCTTACTTTGTTTGGCTTCTGACAAATAAAGTATGGTGAGTGGTTCAACACATTTAAACAGAAGTAGCTGCTACACAGTAGAGCTGGGCGATATATCGAGTTTTTAAAACATATCGATATATTTTTATACGAGATATAAGATGTGACAATATCCTTTATATCGATATAGTCTATGTTACGTTATAATTATAGTTGTGGAGCCGCAAATTTGCCTCTCTTTCGTCCACTTTTGTCTCTACGCAACGTTACTCCGCCTCGCCTTCACTGAAGACAACTCCCCCTCCTCCCCCATCGCTTCACGTGCAGGCAGCGACAAGACGGACACGGCAAATCTCCGTTAACGAGTTACTGCGCATCGCCCCATGCGTGGGGCTGGACGGCGTCAACGTGCTAACGAGCTAAACATGCTAACGAGCTAACAGCGCTAACCCTAAAATCCTTTCATTCTCTCAAAAGTTGATAGCGCGCCTTATGTATGAATTCTGGTTGTGCTTGATGGCCGCGAACCGATTTTATGTGGTACACGGCGCTCAGCAATCTGTCAAAAATGTTTGAGTACGACTTTGGTAAGCTACGGAGCTGCACCGCTTGATAGATTGTCGGCGCATTACGGCTACCGAGGAGCTTCGCGGAGTGATACGTACTGTGCATCAACGTAATATTACCGTATTGTGTGTGTATAAGGACCATAAATGGCACCTGTAAGAGAGGTGGTTATGAAGCGGATTTCAAACTCCAGGCTATCAGTCACACAGTAAAACTTGGGAACAGAGCAGCTGTGAAATCTGTCTTTGTTATTACGCTCAGCGTCTTTTAGTTTATATTTTGACTGCACAATTGTGAGCTCTTTGTTTAGCACAAAAACAACCTTGTTTTCTTCTATTTATGGAGCAGTATTATTTAATGAATTCTCATAATTTAATTTTGAGTAATTTTTCATGTACATCTGTGCTGTATGTTAATAAAAGTGCCTGTGTGACATCTGGGACACAGCTTTGACTAAGAACTCTCTTTTTGTTCTTACTTTATGGCTTAAAAAAAAAAAATCGAGATATATATCTTATATCGCCATCCAGCTAAAAAATATCGAGATATGAATTTTGGGTCATATCGCCCAGCCCTACTACACAGTAGAGATTTCATGTTTTCCCAATAAGCTTTTAAATATGCCAGAAAAAATTGTTTTTCTTGGAAACCGTTTTTGAAGCTGGTTATCCACTAATTATGCCACAATGATATTAGAATCTCTTTAGCATTTATTTGGAGAAACACGTCTGAGCAACCCATTGTTACTCCCAGGGTGTTTAACCACGTAGAGCCTGAACCATGAAATAACTGCCAAAAACTAAAATGTTTATTCAACCCTCTGACAAAGTAAACATTTGTAGATTAAATATAAATTTGTATATATGAGTTTCAATTTGTATTATTCTGGCTACATTTGACATTTTGGGAAATGTATTCTCGTAAAATGTGTTGTGCAATTGATTTATGCTTTTCAGGAAAAGAAAAATCCCACTGATGAAGTGGAGGTCTCAAAAACTTGTGCATCAGATATGATACACTTGGCAATATAGCAGTGTTTCCCATCCACTGTGCCGTGGCACATAGGTGCGCCGTGAGAAATGATCAGGTGTGCCGTGGAAGATTATCTGGTTCCACCTGATAAGTACTCTAAGCGATCGCAACGGGTATAGCAGGCAGAACAAGTGCATTCTCTTCCACTAGAGGCCAGTGCAATTACCTACTCTAATTTAATGGGTTGCCAACTACCAGTACAACAGAAGAAGCAGAAGAAAAAGTAGTCAGTCTGACCTGGGTCCTGGAGAAAATTCTGAGCCAGACGAAGGCCCTAGCATGACCAAATATGCTTTTTGTGACATTTTTGTTTGGTGGTGTGCTGTGTGATTTTTTCAAATGTGAAATAAGTGCTGTGGCTCCAAAAGGTTGGGAAACACTGCAATATAGGGTTAAAATTATCATCAAACCTGTTGATCTCTCTGTAAATCACTGTGTCACTTAGTTAGGGTTAGACACACAAAGTATCTGTTTATTTTACAGAAAACATGGTTTTGAGTAAAATGCACTGGCTCACAGCATGAACCCTGCACACTGACAAATGATGCTAAAAGATACACACTGCTGAAAAGCATGATGGCAAGTCAATGAGCTTCGTTATGTGACTAGCTTTTACAAGTTTGGAGTGACACCATTGTCTCCTGAAAGCTTGATGAATAATTCCTGTAATTGCTCAGAAGTGTCTCCAAATACTCTTGCAATTTAGCTGGTTAGTTAGCTAACTGCTTGCATTGTTATCAGTGAGGTTTTCAACGTGTACTTGACGTTTAGCAATTAAAAATTCACTTCAGCTATTTTACCCACTGTTTATATGATTGTCATATTATAAATATTCAATGCGCGCTCTCCCCACACCAACATACTCAAAGTGTCCCTTGGTGTTGCCGTCCTGATGCACCTGACACTGCGGTATTAAGTGTGTAGCTATAACTGATGTTCTCTAAAGAGCCAGTCTACATAAAACCGTTGCTGTTTGAATGTGGAGGCACCTTCAGTATAAGACTGCACTTTGTGTCCCATTAATGGTTTAATGGATTGTTTGCCTTTGTGTTTCACTCGTGGATGTGGTTCCTCTTCACTTGTGTGAAAGTACTTTACTACCGCTGCATGTTGAAAAATGGCATTCCCAGTGCATTTAAATGTGAAGCCACAAGGGTAGTTTACATCATTATCGTCAGTATGACGAACTGCGAGTGAGAGACTTGTCCGACTGTTGTCATAAACAGAGTGCATGACACTACTCATGCTAAACAACACCTCGTGTATATTTGTTTGACCTCGGCGGCCTCGGCATACTCGCAGTATTTGATGCATTGTTGACTCCAAAGCAGACTGACATAATAAGACATTTCCATATTTGTATCTTTAGGCTATTATAGAAAAAGAAATTATAAAGTACAAAACATCTCTCTTGTCGATTGCCCAAATTCACTTGCATTTTGCTAAATCTACCACAGCCACTGGAAAACATGAAACAAATTCCCTTGCAAAGTGCATGTTTACCAATTATTAGCCTCAAGATAGACTATGGGTGCAGATCTGACTCTGACTGCTCGGTGAAGCCATTCACTCTTCCGTTTGGCCGTGAGAGATTTCAACTGTCGCCATCTGAAGTCTCCAGTCGCAGAGGTTACCCGCTAAATAACGCAGCTCTATACCACCGTCTTAGTTATGCTGCACAGAGGTCGTCTCTAGGAAGTAAGGAGCAGTGATAAGCGAGTGTTCATTACACCCACCGATTGTCCCCACCCACCTAGAGGGAAGGATAGCACCTCCTTTCTCTCCTCTTATCTTTATTTTCAGGAAAGGGGTGATTTTTTTTTTCTCAACACTTGGGGAGGAGTAGAGATTAGAGTAAAAAGGTCTGTGTCGTGTGTGTGTGTGTTCCTATGTTTGTGAGTATGTAGCTGACAACAGAGCATCTCCTCTTATCGCCTGCTCTAAAAATCCCTCTCTTAAAACAAATCTAAAACTATGGCTCTGTTACAAATCTTAAATTAGAAAAATCTGACATGGTGTGCAGTGACTCCTCTCTGCATTTCCAGTTTGACCATCTTCCTGCATTTCTCATTTTTTCCTCGATTGCTCTGACTCTCCTCACTTTTCATACTTCTCACGTTCCTTCAGGTGATTAATACTTTTTCTTTTTACTGGAAGTCCTCCTCTCCCCTTCATATCATCCGCTGTCCTCCCTCCTCATCTGCTCTCCCTTCTCTGTGTCTAGTCTCCTCTCTTCTGCTTTCATTTCCTCCCTCCCTTTCCTCCTCTCCTTTGATTTACCTTCCTCCTCTTTTCCATCTCATCACTTTTATTCTCTACACATGTTGAAGGATTAATAGCTACCAGGTTATGCCTCGCAGAGCCCCGGCGTCACCTCCTCTCACCTAGAGCAATGTCCTGAGATGAACTGCCACCACCTACCTATTTGTCAGCTTAGGGGCTCATGCCCTTGGGCCTAGACGTGGAATAAGTAAGGGAGAAAAAGAGCCTATTGAGTGCTGCTTATTTCTTTTTCGGGGCTTTTACTTCTTTCTTGTCCTCGTCTGTGCCCCAGGCTCCCGTGTTTCTGTCAAAAATCAAACTGAACTCATCTCTGACGACTTGTCCCTCCAGAACATCTCTCCGCCTCTGTCTTTCACTATAATCCTGTGATCTGCCACTGTCTCCATCACCTCCTGCCAAAACCTCCTTCACAGACATCTGTGCTGGTTAGCCAGTGCCAGCACTCAAGTCTTTTGGGAGATTATCCTTTTTCACCATGACACACACACTACCCACTTTATCGTTCTGGTTTCACAAACTGCTCCTCTCAGCATTCTTCTACCTGTGCTCCATAAGTGCTGCTATGATGCTTAGGGTCAATAAAAGCTGACATACATGCCTGGAACATCCACTGACTACTGAAGTTAGTGTGAAAAATGTAAAGAGAAAACTATTTAAACAGATTACACAAAAACAATGATGAGTAAAGGCGTGAATGATAGTTTGAGCTCTGAGGGAAATATGTAAGTAAATGGTAAATGGCCTGCATTTGTATAACGCTTATCTAGTCCCTAAGGACCCCAAAGCACTTCACACTACATTCAGTCATTCACCCATTCACACACACATTCACACACTGGTGATGGCAGCTACATTGTAGCCACAGCCACCCTGGGGCGCACTGACAGAGGCGAGGCTGCCGGACACTGGCGCCACCGGGCCCTCTGACCACCACCAGTAGGCAAACGTGGGGTTAGTATCTTACCCAAGGATATTTGGCATGCAGCCAGGAGGCAGCCTGGGATCGAACCACCAACCTTCTGATTAGTGGCTGACCTGCTAGTACGAGTACATTAAATATATACAATAAATGCCTTGTTATTCAAAATCCATTAGGTGTGAGTAGCTTTTGTTTTTTGTTTTTTTTAATCTGAAATAAGCGTTAATATATTTAGTGTCAGAAGAACTGATTTTGGCAACCAGAAAAACAAAGTTTGGAAAGACGTACCAACTGTTGTGTTTTAGAACACAATATCTACAATATTTTTTGCAACCTACCAAAGTACTGCCTTACGTTAGCCAAGTAGTTTTTAGTGCCTAAACCAAACCAAGCAACATGTTTGTCATTAACAATGTGTTTTGTTATGTTGTTTTTTTTAAAATCCCACAAATGATGTGTGAATATCTATGATGTTTGTGAGTTGAATTTGACGTGAAATCCAAACCGACTCAGTTCATGATTATAAGTGCCCTGATTCATTTCTGTAACCAATTGGGAAATTAATTTTTGATATTTGACAAAATTTAAGTATCCCAATGGGAGACGAGATGAAGTGACATGAACCAACTATAGAACACATGTTCACTCACAAAAGCTTTAAACTCTGATCAGTCACTCAGATAGCAGAAAAAATATAAACCTTTAGCTATTTTTTTTCCCAACAATAAGCTTCATACTCTACAGTACACTAAACAGGAGTGAATACTGGATCCAACTGCAGTAGCACTTCAGGATGTGGCCCTCTTCTAATATACATTTCAGATGACACCATTTCTTATGCGAATGCACTGTTTACTAGACAAATTTGTGTTCACTGACATGAAAAATGTAACAACTGATGTCCAAGAATACATAAAGGATTTATTTTGATGATTACTTCACAAGCTGTTGTGAAAGTGGGCTGAGTAGTTAGGGGTCTTAATCACAGGACACAACACATTCACAACACACTGCCCAGGTGATACAATAGTTATGTGATACTAGATAAAATGTAAGACAATCTCAGCAGCCCTGTTTTTATCGTTTTTTGTTTTTGGAAGGGCGAGCAGGGGTGTTTCACATTTTGACCGCATAGAACTCTGCATAGAAAATGACCCTGCTGCTCCTGCACGCGTCACGTCTCAAGCTAAGCCTCAAGCTAAAATTGTCAGCTTGAGGCTTCTAAAATAGCGTGTTCATTTTTTTGGTAGCCTACAGTTACCAGATATCACTACCTAATGCGCACTTACTCAATGCTTTTACCCGCCCACTGCTTCCAGTTATAACTGGTGATCACCAGTTGCTTTCTGTTTCCACAGTTTTTAACAACCAAACAAGAGGGGTCCAAGCAAGTGTGCCAGAGATGGCCAGAGAGAGAGAGAGCGAGACCCACAGGAAACTAGTAGTTGGACTGAGACACACTCATCTCAAATACACTTCAGTTCTACTAGAATCAAAGTGGAAATCACCATCAGGGAAACAAAACGCACACACAAACACACATACAGAGCAAGAAGACATGAACACATCCTTATTTAAGTGTAAGATCTCTGGGAGTGTGTGTGTTACACAACATTACAAAATACAGTCTGCATCCACGCTCTCCTCACATGTGCTGGTTTTATGTGTGTAAGCGTAATTAGCTGTGGCAGATAAACAACAAGAGCATCTGGCTTTTATATGCCTTAAGAGATGGTAAAACAACTGTACACGGAGTCTGCATGGCTGACATTCAGACAAGAAAATGGAAAGATTTTTGTCCACTAGGGAAAATAAATGTGCATCAGAAAAGCTGCCATAATTCTCCAGAGACCAGGGTTTTAATTGTTTTTAGCGCCAAAGTCTACAGTGGATCCGGAACATATTCACAGCATTTTAATTGTCCCTCATTTTGACATATTGACATGTCTTATTCCAAATTTATTTTCACCTCAAAATTCAACACACAGTACCCCATAATGACAAATTGAAAAATGAGTTTTTTAATTAAAAAAAAACAAACAAACAAAAAAAACAGGTAAAATGTACTTTTCACAGCTTTTGCTGAGGCACCTTTATATTTGTATTTTGTGGGCATCTTCTCACAATCTTTTTTACAGAACTAATAAAGCACCAGGTTGCCTGGTTTTCTCCAGATATGACCCTTGGCACTCAGTGTGAGCCTTTCCAAATCATGTCATGTCAAATCAACTGAATTTACCACTCAAAGCAAGTTATAGAAACAGCTGACAGATTATCGGTTGAAACACTATATATCTGAATGCTGTGAATCTGTGCTATAGAGAACTTTAAACTTTAAACTCACTGTACTGTAACTTTCTCTATGTCAAACAGCAAACAACTCGATTTTGAAATAGAGAAAGTGGACAACTAAGCAGCTGAATAACCAGATGTTTCCCTCAGAAGTTGGTAGAGACTGAAATCAGAGGTGAAAATTGATGAACACCTATGCTGATCTACTGAATTTGGTATACATGAGATGAAAGCATTAGGGGTGCAACGATACACAAAATTCACAGTTCAGTTCGGTTCGGTACTTTGGTGTCACGGTTTGATATTTTTTCGATACAAAAAAATGTTCATGCTTTTTTAATTTGTCATTTATTAAAATTATAAATATATATTTTAACTCAAACGTAAAGTTTTTAAATTTAATGTTGCTGAAACAACAAAGTAATAAAATAATAAATCTATCTGATCGAGAAATCACTCATCTTTGGAAAAGAGAGTTTATTACAGAGAAATGGCTCTTTCTAAAATAAAAGCTATACTATCTTCTGGGCTATATTCTCAGCAGCATATTAAACATATCAGGTCCCCATAAGGAGAATCAGGTGCTAACGGCTGTCTAAATGACTCGGGTAAAGTTTGTAGCATGCGTGCTTGTTGTTTTTGTCTGCTTCCACTTGTCTTTGCACTAGGATGATGTCGGCGTAAATGTGCAGTCATATTCGTTGTGTTCCCACTAGTGCTGTCAGCGTTAATCTTGTTAAAATGAAATTAACGCCACAACGCGGCAAATCTCAGTTAACGAGCTACCGCGGATCGCCCCGTGTGTGGGGCTGGACGGCGTCAACACGTTAACGAGCTAACTGCGCTAACGCAGTAGTTCCCACCCATGTAATTGAGCATTGCATGGCACATCCGACATAATGTTTTACTTTAGTCCATGACGCGCTTACCTTCAGGGTCATACTTCACATGAAGACCAAAATAGTTCCAAAGGCCAGATCTGAATGAGGGTCGGGGAGGTTCAATTTGCCATGTTGCAACGAGCTTAGCTTCTGTCTTGCTAGCTTGCGCTGCGCTCAATATCGATATGACCTGAATCATTTGGCTGACCATGTCTATGCCAATTTTCTGATGCCTTCATCAAACGGGATACTGCACCATGTAGTAAAGAAATCTGCAAAGTAGCAATTGCATGATTTAAATGTGTCAACATGGACCAAATCGCTAAACTGTGATTTCACATTCTCCAAATATCAGAATTTAGATACACTTTTCTCGTACCAGGTTGGACCTCAATTTGTCTTCAGTCAATCAGTCCCAGCCTGCTTCAAAATGGCCACCGTCGTCCCTGTACCCAAATCCTCCACCATCTCCTCATTGAACGACTGGCGACCTGTAGCCCTGACCCCCATCGTAAGCAAATGCTTCGAGAAGCTGGTCAGGGACTTCATCTGCTCTGCACTACCCGACTCACTGGACCCTCCTGGGTGTACACCTGGAGAAGGACCTCGGCTGGTCCCTCAACACCAGCTCCCTGCACAAGAAAGCCCAACAGCGTCTCTTCTTTCTGAGAAGACTGAGAAAGGCCCGGCTTCCACCACCGATCCTGACCACCTTCTATAGAGGAACTATTGAGAGCATCCTGAGCGGCTGCATCACTGTCTGGTTTGGGAGCTGTGCCATATCAGACCGCAAGACCCTACAGCGGATAGTGGGAACAGCAGAGAAGATCATCGGGGTCTCTCTACCCTCTATTGAGGACATCTACACCACACGCTGCATCCGCAAAGCCACCAGCATTGTGGCTGATCGGACACACCCCTCTCACACACTCTTTACACTCCTGCCATCTGGAAAAAGGTACCGAAGCATTCGGGCACGCACATCCAGACTGTGCAACAGCTTTTTTCCACAAGTCTCCTCAGCAAAAAGGGACTGACTGATAAACACGCACACACACACATACACTAACATTATCACTCAGCTTAACTCAAATACCTCAAAACATTGAGACTGGACTGACTAACCAACACAAAGCGCAAACACACTGACCTACACCACCAAACCATCGCACACACCAACCTGTAAATGCTCTTTTGCACAATATTATTACTAGATATATTATATATTATTTTTTTTTTGCACTAACTTGTCTTGTAGCACCTTGGTTCCTGGAGGAACGTTGTTTTGCCTCACTGTGTATTTTTAAACTGTATATGGTTGAAGTGACAATAAAGTTGAACTTGAACTTGAACTCTACAGTTCGCATACCGCCACAACAGGTCCACTGATGATGCCATAGCCCTGACACTACATACTGCCCTGTCACACCTGGAGAAGAGAGACACGTATGTGAGAATGCTGTTTGTAGATTACAGCTCAGCATTCAATACCATCGTTCCCTCGAAGCTGGACAGGAAACTGAAGGATCTAGGACTGAGCAGCTCCCTCTGCAGCTGGATCCTTAGCTTCCTGTCTGACAGACGCCAGGTGGTCAGACTGGGCAGCATCACCTCATCCCCTGTCACACTGAACACTGGTGCTCCACAGGGGTGTGTACTGAGCCCTCTCCTATACTCACTCTACACCTACGACTGCACAGCCACTAACAACTCCAACATCATTGTGAAGTTTGCGGACGACACTACAGTGGTGGGTCTTATCACCAACGGTGATGAGACGGCCTACAGGGAGCAGGTCAGCGCCCTGACCCACTGGTGTCAAGACAACCATCTCACACTCAACGTCGCAAAGACAAAGGAGTTGATAGTGGACTTCCGGAGGTGCAGAGAAGTACACACCCCCATCACCATCAACGGCGCTGCTGTGGAGAGAGTGAGCAGCTTCCGGTTC
The DNA here is from genome assembly GCF_057382185.1 of Mchenga conophoros. Lineage (NCBI taxonomy): Eukaryota > Metazoa > Chordata > Actinopteri > Cichliformes > Cichlidae > Mchenga > Mchenga conophoros. The sequence goes on from NC_140543.1 coordinate 33,189,339, forward strand.
CTTGGTGTACATCTGGCTGAGGATCTTACGTGGTCAGTACACACAAACAAAACAGTGAAGAAGGCGCAGCAGCGCCTCTTCTTTCTCAGGAGACTGAAAAGATTTGGCATGAACCCCCGCATCCTCAGGACCTTCTATCACTGTGCCATTGAGAGCATCCTCACTGGATGCATCACCACCTGGTATGGCAACAGCACCGCCTACAACTGCAAAGCTCTCCAGCGAGTAGTGCGGTGCTCTGAACGGATAATTGGAGGTGAGCTTCCCTCCCTCCAAGACATCTACAGGAAGCGCTGCCTGAGGAAAGCGGGGAGGATCATCAAGGACTCCAGTCACCCCAGCCATAAACTGTTCAGACTGCTTCCATCAGGAAGGAGGTTCTGCAGCATCCGGTCCCGTACCAGCAGACTGAGAGACAGCTTTTTCCATCAGGCCATCAGACTGCTGAACACGTCATAGACACCTCACCTCCACTACTGGAACTTCAACATTATGCACTCCATACTGTACAGTAACGCCACTGTTTTGCACATGTCTCAACTCTGTATATTTTTATAGATTTTATTTTATTGTTTACTCTATTTAAATTGTAAAATATGTGTATACACACACACACGTGGAAAACATTTAGTATACACATCCAGAAATGCATATACTATTATATATTGTACATATATTTATTAGTTTCAGATGTAGCCATTCTTGTATTTTGCTTGTTTACGTTATTGTATTTTGCACAACTCTGTTGCTTGTGAAGCTCGCACACAAGAATTTCACTCATATGTACTGTACCAATGTACCTGCACATGTGATGTGACAATAAAAGTGATTTGATTTGATTTGAAGAATTGCCTTAATTCTTTGTGGCATAAAGATCCTTACCAAAAAAGTGGAAGAACTGTGAAAAGGGTTCAGCCGCGCACAGTTTTATTTCATTTTGCACTTAAAATATAATGTAGTAATAGCTCTGCTCAGCAGTGCCTCTCTGCTCCACAGGTCTGGTTCCAGACATTGCATTAACTGCCTCAAGGGCAAACTGCTCTCTGCTTACTGTACTAACTGCATAAACCTTTATTTTAATATATAATCCATACTCAAAACATCTGTCGGGAGTCAGATATGCTGAGGTAAAGTGTCGGGAAGCTGAGCCACCAAGGTAAATGCCACGAGAATCCCACGCAGTCATAACTGAGACATTTGCCGCAAAAACATCTGTGACTGTGATGGGTAGCGTAAGCTCCTCCATCATGCTCATCGCCATCACTCTGGAAAAATTCAGCATTTTGGTTTCTATGGTGGGCAAAAGCTGTCAATAGCACTGTGTAGGCTGTGTGCCAGAGTATTTAATACAGAGGCAGGAGAGCGCAGCAGGTCAGGTAAAAAGTCAGCTTTTTGTTACTATTGGCAACTGCTTTCAAACAAAAACAAAATCTCTTTTGGCTTTTTGTGCAGGTGTAAAGCATGAGAGCAGCACTCTACTCTTTCAGTCTAACATGTGAAAATACCATGATGACTTGCACATAGCAGCCATTGTGTGAAACTAATTAAGCACAGCATTTTCGTTATTTGAGTCTAACATTCAGGTGCAACTCAGTAAAGAATTGCTGATGGTCAATCCAACCAGACAAAAAAGTAGTTCATTATACAAACTCACTCTCTGTTGGACCACGCTCTTCTGTATTTGAAGGAAACAAATGACTTCATTTGTTAATGATAATAATAATAATGGATTGGATTTATATAGCGCTTTTCAAGGCACCCAAAGCGCTTTACAATGCCACTATTCATTCACTCTCACATTCTCACACTGGTGGAGGCAGCTACAGTTGTAGCCACAGCTTGACAGAAGCCAGGCTGCCATATTGCGCCATCGGCCCCTCTGGCCAACACCAGTGGGCGGTAGGGTAAAGTGTCTTGCCCAGGGACACAACAACCAGGACAAAGAGCCCGGGGATCGAACCGGCGACCTTCCGGTGTTAATGAGACCTTTTACAATAATAAAAAAAAAAACCTGGGATGTTAAATCGTGTTGCCATTCAGTACACACTCTGGCTTACATAGAAAAAAGCTTTGATTTTGTGAATTTGTTTCACATGGTAATAGCACGTCCTTTGTGATCCCTCATATGAGTCTCTGCTCACTTAGCCTGGCAATAGCAGGCACCTAATCTTTTCCCACTCAGCAGCTGTCATGGTCCTGGGCCATGTGGGCCCAGTATTCTTAGTTTTCATGTATTTTTGTATTTTGTTCTTTATTTAGGCCATGCTTCCTGGGTTGATCTGTTACGTTGTTCCTTATGTGTTTTCCCTTCGTGACTCTTACCCCCTGTGTGCCCCTCTGTGTATTTATGAGCCCTCGTCTCTCTTTGTGCTTTATTCTATGTTTTCCCCAGCCCGTTATGTCTGCGTTCTCCCCGTGCTCTCTCTCCTCCTGTTTGAACCTCTGTGTACTTCCTGCTTTACTTTGCCCATCTCCCATCAGTGTTACGTTCACTCCTGCCGTGTCTTGTTATGATTATCAGTGTCACCTGTGTTCCCCGTGTGCATCCACTTCCCCTGATCTTCCCTCATGTGTATTTAGTCTCTGTGTTTCGTACAGTCTGTGTCGCGTCGTCTGTGTTCCCACCCTCCATGTTTCCATGCCCGGTCTGTTGTATTCATAGTCTTACCTCAGTTCATTCCCAGTTTAGGTTTCTGTTTAGTTATTGCTTTTGAGCTGCCCTTATTCTTGTTTGTTTCTCTTGCGTTACCAGCCACAATAAAAGGCTCGCTTTTGTTTAAAGTTTACTCCCGTGTCACTCGTGTCTGCACCTGAGTCCTCCACGCACTCTCCACACGGTCTGTCACAGCGGACCGTGACAGCAGCTGAATTACCTCATGGTGGGGTGAGGGTGACCAATCCATTAGAGTGAGTTGATCATGTGTGTGTGTGTGTTTCTATCAAAGCAATTGTTGGAACTTAAAACTAATAACTTTATTTAACCAGGAAAAACAACCCATTGAGATTTAAAATCTCATTTACAAGGTTGACATTATCATTGTGAGAGAGCTTTCCAACTAGAAATATGTTTGTTTTTTTAATGAAGTATAAACCCTTTAAGTACTAGAGACAGAAAAAGGAATGCAAACAACATGTCTGACACGTTTCAGGTAAGGAACAACCCACACAGCCAGAGTTATGCAAATGCTACTTCTTTGCTGTCTTTGTCCTGTTTTCCTCCTCTCTTAACAACAGGTAAGGGCAGATGGCCGCCCAACTCTGAGCCTGGTTTTACCGGAAGCTTCTTCCTGTTAAAAGGGAGTTTTTCCTCTCCTCTGTCGCCAAATCATCTTTTTCCCTCTTTTCCTCTTCTGTTGTAGGTTTTTTACCATACAATATAAAGCGCCTTGAGGTGTCTGTTGTTGTGATTTCATGCTACATAAATAAAACTGAACTGAACAAAATTTTCCAATATGCCCCACTCTGACCCATTTGGTCATAGCCAAAAGCATTTAACATCATGCACTTGGCCACTTGAGCTTTCATTTAGAAAACAAAAACTCAGAACATATTATGTAAACAGGTTATGTGTTTAGCAGACATTACCCCAGTGATTTAGCCAGGTAAAAAGAACAATTCTGCTGCGATCCTGGTCCTTGCTTGGAAGTGAGGATGAATAGAGCTTATTTTATGTTATCCTCAGGCTTTTTGAGTAGGTTACAGGCTTTGGTTAGAAATATGAACTTAGGTTACAAAAAGTCCATGTTTACTGTCTGGCATTTAGGTATTCAAGGACCAAATGAAAAGCTGCCAAATCAGAATCTAACTTGCATATACAAGTTTCTGCTCAGACCAGACAAAATTGCACCACTTCTTGCTTCCATATGTTATATTCTATAGCTATTTAGCCTAAGGTCAGAATAACATCTTTTCAGCTTTCAGCAAGCATTTTGCTGTCACCAGGGCTGGACTGGGACAAAAAATTGGCCCAGGCATTTAGAGACCGGTCCACCAGGTATTCTAGGAAAAGCCATAAAGCCTTTGAATGAAAACAGATGCTGTTGTTACAGTGATGTTCAGTCTTGTTGCTATATGTATGATTTCTATACATTTTACATCAGATAAAAACTTTGGTTGTAAGATTCAGATAATTATTTATTAAAAGCGAGACATTTTAAATGAGAATAAGAAAGAAAAGTATTTCTTTGTGCCCTCCTCTCCCTGTTAATGCCCGACCTGCCCCCCTGGCAAAACTTTGCTAGACCCGCCCCTGCACAGTTACCAGCTGTCAGTTACTTAGAAAAGGATCCTGGTGTTATTTCTCAGAAACAGTTTAACTTCCCTTCAACTCATTCATGTCACCTAAAAGGTAAACCTGTTTCTCCATCACCTGTTTAGCTGTGATGATTCAGTAAGGACATCTCCTGGTTTTATCCTCATGTTTCCCTCTCAACAGATCATGACCAGCAGCTTTTACAGCTGTGGCTCCAGCAAACATAGCAAATATATTTTTGCTCCAGCAAATATTTAAAAAATTCTAACAACAACTGATCAATCTTAAACGGGCTGCTGTTGTTCCGCTGGTTTCGTCTTTCTGGCGCAAAGTGGACGATAAACAAACGATGGGATTTGCAACAGAAAAGCCAATCAGCTGATCATTGATCAGTTTCATTGAAGTAGCAACAGGAGAGGGAGGGGAGAGAATGAGAGAAGAAGAGGCAGCTGTGCAGCATAAACACACAGAATAACTCCAGCTTTGTGTCTTTTTCCATTCTAGCTGAAGTACGGGACAAACTGTGTTTCTTTTCAGCTCAATACAAAACGCGTAATATTTTCTCTGAATAGAAGACGATTCCATTTTTTACGGGACGGTTGGCAACTCTACTAACTAACCTTATAAATAAAATCAAGTTCACTATCAGTAACATCATAGCACCCACCCAGCTGTATAGAAACTCCGTCATGTTAGCTAGCACGCAGTAGTTATTGTAACTGACTGTGAAAAGTCAGCACAACGAAAATAAACTCCACCTAAACTTGGTTTATATCTGACCCAGAGAGACTGCAGGTCATAACTTCTTACCTGAAGTTCAGTTCACCTGACACTCGGACCGGCGGCCACCTCGGGTCTCTGCTCCTCCTGCCTCCACTTTCCCTCATCCACCTGCTGGCCTCTGTGGAAGCTCCGCCATAGCCACTACAAAGCAACTGAGTTATTTTTACACATCGGCCAGCATCTGGCCAATCCACCACCTTTCATTGTTGATACCATTACAGAAAAAAACATCGGCCCATAAAAACGAAAAATCACCATCTGCCCACCGAGCGATGGCCAGTCCAGCTATGGCTGTCGTTGACCATTTGTCTGAGAATGATTGCATATGGATTTTCTTTGAAAATAGCAATTATGCACATGTACTCCAGGTGCCCGTTCTCTTTTAAGACCTCTACTGCTGATGTTAAACCTGAAGGGACGAACATGTCAAGAATTTAAAGCCTTGGGATAACTTGGACCTTTTACTGTTAGCTCTGGACAACTCATAGTATGCAATCTATATTTAATCTTTCCAGTGATCGTTCATTCAGTGGTCAAAACGACTGACTCAGGTCATGTCTCTGTATACAAAAACGGCCAGGAACAGACTGACCAGCGTTCCTGTAGTATCAGGAGTATATAACAAGGAAACACTTTGACATTGTGCTCTTCTGTCCATTATTGTTAAATAATACTTGCACTACACTAGTAATTATGTTTATTTCATAACCAAGAAATTGTGCTTCATTCATAATGCACATGAAGATGCTCGTTTCAGTGAGGAGAAAACACAACATGTGTGTTGATTCTCACTGTCACCATTTTCTAATGTTAAAATGACTTCGGGCCAACAGTACAGTCCTATTTTTTTCCTATTTTTCATTTCTGGCTGAAGATATAGTGTAGATGCCCCAATTTTAATGCCATTAGGTGGCATGTTTAGGTTCACCGAAAGTATTACAATAACTATTCTTTTGCAGTGCTTATAATGACCAGATTTGCATTTACTACAAGTTTTATTCAGAGCAGATAGTAAACCCAAATGTAAGCATTGTGTGCTTTAAAAATATATGCTACTTCCAGGTTCATCTTCTAGTCCAGTGCAGATCAGACTCTTGATGGTAAACAGTTTGTGCTGTTTTAATAGAAAATTCTCGCATATAGATCCAGAGGGTAGATTTCTAATTATTAAACTATCAATATTGAACAAAAAACTATGTATTGTTAGTATATATGGTCCAAATGTTGATGAACCCTCATTCTTTCACGGTTTTTTCAGTGCACTCTCTGAACACCTTGATTGCACACTCATTCTTGGCGGTGACCTCAACCTTGGACTAAATGAAGACATGGATAGGCTCAACACAACAGGAACTCAGCGTAATTGGCAGTCCACAAATATAATCAAACAGTATATGAACGACTTTGGTCTTTGCGATGCATGGCGCTCTCTTCACCCCACCAGTAAGGAATATACTTTTTTCTCGCATGTTCATCACTCTTACTCTCGTCTGGATTATTTTTTGGTCAGCAGCTCACTGCTGTGTGACATTTCAGACACTGAGATTCATCCTATAGCTGTCAGCGATCATGCTCCTGTATCTTTAACACTAATGCACAAGAATAATACTACGCCAAGTAAAAACTGGAGATTTAATATATCACTACTTAAAGATGAAGACTTTATTAAATACTTTAAAAAGGAATGGACTTCATATTTAGACTTTAATGACACTCCCGGAATATCTGCTTCTGTTCTATGGGAAGCAGGGAAAGCTGTGATGAGAGGTAAAATAATTTCTTTCTCATCACACAAAAAGAAAGAAGAAAACAAAAATATTCAGGAATTAGAAAAAAACATCAAATCACTAGAAGAAGCCTACGCGTCCCACCAAGATCAGGAAACATTGAACAAAATATGCAAAACAAAACTAGAATTAAATGAAACTATTAATAAAAAAACACAATTCCTTATACAAAGACTTCGCTTGCAGAATTTTGAACACAGTAACAAATCAGGTCGATTTCTAGCTAACCAGCTAAAAATAAATAAAGAAAAAACAACTATATGTGCTGCTAAAGATTTATCGGGGAACACAATATATGATCCTGGAAGAATAAACAACATTTTTAGGGATTTCTATGAAACTTTATACTCACCACAAATAAACCCATCTAAAAATGAAATTGATCTGTTTCTTGACAACGTAACTCTTCCAAAATTACTAGACAGTCAAGCAATGGAACTGGATTCGCCACTGACGCCAAGTGAACTCCAGGAAGCCCTGATAAGTATGCCCAATAATAAGGCTCCAGGTCCAGACGGCTTCCCTGCAGAATTCTACAAAGAATTCTGGACAATTTTGGCACCAGTATTCCACAGCATGTTGCAGGAAATCGAGGAAAAGGGCAGACTACCACCAAATATGAATTCTGCCAACATTAGTCTCCTGCTAAAACCAGGCAAAGACCCTTTATTTCCCTCAAGCTATCGTCCAATTTCTCTTTTAAATGTAGACCTTAAAATAATCTGCAAAGCTCTCTCAAAGAGATTAGAGAAAATGACCCCCCTCTTAATTCATCCTGACCAAACTGGTTTCATAAAAGGTCGGCACTCCTCAACAAACACTCGTAGATTACTTAATTTAATAGACTACTCATACGATAAAAACATCGAAACCATAATATTATCTCTAGATGCAGAAAAAGCATTTGACAGAGTTAATTGGAAATTTTTATTCGCAACTTTACACAAATTTGGTTTTGGAAACTCTTTCATAAACTGGATAAGAATATTATACAATTCCCCAACGGCTCGTATCAGAACAAATGACCAGACATCCTCCAGCTTCTGTCTCCTGAGGGGCACCAGACAGGGATGCCCACTCTCCCCTTCACTTTTTGCAATTTTTATCGAACCTCTAGCAGCAGCATTTAGACAGGCTACAACAATTAAGGGCATAAAATGTAAGAACATAGAACATAAAATCAGTCTCTATGCGGATGATGTGTTGCTTTTTCTGCAAAACACACAAACCAACCTCTCTGAGGTAATTACTTTAATAAACTGGTTTTCAAGAGTTTCAGATTATTCAATTAACTGGCCAAAATCTACAGTTCTCCCCATTAACTGCTCCTTCCATAATTCTTCCTCTGCCCCACTGCAATCCGGAAATATTAAATATTTAGGTATTAATGTCTCTCCTAAGCTTTCAGACTTAACTAAACTAAACCACATCCCACTTCTAAAGAAAGTAGAAGGCGATCTGACTAGATGGAAATCTTTACCCATATCACTCATGGGAAGGGTCGCCACTATAAAAATGATGATCTTGCCAAAAATAAATTACTTATTTTTGATGATCCCTAACAAACCATCACAAGATTGGTTCAGATCTCTGGATTCATATATTTCCAAATTCCTTTGGAAAGATAAATCCCCGCGTATTAGCTTAAAAACGCTACAAAGAACCAAGGATAGAGGAGGATTAGATCTGCCTAATTTTCACCAATACTTCTTAGCCAACAGGCTTCAGTTCATCTCAGAATGGTTAAAACATACCTTCTTAGTTGAGCCCTGGCTAGATGTTGAACAGGCACTATGCAAGGATCTAGAGATTTCAGATCTACCATTTATTAGCTCAAACATCAAAAGACATGAATGCTTTAAAAGTATCAACATCAGCTTTTCTCTAACAGCATGGTGGGAGTTTCTAAAAATAACGGAGTCTTCATTAATCCCATGCAAACGTACACCTATCTGGAATAACCCTGACATATTACAAAACAATAATATGATTAATTTCCCAGAATGGAGTTGTAAAGGAATTAAATACTTAGAACATATATTAGAGGGAACAGAATTTATTCCATTTGACAGACTAGTTGAACAATATGGGATCAACAAGACAAGGTTTTTAGAATATCAACAAATTAAATCCATAGTAAAAAAGAAATTTAACCTCAGTCAAGTTGAATTACAAACACCACTAAGTGCGGCACATTTTCTTACTCTTAAATCCCCCAAATTATTATCTAAAATATACAGAACACTTTCTAAATTAGATGAATCAATATCCCTTCCTATTGCAAAGTGGGAAGCAGATTTATCAGTCAACCTAGACCAAAACTTCTGGTCTCAGATTTGCTTAAAAACTTTTAAATTAATTAAAAATCCCAGTCTGCAATTAATACAATACAAAATACTTCATAGAGTGCACTATTCAGGTCATCGGATGTTCAAGATGGGCTTTACATCTTCCAACAACTGCTCACACTGTCAAGGCAATACACCAGACAATTACATCCACGCTCTTTGGTTCTGTCCACCAGTGCAAAAGTTTTGGCGCGAGATATGTGAAGACTTATCAAAGTGTCTGAAATGTAACATCCCAACTTCCCCCTTAGTGTGTCTACTGGGCAGCTTAGATAATGTCACTTCAGAAAAGAATATAGCCCATATGATCTTCACTGCCCTATGCATAGCCAAGAAAACAGTCCTCATGAACTGGAAAAATAAAAATAATCTTAATTCTAACCAATATAGAAATTATCTATTAGATTACATTAGTCTTGACACAGCCTCTGCCACCACATTAGATCAATTGCTCTGGGCCCCTTTTATCAGCTCCATCACCTAGTGGGGGTGGGGGGTCATAGTTTGGTCCCGCCTTCACTGCTGTGATTGGTGAGGGGGTAGGGACAGGCTTAGGGCGTCGGGGGGTTCCCCGGAGGCATCTTCCTTGGGGAGCTCAACCCGGGGTAGCGGTCACGTCCGGTTGGGGGCTCTGTTGGCTCTCAGGTGACTGTTTCCTCGCGGCTGCGTGCAGCGGGGCTAGGGGAGGGTCTGTGCTGACGGACGTGGGTTACTGACCTGGCAACCTGGCGGCCCCGGGGTTGGTCCGGGATGGGCGTGAGGTTCTGGGGGCGCTCCGTCTCTGGGCTGGGGCCCGGGCCGGGCCTCGGGGGCTTGGGTCCTGGTTGGTGTGTTGCCGGGGTTGTGGGCGGGTGGGTGCATGGGGGCCCGGCCCTGGAGCAGGGTGCCGCCGGTGCGTCGAGCCGCCTGGGGGGCTCTTCAACTGGTGGGGGGGATGGTCACATCTTGCAGGAGCTTTCTTCTCTTCAGGAACTCTCTGCAGGAGGGGGAGATACAGGAGAGGTGGAGGAAGATCTCAGCCTGGGCGTTTACCGTCTTATGTAGTCTGGAAGATGTGTGGATGGTGGGGTGGGTGCAGTTTTCTCTGTGGTGGGGTTGGGTGGACTGTCCAGGGCTCTGTGGAGCCGGGGGGCGCTACTGCACTGGGCCCCGGTCTGATGGGCCTGGGCCCCCCTTCCCTGGCGGGTCGCGGAGGGTGGGAGTGCCTACTGGGGTCAGCGGGGGAGCTGGCCCCAGGGAGGGGTTACCTGCCCCTCCCTTCCTTCCCTCCCCATCTCCAGCTGCCCCCCTCTTCCCGCTCCTCCACAACCACCCACACATGCAGGGCCTTGGAGTGGGGGTATGTCACCAGGGTGCAGAGGAGGCTACCCCCCCCCCCCCCCCCCCCGGTCCCCTTCTGGCTGCCTCTGCCTCAATTTTATCCCACAACTTAGACATTCACATTATTCACACTCTCATTACACATACATATAGGATCTTGGGGGTGGGCACAATCACGGAGTCCAAATCACCATCAGGGTGTATACCTCACCCCTGACGTCGTTGCCCACCTCTCAATTTTAAATACACTTAGTCATTGAGGGCTAGCAGGAGGGACTATGCGCTTACCTGCTGCTCCTTGGCAGGTAGCTCCATGCCCTCCTGGGTTTTAATTGCACCTTAGAACACATATGCATCAACACTACAATGAGCGGGTGGAGGGAGGTTTGGAGTCTTCTCCCACCCCCATTCTCTGCGGCCTGCTGGAGCGGGAGGGCTAGTAGGAGGAGTTGGCCGTCCGACTGCGGTCTGGGGTGTGGGGCCTCCCTGCTGCTGCGAAGTCGGGGTGGTCTGCCTCTCCCCACCGCAGGGAAAAGGGTAACACCACCTGGGTCTGGGTGCAATTCCCCCCTCCAGGGGCAAGGGTACCTAGACCCGGTTTGTAGAGTACGCTTGGGGAGTGTGATTGTGTGTACAGCGTCTCTTTATGTCTGTCTCCACGTTGGTTGAGTGTGGAGTGAGTGCATATGAGAGCATGAGGGTGGGAATGGATGTTTGTGTCTGTGTGTGCCTGTATGTCTGTGTCTATATGTCAGGTTGGGTGTCAGACGCCACCTCTCTGGGGACACCTCAGGCCCTCCAAGGTTTGGAGGCCTATCTCCACCCACCACCACTTCCCCTGCCGGTGGCGGACTCCCTCAGGTGTCGGTGTGTTGGTGGTTCTTTGTGTCTGGGGGTGGGCGTCCGGGTACACACCGGCTCACTCCTAGGCGGCCGCTTGTCGGGGCCTGGGGCCTGGGGCTCGCTCGGGCCCCTTTGGAGGTGGGGTGCCCCCGGCCTCTCGGCCTGGGGCTCGGTCACTCAGGCACAGCTGGGGGCCGGCGGAGCTCACGGGCGCGTCACTGCAACTCCCCCTGACTTCTGCTCCGCGGCTGCTGGGCGAGCCCTCATCTGGGACTCTCCTCAGCTCTTACTGGAACAGTGGCGCGGCTGCCCCTCTGTTGGTCTTCCATGGTCTCTTGTGTTCTGGGGGCCTCTGGATGTCTGGAGTTTTGATCTCCTCCATACCCGCTTCACACCCTGGAGGACGGGGCTGTGGCCCCCCCACACTCCCTAGCAGATCATTACATGGAGAAACCTTTGGAATGCAAGCATGCTGATCCACACAGGTATGCACACATGGGTATTCACAGACGCGGACTAAAGCTTTCTTGGCTGCTGCCTCAAAGCACACTGTGCGCTGTCTATCTTGCGTGCTGCACAATATCGTTTATTATTTAGTAAATATTGATATCTATGACTAGCTAGTTTATTGTGATGGTGCTTTGTTTTCTCTATTATTATGTTGCTCTTTGTTGTTTGCTGTCTCCTCTGTTTGTTTTTTTTGTTTTTTTTGTTTTTTTTTCTCCATACAGGTGACCCAGGAGTTCTTTTTTTTTTTTTCTCTCTCTTCCCCCCCCTTCTCACCGTCTCTTCTCCCCTTTGGTTTTCTTTCTTTCTCTCCCCCTCTTTCTCTCATTCATTCCCCCTGTCCTATTTATTAAAAAAAAAAAAAAATGACAAAGGATGAACTCTGCCATCACGTAATGTCGCATACTGCTGTTTCTGATGTCATTTAAAAAAAAAAAAAAAAAAAAAAAAAAATTCTCGCATTTCCCTGACTGTTGGTTATATTGAACCTTTTGGAGCAAGCCTTTCTGAGAATTTGAGGCACTAAAAAGCAAGCATTTTCTCACTCTCACTAGGTGTTTCATTTTTAAAGGAAAGTTAATACAGACAGGAGAAGTTAGTCATGAAAGCATGTGGTCCTAAAAGTTAAACTATTTTTTCTCATCTCCATGTTTTTCCATGTTTTTCCCAAGACAATTGGGTAATAATAGAAAGCAATGGATACAGAATGTCTATAAATATGTACATGATCATTGGTGCATTTTTTTAATAGTTTTTTCAAATGGGATATTTCTGAACTATGAAACTACATATTTTATATTGGTGCCTTTCTGAACAACGCACTAATGCAAAGGGTCTCATGCTTTGTGTCGTATGTGAACATGGTAACAATGCCGTGCTTGCTTTTCCTTGCTTTCACAAAACATATACTGTAGCGCACAATGAAAAAATATATACACTACTGATCAAAAGTTTTAGAACACCCCAATTTTTCCAGTTATTTATTGCAGTTCCAGTCCTTCAACTTCATTGAATAGCTTGAAATGGTACAAAGGTAAGTGGTGAACTGCCAGAGGTTAAAAAAAAGAAAGTAAAATAATGTACGTTTCAGAATTATGCAAAAAGGCCCTTTTCAGGGACCATACAATGGGCTGTTCTGTAGCAGTGGAGGTTGATCAAGCCTTGAAAGCTGGTGCTACTAATTCCTACAGGTGTTCCACCTTTCTGGATTTCTTAAAACCCCCTCTGTCTGCATAATAGCAGGAACACACTGTGCTACTATGCCCTCGTGAGCATCAGATGAACGGTATTATACTGCAGAAAGTAGTGAGTTGCTACAAAAATGGCGAGAAAAAGTAAATTAACAATGGAAGAGAGACAGATCATCATAACGCTTAAAGACTTAGGTCTTTCCTACAGAGAATTTGCAAAGAAAGTCAAGGTGTCAGTGAGTACAGTTTCCTTCACCATCGAAAGACACTCTGAAAATGGGAAAACTCTGACAGGAAGCGACCCGAAGCCACAACTGAATCAGAGGACAAGTTTCTGAGAGTTAACAGCTTGCGTTTTAGGCGGCTCACAGGACAGCAGCTGAAAGCACAGTTTTCGTAGCAAGCAAGTCTTAGTTGTTGTGTTTTTGTTTGTTTGTTTTTTTCAGTCGTTACAGACGGGACAGACATGACTGGGGGATAGGACAGGGAGAAAGAAAGAATGAAAGAAAGAGAGGGAGAGAAAGATAAAATAGAGGGGAGAAGAGATGGTGAGAAAGGGGGGAAGAGAAAAAAAAAGCAAACAAACAAAAAAAAACAAAAAAAAAACACCTGGATCACTTGTCGAGACAACAAAAAAGAGCAACATAACAAACATAACAAATACAAAACATCACAATAAACTAGCTAACAGTAGATACTAAATATTAAATGTTATTGTGCAGCACGCAAGACGACAGCGCACAATGTGCTTTGAGGTAGCAGCCAAGAAAGGTAGTTTGTGTCTGTGCACACCTGTGTGGAACAGCGCACTTGTATTCAAAAGGTTTCTCCATGTAACAATCTGCTAGGGCAGACCTTCCCAAAGTGTGGGGCTCAGAGCCATGGCAGGGGGGGCATGGGATGAAAAGGGGGGAAAAAAAACAAAACGCTTGGACACTGCCAGCACGGGGCGCCTACAGAAACGCAAAGCAGGAGATGAAGAATCTCTGAATATGTTTCCAAACCAACTTCATTCTAAGCCAAAGACTAGAAAATATGGTGAAGCATATCTTCCCTTTGGTTTCACCTGCACAAGTGCCGAGGTAGGTCTCCTTGTAGAATTGGTTTTCCCTTCGTCGGGAGCAGTGCTGGGCTGTTTAAATCACAGACAAACAGTATCCCACATTCGTGATTTTTAGTTCACAAACACTTCTTGTAATGACTAACTACTCCTGACATTTTGGAGATGTTTGCTCTTTATACAGTAAAGTTACAGTGGGATACAAATAACATCAGGCTGATCCTGCCACGATTTGTTCCCTCGGTTCAAATCCCAGACAAACAGTATCCCACAGTTGTTTATGTTTTTAAACCCATTTTGCACAGAGAGGCATTTTCTGAAAAATGTATTGACAGCAATGTTGAATATTATTACACAGGAAAAAAAACAACGACACGTAAAATTATCACACCGTGACGCCTCTGCCTTTGTAAATGGAGGGACAGTAACTGTATGTGTGTATGTAAGCATGTAAAACCTGCAGACAGTCAGATTAACAGTATTTTGTCTCAATCTGCCATTGTGCTATTCATCTCATGTAAACAATAACGTGGTGCACAGCGTGACGTGAAAAAAGGCACATACCTTTGACGTTGCGTGACGAACTCTGTATTCCTCGTCCACACGTAAACGCAAAAAAGGAGTTTTAGAAAATCTCAGTTTTCGGTGATTCGAAATGCCGTTTATGTGTGGACGAAACAGCTGCGTTTTCAAAAATACCCGTGTAGGTGCGGATGTAGCGTAAAAAAGTTAGTAGTTTATTTTCTTACTACCTGTAATTTATTGCAGATTTCTTGTATTTGCTTAATTGTTTGCTAAATGTTTGAGGTGTGAAATAAATCGCAATGGAGCAAAATATGGGTGTGCACACGCACGCGCGAACATTTTTTTTGTAAAACAAAGGGGGGCCCAGCAAAAAAAGTTTGGGAACCACTGTGCTAGGGAGTGTGGGGAGCCATAGCCCCGTCCCCCAGGGCATGAAGCAGGTATGGAGGAGATCCAGGCCCCAGACATCCAGAGGCCCCAGAGTACAAGGACCCAAGGAGGACCACCAAAGGGGGGGGGGGACCATGCCACCCTCCTGGGAAGAGCTGAGGAGAGCCTCAGGTGAGCAGTCACCCAGCAGCCATGGAGCAGAGGCCGGAGGGGGTTGCAGTGACGTGCCCGCGGGCTCTGCCAGCAGCCAGCTGTGCCAGAGAGGACCGAGCCCCAGGCCCAGGGGCCTGAGGGCGCCCCACCCCCGAGAAGGGGCCCAGCTGGGCCACAGGCACCAGGCCCCGCCAAGCGGCCACCAGGAGTGAGCCGGTACATACATGAGCTCCCAGCCCCTGACACCAAGAACCACCAGCGCACCAAATTCTGAGGGCATCAGCCACCAGCAGGGAGTGTGGTGAGGGGAGATAGGCCTTCATACCTTGGAGAGCCTGAGGTGTTCCCAGAGAGGTGGAGTCTGAGACCCAACCTGACATATAGACACAGACAAACATGCGAACGCAGACACAAACGTGCATTCCCACCCCCATATACACATAAGCAAACATTCGGCACTCACCCAACGTGTAGCAAGTCTTAGTTTTTAACAGTCAAGAGAAGACTTCGAGCTCGAGTCGCAGCAAGAAAACCCTTGCTAAGGCATCACAAAAAGACAAAGAGGCTTGCCTGGGCCATGAAACACTGCTATTGGACTACTGAAAACTAGGAGAAGGTATTATGGACTGATGAATCAAAATTTGAAATCTTCAGTTCATCACGCAGGATCTCGAGTAGGCGAAAGGATGGTTCCATAGTGTCTGGCATCAAGTGTGAAACATGGAAGAGGAAGTGTGATGGTCCAGGTGTCGGTGACTTGTACAGAGTGAGGCACCTTGATCCAAAACAGCTACCACAGCATTCTGCAGCACCATGGAATAACCTCTGGTATGTGCCTAGTTGGTCAGGGGTTCATCCTACAGCAAGATAATGACTCAGAACATAAGTCCAAGCTATGCCAGAACTACCTCAGGAAAAAAACCCAAGATGGTTTCCAGACTTAAACCCCATCCAGCTGGATGAACTGGACAGAAGAGTGAAAGAGAAGCAAGCTACAAGTGCCACACATTTATGGGAACTTCTGCAACAGAAATGGAAGGAACTTTCTGAAAAATATTTTATTTCTATTATCATTTCAGAGTGCAATGAGACATTAAACTGCATAATTTTCAATAAAAAAAAACTGGAGCAATTGAGGTATTCTAAAGCTTTTGACCAGTAGTGTATAGATAGATAGATATTCCTGCAGTACACAAGGAAGATGCAGAGATGCACAGGTAGAGGGAAATAGAGAAACAAACAAAAGAAAAAAGTACTAGTAGCACAGGCAAAGACTACCTCTGCCAAACATTTCCTCCTGTGAAATAAATGAGGAAGATTAAATTAGGAGGGTAAATGCTGCCAAATCTTCAGATTACATCCTTCTATCCATCTACAAAAGAAAAAAAGAACCCTACTTGTTTTTTTGCTTGAACAAATCACCTACATCTACACCTTGACACAGCATGCTTTATGACAGCAATAAAGGTGGAAATGGGCAGAGATTCAAAGCAGTGGGGTCCTGATAGCACTGAGTGGAATCCATGCCAGGATTATTTGTAGGTGGTACAAATGATCAGACAGATTCCTGTTAGCTTGCAGGGATTCTTTTTCATTAACATGATGGAGGAAGAGAGACAATTAGGCAATCTGTCCTGCGCTACAAAATTACAAGAGGAGCGATATGAAGCAGAACGAAGAAGTTGAAAGGAGGATTACAAGTGTACAGACAGAAAAAAAGAGATACACTTTCATAATCAGGATTTATAGATTAATCAGTAATAAATGTCTGCCTGTTGTAACAAGACGATGATGATTAAATAGGGCTTGCTTACTTGCACTACAGCAAAGGGGAAAGATGCTAAGTTTAGTGGTTTTTAGATACATTTTCAGGCCAGTTAAAGTACATTTTACTGATTTCCAGAGGTGAGAAGCAACAAAGCACAAACACTTCTTTAGTTTACTTAAGTAGTATTTTCAGGTATCTCTATATTAAATGGGTATTTATTTTTTCTGACAACTTTCTAATCCTTAAATTTTCAAAACAGGCACGTTACTTTAGGTTTAACACATTTTAACTTGCGCCTTCAGACAAATATCAAACTGATTTGAGCCTAAAATGAGGGAGCAGAGGAAGAGGAGAGGCTATATTTAAAGGTGCAGACTGACATTTGACCAACTGTAAATTTAAAGCTGATGTATAATGGTCTCGTTTTCATATCCAACATTGTGTATTGTGTTAGTGAAGTCGTGTTTTTTTCATATTGTGAAACATCATTCAAAACAAACTGACTTCTACTAACTTCATGTTACTTCAAGGTTGATGGGTGGCATACTGTGTTGTAAAGACAATATAAACAGTACACTCGAGTGTAGGGAAAATTAGCCAAGATGGGTTGTGAGATATTGGGTTACATCTTGTTGAATTCAGTTGTGTAAATCCATAAAGAGCAGTACAGCTCAAGGCAGCAGCAGCACAGGTCAGCTGATCACAAAGAAATGATTGTGAGTTGTGATTTTTTAACCACACTGACCCACTATAACCAATCTTGGGGTGCCCCACCTGCCAAATCTCACTTTAACTGTTGATTTTTTCTGTTTTGGTTAGGAAGCAAAGTCAAAATAAAGTCTCTATTCCCATGTACTAATATTTTGTTAATATGGCATAAAGATCAGCTAGTGTTGCACAGTAATAGCTGGTAAAAATATTCTTTCTGACTTTGAGTAAGCCTGTAGTTTTTCACTTTTTACTTGGGTAAAAAAGAAGAATGCCTGAAACTTTTGCCACTGTTGCTGATCTCATAATGACCCAGAAATGGAATAACTTTAAGATCCTTTGTGTAAAATCCAAAAAAAGTCACTTGACACTAGAATCTTTTACATGAACTTTTACATGAACTTCACTAACATCCTCCTATCCTATTTTGTATGTGTAGAGCTCACAGCGCTTTTATTCACATATGAAAACCTCCAATGTGCAAGGTGCTAGTGGGTGAACTACCAAATATATGTTTTTTAAAGTCCACATCAGTTCTCTGTGTTGCCTGACAGTTTTCCGTGCTGCTTTCAATTTCCTGCAAGGTTTGATGGCAAATTACTGAGCAAATGCAAAAACCACTGCAGTTCTCACTACAAGCTCATAAAATAAAGGGATATTTAGATCTGCAATTGCTTCTAAATTCTGATAACCACTGAGTAAAATGTTGAAAACTGCGGTTTAGTTTTCATCCATTATACCCATTTTCAAGTAAAATTTTCAAAATTACACATTTTGCTGACCCACCCATCAACCCTTCTCTAGCTTCGCTTTTTTGTGAACTCCATCAGCCAGTGAATGAAAGAACTGCAGTAAACTGGTATTTGTGAGTGCGCTGTTGTTCTATTTGACCACATTTAAAGCTAGACTCCATTTGGAATCTGGCCTTGAAGAGAAATAGTGTTTGCACCACAGGAAGCATCTGTTCTCTGAAAATGACTTCATATTCCTTTGCTGCTGCTCTGTGTTACCATGCAGAGCATTTAAACGAGTTAATGACTCCAAGTAGATGCTGTTGTGCTTCTGCCAGAAGTTAAAGGTGTCCCTTGTTGATGAGCTTTGAATCACACACACTGTTTCTCTGCTTATGTATGCTTAAGCAGAGAAGGTTTCCTTTTAGCGAAGCCTCACTCTGCAGTGTACCTGCATCCTGCCACGTGGACAGCCAGACTGTGTTTGATGTGTGTGTATGACTCAAACATACTAAAAAGAAACAAACCTTTTCTTTGGTAAAGAACTATCTAGTCAGTGTCATACTTTTCCCCTCAGTATTTCTAGCCTACTTAATGGTTACTACCAACTTCACTCAGCATATCCAATTATCATTGTGACTGGTGTTGTGATGCAGCAGGTACAGTATGTCCTCACAATGGTAACCTGTGTATAAAAGGTTTTCTGTCTTTCTTCTTCCTATTCTCGATATGGAGTGCTTCATTATTAGTCAACTAATTAAAAGAAACATGCTACATGCAGCTTATACGCACCACTTATGCTAAACAAAGACAGGATAATAGTCTGCAGCCATGCCAACAGCTCTCAGAGGTTGTACTGCTTGGAGAAAGAAAAGCATACTGCAATATGGAAAGAGGTTTGAAGTTCGGTAATGAGCCTGTTACTGAGGAGTAAATATAAATAAGATATAAACTATAATGGTAGCAGCTTTTATGTAACATCTGCCATCACAGTTTAATCTGATAAGCCTTCATCATATTCCACAAGAAATATAGACAACCTGCAGACAAGTACACACCAACATCAGTACAGCACCTTTGTTTCATGAATTGTCCATGGCAACATCAAACAGTACAATTAAAATTAAAATGAGTAAATAAAATAAAAAGCAATGTGCTACTACTTGATAAGACTCATAATGCTGGTTAAGTGATGACGTATAGAGTCTCTGTTAGCTGCTGAAGCCTCTCCTGTGTTTGCTGAGGCTCTTGTCTTTTCAATGGGCTGCAGTGCTGTATTTCCTCTTATCGGAAGAGACACGGTCCTTGTCATTCTCTTGTACACCATTTTATGTGGATGCCTTTAAGCTAAGCTTTTACATCTTTGCTACATATTCTGGGCTTACAGTGTTCCTGACTCCAATTTTCAATAATGAGTCAAAATGTGTCACTATTAAACCAAGTACGATTTCAGTGCGTATGTTTAAGTTTAGAATCTTGATTTTTGGTAGGAAATTCATTCAAACAGTGTAGCGTGTTAATGACTAAAATGAAGCTTATGCCAAAGTTCAATAAGAAAGATCAGTAGTCACACATCTGTCTGCTTCCCAGATGTTAGGTGGCTAATCTAACTTTTATATCCCTTCCACTTTCCCATGCTGTCAAGCTCCTTCAATCTCCACCTCTCCTAGACTCCACAGGATCCTGGCCTAATTCCTATCACCGCTGGGATTCCATTCTGCTGTGCGGTGTTCAGTTCCTAACAATGACCCCTCCCTACTGAACTCTGCTGAATGTTGTCTGAAACACTCTTGGTTGCAGTTTAGTCTGTTTTGTTGTCTTCTTCCAGCCATATATTGAAACTTGTCTCTGCATATTGTTTCAATGCTGAATCAAGTGTAGCAAATGGTTTACCAGCCACTAAGAAACATATAAATTACTCATCTTGTGCTGTAAATGGAGTCTTGTCAGTGACTCTCATGCTGAAGCTTTGTTTTGGTTTCTTGTCTTTCTTTCATGTTGGTGTTTGTTTGTGTCCACTGTTCATCCATACTACTGCACCACAATGACCATCAGTTTGTATTCTCTTTGTTTCTGATGAAAAATGTAACCCTCATCCTAAAACTTTAACCATTATTAAACACATTGCCAATGCCGCCCCTACAAAAGAAAATTCTGTACCAGCACAGCGGTAACGCTCTTTGCTGTCTCTTATGTCTGCTTAACATTTCAAATGATGTCATACTGAGATGTAGCTAATGCTCCCAAACCTGGTATTTAGTTGTTTTTTATATAAGAGCTTTTAGGTGCTTTGTCACTTTTGTTGTTGTCGTCAGCCAGATCATGTTGTACACATTGTAAAGAACTCATGCAATTCAGTTGTGGTATTGTAACAGGATGCCACCACTGCAGGTCAGGTCACTTTAGGAAATTACTTCTCTCCTAGATGTTCCATGATAAACTGTAAGTGGTATTAAGTGGAAGTGTTTAGGAACCACATCAACTCGGGAGCAAAGTGCCCACACAAGTCACCGTGTGTTGAGCTGCAATTTGTATGAAAGTTACCAGCTACTCTAACATTAACTTCAGCTTCAAAGCTATGTGCAGGAGATTCACGGCATACAGTCTCTTCAATGTGTAGATATCCATTTTGTCCATATACTATATGCCTCATTTTAATTAGTAAATGGAGTGGTTCTTGGAGTGGTTCTTATATGATGCGTTTCTACTTAAGCTCTCAAATCGCTTTATACAAACTGTCTCATTCCCACAAAGCTATGCGGGCCACATTCTAAGTGCTTTCTCGTTAGCATTCACACTCACATGAACACATTCAGAATTAATGATGCGTTCTTTCTCAAGGAAAGAGAAAGATACTCAGCGCTAATGTATCCTTAGCACATAGACTGAAGTCGCCAGGAATCAAACCACCAACCTTCTGATTAATGACCTGCTCTACCTCCTGAGCCACTCAGCACATGAGAACAGATATTCTGCACATTTTATTAGGCTTTGAAGACTGCTTTTACCTCTAAATTGCTCTCAGTGTTTGTCTCTTGTGAGGAAGTCATTTGGAGTGCAATGTCAGACTAACAGGTGAAAAAGTCAATGTTTAGAGTGCGAGCACAATGTGCATGAAAGAGTTGCCTTCACCTCCATATGCAGTTGGAAATTCTTGTGTTGCCGAAATGTTGTAGTTGGTGTATGCTTAGCAGAATCAAAAGAACTGGACTTTGAATTTAATGGTTTCCTTTTTTAAAATAGAATGATTGTAAAGTATTTAAAGTATGGGGCCATTCACCTGAACATTATTCTGGTTAATAATTCGCATGTCATGTGTCAGTATCTCACCTGAACTGAACACAGCAGAAAATGAAACACTTACTTGAACTTTTTCCTTTTTTTTTAAACTCTGACTTTCTCTCAGTAGGGAGTTTACACTACCTACTATCCACCCCTGGAGCAGGGAATTGAATCTTAATTACCAAGAAGCTCCATCTTACGTTTCATGTATGAGTGACCTCATTCGTTTCCTAACTCCCTGCAACATATATGGTGGGCCAAGAACTCACATTCCTCACATCAGCTGTGCTAATACCATAAAGATCCAGCTTAATGGGTTGTTTGTTGAGTGGAACATTCTTATGATATGCTAATTCTAAACCCTATCAGAATTTCATTATAAAATTGGCTCTTAAGGCTGGCACTTCAGTCCATGTGTCACTGTAGTGTTGTGTCACCTGTGTTGGCTCAGTTCAGTTAATTATCTTCTAAAGTCATGGATCACTGGGGGGTTTCTGATTGCTTATAACAATGCTGGGAGGAGTATCAGGCTATTCAAAACTGCTTGGATACATGAATGATTCATTTTGTTTCATTTTAACTTAATGTGACCAGCCCTGTACTTATATTACGTATACATTGTAGTTTACTTGGAATCATTCCCACATAAATTGCCCAGAAATATAAAACAGGGAATCAGTTGCTACTTTTTATCTGTGACTCTTTGGTTTCCCTCAGCAGAAGAGCTCTGAACGTTGGGCACAATGACACAAACTTAGTGTTGACTTTTGGGTTTGGGGGATTTATAAAAAACAACAAACATACAGTTTCTTTCCCTTTTCTGATCAAATCACAAGGCCATGAGTCAAACTGAAATGCCACCACATTAGATCGGCTGATGGCATCAAATTTTGTATCTGACTTTGTATCAGTGTCATGTCTGTTGTCATCAGTGCTTGCTTTGTTTTGTGTTGCCATCCTGCTGCTGCAATATTCTTCAATATTCTGTGGAAGGGCAGAATGTCCCAAAAGAGAGACAGGCCACCAAATATCATAATAAAATATCGATCTTCTGTTAACTACGGTGTTATTGACTGAACAATTTTGGAGATCACTGACTATGTTAAGAATCTGAAGCATAATTTTAAGAATTCAACTTTCTTTCCTTTACCCTCTCATAACTGTCATCACTGCTGACAACCCCAAATCTAACCCTGCAATATGCAAATGAAGCACCAACCCAAGGCAATCAGAATGTAGAATTATTGTTTTTATTAAGTTGTTGTCAGAAATCTTGGCAACCAGGGACCAATGAAAGCAATCATTTTAACTTAAACACACCCAAAACGTTTTCATTAGGGTCAGGGTTACCAGCTAAGATGCCTTAAACAGCTTCTAATTAAATCATTTCAGCAATGTAATCGTGCTGTGCTGTGTTCACACTGGCACAGTGGTGGCATCTCGTTCCTTCATTCTGATTTATTTTTCTTTGTCATCATTACTCCCATCTGAGTGTACCAGTCTGGAGATGCCTCACTAAACTACTGGAGGGCTTTACATTTGAAACTATAATGTCCCGAGTTTAAGAGGGCAAATTAGAGTAGATCAAAGAAAAACCCTGGACCAACATATGATCAGTTACACTGATTAAACAGGGAGAAATTAAAATCCTACCACTAATTACATTTTAGCTTTAAGTAGAGGCTTATAAGGCCTTTATCTTATGTGGCTGGGGAAAATAAAGCCTCTGGTCACTGTTTGTGGAAATATGATTATATATGTTTGTTTAGTAGTGTATGTACTGTCACAAAAGATGGCCAATCAGACACTGAGAAAATAGAACTAAGCAGTATTGTATCAAGGCAAAACTACTCTGTACCAACTTTTAAGCCTGTGACAGAGGACACATAAATTACAGCACTGTATTACAAATATGTCACTTCAATTTCATAAACACACCATGAAGTCAAGGTATTAGAGGATCTGGTGCTAAGCCTTAAAGCTGGTAGTGTTTTCCAATTTCACGAAACCAAAGGTGTGATGTTCCAACTTATTCACACCTTCCTGGGACATCTTGCCTCCCAAAACCTTGCATAAGATCTATCAGAGAGAGAGAAGAGCCTTAGAACAGAGAGCTCTTGTGATGTATGTGTGTGTGTGTGTGTGTGTGTGTGTGTGTGTGTGTGTGTGTGCGCGCGCGTGCGTGTGTGTATGTGTGTGATTGTAGCTAGCTATCAACCTAGCTTTGGGACTTTGGTTTTCAAATTGCAATTGGCTGAGGTTCGAGGGTATTATTCTCCTCTTTTGTTTGGCACACACAGTGATGTAGTCTCTTCTATGTCCTCCTTCTGTCTCTCTGACACACACATGAGCAATCTGTCACACACACCAACCTCCCAGTTGTTTTCCTCTCGCCACAATAAATTTATCAGCCTGTCCCAGCAGACGAGATTCAGCCCAACTTCCTAGACAACCCCAGAAGCTAGAATCCACTTTGTGTGTGTGTGTGTGTGTGTGTGTGTGTGTGTGTGTGTGTGTGTGTGTGTGTGTGTGTGTGTGTGTTCGTGTTCGAGTAAAAAGTTGCTGAAAAACTAGCAAGAGAGAAAGAGGGAGAGACAATGAATACTAACACCTGCTCTTAAAGCTCTGAAAGTCAAACAATATTTGTCATGTAGATTAGCCTCCTCTCTTTTTTCTGCATTCATTTTTCATCCCAACTCGCCTCATGCTAGGTGACTGGTAGTGTGTGAACGTGAAATTGGATTGTGAGTGTTCCCTAAAATTAGATAAAACTTTGATGATCCCCTGAATGCAGTCATGCCTGTGGCTGAGCAATCTATGCCTGCCTGTGCTTTGGTCTGCCCTTTGTTGGTGTGTTACAAACTGGGGAGCCTTTCCGGATATTTTCTTAGCTCATTGCTCAAACACACAGGGCTGCAGATGTACTAAAGGCCTCATATTCTATGACAAACAACACAAAGTTAAGCTCCTGACAAAACCCATAAAGTCAGCAGAACAAGAAAAACCATGCAATTACACATCCTCCTCCTGTCTGTGCTCCTTGTCAGCGCCTCTTTATAAAGACTTAACACGCAGCAAAAGGAAGTAAAAGAAACCTTGCAAAGTCAGGTGCTGTCAAAATGAGCCTAAGTGAATGCACAAAAATGCTGTTTAGCAACATAATGTCACTTAAAGAGCAATTTCAACCTATATGTCAGCACACACACACACAATCTGCTAATCTCTGTGAGGAAACTCAAGATGCTCACAAAAAAACTGCCAGAAACCCGTCTCCAATTAAATTCTGCCTACATATTCCAAGTCATTAAGAAGTGAGCTGGTGATGTGTTGAGATGTAGCAAAGGAGAAAAAAAAACAATGCTTTATCCAGTTTAGGAAATGATGTCCGAGTTATTCTGCATCATTGCCATCATTATATGACACACCTGTGTCTTGCTTTCTATGACGAATAGGTCGGCTTGCTGGAAAACAACAAGAGTGAGATTGTTAACCTGATTGAGGCTCTCTCATTGTTTCTCAGCATGCTCAAGTATAACCTTCACTTTCCTGTAAATTGGTCAGAAACCATGGTTATGGCCAGAAATTTTGGCAGTGATGAACAAGCTTTTCATGTATTCTGTAGCTTCTGTGTTTTTATTTTTTGTTTGTTGTTTTTGAAAATTTTCAAGTTTCAAAAACTTTTATTGGCAGTAAATCAAATTTTTAATCTGGACTATGATTGTACTACATTATGTTTATACAGCACCGGCTTAAATACTAAATTCTACAAAGTAACATCAAATGTATTGTGTGCCTATCATTTGCACATAGATTGAGACAACATTTAACTTTTTTAATAACTACATACTTTCCTCACCTGTGCCCAGATGCATATTTTCTATATAAATCGTGTAAACCTCAGTAATGACAGTGCTTATAGTCTGTGGTTCCAAAGTATCCTCATGCAATCAAAAGTTAAAATACGGTATGAGCAAACTGCAACCATAAACCCATTAGGAAAGTGATTACTGAGGCCATAAATCAAAAATTGCTCAAAAACTTAAATACACCTTCTTTAAGTATACAGAGGAGTGTCCCCGCCGCCGCTGGTCATTGCCACCAATTTGAAATTTAAGGTACTTCTGCACTGGCTTTAGATTTAAGGCTCGGGAACATTGCTCTGTCTTTGAGGATCCACATTACAGCATTAGCATTAGTGTAAGCTAATGCTGCTTGCCTTAGCTTGCATTGCTGCTAGCAAAATACTGATTTGAGTGGATAATGTAAGCTAGCGCATTCAAACTTTAATGATGTCTCTGCCTGCATTCTGCTGATCTACTTGGATCAATTAATGCTGCAAATAAATGTAAATCTAGTTAACTTTAGCTTGCTAAAAATATTACTAACACAATACTATCTAAATTGAAATAATTAAAAAATGTAGCAATGTTTTCTAACTTTTTTAATTATTTACAAAGAACAGCGGTTTTCTAGATGTTACACAGAACAGCCTACTTTTAATTATACTTTGCTGTATTTGCAATAAAAGTATCATTACTTGTATACATACTTTTCATTCTTTCCTACTATATCCTGACCAGCCACACTATTAAAATCACTCGTCTAATGATGTTAGGTACTAATTCTTGGTCACTGAAAAGTAAAACTACAAAGTCACTTTAAGGTTTAGATAGATAATGTCAGAGGTCAGAGTAGAGTGGCCAGACTGCTTTGATCTGAAATAAAGGCAAACATTCAAATGACCGCTTTCTACAATCAAGTGGTTGCCAGAAAACAACATCTCTGCTTATCAGAAGAGCATCTCTGAGCATACAACATGTTAAACCTTGGAGCAGATGGTGCCACTTCAGTCAGTTCGCTCCACTCAAATGACCACACAGTCACCAGATCTCAGACCAATGAACCAAACTGACCAAAATCCCCCTTGTTGAATCTATACAACAAAGAATTAAGGCAATTCAGAAGATACAGGGGATCCAAACTCTTACTAACAAGAAGTACATACTTAAGTGTTTAGTGAGTATATCAGGCTGTTAATGAAGTTTGCATTAACTGAGCTGTGAACCGAGTACCAACTTATTGTTTTGGTCTGTCAGAAACTTGCAAACTGACTAATTATGAACATAATCATAGCAACACTTCACAGGTACACACTGTATAACCAGAGTGTTACTGAGCATAAACTGCTTCCAGCTTGGAGGAATAAATCATCACCACCCCACCTGCTGCATCTACATCTGGTACTGGAACCGAACAAACTTGTGCAACACGCTCCCTGTCCAGCTGTCCACAGCTCATCCTTTCTGTACAGCCTACCTCAATGCAAGGCCAGCAAATAAGATTTTCAGTGTTATTATAGCTGTGTGGAAAATGTTGCTAAGTAATGTCAAAACTAAAGAAAACGAATCTGCATAAAAACCACAAATACTCTAAGGATTTGTAATTCATTGAATATTTGTTTTGTATCTAAGAGGTTTAAAGAGCAGAACAATTCAGTATCAACTCATTTGTTGAACAACATTTCTTCAAGCTTCTTTCTGAAATTAAATTGCTGCTAGTGCTGAGTGCACTGCACTCTTGCTGGTTATCCAACTATTTCATTGCAGCTCCAAGCAAGCATTAAATAGACATACTGTGAGTCTTTTTGATTCTCAAGTGTAATGCTAATTATGCTGAAATATGAACAAAAAATATGTTTTAGTTTTTTTGGACAGTGTACGATTGTGGTTCCAACACTGTGTGCTAAAGCAGACTGGTGTGGTCTATAAATATTCAAATATTATTTTAGATTTACTAAATGCATAGAAGGATAATTGTCTTCTGGACTGTAAGTGGCTCACACTAGCTGTGTGTTGAATGTGTTACATACATATCTGCTGGAAGAAAAAAAAACCTGAACCTCAAAGATCCAAGTCAAGTGGAACATATTTTTCGATGGATGTTAAAGTTGTTCCCATAAGTGTTACAGGTTTCATCACAACGACAACAGTGACAAGACATATAGCATCTGAGAATCAAACTCAAAACACCACACCGCAGACTTACCGCCAAAATACATCTTGCATTAGTTATCAGCAGGCTTTTGAATCGCCATACAAACCTTTTATACGCATTCAGATGTTAAGTGAAGCATTTTTCTTCCAAAGCAGTTCAGAAACGAAACCAAAGCATTCTTCAGCGCAACCTCTTTATAGCTCAACTGCAGCTCAACAGCTTGCTTAGAAACATGAACCCATACCTGATTCCATGAACTCTTGGTTGAAGTTGTTCCACGCCTCTTTGCTCTTTTCCAGGTTCTCCTCCATGACCTTGATGTCAGCAAAAGGACAGTTGCATTCTGGGAAGCGAGGAGAGCACCGGCACCAGCAGTCATTGTTGCGACAGAGCAACTCGCCCTCCGAGTTGCATGCCACGTAGCTGAGGGCTGCCTCCACAAAACGCCCACGCAGAAACTCTGGCAGGACATCTTGTAATCCTGGAAAGAAAAGGAAGCACATGGTAAAGCATTTGGGATTTTTTTTTTTTTAGAATGCTCTTATTTTTGAACAAGCAGACTCTAAAAGAGTCATATTTTATTTTAGGCTATTTTTAAGGCTTCAAGTAAAAATACATTTTTAGCACTTGCGATTTAATTGAGAAGACTGTGAAGTAAAATTCTTGACATTTGGCATTTCTAACCCAGCTGATTTCTTGTAGGATTTTAAACAATTGTTAATTTCCTTTATCATACACTCAACCAAAATATAAACGCAACACCTTTGTTACTGCTCCCATTCCCCATGGGATGGACGTAGAGACCTAAAATTCATTCCAGATACACAATATAACCATCCCTCCCAAACAGTGGTCACAAATCAGTCCAAATGTGTGGTAGTGGGCACATCTGCTATATTGAGATAATCCATCCCACCTCACAGGTGTGCCACATCAGGATGCTGATCTGACATCATGAGTAGTGCACAGGTGTACCTCAGACTGCCCACAACAAAAGGCCACCCTGGAATGTGCAGTTTTTTGCGCTATTGGGGGTCTGGGGACCCAGAACTGGTCAGTATCTGGTGTGACCACTGTGGAATACACCAGGCACAAATACACGCACACGCAGGTATGTACTGCCAATTTCCACATTTATTGAATTGTTTGTTTCGACAGCTGACTCAGTCGCACAGCCTGACAGCTCACGAGCCCAGCTGATCTCCTCGCCGCTTCTCCCCGTCTCACTATAAACACAGCGGAGGGAGACCATCATCAGTACATAAACACCATCAGCTGTTCTTACCGGCCTCGCAGCGCCGCCCTGTTGAGCCTTCTGCTCCACTCCTCCCCGGCAGCTGCGCCCGGGGCCACGCCTCCGCCACACACCCCCACCGCCCGTTCGAGGCCGGGGAGCCGTCCGGCCGAGCCAACTCCCCCCCTCGCGAGCGAGAGAGGAAATCGGCCACCGCCATCTGTGCCCCCGGCCTATGGATCACCTTGAACTTAAAGGGCTGCAATGCCAGATACCACCGGGTGATCCGGGCGTTGGCATCTTTCATGCGGTGGAGCCACTGCAGCGGGGCGTGGTCCGAACAGAGGGTGAATGAGCATCCCAGGAGGTAATAGCGCAGGGAGCCGACCGCCCACCGGATGGCCAGGCACTTCTTCTCCACGGTGCTGTACCGGCGCTCGCGCTCCGCTAGCTTCCGGCTGATGTACAGGACAGGGCGGTCAGCTCCCCTCACCTGCTGAGACAAAACGGCTCCCAGCCCTCTGTCCGAGGCGTCAGTCTGCTGAACAAACGGGAGGGAAAAGTTAGGAGTGTGAAGCAGCGGCTCCCCACAGAGAGCGTTTTTCACTCGCACAAACGCCGCCTGGCACGGCCCCGTCCAGTGGACCAGATCCGGGGCACCCTTTCGAGTGAGATCGGTCAGGGGGCTGGTTAGCTGCGCAAACCCCGGCACAAAGCGACGATAGTAACCCGCCAACCCCAAGAACCGTCTCACCTCCTTTTTCGTCCTGGGGCACGGGCAGGATGCGATAGCCGCCGTCTTCTCCACCTGTGGCCGCACCTGCCCGCCCCCCAGGTGGTACCCCAGATACTGCACCTCCCTCCGTCCAACCGCGCACTTCGTCGGATTGGCCGTGAGCCCCGCCCCCCTCAGGGACTCCAGGACCGCGGCCACCCGCAGCACATGCTCCGCCCAGGTGTCGCTGTGGATGATCACGTCATCCAGGTAGGCGGCAGCATACGCCGCGTGCGGACGCAGTACCCGGTCCATGAGACGCTGGAAAGTGGCCGGGGCCCCGAACAGGCCGAACGGGAGTGTCACGAACTGGTACAAACCGTACGGAGTGGAGAAGGCCGTTTTCTCCCTGGCCTCGGCAGACAAGGGAATCTGCCAATAGCCCTTGGTTAAGTCCAGCGTCGTGAAAAAGCGGGCCGTGCCTAACCGGTCCAGGAGCTCGTCGACCCGAGGCATGGGGTAGGCATCAAAGCGTGACACTTCGTTCACCCTGCGATAGTCGACACAGAACCGTATAGACCCATCCTTCTTCGCCACCAGAATGATGGGGCTACACCAGGCGCTGTGCGACTCTTCTATTACTCCCATCCTCAGCATTTCCGCCAATTCCCTCTGCACGATTTTTCGCTTATGCTCCGGGAGCCTGTAGGGCCATGAACGCACCGTCACGCCGGGCTGCGTCACGAAATGGTGCTCGATGAGGGACGTCCGGCCGGGCAGGGGGGAGAACACGTCCGCAAAGCGCTGTTGCAACGCGACAACGTCCGCTCTCTGGGCCTGTGTGAGATGGTCATCACAAGGGAGGGAGGTGGGAATGATAGAATTTGGCACCTCAGGCCCCAACTCATCTCTCTCCTTCACCAGGCTCACCAGAGAAGCGGTTTCGACCTCTCGCCACAGTTTGAGGAGATTGAGGTGATAAATCTGCGCGGCTCCTCCCCTGTCCGACCGAGCGACCTCATAGTCCACGTCCCCGACACGCCGTGTGACCACAAAGGGACCTTGCCACTTGGCGAGCAACTTCGAGCTGGAAGAAGGGAGTAACACAAGCACTTTATCCCCCGGTGAAAATTGCCTGAGTCTAGCCCCTCTGTTATACAGGTGTTGCTGACGCTGCTGAACCTGGAGCAAATTCTCCCGTGACAACCTCCCCAAAGTGTGGAGTTTTGCTCTCAGGTCCAACACGTACTGAATCTCATTTTTGGCGGGGCTCGGACCGTCCTCCCAGCTTTCTTTAATCAGGTCGAGCACCCCACGTGGCCTCCTGCCGAACAGCAGTTCAAAGGGAGAAAATCCCGTGGAGGCCTGGGGCACCTCCCGCACCGCGAATAACAGAGGGTCTAGCCAGTGATCCCAATTGCGTTCATCCTCGTTAATGAACTTCCGAATCATGGACTTTAAGGTCTTATTCAGCCGCTCCACCAGCCCGTCAGTCTGAGGGTGGTAGACGCTGGTCCGAATAGATTTAATGCCCAGTAATTCGTACAGTTCCCGCAGTGTACGAGACATAAACGACGTGCCCTGGTCAGTCAGTATCTCTTTCGGGATTCCGACTCGGGAGATGACCTGAAACAGTGCCTGCGCCACACTCTTAGCCGAGATGGTGCGCAGCGGAACTGCTTCCGGGTACCACGTTGCGTAATCCACCAGGACTAACACAAAGCGGTAACCGCGTGCACTCCGGTGAAACGGCCCGATGAGGTCCATGCCGATGCGCTCAAACGGGACCTCAATGAGGGGGAGAGGGCGCAGAGGCGCTCTCGGTATGGCCGGCTGGTTAACAAGTTGGCAGTCCGGGCAGGACGCGCACCAGCGGCGCACATCCGCTCAGATGCCAGGCCAATAAAATCGGGCCGTTATTCGCTCCAGAGTTTTCTCGTAGCCCATATGCCCTGCCATGGGGTTATAGTGGGCCGCCTGGAAAAGCGTTTCCCGGCGGCCCTGCGGCACCAACAACTGGGTGTGTGTTTCCTCAGTCTGAGTGTCACGATTCACTCGATATAATCGGTCATTTAATAAGACGAAACGCGGGTAGGTCTGCGCGGCCTCAGGGCGCACCACGTGACCATCAATAGCCATCACTTGGTCAAAGGCTGAGCGTAGGGTGCCGTCACGAGACTGCTCCAGTGGGAAATCACCCATGGGGGACACTTCCGGGGCCGGCGGGACGTCCCATGAGGGACCCGCCGGCTCCTCCCCCCCGGAGTCGGTGTCGGACGACCCCGCGTCACCGCTGAATGCCGCGCACACGCTACACCCCGCTTCCGGTCGTGATCGCACTCCCGCGTACTACCCCAGTAGCTGATGAAACCCCGGCCAATTGGTACCCAGAATCAGGGGGTGCGACAGGCGCGGGCTAACCGCCGCCGTTACCCTATGTGTATGGCCCTTGTATTTTAGCAGCAGTGGCACTATGGGGTACCGGTGCACATCACCATGAACACACCTCACCTCCACCCATTCTGCCTCCAATAATGCCCCGGGGCGAACCAAGCCTTGGTGCACGAGGGTCTGTGTGCAGCCCGTGTCCACCAACGCTTGGCGTATACCCCCTCGAGTCCTTACCGGAATACTGTATGTCCCTCCTGGACCGGGGGAGGGTGCTGGGGTGCCAGCAACGCGGAACACCTGCCCCACTTCCATAAGCGGACAATCCCTCCTCAGGTGTCCCGGCTGCCCGCACTTCCAACACTCCGGCCCCGGCGTTTGTGCTGCCCTCCATGGCTCGGGGGCGGCTCCACTCGGCTCAGTTCCCCTGGACGGCACCATCGCCGCGAACGGGTTAGTGGGGCTCAGCGCCGGCAGCCGCTCTGCCTGCCCTGGTGCCGGCACACGGCGCCTCGGGGCCGGCACTGGGGCCTGTTTGGTCGGCCTCCGTCCGGCGTCCCCGGACTCCCCTGCTCCAGCGGCAAGGTGGTCCTCCACCAGCGTCACCGCCACCTCCAAGCTTGCGGGCCGGTGGCACCGGACCCATCTCGCCGTCTCCGCTGGCAATCCTTCCGTGAACTGCTCCAGCACCACCTTGTCCACCAGCTTCGTCTCGCCCTCCGATGTTCCCGGCTGCAGCCAGCGCACCGCCGCGTCGCGCAGCTGTCGGGCCCAGGCGAATGGTCGGTCCGTTGTAGCCAGCCGACAGGCCTGAAACCGCCGGCGATGGTCTTCGGCGGTGAGCCCCAGCCTGTCCACCACCGCCCGGCTCACATCCGGGAAGCTGCTCCTTGACGCCGGAGGCAGACTCAGGGCCGCTGTTTGTGCCTCCCCAGACAGCAGGGGGAGCAGCCGAGGGGCCCACTCCTCCCGCGGCCATTGGCAAGCCTCCGCCGTGGCACGGAAGGTCTCCAAAAAAATCTGTGGGTCGTCCCCGTCCCCCATCCGGGGCACCGTCACCGACAGTGGCAAGGGCTTCGGCGTGGCAGCGGCCCCGACCAGCCGCTCCAGAACTTGTGTCTGTCGGTCCGTTTGCTCCCGCAGCGCGGCCAGGTGGGCACGCTGGTCGGCCGCCTGATCCCGGCTCATCGCCGCCATCTCCGCCAGCATCTGCGCCAAGTATTGCAGGGGCTGGGCGGGTGGCGCGGCCTGTGGGTCGGACATTTCCCCACCGGCACTTTCCTGGGTTTCGGCACCACTTGTGGAATACACCAGGCACAAATACACGCACACGCAGGTATGTACTGCCAATTTCCACATTTATTGAATTGTTTGTTTCGACAGCTGACTCAGTCGCACAGCCTGACAGCTCACGAGCCCAGCTGATCTCCTCGCCGCTCCTCCCCGTCTCACTATAAACACAGCGGAGGGAGACCATCATCAGTACATAAACACCATCAGCTGTTCTTACCGGCCTCGCAGCGCCGCCCTGTTGAGCCTTCTGCTCCACTCCTCCCCGGCAGCTGCGCCCGGGGCCACGCCTCCGCCACAACCACCATTTGCCTCATGCAGTGCAACACATCGTCGCATGGCGTCTATCAGATTGTCAATTGTGGCCTGTGGCATGCAGTTGAGCGTCCCTGACACGGTTTCTGACAGTTTGTGCAGAAATTGTTTGGTTGTGCAAAACAATTGTTCCAGCAGCTGTCTGGGTGGCTGGTCTCAGACGATCTTGGAGGTGAACCTGCTGGATGTGGAGGTCCTGGGCTGGTGTGGTTACACGAGGTCTGCGGTTGTGAGGCCGGTTGGATGTGCTGCCATATTCTCTGAAACACTTGTGGAGACGGCTTATGGTTGAGAAATGAACATTCAATGCACGGGCGACAGCTCTGGTTGACATTCCTGCTGTCAGCATGCCAATTGCACGCTCCCTCATTGCTTGTGGCATCTGTGGCATTTTGCTGTGAGACAAAACTGCACATTCCAGGGTGGCCTTTTGTTGTGGGCAGTCTGAGGTACACCTGTGCACTACTCATGATGTCAGATCAGCATCCTGATGTGGCACACCTGTGAGGTGGGATGGATTATCTCAATATAGCAGATGTGCCCACTACCACACATTTAGACTGATTTGTGACCACTGTTTGGGAGGGATGGTTATATTGTGTATCTGGAATGAATTTTAGGTCTCTACGTCCATCCCATGGGGAATGGGAGCAGTAACAAAGGTGTTGCGTTTATATTTTTGTTGAGTGTATATAATATACTCAACAAAAATATAAACACAACACTTTTGTTTTTGCTCCCATTTTTCATGAGATGAACTTAAAGATCTGAAACATTTTCTACATACACAAAGGACCCATTACTATCAAATATTGTTCACAAATCTGGTTAAATCTGTGTTAATGAGAACCTCTCATTTGCCGAGATAATCCATCCCACCACCATGTCAAGGTGCTGATTAGACAGCATGTCTATTGCACAGGTGTGGCTTGGACTTTCCACAATAAAAGGCCACTCTGAAATATGCAGTCTGATCACACAGCACAATGCTACAGATGTCTAAAACCAGTCAGTATCTGGTGTGGCCACCATTTGCCTCACACAGTGCAACACATCTCCATTAGATGTGTTGCACTGTGTGAGGCAAATGGTGTGCAATGGGCATAGAGTTGATCAGGTTGTTGATTGAGGGCTGTGGAATGTTGGTCCACTGCTCTTCAATACTTGTGCAAAGTTGCTGAATATTGGCAGGAACTGGAACACGCTGTCATATACACCGAGCCGAGCATCCCAAACATGCTCAATGGGTGACATGTCTGGTGAGTATGCGGGCCATGCAAGAACTGGGATGTTTTCAGCTTCCAAGGAATTGTGTACAGAACCTTGCAATATGGGGCCGTGCATTATCATGCTGTAAAATGAGGTTATGGCCATGGATAAATGGCACAACAATGGTCATCAGGATCTCAACATGGTATCTCTGTGCATTCAAAATATCAACAATAAAATGCACTCGTGTTCACTGTCCATAACCCCACTGCCACCATGGGCCAGTAAATCCACAATGTTGACGTCAGCAAACCGCTCACCCACACGATGCAACACAAGCTGTCTGCCATCTGCCCTGAACAGTAAAAACATCTGTCAACAGAACACCTCTCCAACGTCCCAGACGCCATCAAATGTGAGCATTTGCCCACTCAAGTTGGTCACAATGACAAACTGCAGTCAGGTCCAGACCCCGATGAGGACAACGAGCATGCAGATGAGCTTCCCTGAGACGGTTTCTGACAGTTTTTGCAGAAATTCTTTGGTTATGCAAACCGATTGTTGCTGCAGCTGTCCGGGTGGCTGGTCTCCACCTGGTCGACCATTCTGGAGGTGAACATGCTCGATGTGGAGGTCCTGGGCTGGTGTGGTTACATGTGGTCTGCAATTGTGAGGCCGGTTGGATGTACTGCCAAATTCTCTGAAACGCCTTTGAAGACAGCTTATGGCAGAGAAATTAACATTCATTTCACAGGCAACAGCTCTGGTAGACAATCCTGCAGTCAGCATGGCAACTGCACGCTCCCTCAAAAGCTGCGACATCTGTAGCATTGTATTGTGTGATCAAACTGCATATTTCAGAGTGGCCTTTTATTGTGGGCAGTCTAAGGCACACCTGTGCAATATTCATGCTTTCTAATCAGCACCTTGACATGCCACACCTGTGAGGTGGGATGATTATCTCGGCAAACGAGAAGTTCTCACTAAAACAGATTTAGACAGATTTGTGAACAATATTTGATAGTAATGGGTCCTTTGTGTATGTAGAAAATGTTTCAGACCTTTAAGTTCAGCTCATGAAAAATGAGCAAAACAAAAGTGTTGTGTTTATATTTTTGTTGAGTGTATATAGTAGACATAGCCTTAGGAGGATATGATCACGGTTTTCACAAACTACAAAGTAGTTTCAGCTATAACATCGATTCACAAGCTATAACACTGGAGCGATGCCTTGAAGTGAAGTGCCAATATTTTTGAATCAGCCACAATATTAGAACCACCAGCCCATTCTCATTGAGGTAATACCATTTTGCCAAAAAATACTGGTGTGGCCCATTTCCTTCCATTTTCTCTGCCATGATACACCGTTTTATGGCTTTAGTGAGACAGGCCAGGTACTTCCAATTCCTAACTTGTCAGTGATTGTGATTACTCTTGAGAATAGGTATATTTTACCCCAAAATAAGTTTGTTTTATGGATCTAACGAAGCAGTTTTTAAACCTCATACCTTACCCAGGATATTTCACTAGTTAAATCTAATCAGTCTTAGGGGCCTAAACTTAACAAGAAAGTAAAAAGTGTGTAAAAAAAACAACACAAATCTGTAAGAGAGGAAAGAAAGACAGAATGATCCCACACAGGTTTCCAAATCATGGTATCTTGGCTGACATACCTGCAACTTATACCACCACTAGTCCCTGAACCTACTAATGTAGGTCTCTAAGATCGGTTCACTTCTTAACGGTTGATATTGCTGGGACTAACTAGCACTGTATTACTACTTAGGATGGGAAGTCGTTGGAACCACTGTCAGATAATTGAATAATATTCTGCTGAATATAAAGTTCTGCTGGTAAACTTTGGGCCTTGGATTTCATGTGGCTGTTACTTTGAAATGTAGCATTTCAAAGTCGTTGCATATCAAGGACACTTGTTGACCTAGGCTACAAACAACAGACAGATTCCAAACTAATATGTCGGATATGACATAACAAGCACAATTCATAAAGACCCAAACCCACTGCCAAGATGCCTGACATCACAGATACACTCACAGAAATGTGTACCATTTTTGAGGCAGAGCTGTTTTGTATATAAACCCAATTCCAAAAAGATTGGGTTTGTGTAAAAAGTAAATCAAAACACAATGTAGTGATTGGTAGAACTTAGAAACTTGTATTTATAACAACAGAACACAGAAAACATCAAATGTTTAAACAGAAATTTTGCTATTTTATGAAAAATCTTTTCATGAAAAATTATTTTTTAATTTGATTGCACAAACAAACAAAAAGAAAAGACAGAAAAGGCTGAAAAAGAAGAAACAGTATGAAGAATATTTTGTCTGCTTTGCAGAAGATCAGTAACATTATTGGGTGTAAAAGGACTATCTTATAGAAGCAGTGTTTCTTAGAAGTAAAGATGTGCAAAGGTTTACCAATCTGCAAAAAAAGGCAAATAATTGTGGAACAATTTCAGTTTGTGTTCGCATCTACAGTACAAAGTGCATAAGAGAATCTGGAATAATCTCTGTGTGCAAGAGACAAAGCTGAAGGCTGAAAATCAGTAAATCAGTATGTAGATTCTTGTGATCTTTAGGCCACACATCTGAAAGCATATTGATTTGCTCTCCTGATATTTAGACTGTAGTATTGATATTTTAATCTTTTTCACTTAGAGTAAAGATACTCTAAGCGATCAGCGTGAGTAACAAGCAGAACAATTACATTCTCTTCCACTAGACTACCTGCTCTAATTAAATGGGTTGCCAACTGCAAGTAAAACAGAAGAAAACGAAGAAGAAGAATAACAATAGATAAATATTTGAAAAGAAAAAGTAGTCAGTCTGACCTGGGTCCTGGAGAAACTTGCGACCCAGTAGAAGGCAAAAAAGGTATACTGGGGAAAAACTGAGCTAATTCTGCTATGCCTGGTGCGCCGGGAAAAATGATCAAAATGCTTTTTGTGACATTTTTGTTTGGCGGTGTGCCGTGTGATTTTTCTAAGGTGAAATATGTGCCGTGGCTCCAAAAGGTTGGGAAACACTATTCTAAACACATGTTGCCATGTTATCTACAAATACAGATTAAAGCTCACTCATGCAAAGTAGAAACTATATGTGAACATAATCCAGAAATGTTGCTGTCTTCTCTGGGCCAAAGCTCATTTGTGTATAAAGAGTCCAGGTGCTAAACTTTCCTGCCTACAGTCCAGACCTCTCACTAACTGGAAAGATTTGGTGCATCGTGAAAAAAAATGCAACAGAAGAAAAAAAGACTCTTGATCAGAGTCCCAAATTTTTCAGAATTAAGTTGCACGTGGATTGTAATGTAGTGGCACATGCTTATATATAGTTAGAACATTAACTAACATACACTATGTTGACAAAAGTCACTCCTCTCAGTCTCTAAATTTAGATGTTTTCAGTCCCTTTGCTACAGGTGTATAAAATCAAGCACCTAATCATGCGGTTACAAACATTTGTGAAAAGAACTGGGTATTACAAAGAGCTCACTGAATTTGAACATGGTGCTCTAATAGCCTGCTAGCATTGCAACAAGTCAGTCTGTGTTATTTTCTTTATCAACTCTAAGTTACTAACACTCTGCTGACTAAATAAATGCAGAGAATCCTCCTCGGGCATTAAGATAATCACAAAAACTGTGCCCCAGGATTTTCATGACTTGGGTTTCCATGCCCAAGCAGCTCCTGAAAGCGTCATGTAGGTGGCCTAGTAAATGTGTTCATGTACACATATGTATATACACAGTACAATATGAGCAATTGTATTAACCCAGTGAGATAAAGATGGTTATGTACTTGTTTTATTTTCAGTTGCAATTCCTAGTTATGATGACAAGTAGGGATGGGTACCGGTGTCCGGTGCCATGATGGCACCGGTTCTGACATAAACGGTAGTAACCAGACCGAAAAGCAGCGCACATTTCGGTGCTTTATTTCGGTGCTTTTTTTTCCTGAGCTGTGATACACTTTAGATTCTAGCCAATCATTTTACATTTCCGAGGATAGTAGGCGGGGCCAGGTACATACGTTCTGTTAGAGCAGAGCTACAGATTAAAAATGTCCAAGGCGAAGCGGTCAAAAGTCTGGCTGTACCTCATAGCAAAATATGCAAACTCAGCAGCAACAAGTGCTTTAAGCTGATACTGTGATATTGTCAAAGGAGGTAACACCTCAAATCCGATGAAACACCTGGCGACGCATAGCGTTTTTTTTAAAAGCCCAGAAATGCGCCGTATTTGATAGCATGCTGCGAGACCTCACACCGAGCACATCTACTGCGGGTGGGTTGCCTGTTATGCAACATCCCCCAAAAACACGAAGAGGAGAGTCCTGGCCCCTAGCCCTGCCAGTGTAGCAGAAATGATGACGGATGATGGTGGCAGCAGCAGCCGTTCTTCTCTGCGTGAGTGGCTAATTTACGTTGAGTAGGCTAACCACGTTATTACATTAATGCATGTAAGGTGAACTAGCAAACATCATCATAGCTACATGCGGCTGTCTTCTTGTTTGATGGCAGATACTCCCTTCACCCTGGCTAAAAAGGCTAAAATGACCAAAGAAAAAGTGGAAAACAGTTAAACATGAGAGGTTTTTGGACAAAGTTTGTGTTTTTTCCATTGTTTAAGCACTGCTTCCAGCCAAGGGTGATACCATATATGCCCCATAGCTGCAGAAAAGGCTAACATTGTTATCTTTTTACAAAAAACAGCTGAACATGAGAGGTTTTTGGACCAATTTTGTGTTCTCTATTCTTTAAGCACCGGTTTGAGCACCGTTTGAGCACCGGCACCGTTTCAAAAGTACCGATTTGGCACCGGTATCGGATAAAACCTAAACGATACCCATCCCTAATGACAAGTCTTGACTGGGACGTATTTCAGAACTAATCATCAGTAGCAACTGTCACCTAGTCTATAATCACCAAAAAAAGCCCTACAGCCTCAGCCACATGCAGCTTGTTTGTTGCCTGCAGCTTTCACTATTTCTCAGCCTGATATTAAAAAGAATACTTAATTCAATAGTTATGGACGTGATGGATATGGAGCCTTATTTATGTGAGCAATCCAAATGTATTCTGCATGTCTTGTTTTGTTTTTCGCTCACCTTTCAAAATAATTAGTCTGCAGAAAGAAAACATTTGGTATTTTATTAAAAGCTGCTTCTTCCTAAATGGTTTTTTTTTTTTTTTGGTTGCTTCTTTTCCATATGAAAGTGTGGACCAGCCTTTCACAACGGTTTACAACGACTCAAAGCAATGGGCCAAATACCCCTTACTCCCAAGCCGCCTTCTAAAGGATATCCTAAGGGATGCTGTCAGATGCCTTCTGCAATATGGTTTCTTCCACCATTTGTTTCATTCCTTTTATAAAAGGAAGAATTAAAAAGTTGCTGATACAATATCAAAAAAGCCTGAAAAAGTCTAATCAAAGTAGACTGTAATTGTGTTTTGTTTTGCAGTTTTGTGGCAGAGTTTTTAATTTCATTGAAATCTGTTTGGGTTCTTAGCTGTTGTCACACTAACAGTGGAATCCTGAGTGAATGTAAGCCATCGTTAACATAATCACATTACATTATTATTACTTTGCAATGCCATGCTTTTCCACCGACTGGTCTTCTAGTCTGGCATGATGTTGAAAGCCCAACTGGCAAATGAGAAAATTGCACAACCAATGTTACATAATCAACTACCTATAAGCCATTACACCTACACGAACACCTCTTACAAAACAAGTGTTTTTATGCTAAGAATGAAATTTTGCAGGATTTAAGATAGTTAATAATTTCAGATTGATGTTACACTAACTGAAGATTCAAATGCTCAGGCTGTGGGAAATACTGTCCGCCTTCATGTCCTTTAACAGCAGGGTACACGCTTGTTTCAATTTTGCTGCTTTTATTGTTGAAATTATTTTAAATTCTAGGGGTATGCTAATTATGGTGCTGTTTCATGGGTGCACAGCCTATTAAAAATCAAAAAGCTCACGTGTGATATTTAAAGAGCAGCATCATCCCGTAGAAACTAGCAGGCAGCTTTCTTTGTGGCGCTCATGCTGCTTCTCTGAATCTGCCTCCCTGTCTGTCGCTCTAATAATCATCAATTTGTTGTGTCAAAAGCTTCCTCTCTCCTCGCTTCAGAAGCTCATTCTGGAGGATTTTCAACAGCCAAGTCAATCCCGCTGTGCCCTGCTATGAATATGCATGTCTCTTCTTTGGTATTTACTCTTTCAATGGCTTGGAAAGAGATGTAATTAGTCACATTTTTCCTCTTCCATGATTTGGCAGGTGTTTTGAGGTCTTTGTGTGTGTGGGGGTGTGTGTGTGTCTGTGTTTGTGTGTGTGTTTGTGCTTGTTCCAAATCTGGACGGGGCTTCTTCAGTTTAGGAGACAGCTAAATAACACAAATAACACACGTTCCATCACCAGCCACTAAAACACTTTGTCTCTATTCCACCTCACTCTTTGTTGCTGTTTTTCCACTTTGCTTCTTCTTGTTTTTTGTGCTTCATTCTTTAGCTGGAGTAACAGAATAACACTGGGAAAGTTGTTGTTTAAGAATTATTATCCAAGTAAATATTGGAATTAAAGAATCAGATCACCTTTTAAACGTTTCATTTAATTAGAAATACTGTAAAAAAAAAAAAAAAGAAAAAAAAAGAGAAGCTCTTTTTGTCATATTAGAACAATGCTGACAACACAGATACACAGTGCAACAATATCCTCTTTAAACCACAGGGAGTCTCTCCCATGTATTCCTGCTCTGTATCAGAAAACCTCCCAGCAGATTATGAAGTTTCAAGTATTATAAATATATAGCCAAGTACTTTTCTGTTTACTGGTTCTTTTCAATTTTACTCAGTAATGCATTGACATTACCCAAAATGAAATGTAAACATGTCATTATGCAAAACGCATTATAGCCCCATCTAAACATTCCTTCTTAACATGAGCTTTGTGTTTTGCAACAAGATGAATATTTAAAACAAATTAATAAGAAAATATTTTGCGGAGAAAAGTGCATTTTTACACCAGATTAACCTGTTTCCCTTCTGAAGAATGCAAACAACTGTGTCATTAATTGCCCTGACCACTGTTACTCAAAAAGCTTAAAAGAAAAAAAAAAACTGAAAGTTTTCATTATTGAAGCTCGAAGCTGCAGCTGGGAAAAAAAGCTCAGTTTATTGATTTAGCTGCTAGCTAGTTGGAAGCCAGAGTAACTTGGCCCAAATATTGTCTTTCATTACTTTTCCCCTTTTTGCAATGTAAACTGATTACGCTTTGTATGTTCTACAGCCAACAGTATCAAATTTAAGAGACAGGGCAATGGGAGAAAGTGAACAAGTGAGAGGCAGGTCATGGAAGATACCATTTCTTTCTCTATTATTATAAGACTTAAGCAAAGGCAGTGCCTTAGTATACTGTCACTGCACCTAAGTAACATGAACAGAGGACATGATAGGTCATGTTTAGAAGAATTTCAAATTCTAAACTTTAATTTTCAGATTTGTAAGATTATTGTAAACTTATCAGTAGGAACAAAGAAGACTACTGACATAAACTGATGTCCATGTTCTTTATTCTTCTTCATTGTCAAATATTACACAGTGTATCGACATTTTACATTCATTTCCAGAAATCTGAATTTCCTTACTTTTAATTTCTTGACTTCCTTCTTTTCCAAAAAAAAAAACAAAAACAACAAAAAACAACCAAACACTGGAAATGGCCATGCAGAAATACAGGACTGGAAAATAAGGAGTACTGTGATCTAAGTATAACACACAGAGACATACAGATATAGCCACAGCTGGCTAGTAGCTACATGCTGACTATGGGAAAATGAGAATCTTTACCACCTGCTGCAACCAATTTGTAGGATGGTCATGCAGAAAGAGGTGTGTTAAGTAATACGCAATAAAAAACTTGAAGTGACACACTTCCAAAGTGTCGCTGGGCATTTCAGCAGCAATAGGCTGCCCAGAGATTTTGTACCAGTCTACTGCTTTTGTGCAGCCATCACATATTAGTACTTTTTATATGCAACATAATAAAACTGTTGAGTGAAAATGAAGACA
The DNA here is from genome assembly GCF_057382185.1 of Mchenga conophoros. Classification (NCBI taxonomy): domain Eukaryota; kingdom Metazoa; phylum Chordata; class Actinopteri; order Cichliformes; family Cichlidae; genus Mchenga; species Mchenga conophoros. The sequence continues at coordinate 33,232,228 of NC_140543.1, forward strand.
ACTAATTCAGCACGGCTGTTAGGCAGTGACTGCTCCTCCTCTCACCTTGATGCTTTTCACATTTGAAATGCATGTTGTTATTGAAGGGGCACATTAGCTTCCAGCAACTTCAGTGAAAGAGGTTGCCTTGATCATCATGCAGCTCACATCTGCTGATCCAATGCGAATAAAAACACGAACACTTTAATTTGTCACATAGAGTGTCTAGGCCGAATATTAGTCCCCATTTGGCATTTCATATCATTTAAAGCCCCAGCGATGTAATTAAACCTGTATGAATGTCACTGAGGTGGGATGACATGGCAGACTTATTTTGGTTAAAAGGGGCCATCAATGTGGCTTTTTCTGAATTGTCAAATAAACTCAGAAAGGAGGATTAGCTGAAAAGGAGTCACATCCTCTGACATTTGAATGGAAGCTGAAATGAAAGCCTTTTCACCATCTAGTCAATCAAATGAAAGTGCATCTCCTGGCTCTCAACTTTTAAAGAACTTGGAAAACAGACTTGTTTTCCCATTAACCCTCCGAGGCCTGAGCCATCATCCCAACTATATCTCTGTCTCTAACCCTACTCAGTCAGGATGTGTTTGTTTCTCAGCCATCGTAGGTTGTAACCCTAAACCCTACAGTAACCCATCTTGAAAAAAAATCATTTTCAATGTGTAACTGTTATATAGATTATTTTGTTTTGTTATCTGATTTCCAAGACTTTAAAAATCAACTGAATAAAAAAGAGAGAAAGGGAGAGAGGTTATAATCCATTTTTTGAGTTTCCTGGTTACATTTTGTACATGTTAATAAAATCTGAGCCATTTTCACAGATGATGACTGCAGACGACTGTAGGAAAAATCAGGTCACACTGTGACAAGTTATTTGGGGAATCTTAAACCTGTCAAACTGCATATGTCATATTTGTGTATGGTTTTTGTCAGGGTCCTGGGACTGGGCGACCCAGGATCCCTGGGCAGTCATGGACCTGTGTATTATTATTATGTATTTTTGGTGTCGTTTCTCCTTCTCTGTGCGTGTACATATGTGTGTTTCTCTGTGCTGTGTTAGTCTGTGTCCCACTCATATGTTTAGGCGAGGTATGTGTGTGTATGTCTGCGGGTGTGCCTGGAGGATGGAGCTCGGCCACCTGCAGGCCTGAGGGGTGTGGCCCTGCGGAGGGACTGGCCACACCCGAAGCCACACACCTGCCGCTGATCAGGGCTCGTCGGGGGAGCTACTTAGGAGAGTCTTGGAGCTCCCACCGACGCGGGATCATTGAGTTATCGTACCAAGTTAGTGTGTCAGCATATGTCTGTGTTGTTCGTATATGCCCGCCGTCTCTGGTTTTCCTACAGGAGGAGGAGTGGTCCGGAGAGGCAGCACGTACGGGGGTGCGGAAACACAACAGCGGGGAGCACGAGCACAGATATCGGAGGGAAGCACGCACACGGGGTTCGAGGGAGCAACGGGGAGTTATTGTATTTACAGCCTTTTCACTGTAAATAAAGAGCACTGTTTGCATCGCAGAGTCTGCGTTTTGGGTCCTCCTTTCCCCACATCCCCACGGTCTGCCAGCCAGACCGTGACAGTTTTTATGTGGAGCAGTTGTGACAGAGTTCAAAGGAAACCCTGAAACTCTTTTATGTGTGTTCCAACTACCTTTGTCCAGGTTCCCATAGAGACAGGCACCCGGTGTTCTTTGAAGGGTCATGGAGGAGAAACGGTGAAATAGTAAAACAGCACAGGAGTGATCATAGATGGTACACAAAAAGAACAGAGGTCATAAAGAGGTCAGAAGGTGCCTTGAGAGATGGTGCCCGGATACAGATATGAGATTCATAGCTGCTGCACACCACAGTGTTGCAGGGGCTTGCACTGTTGCCTTACAGCGAGAAGGTAATCCCTGTGGGGCCTTTTTTATGTATAGTTGCCTGTATGGCTTTCCTTCAGGTAATCTCGCTTCAGTAAGTTTATGAAGACACCTGAAAGCCCATGGCCCTGCATATGGGAAACACATGCTAATTTCAATTTTATCACAACAACAACGCCTCAGGTTGCTTTGTATTGTAAGGTAGATCCTACTATAATACATACAGAGAAAACCCAGCAATCATATGACCCCCTATGAGCAAGCACTTTGGTGACAGTGAGAAGGAAAAACTCTCTTTTAACAGGAAGAAACCTCCGGCAGAACCAGGCTCAGGGAGGGGCGGGGCCATCTGCCGCGACCGGTTGGGGTGAGAGAAGGAAGACAGGATAAAAGACAAAGAAAGTTTCCCGGCATTGCTTTGAATGCACAGACAACTTGCAATAAGCAAGTTTTGTGCTCTAAGTGTTAATTAGTGTTGAATTATCATCCATAATTATAACTGGTCGTGGTAGAGATTTATTTATGATATCACAGTGAGGATAGTGTTGATGGTTAGGGTTTAATAGTTATGCACAGTCATATAATCAAGTTCTTGCCAGTTTCATCTCCAATAAAATACTTTTTTAACAGCTGGTGTGTTTTGATGTCTTTGATAAAACAGGATATGATTCTGTGTGATAGCAGATGTTTTCGTCCAAACACAACCAAAGTGTTTTCGCTCTATTCTTTTCACTCTAAAATAATAATTAAGGGTTAGAATGTCAGATACATTCAAAATAGCGCCGTAGCGCAACATTTGGTATTGTGACTTATTATGAGGGAACAAGCTCCATTCTACATTCTTCTATATCAACAGCACAGCAGTGCAGAGGTTAGCACTGTTACCTCATAGCTAGGGCCTTTGTTCTACCTGTGCTGAGTGGATTTTCTGTGGGTGCATGTTAGGTTAATTGATGGTTCGAAGTTAGCTGTAGGTACATTTTGGAAGTCTACGTGAAGGTACAAAATTATTCGCCTTAACTACAAACTACAAGGATCCAAATAAGTATCCTCTGTCAAGAGTACCTTAGAGGGTACAGCTCCAGTGGGAAGCTGTTTTTACCCCTTAAATTATATTTAGGTATTTTAATTTCTGTGAGAGTAATAAGCAGGACAGAGAGGAAAGCATCTTAGAAGACAGCTTTGGTAAATATTACGGGTGTAAATGTGATATGAAGTGCCCACTCTGATACTGCATTTTAATAAATATCAGAGTTGGTACCTTGCACGAGTTTCCAGTAGTACTGCAGTGGGTAACTTTTTTGACAGTTATTAATGGTAATGTGGTAAAAAATTCAGAAAATAACAGAAAATGCTGATGTGATGATGAAGAACGGCAAAACAGAAAATAGTTCCTTGCTACTATGTCACCAGGTTGGTTGTTTCTTTTGTATTCCACATTGATTTATAGTCTGTTTTACATTGAAGTCTAATTAATTTAACACTGTTGTCATTTTATTAATTAAATGTTGCTCTGAGAAGGGCGTATTAAGACATTCATTTCATCACTTAATGATTTAAATAATCATCAGTCCGTCGAAGTGAGTGTTACAAAGTTAATTTGCATACAGATATTACACCAAGTTTTAAGCTTTGAATGGAGAGCTGGTTGTAACTTGCCTTTTGATCATTTTGTTATTCTGACAGATTATGGATGAAAAGCCTTATCTGTATTGACTTGACCTTTATGATTTGCAGTTTTGGCTAAAAACTGTGATAATATAAGACTGTCATTCGTTGCTTTTTGTTTTCAGCTTTCAGCTATTTTATCACACCTGGTTCCAGTCACCACCATGAATATCAGAAAAAAACTGTGGGTGTCTCTTTTTGATGTGGGCTTTTAGGGTCATTACCCAGGAGGCTTTACTTCCATCCAGCCGCAGATTTAGATCCCCCTAGTAGACCAAAAATAGCAGACCCATGGTTCCCTCTCTATCTCTCAATCTCCTGCAGAGAGCACACTTTCCATTTTGGGCAATTTGAAGCTCTTAAGCCTCCACCATTATCACTACCCCTCTTTTATCAGTGTGTGTGTGTGTGTGTGTGTGTGTGTGTGTGTGTGTGTGTGTGTGTGTGTGTGTGTGTGTGTGTGTGTTCTTTCTAAGCCTTTGCTTTGGTGAGAGCTTGGTCCACTACACTGGAATGCACTCGTGGCTGAAGAGGAGATGGTGTTGTACCCTTGGATTGTGCTCCTGCTCTCATGACCTCAGGATTCAGGCAGTCCTGCTTTAATGCACAGTAGAGTAAAGGCCCTTTCATGCAGGAAGCCACATGCACTGTGCTCCAAAACCCATTGTTTTCCAAGGCTTGCACCTGTACAGCATCTAGTAAAGCACAGCGCAGTGTGACGTACATTCATGCAAATGTACATCACATCAGTCTACTAAGGCTTTAATGGGCTGGTATAGATGCTGCTGTATAGTATGTAACACCATAGCCCTGTAGGCCAATTGTCTAGTTCTACAATATAGTTCATTACCTTTATAGTTGAAATGACAAAAAATCCATTGTCCTGACTTAATTTGGATGTCCAAGAAGATGTTTTCAAAAGAATGGCTTGCACCTTGCAATATAAAAGCAGAAATGCAAAAGATCCTTAAGAAATTTTACTTGACTCTGATGTGGTGCTCCTTTATTTTACTGTGCATCTTAAAATTGACTTTAGCCCACCTTAAAAGGATCAAGCTGAAGGTTTTCTTACAGCTCCCATAGCATTATAATCTGAATATCACAGAAAATCTATGGATAGAACTCTCAAAAGAGCAGGGCATGCATGGTAAAAGGAGAATCGCACTGAATTAGAAGACATTGGCAATAATACCAGTTTAAATTTCCCACCCTAGTCTTGTAGCTGTACGTTTAAAAAAAAGAAAAAGGCTTTCTTTTTTGCCATGTTTGTTTTGAACACTTAAAAGTTGCAAATTTAAAAAAAGTAAAGCTCAACAATGTGGATGTATGTAAAAGGCAGGGCAGTAAGGCTGGGAATAGATGAGGGCTTGTTGTCAAGTGAGTTAGATCTAATAGATGTTTCACTTAAAAGGAAAAAATGTCTCCAGAGTTGCAAGTACTTTTTCAAAGCATGAAGTGTCATTTGGCTCTTTCCTTTTACCTTGTGCTCTCTGTTTAAACAACTTTTACATTTGAGACTGCCATTTAGAGCTTTAATGTCAGCCGCTGATGAGAGATTTGGCAAATGACTAGCATGCTATGTTATATAAAGTCAAAGTCAAAGTCAACTTTATTTGTCGATTCTGCCACATGTACAGGACATACAGAGAATAGAAATTGCGTTACTCTCAATCCCTAGATAAATAGCAAATGAACATTTAAATATATTATATTATATTATATTATATTATATTTAAATATATTATATATAGTGACAGCTGGTGTGCTGAGAATTTGTTTCAGTGACTGCCCAGACTTAGGCCTGAGCAGAGGGAGGCACTTGACAGACCTCTCACCCTGCAGGAGCTCACAAGAGTAATACTGCATCTGTCCCCAGGCCCTGCTCCCACTATTGATGCAATTCCAACAGAGTTCTAAAGGCCTGTTTGGGGTGCTGTGAAGGGGATCGGTTAGAGGTTTTCTTGGAGTTTGTCTCAGAAGGCTACCCAGCAGCTGTCAGCAGGCAATGGTGTCATTTCTGACCAAAGAATGAGGCCTGCAGCTTCATCTTTGTGCTGTTATTATAACATTTTTCTTACCAATACAGTAAGGACCTACTTAGAGTGTGATACACTAGGGACAAGCTGATATCATGTTCCAGGTATATTTGTGTTATATAACTACTTTCATGATGAAGATCCTAATCAGACGGGAAAAAAACTCCAAACAAACAAAAATAGTAGTAGAGATAATTTTTTAGGTTAGGATTGGACTATGTAAGGTTTGATTCAGGTATTATTGGGTCAGGAACTGAGTCCATGTTAAAATGAACTTATATTTAGGAGATCATGATGATAATCTATCATAATGACATAGGAGAAGGAGAATGTCATGCTGTGACCAAGGGACCTCTAGCCCTCTGAGGTCTGACTCATCATCAGTGATGACCTCAACCTGAACCCTAAGGGTATTATTTAAATGTGTAATTATTATTAAAATTTTCTACCAAATCTTGACAACAAGACAAAACAAGTAATATAAAAGTAATAACAGATAAAAAAAATCTAGCTTTTTTTCCCCAAAAAAATCTTTTCTTATGCCTTCCTCCACAGTATGGGGTTAGGTAAGGTTACCACCATGACCACAGCCTGGAAATGATAAAAGCTAGAATGCTTTAGAGCCTATGGACAGAACCACAGATTCTTCTCTATATAGCTGGTGGTTAATAGATAAGACAAATACAATCTGCAGGGGAATGTGGAAATAGAACAGAAAATAGGGGCAAGGTTACAGCAAAGCCATAAAATGGTAGTGGTTGATGCAAAAGTCCTTTGAGTCTAAAATCCTGGCTGCAAATGAACTGGCTGTTTTTACTCTCTGGCATCACTTCTGTGTGTTGAGCCCCTAAAAGACCTGCAGGAGGTCTCAAAGGATGACTAAAGTGGCAATTGTGTACATGCCAGTGCAGAACAGAGGCCGAGGTCTGGTAAATTTACAAAGTAGGCTTTGTTCTTTCTAGCCAAAAATGTAACAAAGCTTGTTGTTACAGCTTAATGCCTTTGGGTAGTCTTTTAATCAGCTCAGTGCCATTAGAAATTTTGCCCATGTGGACAATGAGCCTTGCTATTTACAGACGATTTTAACATTCAGTGCTACTATAGAAACTTGTACATGCTATATGAATCAGAATACTTTATTCATCCCATGAAGCCATGCAGATAAATGTGCCCCCCTTGCCAGGCTCCCAACTTCTTAACAATCACATTAAGTGACAGTGTCTATGTCCAATAAAAAAAATGTTCACAAGGTTTCCTTTTTTTAGTGGCCACAATCCAAATCTCTCCCTAACCTGAACAACCTGAACCAAACATTTTAAAGACTAAAATTCAATCTAAACATCACAGTGGCCCCTGGTCACGACCCCTCATGGTTGCAGTTGCCACTGGATTCAATTCTAACCAAAACTAAGTGTTTTATTTGCTGAAATGTAAACCATATTTATTCTGTAATAAAACAAAAACTCTTAAATATTCTGGATAATGAAATATACATTCAATATGGGAGTGAAAAGATGTGTGGCTGAAAAATGTAATTTTCCTGGTTATTTTTCCTTGACCTCGGTGGAAAATGTCACAAGGTCAAGAACAGATGTGTGAAAACTCATGAGGACCGGAGAAAAGAGAAGCTCAATGCTCAGAGAAGCAAACTGCACTTCCACTAGATTCCTTAATAGATGAGCTGAGGTGTTGAAACTACATTTTCCAGGTAGTGCACTACAAAATGTGCTTATAACTGCCATGTCATGTTGTTTTATTCAGGTCATATAAAGGAGAACCACCGGTGAAAAATATGAAGAGGAGGGTGAGACGGGAGGTAAGTGACCCATGTTGTAGGTGACGTCAGACGCTGGAGATTTGGCAGAAAAAAAGCGAATGGTAGCGTAGAATTTAACAAAGTTTCTTTAAGCTTCAGTATTGCCAAATAAACTAATCAATTGTCATATAACTAACAACATCTGTCCAATCATCTCTAACACCCTGGAGGACAACGGGGAGAGTTTAGACGCTCTCCAAGATTACATCGACCGGTGCTTCCAAGATTTAGTAATGAAGAAGGCTCAGAGTGCATCCTCCCCGGCCAAAATTGAGACACCGTCATCAAAGAGATGTCGCCCGGCAGACTCCCCCGGCACAACATCGCCTGCCGGCAAAGATAAAGCAGACATCCTGGAGTCAATTGACAAGCGATTGGCCAGTTTCGATGCGAGGGTGTCCCTGGTGGAGATTTTAACCTTCAACCAGCAGCAGATGGAAACGCTCGCTGCTGAAACTGCCACGCTACAGGAGTCGGTCAAATCTCTCACCGATAACGTGACCCAGTTAAACATAGAAAATAAAAAAATAAAAGAATCTGCTATTGATCTACAAGCCCGTAGCATGCGAGACAACCTTGTGTTTTCTGGTATTCCAGAATCTGCCGGAGAGGACACGGAAGCAACGATGAAAAGCTTCATTAAAACCCACCTGAAGCTGCCGTTGGACACCGTAAAGAACATCGACTTCGAAAGAGTACATCGCTTGGGGGCTGTGAGGTCGCCGACTGGGAGACCACGTCTAATTGTTCAAAAGCAATTCGGCCAATTCAAACAGAAGGAACAGGTGAAGAGTTGCGGCAGGGAGCTGAAAGGAACGGACTTCAGCGTGAACGACCAGTTCCCCAAAGAGATCCTGGAACGACACAAGGCCCTGTTCCTAGTTTGACGTAGCTTCATCCAGAAAGGCTCCCGCGCTGTCATCGCCGTGGACCGGCTCTACGTGGACGGACAGCTCTACCGTGACCCCGGCACCACTCCGTGGTTATATTGACTGCACTCCAGATAAGAACCCGCTACACTCTTTTCTGATTCATTCATACTTTCTCCTTTAACATGGGTTTAACCTAGTAATATCAGTATGATGTCATATAACACCGTCACCCTCCGTCATTGCTTTAATTGGAATGTTTCCGTTTCTTTTCTTTTTTGTTGTCGCTCACCGTTTTTCTTTCTCTTTTCTTTTACTGCTGTGATCAACTACTTCCCCACTCACCTACAAACAACACCCTCTATTTCTGCATATTCACACACCACGATCACGCAAACACACGCGCTCAACGGCACCACATTTCCAACAGCCTAACAGCGCACACAGACTTATAGGACACACATGCACGCCACGCTTGTTCATATTAGTGAATATACACACACATAGTCAGACTTATGGAGCCTCTCACCACACATTTTTTTTCTCTTTCTATTTACAAACAAGTGATGTTTCCACATTCTCTTCTCCCATCTTAACGAAACACCCAGCGTACATCATTAGACATACACACACAATTATGGGCACAATAAGGTTTGTCACATGGAATGTAAATGGAGCTGGCACCAGAGAAAAAAGATATTTAACCAGCTTAAAAAACTACAGGCAGATGTTGTTTTATTACAAGAGACTCACAGACCTGTCACAGGTTTAAACGAACTTAAAACACCTGAGTTTCCTAACGTGTTTGCAGCCTGTTATAATTCTAGACAAAGGGGAGTAGCAATTTTAACACATAAAAATGTTAATTTTACAGTACTCGATACAGTTATAGATCCAGAGGGTAGATTCCTTATTATTAAATTATCAGTATTTAACAAAAAACTATGTATTGTAAGTATATATGGTCCAAATGTTGATGAACCCTCATTCTTCCACGAATTTTTTAGTGCACTCTCTGAACACCTTGATTGCACACTCATTCTTGGCGGTGACCTCAACCTTGGACTAAATGAAGACATGGATAGGCTCAACACAACAGGAACTCAGCGCAATTGGCAATCCACAAATATAATCAAACAGTATATGAGCGACTTTGGTTTTTGCGATGCATGGCACTCCCTTCACCCCAACAGTAAGGAATATTCTTTCTTTTCACATGTCCATTACTGCTACTCTTGTCTGGATTATTTCCTAGTCAGCAGCTCACTGCTCAGTGACATTTCAGACACTGAGATTCACCCTATAGCTGTCAGCGATCATGCTCCTGTATCTTTAACACTAATACATAAGAAGAACGCTACACCAAGTAAAAACTGGAGATTCAATACATCGCTGCTCAAAGATGAAGACTTTATTAAATATTTTAAAAAAGAGTGGACTTCATATTTAGACTATAATGACACTCCCGGAACATCAGCTTCTGTTCTATGGTAAGCAGGGAAAGCTGTGATGATTCTCATCACACAAAAAGAAAGAAGAAAACAAAAATATTCAGGAACTAGAAAAAAAACATCAAATCCTTAGAAGAAGCCTACGCGTGCAACCAAGATAAAGAAATAATGAACAAAATATGCAAAACAAAACTAGGATTAAATGAAATTATTAATAAAAAAACACAATTCCTAGTACAAAGACTTCACTTGCAGAATTTTGAACACAGTAACAAATCAAGTCGATTTCTAGCTAACCAGTTAAAAATAAATAAAGAAAAAACAACTATATGTGCTGCTAAAGATTTATCTGGAAACACAATATATGACCCTGGAAGAATAAACAACATTTTTAGGGATTTCTAAGAAACTCTATATTCACCACAAATAAACCCGTCTAAAAATGAAATTCATCAGTTTCTTGACAACGTAACACCAGGTGAACTCCAGGAAGCCCTGATAAGTATGCCCAATAATAAGGCTCCAGGTCCAGACGGCTACGATGCAGAATTCTACAAAGAATTCTGGACAATTTTGGCACCAGTATTCCACGGAAATCAAGGAAAATGGCAGACTACCACCAAATATGAATTCTGCCATCATTAGTCTCCTGCTAAAACCAGGCAACGACCCTTTATTTCCCTCAAGCTATTGTCCAATATCCCTTATAAATGCAGACCTCAAAATAATCTGCAAAGCCCTCTCAAAAAGATTAGAGAAGATAACCCCCTTTTTCATAAAAGGTAGGCACTCATCAACAAATACACGTAGATTACTTAATTTAATAGACTACTCATAAATTAAAAACATTGAAACCACAATATTATCTCTAGATGCAGAAAAAAGCATTTAACAGAGTTAACTGGAAATTTTTATTTGCAACTTTACACAAATTTGGTTTTGGAAACTCTTTCATAAACTGGCTAAGAATATTATATAATTCCCTAACAGCTTGTGTCAGAACAAATGACCAGACATCCTCCAGCTTCTGTCTCCTGAGGGCCACCAGGCAGGGATGCCCACTCTCCCCTTCACTGTTTGCAATTTTTATCGAACCTCTAGCAGCAGCATTTAGACAGGCTACAACAATTAAGGGCATAAAATGTAAGAACGTAGAACATAAAATCAGTCTCTATGCGGATGATATGTTGCTTTTTCTGCAAAACTCACAAACCAACCTTTCTGAGGTAATTACTCTAATAAACTGGTTTTCAAGAGTTTCAGATTATTCAATTAATCTACAGTTCTTCCAATTAACTGCTCCTTCCATAATTCTTCTTCTGCCCCACTACAATCTGGAAATATTAAATATTTAGGTGTTAATGTCTCTCCTAAGCTTTCAGACTTAACTAACTTAAACCACATCCCACTTCTAAAGAAAGTAGAAGGCGATCTGACTAGATGGAAATCTCTACCCATATCACTCATGGGAAGGGTCGCCACTATAAAAATGATGATCTTGCCAAATATAAATTACTTATTTTTAATGATCCCTAACAAACCATCACAAGATTGGTTCAGATCTCTGGAGTCGTATATTTCTAAATTCCTTTAGAAAGATAAACCCCCGCGTACCAGCTTAAAAACGCTTCAAAGAACCAAGGATAAAGGAGGATTAGATCTGCCTAATTTTCAACAATATTTCTTAGCCAACAGGCTTCAGTTCATCTCAGGATGGTTAAAACTTCTTAGATGAGCCCTGGCTAGATGTTGAACAAGCACTATGCAATAATCTAGAGATTTCAGACCTACCATTTATCAGCTCAAGCATCAAAAGACATTAATGCTTTAAAAGCATCAACATCAGCTCTTCTCTGACAGCATGGTGGGAGTTTCTAAAAATAACAGAGTCTTCATTAATCCCATGCAAACGTACACCTATCTGGAATAACCCTGACATATTACAAAACAATAATATGATTAATTTTCCAGAATGGAGTTGTAAAGGAATTAAATACTTAGAACATATATTAGAAGGAACAGAATTTATTCCATTTGACAGACTAGTTATACAATATGGGATCAACAAGAAAAGATTTTTAGAATATCAACAAATGAAATCCATAGTAAAAAAGAAGTTTAACCTCAGTCAAGTTGAATTACAAATACCACCAAGCGCGGTACATTTTCTTACTCTTAAATCCCCTAAATTATTGTCTAAAATATACAGAACACTTTCTAAAATAGATGAATCAATATCCCTTCCTATTGCAGTGGGAAGCAGATTTGTCAGTCAGCTTAGACCAAAACTTCTGGTCTCAGATTTGCTTAAAAACCTTTAAATTGATTAGAAATCCCAGTCTGCAATTAATACAATACAAAATACTACATAGAGTGCACTATTCAGGTCATCGGATGTTCAAGATGGGCTTTACATCTTCCAACAACTGCTCACACTGTCAAGGCAATACACCAGACAATTACATCCACGCTCTTTGGTTCTGTCCACCAGTGCAGAAGTTTTGGCACGAGATATGTGAAGACTTATCAAAGTGTCTGAAATGTAAAATTCCAACCTACCCTTTAGTATGCTTGTTGGGCAAATTGGATGATGTCACTACAGAAACTAATACAGTCCACATGGTTTTCACTGCCCTATGCATAGCCAAGAAAACGGTCCTCATGAACTGGAAAAATAAAAATAATCTTAATTCTAGCCAATATAGAAACCATCTAATAGATCACAATAGTCTCGAGACAGCCTCTGCCACCACATTAGAGCAATCCCTCTGGGCTCCTTTGATCGGCTTCATCACCTAGCGGGGGTGGGGGGTCGTGGTTTGGTCCCGCCTTTGCCATTGTGGTTGATGTGGAGGTTGGGACGGGCTTAGGGTGTCTGGAGAATCCCTAGAGACGTTATCCCTGGAGGGCTTAACCCAGGGGTTGTGGTCATAACCTGGTTAGTGGCTCTGATTGCTCTTAGAGGGTGTTCGCCTTGTGGCTGCGTGCAGCAGGCCTGGGGGAGGGTCTGTGCTGGTGGACGTAGGTTACTGGCCTGGTAGCCTCGCTGCCCCTGAGTGGATCCGGGGCAGGCGTGGGGGCTTGGGGTTCGGGGGTGCTTCTCCTCCATGCTAGGGCTCTGGCTGGGCCTTGGGGGCTTCGGTCCTTGTTGGTGTGTTGCCGAGGTTATGGGCGGGTGGGTACACGGGGGCTTATCCCTGGCGCAGGTAGCCACTGGCGCATCGGCCTAACTAGGGGGCTCTTCAACTAACAGGGAGTTTGTTCCATCCTTGCAGGAGTCCACTCTGCAGGTGGGGGAGAGTCATAGGAGAAGTGGAGAATAAACTTGACCTGGGTGTTCCACAACTTAGACATCCACATTACTCACACTCTCATAACACATACATATAGGGTCTTCAGGGTGGGCATGTTAATGGCGTCCAGTGGACGGTCTGTGTATTCAACCCCACCTCTGGCGCCGGTGCCCACCTCTCAATTTTAAATCCATGTAGACATTGAGGGTTCTCGGGAGGGGCAACACTACACATGAGCGAGAGGAGGGAGGTTTGGGGTATTCACACACCCCTGTTCTCTGCTGGCCATCGGGGCAGGGGGGCTGGAAGCAGGTTTTGGCCGTCCGATTGGGATCTGGGATGTGGGGCCTCCCTGCTGCTGCGGAGCCTGGGGCGGTCTGCATGCCTCCTGGAAAGGGTAACATTTCCTGGGTCTAGGTACCGTTTCCCGCTCCAGGGGCGAGGATACCTAGACCCGGGGTATAGAGTTTGTTTGGGGAGTGTGATTGTGTGTACAGTGTCCATGTATGTCTATCCCTGCGTTGGGTGAGTGCTGAGTATTTGTATATGTGTGCATGAGGGTGGGAATGCATGTTGTGTCTGTGTGTGCCTGTTTGTCTGTGTCTATATGTCAGGTCGGGTCTTACAATCCACCTCTCTGGGAACTCCCAGGCCCTCCAAAGGCCTATCTCCCCTCACCACACTCCCTGCCGGTAACTGATGCCCTCAGGGGTCGGTGCGTTGGTGGTTCTTGGTGTCCGGGGCTGGGCGCTCAGGTATGTACCAGCTCACTCCCGGTGACTACTTGGCGGGGCCTGGTGCCTGTTGCTCGGTCAGGCCTCTTCCGGGGCAAAGGGGGCCCTCGGGCCTTCGGCTCGGTTCACTCTGGCACAGCTGGCTGCCGGCAGAGCCGACTGGGCACGCCACTGCAGCCCCCACTAGCTTCTGCTCCGTGGCTAATGGGTGACCGCTCATCTGGGGCTCTCCTCAGCTCTTCCCAGGAGGGTGGCACGGATGCCCCTCCGGTGGTCCTCCTTGGGCTCTCGCACTCTGGGGCCCCTGGATGTCTGGAGCCTGGATCTCCTCCATGCCTGCTTCATGCCCTGGGGGACGGGGCTATGGCTCTCTACATCCTCTAGCAGACCATTACATGTGGAAACCATTTGAATACAAGCGCGCTGATCCACACAGGTGTGCACTCGGGTGTTCACTGTTCATAGACATAAACTACACCTTTATTGGCTGCTATTTCCAAGCACATTGTGCACTGTCGGTCCTCCTTGCTACACAACAACATTCAATATTTAGTATTTACTGCTGTTTACACTTAGCTAGATTAACGTGATGGAGATTTTTTTTTCTTCTTTCTCTTTTTAAGTGCCCTTTCTCACTCTCCCTCTTCCCTTCTGTTTTTCTTTTCCTTCATCTTTCTTTCTCCCTTTCCTATCCCTCACTCATGTCTGTCCCGTCTGTAACAACTGAAAATAAAATAAAATAATAAATAACAACAAAGGTCGATCAAATGGACCAATATGGCAAGGCCGTGATGATCCATTTGGCAAAGTAAATCCATTGGGTATACTTGTTGGTCTTCAGACAACAATTCTGATGGCTAAAGAACCAAATGGGACAGAAGAAGAAAAGAAAAAAAAAAAAAAAAAAAAAAAAAAAAAAAAAAATATATATATATATATATATATATATATATATATATATATATATATATATATATATATATATAATATCACATTCTTTAAAAAATAAATAAATAAAATATGGAGGCTTATTTTATTATTTCTTGCTTGACAGATGATCCAATGCAACTATTTGTATTTGTATATTTCACTCCATTCATCACCTATCCAAGTACCTGGAGCTTATCATAGCTGACCCGAAGTAAACTGTTGTTGAAAATTCAGAATATTTTAATTATGGCATGAAAAAGAAAAAATGAATTAACATTTATATGATCTGTGCCACTTTGTCAGTTACTTATGATCAGTTTCGCAAATCTTCCTCTTTTTCTCTCATAGAAGATGGTCCAGTTCATCCTTTGCTAAAGGAAGTAATAAAAGATACAGTGAACCACCTTACCTTAGTATTTATTGAATTCAGCAAGCTCTGATTATGAGTGCCGCCTGCATACTTCTGGGTCATTTCACTCAGTTAAGAATCTTACTGAGTACATTTGGGTATGGTTGAACAGTCAATGTCTTAAATGGTCATGACATAACATATCGTCAGGATGTCACTGTGCCATATAATTCTGGTTGAGCATTCTCCTCTGAGTACTGGCTTATTTGTGGTTCCTAGAGTTTTTGAAAGCAGAATAGTAAAGCTTATAGTTCGATCATGTGACCCTGAACCATGAACCATGACCCATGTTACTATGGGCTCAGGCTGTTGGTGGACCTCTCATGACCCACAGAGTACTACTTCTCTACTTTCCTCTCATTGCTTACTATGCAATTGTATGCCACTATTGAATGCCTTTCCTTTTGTCTGCCCTCTAGTTTTTCATCTTGCTGTTTGTCATCTCTCTGTGTTTATTATCTTTATTCCTTTCTTTTCCCTCCTACTCCAACATCTGAGTTTGGTTCTGTACCCAAGACTTTGCTAATAAAGTTTCATTAGATTTGAGGTTTTCACTAATTTTGCGGGGCGTCTTACCTTACGTATAAAACACCTTGAGATTTCTGTTGTTGCAAAATGGTTCTATAGAAATAAAACTTAACTGAGTTGGATTAGATGAATGTTCTCCACTGTTATTTCCTCTTTGAAGAATGATTGCCTGAAATGCTATTTTGTCAACTCTATCCCCTGGTAGTTTGAAGTGTAGCTTCTAGTCTGAGCCATGACCGACCAACTATGGACCTTTTATTTTCAAGAAAAGAACTGACAACCTCAAATACTTCAAGTAGAAGTATTTGAGGTAATTTAAAGATAACCTAAAGAGAAAAATCAGTGAGGGCAAAAGCTAAAAACCTATTTTCTGTTTCCTCATAACGTCAGGACATGGCTGCTTGCTTAGTTTGCTCCTGTACATGTCTTGCCCATATAGACATACTGGCTCGGTTGAATGTAATCTAGTCTCAACACAGTGTTTCTTTGACGCTATGTGTTATCCCTTTTTTAGATACCGTGAAGTGATGAGGATTGGTCTGTTTTGCAGATTTTGAGATCGCCCCAAAGGAAATGACCTCATCCTCTGCCTGACTTCCACAGTGATTGCTGGGGATGACTGAGGGAAAAATGTGTTAATTTAATTTTATTCTGCTTTTTTAATGAGTGATGATTGAGAACTTGCTGATACACACACAGAAAATTAGGCTGCTCAGCTGCAGTGACACCTTGTTTATGGCATCCCAACAGATGCCATAAACAATGGCACTTATAGAATCCTTTAGAAAAATAAAGGGGAATTCTGTATTGGCAAACCTGGCAAAACAGAAAGTCCAAGCAGACACAAGCCAAGATTACAATGCTCTTTTGTGTATCCTTCATATTTAAGAAACCTCAAAGGATGATGATACAAAAACCAACACTGTGAAATCTCTGAAACATTCAGTATAACTCAATAGACACCATATATCCTTTAATTCTACCAACATCCTTAAGGACTCTGTTTTCTTAAACACATCTGTCTGTGGCAGTCCTTCATCCAACTAATCTGCCATTCAAAAAAACGATGATTGAGCATGTTTGGCACTAGCTAAAACTGCTAAAAATGTATGCATGCACCATGAGTAAGGAAAAGCGTAAACTTTTTTTATTTTTTTTATTTTGTGTTCTCTTTCTAATTTGATTAGCCAATAAATCCATCCTCACTGCTTGTATTTCTTGTAGTATCAAACTCTGCATTTGCAGAAGGCAACAGTAAAGACTAAGTAACGCCCAAGTGTTTGTTTTAAACTCAGTCTTTCTGTATCACGTGTTTTGAGTTTGTTTGTTTTTTCGATGATAAAACTGTTCAGTGGTTTCAGTATGTGGCTGGCTGAAGTCTTTTGAAGGTCAGTCCTGTGGATTTGGGAAGCTGCTTATTTTGTTGCCAGAGAGCAGCATCACTGCAGGTCCTAATAAATATTTCGTAAGAAGTAGCCAGGCTGCCCTACTTCAGCGAGGTATGACATAAATGGCATGGATCTGTAGTCTCAGAGTTCCTTTTTCGACGAGCACCCGACCTACACTTGCCTCAGGGTGAAGTCTGAGCTCTACAGAATTCTTCCCAGTGAGTTCATGTATATACTCACACTGGGCATTGTGTCGAGAGCGGGGTTGCTTTACTTAGTTTTGTGAGAAAAGATTATATAAACTAAAGCTTGCCAAAGCCGACTTATGCACTTGTTTCTGTATTTTGAGTCCCCCTATCTCCCCACACAGTCCAATGTATTGTTATCAGACTTACTTTTTTTGACTCTTGATGTACTGTTGATCCACTCACACTCAAGCACACCACCCACACTTGCTCACAAATATGCATCTTCATATATACAATGGACCTGTGCAGATAATAACCTAGCAGGTTTAATTTTGCAGTCAGAAAACCTGGCAAAAACATAAAAATAATGATGATTTTGCAGCTCCACTTCAAAGCAACACTCTGATTTGAGACAAAAGTCAGGCTGTTTTCATCAACAGTTACTGATGAGAAAAGGGTAACCACTGCTGGCATCAATGAAGGCTGAATTTATTGCATAGAAACCCCACCACCACCACCCACAAACACACACACACAGACACACACAACCACACACACACACACAGGAACACAGCCGAAAGATACAAAATATAAGCAAACAGGCATGCAATCGGAGTCAGAGATCAGGGAGTGAAATGCTGAAACAGTTGGGGAATAGAATAATAGAAAAAGAGGGTTTCTTCTGGCCTGAAGATTATACAGCACAGAGCTTTTGAGCTGCTACCTTATCACCATAGCATAATGCTTCTGTCCTATTTGTTCTTTAGTGATTTATGTGTCCAGCAGGGCCTCAAACTCAAAGAGACTGTGTAGTTAGAGTGGTTCATCCTATTATAATGGAGTGGATGTTGTGGGATATACATCCTGCATAGAGAGACAACATTCATTCATTCTGTTTCTTCTGTAATTAAAGACTATATACCTAAATCTTGACTTTACTTAGTGCTAGAAAAGCCAGCAACACATTCAACAGAATGCCATAATGTTTATCAACTGGCCTCTTGGGACAAGAGGTTTTGAAGTGCAAGAAATGAATGCCATCAATCTAACCGACTGAAATTTTGATAAAAGTTACTCTTGCTCATTGCTGTGGTTCTCAATTTCCAGAGCAAGCACATCATGCATTACGCCATTAGTAAATAGAATGACGACTTTTAGCAGTGACATCACTATATGGAATTGATAGGCTGCATTTGAGAAATTCAATAGCTGAGATACAATCAATATAAAACCAATGTTTTAATGTGGCCATGAAGAAGACTTCCCAGGGACTGATCATGACTTATCCGACCACACCATGTCCTTACCACAATTTAAGGGAGTTTGCCCTCTCTTAGAGGAGAATTATGTACTGACTATTCTGTGCACCAATCAAACTATTCATTTGTATCAACATAAGCATTACAATTTAAGAAAAACTGCTTGCCTGTATTTCTGTTCTACATTTGTTTAAATTACGCTTATCCCGCCTAGTGACAGTCAACAGATTTAGCAGTTCATGTATAAGTAAGAGTTTGTTTTTAGCAAGGTTTTAGCAATGACACAATTTGTCTTAAAATTTTGCCTTTGTACAACATTTCGAATCAAACATTCAAGAGGTAATTGTAGTGCAGACTTTCAACTTTAATTCAAGTGATATAGCACTCTATTGCATTAACTGGTTTTTACATGTAGCCCCCCACATTTTCAGAGGCTCAAAAATGATTGGCAAAGCAGCTTAATGACCAACTGAGACCTTTTTCCTTATCATTCAAAAATAAACTAAAAATAAACTATGCCATTAAGAACTAGTTTGTTTACAACTGGCTTACAATATTTTCACTGTTCATTTCTACCTGCATGTATCAACTGTCCACAGTTCATTTATACATTTATGGAACACCTCTCAATATTGTACTGTCTAATATGAGATGTTAGACAGAGTTTCTGCTCTGACTCCAAACCTTTTAAAAACTTTTTAAATGCACCATCGGAGCCCTATCCAGTGGTGATAACACTTGAAAAGCAGAATGTACACTGACTGAATCCCAGCAACACAGTTGCCTTTGGCATGGCATCAGAACTACGATGAAATGTTAAAAGTTAAAGTGGTACTCCAAGAGAAGTGGCGCTTTGTCAGCCTTGACTAGAGAGAAAGACTCAAATGGGGGATGGTTGGATTTGTTGAATGCAGTGCATAATCATACAGACCAAAAGTGACCACACCATCACAAGATCTAAATGTCATGCTTTGTTCACTGTACAAAAACAATGTTCAACCATCTGCTTTGCATCTTTGTGGAGAAGGACAGAAAGAGTCAGACCACACTACGATAAAAAGCCCAAACACACTTCCAAACTACTACAGAACTACTTAAATACCAAAGAAGACAAAAGAGTTCTGACTCTCAGTGAGTTTCCTCCATCATCACTTGATCTAAACCACACTGAACATTTATGGGGCACTTGAAGATGGAGAACCACGTCATGAGTTATCAGGTTCAGACAAATTGGTGGATTCCATGTATGTTGAGTACTGCTGTGCCATTAAAGCAAGAAGAGAGGCAGAGTAAGATAATTACGAAACGTTATGATAAGGCTGATGTTCTCAGATCATCTGTATAATTAACAACCAATTTTCTTGCAGTGTCACAAGGAAAAGCATACCAGATGCATGTTCTTATATGGATAAACAAATGTTCCAATGCAGAAGTTAAGTGATTTGAAGCTTTCAGAGATCAGCCCTAAAAAATATCTAACATCTACACTCATTTCTCTATGACACTTTCCTAATGACTTTATAATAAGCTCAACCTCTAGTAGCAGGTTGTACTGCTAGCTAGTAGTTTATTGGTCGCAGATAATACCACATAATGCTTATTTTGTAAATTAGAGTTCATTGGAATCAAAAATGAGAACAAATCCAGGTACTCATTAGTTTACAACTTCTCCTTCAAGTGACAAAGCCAGTGAGCATCCCTTGATTACACTTTCAGATTCTATATGTTGTACACAACAGTGGGACACATTACATACAATGTTTCCCCAATAGCACACACAAATGTTGACCACTACTGCATGGCCACCCTGCCAGGCAGTATCATGCTAGTGTTTGCAGTTTAACAAACTTCACTGTAGTCACTCAAGTTACACAAATACAATTGAAACTATTCTCACCCAAAGTTAACTGCAAAGAAATACTTGTTCTGACATCATAAAGATAAGTAAACGTGTCTGCTTAACCATCAAATTTAGCCTTTATAGGTGGGTGATTTAACCAATTTCATTTCTGTGTGCAAACAAAATGGCAATTAGCCTAAACAGGCACTTTTCCCTTGATAATTATCTTTCCCTGTCAGGAGAAACAGCAGGAGTGGAGTGCATAAACTAAGAGTAGTATGATTAACGAAAACACTATCAAAGAAAGCCCCTTCAATATTCCTGCAAGTATAAGCTACATGCATATTGAAAGAATCCTTTGTCTGCTCACCTTTGATCCAGGTAGATGTGTATGAAACAAAAACAGAATTGCCATGGAGAATGGGCGTCAAATTTATATAAAATGCTCATCTATGCCTTTTAATTACCTGACCCAACTGAACTCTTTAGATGCTCATCAAAAGATTCTGCTTTATTAATGGATATATCATTTTATGTGTTCTAATGTGCATTTGTATGTTTCCATATCTCGAAATATTAGCGCTTAACATTTTTCAGTGACTATTTTAAAGTAGTATTATTTTCTTTCTAAACACTACACACTATTAAGCATTAAAGTTTTCAATATACAATATAAAGCACCTTGAGGCAGCTGTTTTTTTTTTTATTTGGCACTATATAAATAAAAATGCATTGAATTGAATTAAATTAGTGCTATTTAATATTTTGTTCATCATTTATAAATCACTACTCCTCCTTAGTTGGTCATTTAAAAACATGGATATACAATTTATATACAGTCAAGTATATAGTTACTATGTTTTCAAATTGTATGTATTTTTATACTTTATACCTGATAGTTACACATTATTCAATGTTCTCTTTAACAAAAGTGTAAAACAACACTTTTGCACACTATTCCAGGAGTAACTGCGCTGGATTTATCTTGGGTTCAGCTGAGTTTAGCTAGCGCAGCTCTATATGTTCTCTATTCTCCATAGTCTCTGTTGATGTGTTTGGATCACAGTCTCTGTTTTCCCCCATTTTAACAGGTGAACTTAACTTTACTTTACATATTTACTGCTATAATGGGCTGTTTTAAACCTGTGGTTAATATAGCATATTTCAATAATAATAAACTGAACAGGAATTTTCTAAATTAAGCTTTCTTTGCTTTTGATGCTAGGTTACGGTTGTCCTGTGTAAAAGTTGCAGTGCGAACAGCTGCAGCGGCTGTCTATTAAGCTAAACACATACGCAATATATCTGTTAAAATACTTATTGTGATAAAAAGTTAGACTACCCTGAGTATTGCTGCAGTAACATAATGTAGCATAAATGTAAGGATTAACTAATGTTTTAAAGTAGCATATTAAGCATTTGTTTTATCTTAATTATGGTAGTTGCATACTGGTATTTCCTGATTTCATGCAAAAACAGCCGTGTTTTATAAAGGCTGGAGTTTTGAGATTCTGTGGAAATGCCACATGCTTTGGGATTCTCCGTGACAATGGCCATAACAACCCTCCCATGAACCTGGTTACCTCCTTACCCTGAGGTGCTGGTTTAAGTGTTCATTGTGCTGGAAAAGAAGACAATCCAGTACTTTGTTCATTTCAGTTCAACTGCGTGAACGCACAAAGCCAGAGAGCTTGACTTCTTCATTCAATTCACAGACACTTGGTAACTGAATCTGACTGGGCACTTGCATGTTTTAAAAGCTAAAGCTAGCTAACTTAGCAAGGGAAAGCTTACCGAGGAATTCCAAATCCCAGTAAAGACGTTTTCCTGTGTTGGCAGATTAATATGATGCATACTTGGTATTTACACTAGTTTATGAAATATTCACTACAGTTTTGTGAGAACGTTATTCATGTTTTCCATTAAATGAAGAAGCCTCGGTACCTGTAATATTAATATCTCTATCTGTAATATCTCTTCGTGTCTCTTTATCTCTTCAACCCTCTTAAAAACGCAGAACCTAGTCTTTCTTACATATCTGTAATTATTTGCATATAATGCAAATCTTGGAATAAATATTAATATTTTGTGCATCACATTGTCTTTTATTTGTTTCCTTTTTTCTGTTTTGAAGACAGCTTGAGACGTGTTTGAGTCTCAAGGTTCAGCTGACCTTTCACTTTCATTTGTTAATCTTTTGTAAGGCACAGACTCAAAATTAGTGGCAACAGGGTTTATGAAATATTGAATCCAAATTTGATAGTTTTAGTTTAAATTGTTGTCCATCAATATGTAGGGAGTGTTTTAGGTGAAAGGACCAATAGTGAGTGTCTGCAGTCTACTGTGAAACACGATGGAGGCTCTGTCATGGATTGGAGCTGCATTTCAGCCCATGGTGTCGGGGATCAGTGAAATTAGCAGAAAACTACCACCAGATTGTGATCCACCATGCAATTTCATCTGGCTTTATTTTTCATTATGAC
Organism: Mchenga conophoros; assembly: GCF_057382185.1. Taxonomy (NCBI): domain Eukaryota; kingdom Metazoa; phylum Chordata; class Actinopteri; order Cichliformes; family Cichlidae; genus Mchenga; species Mchenga conophoros. Next base: position 33,254,982 of record NC_140543.1, read on the forward strand.
CTTAACAATCTTGAAGCACTGTGGGATCATGATCATTTACAGAAAACAGATCAAATGAAGCCAGCATCCAAGGATGAATTTTGAAATGGCTGTCAAGAAGCCTGTAGAGCTACTTAAAGAAATTAAAAGAAAGCTTGCCTAAGAAAATTGAAGCTGTGTTGAAGAATAAAGGAATAAAGGCAGTACAATTCTAACTTTCAAGCTAGTTTGAATTGTACAAACTCTGCTCTGCAAACTGATGCTGCACCAATTTGCATTCCACACACAAAATAAGTGTTGCTAATTGAGCCTTGTAGCAGTGGAGGCAAGAAAGGAATTCACTTATTGTCATATATTGTCATGTGTACTGTACTGTATCTAGAACCTATGTCATATAGACAGCTAGAGCTGGGCGATATGTTTTTTACGTAACAAGTCACGCGACGTGACGCTGCGGCTGTGATTGGTTCGGCTCTGCGCTACTTAGTTTGGATTGGCTGACCTTTTTTTAATTTAATTTAATTTAATTTTTTATTTTAAGAGGACAAGAGCGGTGAGGTCTATCGCGATAGCTTAATTTCTCTATCGAGTAAAAGTTATATCGCGATACATATCGTTATCGTTCTATCGCCGAGCTCTATAGACAGCCTATGTAAATGGCAGTATCAGAGTGCAGAATCTTTTTGTCATGTATTCATGTTCACTAAATGTTGTAACGCTGCATTTTTGACTATCTTTTCGAACCTCACATTTGTTCCAGACCTGTGCGTGCTGACTAAAGTTATTTCAGTAAACTGCACTGCAGTAAGGCGATCGGAATCTAAAGGTCACGTGATTGTTGATGCAACCTCCAACGTATGAAGGCACATGCACCGAGTCTCTGCCCATATTATTCTTCATGTATAATTTGTCGTATTGTGCAATTTAAAATGCAGAAAGTGTAATAGTGTTTTAGTTTTTTTTTCTAAACCTAAGCTTGGATGTAATGGAAGTTATGTGTCATGGGACTAATGAACCTTGCAGATGCCATGAAGAAGTCCACACACAGTAAGGGGTCACTACCTAAGATGACACATGTACAAAGCCCCGCATCGTTTATTTGAACAGCAACATTTTTCATCAGTGTTTTAACATAGTCAAAAATTGCACTTAAAGAGTCATCTGAAGTTGGATTATTAAAAAATCAGACACAATCATGCAAACGAATCCTACATCATTATATCCAAATCTGTCAGCCTCCAGCACATGCACCAAAACATTTACAAAGGCCAGGTTATCACACTGCAAGTGAACATGTCTGACTTGCTGAATAGACTGTTTTCTCATGGTAAACAGCTGTCTTAACTTCTTTTTCCTAATTAAAGGAATGAGATATTGATCCTGTTATCTTTGGCAGAAAACTAGAAAACTGGAGTTGCTTACTACCTTACTGTTGTATTTTTTCAACAATCACTCAAGTTGAAATCAACAGCCCCGTGTGTTTAGACACAAAAAATATATGTAGTGAAGTAGGGGTGGGCGATAGAAACGATATACGATAGAAACGATATAAATTTGGCCAACGACAGAGATTTAAACTATACCGCTCTATCGCGATAGCACATGTTGATGATGTCATCAAGCTGCGCCTGTTTTGGTCGAAAGCATCGCAGCAGCTACAACCATTATCATCTGCAAATTATGCCGGGCGTCAGTCATAGCAAAGAGATGAAGCACTTTTGAAATATGGGGAAAGCCAAAAACTGCGCTTCCTCCACTTCCGTAACATTGATTCATTAATGTTGAATTCTCTCACAGCTGCTCTATTCCCATGTTGTTGCAGTATATTAATAACTAATGAATTCCTGTTAACTTGTAACTCCGTTAAATTTAATAAATTCTGTTTTCATGGATGCATGGATGTTAAACTTAATTGTTACACCTAGTAAAGCAGCAACGCTGATGATTTAATTAAAGATGAAAGAATTTAGACCGTTTTTAACTCTCAGTGTTCGTTTGACTTTGGGACCTGAAACGGACGAGGTTTTGGACCCAGATTACTCCGCGAAGCTCCTCACTACGGCAGCCGTAATGCTCTGACAATCCATCAAGCAGTGCGACTTACCAAAGTTGTACTAAAACATTTTTAACAGATTTCTGCAGCCAAATTTGGTTCGAGGTCAGTAAGCACAACCAGAATTCATACATAAGGCACACTCTTGATTTTTGAGAAAATTAAAGGATTTTAAGTGTGCCTTACAGTGTGGAAAATACGTTATACAGAAGAAAAGAATATATCGTGATACATATTGTTACCGCACGTGCTTCAAATTATATCGCGATATGGATTTTAGGCCATATTGCCCAGCCCTAGAGTGAAGACTAGATGTGAAATGTGACTACAGTGCCCTTCACTGTTCCAAATGTTTGGTGTTGAATAATGTCTAGGAAAGTGTTTTTGTTGAACATTATTATGACACCCATAAGATGAACTTTGACCTTTTGGATATGAAATTTCATTACCTTTTAGGCATTGAAATAATAGCACAAGAATTCACACAAGAAAAAAATAGTTTTTGGAGTTGAGTGATCTAATTCTCCTTTTTCCTCAAGTCCAAGTGAAACATACACTATATAGACAAAAAGAAGACTGAAAAGAAGAGGCCAAAAGTATTGGCCAACACCCCTCATGCTTTGAACTCTGGTGTTTTCAGTCACATTGCTACAGGTGTATAAAGTCGCGTGCCTAGCCATGCAGTCTGTGAAAGAGCTCACTGAATTTGAGCGTGACGCTGTAATAAAATACAATCACTGCAACAAGTCAGTTCATGTAATTTCATAGTCCATGTTCAACTGTAAATGCTATTACTGCAAAGTAGAAGTGTTTAGGAACCACAGCACAGACCATGTAAAGTTACAGAGCAGGGTCACTGCAGAGGCACACAGTGCATAAAATGCTCTGCTGACTCACAACCTGCAGATTTTAAACCTCCTCTGGCGTTAATATCAACACAAAAACAGTTGCTCTCCACAGCTGAGCAGCTTCTGTAGCTGTAATGTGTAGGTGGTACTTAGTCACAGTGATGTTTGACCACAAACTAAAAGCCATGGTTATCAGACATTAACTAAAGTGTGATCACAATCATTACACATTTAAAACCCTTCACAGGATGCCTACAGTTATAAAAATACCAAAACTGTTTAAAATTGTACATGAAAAGTGGTAGTGGTGTCCAATAGATGCCTTTAGCATTTTAGCATCTGGATAAAACACTAAATACTAAGAGAAGCAGTGTAAATACCCTGATGTACTGACCTTAAAACTGTATTTACACCCAACAGTTGATGTACAGTGGAGCAAAAAAGTATTTAGTCAGCCACCGATTGTGCAAGTTCCCCCACTTAAAATGATGACAGAGGTCAGTAATTTGCACCAGAAGTACACTTCAACTGTGAGAGACAGAATGTGAAAAAAAAATCCATGAATCCACATGGTAGGATTTGTGAAGAATTTATTCGTAAATTAGGGTGGAAAATAAGTATTTGGTCACCTCAAACAAGGAAAATCTCTGGCTCTCACAGACCTGTAACGTCTTCTGTAAGAAGCTTTTCTGTCCCCCACTCGTTACCTGTATGAATGGCACCTGTTTGAACTCATCATCTGTATAAAAGACACCTGTCCACAGCCTCAAACAGTCAGACTCCAAACTCCGCCATGGCCAAGACCAAAGAGCTTTCGAAGGACACCAGGAAAAGTATTGTAGACCTGCACCAGACTGGGAAGAGTGAATCTACGATAGGCAAGCAGCTTGGTGTGAAAAAATCAACTGTGGGAGCAATCATCAGAAAATGGAAGACATACAAGACCACTGATAATCTCCCTCGATCTGGGGCTCCACGCAAGATCTCATCCCGTGGGGTCAAAATGATCATGAGAACGGTGAGCAAAGATCCCAGAACCACACGGGGGGACCTGGTGAATGACCTGCAGAGAGCTGGGACCAAAGTAACAAAGGTCACCATCAGTAACACACTACAACGGCAGGGAATCAAATCCCGCAGTGCCAGACGTGTTCCGTTGCTGAAGCCGGTGCATGTCCAGGCCCGTCTGAAGTTTGCCAGAGAGCACATGGATGATACAGCAGAGGATTGGGAGAATGTCATGTGGTCAGATGAAACCAAAGTAGAACTTTTTGGTATAAACTCAACTCGTCGTGTTTGGAGGAAGAAGAATACTGAGTTGCATCCCAAGAACACCATACCTACTGTGAAGCATGGGGGTGGAAACATCATGCTATGGGACTGTTTTTCTGCCAAGGGAACAGGACGACTGATCCGTGTTAAGGACAGAATGAATGGGGCCATGTATCGTGAGATTTTGAGCCAAAACCTCCTTCCATCAGTGAGAACTTTGAAGATGAAACGAGGCTGGGTCTTCCAACATGACAATGATCCAAAACACACCGCCCGGGCAACAAAGGAGTGGCTCCGTAAGAAGCATTTGAAAGTCCTGGAGTGGCCTAGCCAGTCTCCAGACCTCAACCCCATAGAAAATCTGTGGCGGGAGATGAAAGTCCGTGTTGCTCGGCGACAGCCCCAAAACATCACTGCTCTCGAGAAGATCTGCATGGAGGAATGGGCCAAAATACCAGCTACTGTGTGTGCAAACCTGGTAAAGACCTATAGTAAACGTTTGACCTCTGTTATTGCCAACAAAGGTTATGTTACAAAGTATTGAGTTGTATTTTTGTTATTGACCAAATACTTATTTTCCACCCTAATTTACGAATAAATTCTTTACAAATCCTACCATGTGGATTCATGGATTTTTTTTTTTTCACATTCTGTCTCTCACAGTTGAAGTGTACCTCTGGTGCAAATTACTGACCTCTGTCATCATTTTAGGTGGGGGAACTTGCACAATCGGTGGCTGACTAAATACTTAGTTCAGCCCCCGAACTGATTTAAGTGGATGATAGGTTAAGAATTACTTAGTCAAACTGGTGTGTAGAACAGTTCATTCAAAACCTAAAAAGTAAGAGTACTCAAAACAGTAAGTATAAGTCAGCAAGATGATGACAACAAGCAAGGTAGGAACAAAAAACGAATAAAATGAAGGGGGGAAACCTTAAGGCATTAAAGCTTAAACAACACATCCATGACAGGTTATTTTAATCACGTAAAGCTCTAAATAGGACAGTTTACTGGAAGAGAAATACCAGCATAAATGTGACTTTTTATTAATCACCAATGGAAACTATAGTAATTTACTGTATCTACACATTTCATATGTTCAGACAAGACCTTAGCTTAAATAAAAGATATTTTAATAAACATAAACTTACAAAACACGAACAGAGAAAGTTCATGATGCGGGATGGAGCCAAAAAGAGTGCAACATTATATCCTCATCATCTTAGAGCCTAAGAACCCTCAGATGAGCTGCATCAGCTGATGACCCCCCTTAATTTTTAGCATGAGGATCAACAAGGAAACACTCCCAGTACAGAGGGATGAGTGTCATGATATTCACTAATAATTTGGTGATAAATATAAGCAAACAGTGTTTTACTTTACACATTAACACTTCAGCTTTACTTGTGAACTGAGTGCTCCAGGTAAGGAAAGGTTAGGCTGAGGTCAGTGTGGCCAGACATGCTCCATCTACAGCCTTGGTAAGATAACAGATTCTCTGTGAGCCTGAACGCCACTGAGGCAGAAACAGACATATAAACTACTGCAGCGTAAAGTAAAGGGTCATCCTGGCCAACTACTACAACACTGGAGGCGAAAGGCTTGGCATGGTGGTGGATGGAGGTGGCAGAAATGTGTGAGTTCAAGTGTGTGCGTACAAAAAGAAGAAAAAACTTATCCCATAAGTGGATCCTCCAGGGCAGAGGCTGTGTGTTTCCATGAATTTAAAACACAGTATATGGGGAAATGTGTGTGTGTGTGTGTGTGTGTGTGTGTGTGTGTGTGTGTGTGTGTGTGTGTGTGTGTGTGTGTGTGTTGTGAGCCTTACCCTTTAGGTGGATCTTATTTTCCGGGCTGTGCACCAACACCGAGCTAACTGAATCCAAGCTGTCGTAGTTACTGCAGCCGAGAGGGCCTGTCCTTGTTTCGGTTACCTAGGAAATACAGGAGGGATAGCTCTGTTTACTTCAACAGCTACCTCATCCACTAAATAGTGGATGAGGTAGCTGTTTGTTTCTCTTTCTGGCAGTCATGTACACAGCTGTAGCAGGTGAAGTGTGTGAAGGCAGGCAGAATACTGGATGTGGCAGAGCCCTCTGACAGCAGAGAAACTGTCACCATCTTTGGCTTCACTCGTACACCTGCAGACACAGCTGTGTGCAACGTGAGGGCTTTCTTCAAAGAATGGTGGAAAATATGTGAAGAAAAGTAAAAAGTTAACAGATGCAGATACTTGTGAAGGACTCACAAAATCAAATATTGAAAGGTAGGCTGTTAAGCAGCTGTTTTTAGTAGAGGCAATAAGCATGGTAATGACCACTTTTACATGTTAGTGTTCTTAAATCATCAAAATCTGCAAATTTCTTAAATATTACACTAAGATGTTTATTACTTTTATGACTATAATTATTCCTATTAGCAGAAATCATGATATTTGTTGTTCCAAATGCATCTTACTTAAAATGTTCATATAATCTGCTGATTTGTTTGAGCCTATATTTTTATCACAGCGTCACAGACAGGATTGCTTTGCCCAAACCCCACAAATTTAACAATATGTCTGTAATTCTACTTCATTATTAATTTTAGATACTTTGTGGTATGTATTTAAGAATATTTACCATGTAGTCTCTCTTATTATTAGGGTTTAAAAACATATTTCTATTCACAAGTTAAAATAAATAAATACATATAATTTATCTTGGCTTTAGAATAACTGTGAAACACATTTCCCTTAAGATTCAAGGCAGCAGGCTTTAGACAGCTGTAATGTTTAAGTGTGACCAATGATAATGCTGCATCTGTTACAGCAGCAAAACACTCAAGAGATAACATGCAAGAACTGTAATTTTAAGTAAACCTTGGAGCGGTTTAAATACAAGGCACTGGTAGTGCTCCACCCTCTCCACCCGTCTTATTCTGAGGCTGTAAAATGGCCATTCATAAACCAAATGCTGACATCATCTTCCAACATAAGATACTTTTGCTACACTACAAGAAATTAAGAATCAAGAATCATGCTCTTCTTTTTTTATATTATCTTTATGCACCACTTCACACAACCTTACACTCTGTCGAGAAAATAAAGACAACTATTACTGATGCAAACATCATTTTTTAAAAATCGCTTATATAACATGTAGATAAAGAAATACTCTCCAGTGTGTATTGTATTTGATTCAAAGGTTTCTTTAAAATGCTAGCAGCATCAAAGTACAGGTATTGTGCATCGAAGTCAGATGCTTAGATAGAAGTTCTAACTGGTCCTTTCTAGATCCAGCATCTCCTTAGCAGTAAAAGTATAGTTACAACTTAAAAACTATGGATTAATCTCCTTCACGTAAGCCTTTGTTGTAAACTAATTACACTCATGTAGTGGTCAATCAAAGATAAGCTAGTGGCTATTTCCTGGCTATTGTCGACAATTCCAGCACACTGTAAAAAAAAAAAATCCCCTTCTTTTGGTATTAATATACAACATCATCACTGAACAAAAATATTATAGGGACTTGTTGATTGCAAGTGATGATGACATGTGATCATACAATACAAAGCTGGCTAGCTGCGCTGGAGTACCAGTGCAACAGTCACAGAACTGAACTGAAAATTTCTTCCGTACAAGATGCAAAAAAAGTAAATTGTAATAGTACAATTTAGTTTTTAAAAATATATAAATTGAAGCTGAATATTAGTGGTTTTGCAAGAGATGTAATGGAAATTATGATATGTTGACAATATTGTTGTTGTGACATGAACAGAGGGTGAAGAGAAAAGGTGCACACAGAGCAATGAGTGTAAACAGAAAAAAGTCACATAAGCGTGACAGATGGAACAAAAGGGATAAGACACAAGAAAGAAAAGAAAATACTGTAAAAAATTAAGCAAACATTATTTTGCAGATATCGCACACAGTTCATTTTCCCAAGCAGTTGTTCAAAATAGAACGTAACAATATGGACATGTCCTCTGGCAAAACCATTCTGCAGCTAAATCAGGCCATTTGGCAAATAAGGTAGCCTGTGCAAATTTGCTGCCCTTAACACAGCCCTGCGCCTTACATCTCCACACTCTGCCTTGCATTAAGATTGGATCTAATATCAAAAGAAATAGAAGTTACCCTTGAAGGTGCTACAGGAGATACACATCTCAAACATCACTCAAATAACCAACTAAAAAACCAGACACTGCTGAGATGAAGTCAAAGATAAGCTACAGATAAAGGCTAGCAACAAGGAAAGATTAGTGAAGGAGGACGGGGCTGTTTGGGGATGTTGTTTCAGCCACACGTACCACTGATAATCCCTGCCTTAAAAAGAAACCAAAAGAAACCTGTTGCATCTCATTCATGTTTTGGAATTGGCTGTGTAACATAATCCCTTGGGTTTTTCTTTGTTCACATTAAACTCTACCTCATAGGGTGCGCTCAAAGTCTGTGAAGTCGGATAAATTTTATGATTCCACAAAACCAAAGCAGTTTGTATTTTTTTAATAAATTGCATGCAGTTAAAATTAAAAGCCTGCAGAATGTGCACAGTGGTTATGAAAAGGTACAAAAATGATCAGGGTAGGATAACTATTTTGCAGATATTTGGCTGGAGTAAGAGAAATATACTACTAACCAAACAGTGCATGTTTTTCCTTTTATTTGTTGTATTTTCGAGGTTATCCTCTGAATCTTTTAGCCAACAAATGATTCTGAATTGGATTTGGATAAGTGGATAAGAAAGTGGATGGATTGATGGATAGATGGATGGACGGATGGATGGATGGACGGATGCATGGACGGATGGATGGACAGATGGATGGCATTTCCCTTTTTTGTGTTAGTCTCTTTGTTTTCACTTCCTCTTTCTTTCTGATGACATCATTCTTCTTCCTGTGTGATTTTTTTGTCCCATGCTGACTCACCTTTGTTAAGTTCCATTCTCTGTATATACATACTGTAGTCTTGCATCGCCTTTATCAAGCTGCCAGTCTGTGTACTTCCTGTCATGGTCCTGCGACCATGACTCAGTGACTTTATGTTTATGTTCTTTATTGTTATTACTTTCATTATTATTCATGGCTGTTTTGGGATGGTTTGTGTTTGGGATTTTAGACACTGGGTTCTGGGTTTGTGCTCCCTCTGTTGGTCCCTGGTGTTAGTGTTCCCCTGTCTCGTCAGGTTAATCAGGTCCAGCTGTTTCCCCCACCTGTGTGTGATTTCCCAGTGTCTCTTTGTGTACTTATAGTGTGTGATTTCCTCTGCTCCTCGTCGCGTCGTCTGTGTTCATACCCGGTGAATCCCCTGCGTGCTCTCCCTGCTGGTCTCCCTTCATGTTCAGGTTTGCCACTCCCTTTGTGTAGTTTCTCCCAGTTTAGTTCGTCCTTAGTTCTGTTTTGCCATCTCCACTTTATGTTCAGTATTGTCAATAAATCACCTTCACATCTGAGTAAGTGCTGCATCTGAGTCCTCCTTTCCACTCTTCACATGGCCGCTGCCCCGGACCGTGACACTTCCACCTGCTGGGTGAGTTCTTTGTTAACTCGTTCTAGTTTCAAAGTGGATCCCTGGGGTTTTTCTTTTTGGACGGTCCTTTATTTTTGGACCTTGCTAATTATTAACGGGTCTTTCTCTTGTACTTCACCTACTATAATTTTCTCTCTTATGTACACTAAAAAAAAATCCATCACTTGTGTTATCCCACTAAAACACTTTACTACACCCAGCAGGAATATAAAGGAATACACGCTGCTTAGTGGGGTTCTTTGTGACCCACAATCTCAACAAAGGAAGTGGAGACAGCAAACACAGCATGACTCACAGAACCACAACTACCACACTGAGGAAAAATTCATATAATAAATATAAAAAACGAGACTAAAGATGGACCAGTTTAGCTTAAGAGGAGAAGTTAGAGCAGGTCTAAATAATTTAGTTCATAATTTGGAATTTCCAGCTGTAGCACAGTCAAGAGGTCACATTCTTAGGCAAGAAAATACTGCCAAATTGTTCCACTGTGGACCTAGTTTAACAGTTTGTTAGTCTTTTATATTTTGTGAAACTGAAACCGTCTGTTTCTATTTAGTGCAAGAACTTTGAAGATTTTTCATTTTTCATGCCATGTTTGAATGCAGAATGAACTGTGAGATCAATACAGCTCGGTAAGTTTTGTTGTAGCAACAAACAAATTCAAACATGTACTACAGATTGTGTAAGAAGCATTAAGTTTGATCATTATTCTTCATGAAGAAAACTAAAGGTTTTAGCCACTTTTCAAGCCCATGGAGAGTGACGGTTTAATACTTAAAACCAACTGCACAATTATCACTATAATGTAACAATTTCATACATCTTTTTCAAATTATCTACAGCGATTTTTATTATCATGATTTATTTCCTAAAGGTCTACATAAATTGTGTTCTGTCTGTTGAAATGATAAATGCATCAGAACTCTCAGCTGTGTTGCAGTGAATACACACCAGGCTGTTTTGTAACTCTTGTGAGGAACTTCAATAATAACCCACCTGAGAGCTGCCACCCTGCCTCTGCTTTTGTTTCAAACTCCCAAGAGCCCTTCAGTGAGTGGATCATTCAAACTAGACCACTTTGTCTTTTGTGTTTACTCAATAACATGCATTGTTCAAACATAGCAGAGTAGTGTGTGTTTTCCTATGATCCTAGAAAGTTTTGTATGGATTGTGTGAGATCAAGTAATGCATTGCTGTTTGTTTCACTCAGCTTATTATGGCTGATGATCTAACAAACTGCTGTTTATACTCTTGTGTACCTTTAACCTCTTTATTGATAAAACAGGTTTTATTTTACATCAAATACTTTTCAGCTTTCTTATTAAGTGCACATTTGTTCGGAGTGAAATATATATTTATGCAGGTTTTGCATTGATACCATTCGTGCCCTGCATCTTAATCTTATTTGAAGTTACCTCAAAGTAATGAATGCAATGAAAACCTGAGAACACTTGGATAGAAGAACATTAGTACTGCTTGATCTCTGGATGTTTTAACAGACCTGATTAGTCATTATTAGTTATTAAAAGTATCTAGAATAATTCCTAAATATACAACAGTGCCTTGTTCATTTTTCACCTCATTTGGGACATGTTTTTATCATTGTGAAACTGGCTTGTTCCATCGCATATGAGCTAGAGGACTCACTACTTTGGAAGTCATTTTTCCTTTTATATGGCATCAGCAAATCTACTTTGTACACCTCCAAGAATTATTGGAGTTTAATGTCATTGTAGAGGTGTGGTGTTTGTGCTTTACATCGTTTTCAGATCTCTGTCAGTGTATTAAAAGCGTTGGCGTGTTCCTTCTTGCGTAATGCGTTGTGATGAGCTTTTATTTAGGACTGGGGTTTCACTGTGCACTTCCCCTGCCGATCTTGGCTCTTGCTGACAGTGTGGTAAAAATACCATGCCTTCACTTGCGTCAACAGAGACAGTTCCTCTACCTTTCCAAACAGCAGATTTCACACATACGCTACAGAGGATTTATTTATTTGTTTGTTTATTTGAAGTGTAGCTTAAACTGAACATGTGAGTTTCTTCTCCTTTACTGCTACAGATAGAGGCAATGCATGTGGCTCCTGCCGCCTACTCTCAGCTGCAGAGACAAAGAACCCAAGGGCCTGTATGCGCACAGGTCAAGTACATCCCACTCAGTGTTGTTCCCTTTTGGGTGATGAGTGGATGTGGCAGAACATGGCTCGGCAGGTGGCCCGAATGCCATTCAGAGAGCCTCATTTAGCACATACGTAAAGGATGCTCTTCTCAAAGTGGGAGTCTGTGTTTGTTGTGTTTGCACATGCGTGTATGTGCAGGCAGGTGTGCAAAAACACTGGCTGTTTGAAGTTGCCTTTCAGTCTAGAAGAAAAGCTGCTCTAGTCCCTTATCAGCAGGTAAACTAGTTGGTATGTGTGTTTATACTTTTTTAGATGATTTTCACTTGAATGCAAAGTTAAATTCTGAATTTTCATGAAGATGAACACCCACTGCAGATTTTTTTTATCTATATGCACAACACTCTATATCCGTTTTTGTTTTGACAGCTTGTTTAGTTTTCAGTCTTTTGATGAAAATGTGAGCTAAGTTTTAGCCAACAGACTCTAAAGGCACTGTAACCTGTTTTTCTTTAGCAAACTTTCAGCCTCACTTGTTATGTGTGCTTTTGATCGGTGAATCTTCTGTGTTTTCTGACTCCAGCGGAAAAGGCGCTATTTCTGTGTTCCCACACAGTTTACATGAAGCAAGCAAAACAGATTAACTCTTCTCTGTGACTGTGGCTATCATTTCCAAACTGTTTGAAGCTTTAGCTTTAGATCTGGCATTACCATGGCTACCTGGTCTTCCTACTGCTGGGTGGGTTATCATTCAGAAGCTGACTCCCTCTCTTGTTCGCTAAATTCATGTTTCCATGCCTGGAGTTTGACCGAGTGAAGGTAAACGGTTACATAACACTAATACAGTGATATTTCTTAAATAAATGACAGGCTGCCATCAGTTATTACTCATTCCACATGAGCTTGCCTTTTCAGAACTGCTTACAGGGGTGTTGTTGTGCATCTATCGGGGTACGGCTAGCCAGTAATTAAATCCCAATTTAAAATTTTCAGTGTGTCAAAATGTGCTATCTTGCTTATTCCTTACTATTCTGATCTCTTTTGAGTTAATCACATCAAATGATGTTTAATAATTCAAGCAATAAACTTTTTGACAAACTGGCTAATACCTGGACAATGACTCAGCTTACTGTCAGGTCGTGTTAGGATGCAATAATCTTGATTCTTGTTTCATGCAGAGCACAAATCCACGCAGCAACAACATCCTTGCTATATATTCAAGTTGGCACTTCAGTCTCTATTTTGGGTTTTGTTACACTGGTACTCTGCAATAGAAAAAAAAAATCTATTTTCTTGCTGCGTTTCCCGCTAGTATCAGTCTAAAGGAAAAGAAAGAAGCAGCTGTAACGGCTAAACTTTAAGAGGTTTAACACACTTTTACTGCCCAATAAGCCGGGTTTATTTTATTTGGCTGAAACCTGGAGAGTAGGTTAGCCGATAAAAAGAGCTTAGAGATGCTCATGACTGCTTGCTAACTGCAGTTTCATAGGTTGTCTTGGTGGTTCTTAGCTGACTGTGGTGTAATTTAGCCTCATTAGCCTCTTGACACAGAAACGACTGTGTCAGACATTTCTGTTCCAAAGTAATTCTGGCTCAGCAGGTAACATATTTCTGGAAATTTCTGATGTAGTGGTATCCCACTGCAGAAGTGATCCTAGTGATTCTAAATGGAAGTGCAAGGATTCATATTTTTGACTGTGGATGGCAGATGACATGGATGGATTGAAAGAACGTTGTGGCATTTGAGGCTTTATGATAATGTTACCTGCACACTGCTCTATTCAGATTTCCTAAACATGTTAAGCTGGGAGGACCCTGGGGTCATGAGGACTGGAAATGGGACTGGGAAGCTGCTGGTTTGCGCAGATTCCAAATACGCAGCAGAAAATGAACAGATTAATGAGATGATAGATTTGTCGAGCAATTAACAATTCAACTTCACCCCAGGGTGAAAATCTTTGAGTGAAAGGGACCAGGTTGGGCATTTCCAAGTTGACCTACAATGAAAGCGAGGCTTCATTTTAAGAATTCCTTCATTCAGAAGTCATAAAGATATTCCAGGGATATATGGAGACATTTTCAGGTGCAGAACTACAGCAAAGTTAATGCTAAATGAGGCTTATTTTTATGTGTAACTTCAAGAAAGTAATTACATCGTGGACATTTAGAGAAAGGCATTCAAGTTGAACATTTTAGCCTGTTAATTAAAAACAGTTACATACAGTTTTTATATGGGCTTGTCGGATAGTAAAATTTACATTTCCATCTTTTTCCACATGAGATCAGCAGCATTTCAAATGTAGTTTTATTCGAGTTTTCCTGTCAGCTGGAGTCTTTTGAGCTTGGTTTGTCTCTTCACTGGTATACCTTCAGGGCCACACTGGTCTCCTCTTATGTTGAGCTGTTGCATCTAGCTCTTCCAATTTTAATGTTACCCCATCCCAGTGCTTTCCCTCTCACAAAAAAAGCTGAACTCTGAGGTTGGCCGTGGGGGGGGGCTTTGTACTTTTTGAAAGAGTCTGAAGAGTCAGTGGTGTGCCCACTGCAGCTGACAGTGGGTGTTACTCAAGCTAACACTTCTTGACTTTCTGTGTCTATTACCTCACACGCCCAGGAACACTAATCTAATAGCTGGTTAATGAGTTATGATCAAAAGTTGTTAAGAATAACATTTTTTGAAGCTTTCCCTTTGTGGAATTATGTACAACTAAACTTAACTCAGCTCACAGAATATTACTCATACTGCATACACCAAACTGGGTATAGTGGGCTGTAGTTTCAAACTGAGTGCTTACACACTCCCAACAGACACCATTACATCACATACTGGTCTCTGGTTTCACATTTGAAACCCTCAACATTAGCATTTTACCGACTGCCCCATTGTTCTACTTGAGCCAGAAGTGACCATATTAGGAAACCATGTTATTTATCACATAATTGCCTGTTTTAGTACATCTTTCAATAATAACAGTCACAATATTAACTTTGAACCTTGACAAAAAAGTTAAGAAATAAGTTCGAGTTTTTGTTTTGTTTTTTTTATTTTGTTTTTACAAGACTTCAACAATTCTTCATGGGAGTCATGATTGACAACAAACCATATCAGCTCGACGGGCAACCAGCTTTGACAAGGGGACATTCACCTTAGTCACTTTGCTATTTATTTCAAAATACTCCAAAATCTCAGGCGGCTGAGGCAGTTTTTGTGTTTTGCAATTACAAGTAGGGTCGTACTTTCAAACAACCTCTTTTTAGTTTCAAAGAGATATGACAGGTACTTCCCAGAGTTTGACCTGCACAGGCCCATCCACTCAGTGTCATCCTCTGTCATGCTCGTCATTACGACTGCTGCAGAACTACTGTTGATCAAATAATAATGAATTCAATAAATATATATTTAATTGAATCGATATGGGCAAATTGCGTGAATTAGTGTAACTTACTTTAGTGAGACTTTACTGGGTGGGCCTGGACCCCTGAAGCCCATCCAAAGAGTTGATGCTGATGGGAGTCATCTCTAAAGTCAGCTTCAAGTTGCCATTAGCAAAACTGCAGTTTTGGCACTCCCATGTTGACTTATTTTCCAGCCACAGAGATGCCACCGCTATGACCTACTTACATCACTCAAATTAAACCACTATATTTTTAGCTGATGTCCACTTGGTCGTTAACACTTGGATTAGAGCATTCACACTCTCCTTTACAAAAGCAGAGCCAAGAGGCAACATCTCCAAAAGTTGATTCTGTTCATCTGGACGTAGCGTTTTGTGGGAGAAACATTTCGTCACTCATCCAAGTGACTTCTTCAGTCTCAGCTGACTGCAGGTTTCCCCAGATCTTATAAACAGTACATTTGCATAATGACTGAAACCAGCCCAGTGAAGAAACAATGGGCTGGGAGGTCAGTTCCTTAAATTTAATTATGCTACGCTACGTCCAGATGAACAGAATCAACTTCTGGAGATTTACTTACCTGGATGATTGAGCAAGCATCAAGAGACAACATGGTAACTAAGGACCTGATTTCAGAGAGAGCTCAAACTTTGTTTTTACTTTAATAATACCGCTCGGCAAATATTTGACTACATATCGATTTTTCTGAAACTCCAAATATTGCATTAATGATTTTGTTGAATCAGACCAAATACACTAAGCTGGCTGTATACATGACTGATACGTGACTGTAGGAATGCAGTTCAATATGCATGAGAAGCAGTTGGGTTCTGGACGCATTCTTCACAGAATATCACTGGATGGACTGAAGGCAGACTCACTGATGTGGAAAACAGATCTAAATGGTCGCTACTAATTTATTTATCTGCCATTGTGGACTTCTTTGCAGAAGCTGACGGATTGTTTCAGTGCGCCAGTCACTCATTAGCCTCCCCCAGCACAAACAGATCACGCTGAGCAAAGATTTCAGTTCATAATTAATTCAAGCTTAGCAGCCTTTTCTGCAGTGGTGAGATGCAGCGCTCATACTTTGCATACTTAAGTAAGCAAGAAAATTCCTTTGTTTTGATTTTGCTCACGTTCTAAAGTGACGGTTTGCTGGGATAAACAGTGTCAATAAGCATAAAAGCTGTAGGCACGCAGAGGTTATCTTTTTTTTTTTTTTTCTTTTTTGACCAAGCCTGCATTGTAGGGAAGTTTGTTTTGATGCTGCTTTCATTGAGATTGCCTTTAGCTAAACAAACTTTTCTCATTCATTAAAATTCCATTTCATGCCCTCATACTAATCAAACTTTTCTCTCTCCCAGTAAAAGCTATTTGCAATAAGTCCAGGAGTCCTTTGTGTTGCCCGGTTCTTGTGCACAACCATTCAAGGCTTTTTGGGAGAGCAATCAAGTACTTCAGGGTCTGTTTTAAAGAGACTGTTGGCAGCCAAAAAAGGTCTGAGAGCCAATCTCACCTCTGCATGCCGTGTTTTCGGCGACTGTGCTTGGAAAGGAGCCACCTCACACAAGGTACGCACAAGGCTGACACTTTGCAATTACTCATTTCAATCAGATTTCATATTTAAGTTAAAGCATGAAGGCATGGTCCACCCACCCACACACCTGCTGTCATCAAGTGAAAGCCAACAGATTTGTTCTGATGTGAAAAATGCATTGCTCGGTTAAGCTTTGCTTCCAGTCTGGAAGGGAGGGGATTTGGGAAGGTAAAACCAGGCAGAGAGGAGATAATAGGATTTATTTGACTGTGTTTTTGTGTGCTTTCAACAAAACTGAGCCTCGTCGCAATTAAAGAGCTTGCACAAGCCCAGAGGTGGATTTTGGCTAAGTGACGACTCATCACATCAAGTGTTGAGTGTGCAGGTAAATAAAATGAACTTGGCTGTAAGAGTGTGTTAAAATCGCTTCAAGTTTGACAGTCACAGCCACTTCGTTGCTAAAATCAAACAGCTTTATTTGAAAAGAAATGATAATTGTGTTTTTAACCCTTGTGTGATCCAGATGCATGCACCCACACTGAGACTGTGCTGCTTTTCACATCGGGACTTTGGAGAAACTTGCCATTTGCCATGCTCTGGTGCCTCTGTGGGTTATAGCACATGCACTGTCCTTTTAAACCAGCTTGCTACATTTGAAAAATGTTGTGCACTTGCTTTCATCTCTTGCCAGCTTTTGAGCAACGACGCACCTTGAAAATATGCTTTAAAAAAAGATTGCTTGTTAGAGCCATTTATTTTAGGTGGAGCATGGAGCAATGCATTTTAAAGGGACAGTTTTATAGGAGTGTTAATTTGTGTGTCTTTTTTTTCTGTAACTCTTTTTGAATCTAGAGAATTGCAAACACTCAGAAACACACATTTGCATATACATGGTTTATACTGAAAACTAATTTCTTAGTAAATCAAAGACTATACATCTGAGCATGTGCTCCAGGTGCATTTGCTGTGTGAATGTGAACAGTACCTTAATAGCAGAGGTGGCAATCTGGAGGTGGTGCAGTCGCCTCAGGGTGCTCTCTCGATCTGTGAAGTAGGAAGCGGCCAGCTGATGGAGCAGCTCCAAAGACACTACTGAGCTGTTGCTGTTGCCTTCGGACTTCTTATTCAGCTTCTGCTTGTCCAGGAAAATGGTCAGAGACTCTTCTCCTGTGGATCGATGATAATTATTTTACAGAGCACTCTGTGATGAACAGTTTTCATTGAGAAAATCATTTGTTTCTTTCTGAATCCTCTTTAACGTGGATAAAAAGCCAAATGAAGAAGAGCGCGTACGTTATATTTGGAAAAACTGGAGTGACAATCTTTGAGTTTGACATTTCTTTGGAAAGGCCTTCAGGTTTTGTGGTTTGTCTGCTGAGGTGCAGGTACTGTATCATTTGGATTGGCAGCAACAGAACCATTGCCACTAAAATTGGACACAGGCAAGAGAGGAGGTTGTATTCCTTCCCCAGACACCAATCGTTTGAAATTATGAAAGGCGAACGTGGCATTTATCTCGTGCAAGCTAAAACATGTAAGCAATATAAAGCGTGAGCAAGTATTTCTCAGCAATGCCAGCAGCTACTGATGTGGGAAACTTTTTAACAAATCACATGAGGCAGGATTCTCTTACTGTAAATGCACCAAACACCTTTTTATTTGCCCGTGTAATGTCCAAATAAATTGCAGACAGCTCTTACTGTAATTTCTCTAAAACTTTCAGAGTGATAAGTTCAATTACTGGACACTACAGGGAACACTTTATTCCCAACCTCCCTAAATTGAATCTGAATGGGAGCTTAAGTGTGATCTTTAGCAAAGCCGCCACTCCAAAAGTGTCTTGCTAAGCATAAGATTTGCTTAGAAAAGCCACATTTTCTTGGTCTTCAACAAAACACACCATTATTTATGGATGAGTGCCAAGAGGCTTTAAAGCCATTCAGAGAAACACAGAGAGACTAACTCTGATCTGAAATTCATGGGTGTTCAGTTATTTGGGAAGCGCAGGGTGTTTATATTTACCGCCACCTTTTCATTTGAGTTTCTATTGCAAAGTGCAAGGTCACAACTACAGCCAAAAAGTACTTTTGTTCACAAAGTGTAAGGCAATTCATTTTATTAATGTAAAAGGTACCTTTCTGAGGCTGAGTGGCTTTTTTTTGGGGGGGGGGGAAATGAATCAGTTTTTCACTCTTTCACTTTCACTCAACTGTTTAACAAAATACACTTAGATGTAACCACAGCAGAAGAAAAGAGAACAAAAACCAGATATTTCATGCGTTTTCACTCTGCTACAGTAATCAGTATGCAGAATGGATCTGCCCATTTAGTCGAGGCTGTTAATTACACATAGACACTATCAGTGTGACACTGCATTCACCCCGGCTCCATCTCTGAAACTGCTCCAGTGCATACATTCAGTGATAAGTGGCATTAAAGTTAGGCGTCTGCAGACGTGAATATCAGAGCGGCTGTTAGGAGACTGTTCCTGTGAGAGAACCGGATTTGTCTGCTATGTGAACTGTGTTTGGGTAATTTTGGTATTAAACATTTCAAGCCTGAACCGTGAAATAATTGAAACTGAACCTTCTGACAATTTTTTTCAAAAGTAATTAAATTAATTATTAATTTGCACATTTGAAGTTTTTTTTGTGTTTGTTTTTTTCAATTTATTGCTGAAAAATGTATTGTGCAATTTATGTTGGTTTTTCAAATATGATGCACTAGACGTTAAGTTTTAGACTAATTATATCATCGTAAAATCTCCAATTTCATATATTCATAGCATATTTTATGTGGCTGAATGATCTGAGTAACCTAGGATTGTAAATCCTGACCGGGTCCTTACATATGCCTAGACTCACTATCACTCCTTGCAAATGTACTTGTATATCTGCACTATACTAGTTGATGACTGAGATTAGGTGTTTATCAATATCACTAGGTTGTCATCTTGAACACTACACAGGTCTCACTCTTGTTTTTGTGACCCTCACACGATCGATGCTGCTGCCGATCTGTTTTGTGAGTTACTTCTCTCCTTGGGGATTGAGGCAAAAAAGAAATCCAATGAAGAAACACGGGGGTATGAAACAGGTCATTTTAATCCCTCTTCTGCTCTGCGAGGCTCTAATGTTCATCAGAGGGAACGATGAGTGGAAAATTACCTCTGAGGGAGACAAGCATTGTTGAGTGCTGCAAGTGCAAGATGTAAGCATTGTTGCTATTTCTACTTAAAACGTGAGACTCTTTCTTGGTATAAAAGGACAGCTAGACTCCTGGAGCTACACTAACACAGGCAACATCCTCCGAGACCTAAAACGAACGGTTTCTCTATTTCTGGCGTGTCCCGACACTTCCTAACCCGAGAATAAAGGAGAGTGTGTCACCTGCAGTCCTCCCTTACCTCCCAGGGTGGCAGTAACCAAGAAGTGGGTCCCGTACTTCTTGATGAGGTTTTCATTGATTTGCTGCAGGGTTGGTCGTCGGCCCAGTAACCGCAGGTTGCGTAGGAACTCTGGTGCTAAGGGCAATGGAGATTTGAGGAAATCTCTCTTCTCCGTAGCCAGGCTGTTCACCTTCCAGTGGCTGAACTCCCTGAAATTATAAATACATGAAAAAGTGATTACATGCTCGAGCATTTTAGCATGATGTGGAATTACAGGCAACTGACTAGAATATACTGCTAAATATAATGACAGGAACATTTAAGGTTACAGTCATACATTTCTGAAGTGACTACAGAGAGAGAGTCTACTTATTGCACAATGGTCCCTGGAAAATCATGACTTGCTGTCTTTCATTGTGAGATTGTCTTGACCATTATATGTTAAAAAAAGGTCTCCGCAGGTCACAAAAAAAGAAACGTCTGATCTATTCTTATCTATAATGTGATCCTATTGGCCAACGTCATAAAGATCACAGACAAAGTAACACTTGTTGTGGCGTGTTAACACTGTATGTATAAGAAACAGTCTGGTGTGTGAATGTAGGAATAAAGTAAAGTACTCTGAATGGTCAAAAGTTTAGGAATTTGTTATAGATAATGTGCAAATCTGTGACAAAATAAAGATATATTTATATATGATTAGATTAGATAGAACTTTATTAATCCCTCGGGTGGGTTCCTCTGGGAAATTCGATTTCCAAAAAAGCACAGCACCGACAGAAGTTACAGAGTTACAGAATATTTTATATATATATATATATATATATATATATATATATATATATATATATATATATATATATATATATATATATATATATATATATATATATATATATATATATATATATATATATATATATATATATATATATATATATATATATATATATATATATATATATACATACACACACACAGACAATATAAATAAAATATACAAAGGGGATAAATAGGAATAAAAATACAAGTGAATTGCACATTTCAAGTATTGAGGTCTATTGCACTGTTGACTATTTACAAAAGTATTGCACAGTGAGGTGAAGAGGCACTAGAGCTTAGTTGTTTCCCCTCCCTCTCCCCTCCAGAGAGGAGTTAAACAGTTTGATGGCGTGTGGGACAAAGGAGTTTTTAAGTCTGTTAGTTCTTGTCTTTGGGAGAAGCAACCTGTCACTGAACAGACTCTTCTGGTTGTTAATGGCCGTGTGCAGAGGATGCCTGGCATTGTCCATAATGTCCATCAGTTTCTTTAATGTCCTTTTCTCTGCCACTGTCACCAGAGTGTCCAGCTTCATGCCGACCACAGAGCCAGCCCTCCTGATCAGTTTCTCCAGGCTGGATGAGTCCTTCTTTGCTGTGCTGCTCCCCCAGCACACCACAGCATAGAAAAGTACTCCAGCAACCACCGACTGGTAAAACATCCTCAGGAGCTTCCTGCAGATGTTAAAAGACCTCAGCCTCCTGAGGAAGTACAGTCGGCTTTGGGCTTTTTTATACAGGTGCTCTGTGTTGCATGACCAGTCCAGTTTATTGTCCACCCACAGCCCGAGGTACTTGTACTTGTTGACCACCTCCACCTCCTCCCCCTCTATCTGAACCGGCAGTGGACCTGCTCTAGACCTCCCGAAGTCCACAACCAGTTCCTTAGTCTTTGAGGTGTTGAGTTGCAGGTGGTTTGTGTGACTCCATGCGACAAAGTTCCTCACCAGACTTCTGTACTCCTCTTCCTGATCATCCCAGATACACCCCATGATGGCCGTGTCATCTGCAAACTTCTGAATGTGGCATAATTCAGAGTTGTAGCAGAAGTCAGAGGTGTACAGGGTGAAGAGAAGAGGGGACAGCACAGTTCCCTGTGGTGCTCCTGTGCTGCTGACCACAGTGTCAGACGTGATGTCCTTCAGCCTGACGTACTGTGGTCTGTCGGTGAGGTAGTCGGAGATCCAAGCGACCAGGCAGGGGTCCACCTCCATCCTGTTCAGTTTTTCCTGAAGCATACAGGGCCGGATGGTATTAAAGGCACTGGAAAAGTCAAGAAACAGGATCCTGACTGTGCCTTTTCCCCCATCCAGGTGTGAGTGAGCTCTGTGTAGGAGGTACAGGATGGCATCCTCCACTCCGACACCCGCCTTGTATGCAAACTGTAGTGGGTCCTGGGCATGTTGTACCTGTGGTCGGAGGAGGTTGAGGAAGAGCCGCTCTAGAGTCTTCATAAGATGTGACGTCAGTGCCACCGGTCGGAAGTCATTCAGCTCATTGGGCCGGTTCTTTTTGGGGATGAGCTACACTGAGAAATATTCAAAAGCCCCAACGTGAGTACAGATGTAGGAGTCATGCAAAAAAGCAAATATTCACGGGATAGTCAGGGTTAAAGTGGGATGGTGGGGAACCGTAAAATCAGCTGCAGTGGGCCGGCGTTTGGAAAAGAATTAAAGCTCAAGATAACTTCTATCGTAAACTCGAGTCATTTTTCTTTGTGTCCAGGCTGGCGTCAGCTCACATGTGCTGCTGTGGCTCTGAGGTTTACAACAAGCTGTAAGCAGATGTTTCACAGCTATCTTAGCAGATTTCTATTCAGTCCCCTGACAGTTCACTTTATACTGTTTTTACACCAGACAATATAGAGTTGGTATAAAGGTTTAATAAGTTTTAGAACCATCAGCTGAAATTCAAATTCATCAGTTGATATGTCATGATCCGGAGTCTGCGACTCCGTGTTTGTTTAGTTTATTAGTATTCTGTGGTTTTGGTTACCTTGGGTGTTTATACTCTTCTGTTTCATGGTTCATGTTCCTATGTTCTGTGTCCCCCAGTCTGTGTTAAGTTGGTGTGTTATCTCATTGCGTGTATGTGTTTCCTGTTTTATTGTGAAGGTCTGCGTCTTATGTGAGTGTTTCAGTTTGTCTCCCTACTCTCGTCACGTGATCACTCCCAGCTGTGTTCCCACCTGTATGTAATCTCCCTGTGTTCTCTGAGTGTATTTAAGTTGTGTCTTCTGTCATAGTAATTGCTGGTTGGTGTTGTTTCCCCTCGGTCTCCCTGCGTCTTCCCGTATGTATTTCTCAGTCTGCGGTGCCCCCCTCAGTTCAGTCTGCGGTGCCCCCCTCAGTTCAGTCTGCGGTGCCCCCCGTAGCGCAGGCCCCAGTAGCTCCGGTGCCCCCCGTAGCGCAGGCCCCAGTAGCTCCGGTGCCCCCCGTAGCGCAGGCCCCAGTAGCTCCGGTGCCCCCCGTAGCGCAGGCCCCAGTAGCTCCGGTGCCCCCCGTAGCGCAGGCCCCAGTAGCTCCGGTGCCCCCCGTAGCGCAGGCCCCAGTAGCTCCGGTGCCCCCCGTAGCGCAGGCCCCAGTAGCTCCAGTATTACCAGTTTCACTCATTCACTCCATGCAGGGAGAAAGTCTAATTTCAACTCAAGGTGCTTTTCATAGTTTAACCGCCATTGGCACAGTTTGCCGCTCCGGGGCTTCCCCAGAGGCTAGGTCTCAGTCCCCAGCTAATTCTGGACCCCTGAAGTTTAAGCAGCCACCTGAGAACTGCACCATGTCAGCGTTGCCTGGGCAGAGCCAGTGCTCAGTGCATTGCCAGTCGCCTTTGTGTCAGCTAGTGGCCTCCATGACTGCTGGCTTAGTGATGACTTCTGCTGGAGGGTCCGTAGGACCGCTCCGGCCTTCGTCTCTAGTCTCCGCTGGAGGGTCCGAGGGACCGCTCCGGCCTTTGTCTCTAGTCTCCGCTGGAGGGTCCGAGGGACCGCTCCGGCCTTCGTCTCCTGCCTCCGCTGGAGGGTCCGAGGGGCCCGTTCAGCCTCCTGCCTCCGCTGGAGGGTCCGAGGGGCCCGTTCAGCCTCCTGCCTCCGCTGGAGGGTCCGAGGGGCCCGTTCAGCCTCCTGCCTCCGCTGGAGGGCCCGAGGAGCCCGTCCAGCCTCATGCCTCGTCCGCTGGAGGGCCCGAGGAGCCCGTCCAGCAGCCTTCCTCGTCGGCTGGAGGGTCCGAGCGGCCTGTTCAGCCACCTGCTGCAGCGTCATCATCATCCTCGCCTGCTGCAGCGTCATCATCATCCTCGCCGGCTGCAGCGTCATCATCATCCTCGCCGGCTGCAACATCATCATCATCCTCGCCTGCTGCAGCATCATCATCATCATCAGCCTCGTCTGGTCCAGCCTTAGAGCCTTCAGCCTCGTCTGGTCCAGCCTTAGAGCCTTCGTCCTCGTCTGGTCCGGCTTCATCCGAGTCTTCGTCCTCGCCTGGTCCGGCCCCGGCCTGTGCTTCGCCTGGTCCGGCCTCTGCCTGTGCTTCGCCTGGTCCGGATCGCTATCGCCTGAGTCGCCGCCGTTGCCTTCCGCGCGGTCGGCCCCCTGAACTGCTCCGTCGTCTCCCTTGTCGCCGCCGTTGCCTTCCGCACGGCCGGCCCCCGGACCCTCTTCGCCTGAGTGGCCGCCGTTGCCTTCCGCACGGCCGGCCCCCGGACCGCCATCGCCTGAGTGGCCGCCGTTGCCTTCCGCACGGCCGGCCCCCCGAACTGTGTCCACGTCGCCGCCGTTGCCGTCCGCACGGTCGGCCCCCTGAACTGTTTGGACTCCTGTGCTGTCGGCCCCCTGGCCGGCCCCCTGAACTGTTTTGGACTCCTGTGCTGTCGGCCCCCTGAACTTTTCTGTTTTGGACTCCGTTTTTCTTGGGCTGTGGTGTGTTTCGTTTCATTGGTTTTCTTGGGTTGGGTCTCGTGTTTTGTTTTTCTTTTTGTCTTTTGGCCTTTGGCCCTGTGTTCTCTGAGTGTATTTAAGTTGTGTCTTCTGTCATAGTAATTGCTGGTTCGTCTGTGTTGTTTCCCCTCGGTCTCCCTGCGTCTTCCCGTATGTATTTCTCCGGACCTCCCTGCATCCTCGTTTCTGGTTTGTCTTATTAGTTTACCCAGTTTAGGTTTCCAGTTTCATGTTTTGTCGCCACTGTTGTTTGTACTTACCCACCTCTGTGAATAAACACTCACCTGCACCAGAGCTGCCGCCTTTTGGTCCCTTTCTACAATTCCACACGGCTTGCCCCGGCAATCCGTGACATGATATAACTTAAATGACCATGAGCACCACAGCCATCGTTGGCCAGTCCAACACAGTGCTTTACTGTAAATTCACAACAGTGTGGTGAGCTGCTTATCCTGCACTAAATAAAAAGCACTGGTGATGGAGGATATAGGAGTGTCTTTTACGTGTTCTTGTTCCCTCCATTTAAATCCAAATCTGGTTGATTTTTTTAAGATTTACAGTGATGTAAAATAAAGCCGGGGTGTCAAATGTGTTTGGCTTAAAGAAACAAGCCTGTTTTGAAAATGTAAGGAATAGAAGGTTTGGGACTGTAAAGAAAGTCCGTGTTTTCCACCAAATACAATCTAGTGACTCATTAAATGCAACATGGATGTCAGGAGACGCTATCAGTATTCTCAGTTGCGGTCGTGTTTGTTCACATTTAATTCAGTGAAATCAGAAAGATGAATGTGGTAATTATTAAATGGTGCTAGAACTTTACATTTGGGACATGTCCTTAATTAAGCAAATTAGGTTGGACCACGCTGGGCTTTCTGTAACCAGCAACACTATTTTCAGATTGCTGTTGAATATCACTGATAAATTCAAGAGACATCACCCTTCTGTATTCAGTCAGTGTCAAATGCCTCATAAGAGCCTCAGACCTTTTGATCTCTTATTGTTATGACTTTAAAATTATGGCAGAAAAAACACTAACATGTAATGTCTGTGAAGGTTCTCAGTCATCCAGGTCATCGTAGTCAAAGGAGCTTGCAAAGAAAAGCGTCTGGACTTCTTTAAGTTGCTTGAAGACGTTCCAAGCTTCTCGGATGAGAGGTGAAACGTCTTCAAGCAACTTAAAGAAGTCCAGACTAACATGTAATCTGCATGGTTTACATATATTGGTGTATTAAACCCATTATAAGTATATTAAGTGCATAAACAACTATGAATAAACCTTTCAGTTACTTTAACGTGGCAGCTTATTGTTTTGATTTCATGGTCTCTAACTGTACAGATTTGATTCAGTCTGGCAGCTGTTATGATAAGCATAACATTTGCCTGGGAGCTGGTGCAGAGAAAATAGTTTCTGGACTCACACTTGGTGGGTGGTGTTAAGGTTCAAAATATTGGGGATGGAGACAAGAGAAAAACCACAATAACAACACTGGTCCGGTCGGGTTGAGTCAAACGATGATTTAATGATCACACACGTGGGAGATGGACACTGATGCAGACAGCCTCAAAATCTCAAAATGGTGGAGCATTGCTTAAACTTTTATAGCCTCTGGTGCCTCCACCTTATCATACAAAGCCTAAACATTCACATGCTTTCTCTCACACAGCGCCTAAGCTACGACCTTGGCTCCCTGTTTATCTGCTCCTGCTGAAATGGGGCAGAAAACTCCAGCACACTCTGTTCTCTTCTACTCAGACAAATTAGATTTCTTATAACTCAGCAGTATAATGCATCATAAAACAATATCATTCATTCACAACAAGTCAGCAGTTTAATGTAATGCAAATCAGTTTAACTAATGCAATAGTTATCAGCTTCTTCTAATTCAGGAGAATAATGCAAACTAAAACTACATAATAATTCACAATCTTTAATTAGGGGTATAACATGGCATAAAATAATATTATAATCTAACAATGGCTAGAAACACCTGTCAATATTAAAGTTAAGAATATGAATATATAACATTTCTGCTTGTTGACTGTGCAGCCTTGCATGAAGAAATTGTCAGTGTTGTGATTAGAGCCTGGTATGACATGCCCAAGTGCCCAGCTGTCTTCGTTTCAATCAAACAAATAAATAAAGTTAAGCTTAAATGAACGTTAACCACTATTGGGAGTTTATTTTTTCCAAAACTCATGCAGCAATAGCTCTTTCATCACATCCTGTTGAGAACTTGAAACCTTGCATCATGTCTAAAGTACAGTAATCCCAATCATGGCCTAAAATGACATGAAAAGTTGGCAGTGCATATACTTGATTTGAAAGAACTTTCTCCCTATAAACAAATCCAGGATGTCACATATAAGTTTGCAGCCTTAGCAAAGTTTAAATAACTAAACCTCTGGTGAATCCAGTTCTTTAGCTGTCCAGACAAATACCAGTGGCAGTGACAATGACCTTAAAAGTGGTCAGACAGAGGGATGAGTCTGGAAAAGCATTTTAAGTGACTGATGGTCATTTCATCACTTTACTACTTCAACAGTGGAACCCTGAGGTATGTGAGGAAGATTATGCAAATCTCAGAAGAAAAGTTCAGATCCACCTCATCTGCATAAATTTGCTGGCAAAACAAGGGAAGTTGAATCGTAGCACATTATGCACCAAACAAAATGCCAGCAGTGATACACCGCTTTCCCATGAGTGCACTCTTTCTCTCTTGCACATCCTCACAGTGGAGCATTCACAGAGGGAGACACATATGCAATATCATTGCCTCACTTGCACTAGCTGCTCTCACATTGCATTTTTATGGTCAAAAGTTTACTATTACCAACACAAAATTGTAATTATGCTGTTGACAGCGTTGTGACTAAACTACAATACGCTACTTCCTGTAATAATACAAAGTAAATATGCATAGGTCATTCAGATAGTACTACAGTAAAGACAGCAATGCACTGTAATTAGTTTTTAGTTCCTGCATTGCATATTAGTCTTCAAAGGAGAGCTGGGATTTGTAGCCATTTAGCACATGGCATGACAAAGCCTTCCTCAGAAGGAATGGCCTCAGGAGCGTACGGTCAAACTAGTGCTTCATTAGGAGGTTCATTCTCACATAATGCACCAATTAATGTCTGTAGTCTGGCCACAGTCACAGCACAATTTGTTCACGCTATCATTAACTCACAATGTTCTCCCATGAAAGGAGGGCAACTCAGGGAAAGCAAGTTGGAAGGTTTAATGCTGCAAAAAAAAAGTGTTATAAAAAAGATCAAGAAGCGCAAGATAAAGCTTTGTTTTCTCACTCTTGTGTGTTTTCTTCTCTGCACTCTTTAACTTAAGGATTCAAATTATACAATAAAAAAACGCTCAGATTCATTAAATTAGGGCTGGGTATCGTCACTGATCTCTAGAATCGATTCAATTCCGATTCACAAGGTCCCGAATCGATTCGATCCACGATTTCATTCGATTCGATTTGATTCGAATCGGGGAAATTTTGACTCAGTCAGAAATATTATAATTCTGATCACGCATCAGTACATTTCCATATTTTTTGTCTATAAAAAGACAGCTGACACTTGTGAGACTTTATCCAAGGTGTGAGCATCACAGCAGATGCCTTTGTGTCAAAGTAACTGAGGATAAAACACAGAAAAACATGAAGGAGATTTTCCTGGCCTGGGATTTTATAGCAGCTGATCTTAAGAATATTCTGCAGTAGATCAAAAACGAAAGAAAACCATTAATCAACATATGAACATTACCTGATGCTGCTGACGTGAAGCAGAGCAAAGTTACAGAGGTTTTAGAGACACAGCTGAGCGTTTTGCAATTTTGCATAATTTTAAAAAGTAATTTTAAAATTTGTTCAGAAGCCTATTGAGCGGCAGAAATGAGACTTTCTTTTTGGAAGTAAGTAAAAGGAAAACACAGCGGCCCACAGCGCTGTAAACAACGGTAGACTTGTGCGTAACAAGCAAGCGAATAATGCAGAAAACAGATTTTTAGACGGGAAACTGTTCTTGAAGTACAGAGAGAGAGAGAGCTGTGCATGAAGTGTGATTTTATCCTGGTGGAAGCAAAACAGGAAAAGTCAGAGGGAATTCATGATGATGTTTACGTGAAGCAAAATGTGAAGCATAGTTTGGATCTTCTTTTGCTGCTGGTTTAGTCAATATTGTTTGGAGAGAGATTAAACCTGCAGCTTTTGAATCAGTGCAAAAAGGACGTAAACACAAAGCGCGGACCCGCCGACGGATCAGAATCGGTGAGCTGTCCGCGCCGTCGGGTGAGAAAGGCGACGTCTCACTGATTCTGATGCGTCAGCGGGTCCGCGCTTTGTGTTTACGTCTTTGTGCAGAATCCGTGTTCCTGCTCTCCTTTTAGCTGTTTGGTGGTCGTTGAAATTTTGTGAGGTTTCAACCTGAGGGCAAAATAAATTATATTTAAAAATCGATTCAGGATTTTAATGAATCGATATCACGTTATCCAAGCTAGAATCATCAAACCCCAGCCCTACATTAAATTAGGGTTCTTCAAACTTAAGGTTTAAAAATCATCTTTTTGCATACTGTACCTAACAGGGCTTTGCTAAGCATTTAAACTGACTTTTGTTCTAGTTAGTTTTTCTTATACTGCAAGTTGTGTCTGCATTAACTGATATCCTGTAATCTGCATAAGCAACACTGATTAGCATGTGATGTTCTCAGACGTTCTGGGGATTTTTAAACATTTAAAAACACAAGTTGTCATGTATTGTAACAACATTCTAGTAAATAAACATGTCACCAAAACATTCACCAACTGAAAATAGTGCATTCAGCCAAAAATGTTATCAGAGTGAAGTCGTGTCTTGGGATTAAGCAAGCACTTTGGATCAGTTGGGTTCAACTGATCCAAAGTGGACACACCATCAAAATGTTGTTAAATGAGTGGAAAAGCACAAATATAAGATTTGCTAATTAAAAGGGGGAAGGGAAGCTATGCAGGGGTCTCAGAGGAAGAGCAGCCTCTCTAAACCATTCTTCTGGAGAAGAGAAACAGTGCTTGGGACAAAGATGCACCAGCTGTTCACAGGAAATGATCAGACAAAAAAAATCTACGGTAGTTGGTGATGAAATAACAGTAGGATTTATGTAACAAGGCAACAGATGATAAGCCCAACTGTCCTACTTGTGTCAGTCTACTCAATTAGTTATCTATCAGGAGCTGACTAAATGCCATTATTGATACTGATCCTATCGAGCAGACAAGAATTTTTTCTTCTTTTTGTTAAATTTCCTTATTATTAGATGTGTCTTGCATTAGTATCCCTGATGCAAACTTACTTGAGTTTGACTGTGTATACTTTATAGGTGAGCGAGTTAAACTGAGGCAAATTTATCCTACTGGCGATGGTCATGGACAAAAAAGGGGAGTCTCCTGACACTAAATGGGGCAATGTCACTCTAAAAGGCTTTTAGAAAACTGGATAAATTAAAATCCAAGTAAACAAACATCCTGTCCAAAGGAGGCTGCGCAGCAGAGATCTTCGTCCAAAGGTGGGCAAAGACATGCCAGCACTTTGCAGTGGAATTCAAAGAGTAACAGTGTTGTGAGAAGGCTTTGATTCCTCTCATGGTCTATGATCCAACCTCCAGCAGAAAAAACGAAACAAAGAAAAACAAACCCTAAAACATCTCAAAGCTTTAAAAACTATTTGAGAATCAATGAAGACCGTGCATGCTGCCAATCACAGATTTTCCTCCACGACTGCCTGACCTCAACCGCCCTGAGCTTTTATTAGAAAACCTGAGGACAGAAGGAAGCCAAACATTTCTGACATCACAAGAAGCTCAAAGGAACATTGTCAGATGATGATACAATTAAAATGTACAAAAAACAAACAACAAGAAGAGCCATGTCCCTGGTTAACAGCTTTATTCTGCTGTAACTCTGGCAATCTGTGTGACAGACAATAAAATGAGTGATTTTGATAACTCTCCCGTGTGTAAAGCTGTGTAGTACAGGATTATAAACCCCGTGTCATATTTAAAGGGTCTGATAAGATGAAATCCTTGGAGGATATATCATATTCTTACTGATACCTGAAAGAATACAATAAATCTTATTTTCTCCTGCTCATTTCCAGCAGCAAGCCTTTCTGCACAACGATCAACTTAAAACAGAAAATGCAGGGACACTAAGTGAAGAGGAAAGTCCAGCTTTCAGTAGAAAGACTATCATTCTGTCTTTTGACAATCAAGTTATAGTTGATGTGCGCGCACTGCACATCACAACATACAAAATTGCTGCATATTTCAGATACACCTGGTAAATCCATCCAGTGCCTCTTATTATGTTTATCGAATGTAATGTAGAAAAGCAGCGAGTCTAAAAGTAAATTAACTGAACTGCTCTTAAATCAAATGAATAAATGACACTGAAATGAAGAAACATTTGCATATCGAAGAACTGATGCTATTTTATATGCAATTTATCAGACAAGCGCTCTCTTCTTTCATCTTGTGGTGTTTTAATGACTCACTCCTGTCAGACACTGACATTACTCTCCTCTGAAAACCTTCTTCCCACTCCTGCCATATGACTAAATACTGGGATGGATTTCAGAGCTCCAACACTTTTCAGTCCTTGGTAAGCAGTGCTTTTTGTAGCATACCTGCCTCTTATGTGCTCACACGAGTATGAAAAACATACAATGCATGGAGCCCGCAATACTGCACTGAACAACAAAGCAAATTAGCAGGACAACTGAAGTGTATTGAGGGGCAAAACAAATTGCCTTTTTGTCACCTTTAGTCATTTACTGCAATTGGACTGGTTCTTATATATCACTTTTCAACTGTGCCTGAGCATTGTACAACACGCCTCACTCAACAATTCACAACAACACATTCTCTATCCTTAAGTGCTTTCTATTTAACATTCAAAGACACTCCTGTGGATGCAACTTGGAGTAAGTATCTTGTCTAAATATGCAGACTGGAACAGCCAGGGATCAAACCACCAACCTTCCAATTAGTAGATGACCTGCTCCACTTCCTGAGCTGCCACCACCCCAGTATAGTTTTAAAGTTCAACAAAGCAAAAGAAGAATTCTGATTTGGATTTCTGTTCCATAAAGCTCGAAAAAAACAGCAAAATCACCCCATTGTAGTTATAGGACCATCTGAATACTACATTGAATTTAATGGGGGGAAAAGCCAAAACATTAAGAACACAAAGTTTTTTTTGTTTGGTTTTTGTTTTCTGTCCCATTAAATTCAGTGTAGTGTTCAGGCAGTCCTATAGAACTACAATAGAGTGATTTTGCTACAGGCTCCAAGATGTGCTCTATGAATTCTCTATGGCTCGTGTTCATGTGTTTGTTTTATCTGCTTATTTATACTACTTATTTAATCATCTATATAAATATTATGTCAGTTATGACATTATTTAATATGGTACAGTATAGTATGACAATGTCTAAGATTACAGGCAGGAGGAAAAAATAAAAATATATAATAAAAGTATAGAACATGTAGAAATGCACTCTGTGTTGTAGATTGCTGCACCTGTAAGAAAAAAAAAAATCATCACCTGGAGCACAAAAATACAAAAAAATGGAGAAAAAATTGAATTTGCATTTTTAAGGTGTACAATATGAAGTAAAAAAAAAAAAGGGGGGGGGGGTCAAAGTTATTTCAGCAGCACTTCAAACAAATATAGCCATTCAAATTCCTCCAGCAGTCACATGACAAATATCCCAAACCAGAGGCCAGTCTCAGTTGAATAAGGCAAAGTATGACAATTAGTCTGCGGCCATCACATGCATCAGCAAGCATTAGTTTTAGCTTACTATTTAGTCCAGCGAGGAACAAGACGGCAGCCATCCTGATTAACTGAGGCTGATGTAGACTGATGTGTTTTTAGAGATGCTCAACAGTGACTGAGCACAACGAAGGAGAGCTGATGGCGACGGGGCCGAAACGCAAAGAAGCGCAGTGCATCATTTACTTTTCTCCTCGCTTCACTCTCTAAGAGTTAACGGCAAGACTGCTGGCTGACCATTCAGCTAATGATGATAGATGGTGTTAATTAAAAGGTTTTAGCACAGCGCTGATTGCACCTGCAGCTCCAGCACTCAGTTCCACTGAAGCACAGGGAATTGTGTTGTTTTTACTCTACAAAAAAAGGAGGAAACATCTCAGCCTATGCAGAAAATTCTTCTGGATGATCCTCCTGGCAGAATATCAGAAAGCCACACCAAAATGCTATTTGCTCTTTGATATTTTACAGAGTGAGCGAAGGACACCTTTCAGGGTATCTTGGTGAACCATTAATATAGTTACCAAACGCTTTTCAGCGGTGCGGCGCCGAGGGCTCAGAATATATGTTGTTTATCATGTTGTTTACATTTAAAATGAGATCACGCTTTGTTTGTATAACGTTTAACAGCTTAGATATGATTTATGTAGAACAGCCATCAGATTCCTCAGCATTTGCATTTCCAAAACACACAGAAGTAAACACAAGCAGGTCACCACGCTGGTTTACAGTACAGGTATATGAACACATTCTTATTCGCTTCAGAAACCACAGTAACACTGGCTGTTGATTAATGTGCAGCACTAGTGTGCCACCCCCTTCCAATTACCCAGAGAAGACAGGCTACTTAAACACGTTACACATAAATTATTTGTGTTGTGCAAAATAATTATAAAATAAAAAGTGTTTTATGTACCCAATGGGCATGTCAGCATTTATTTTAAGTAGCGTCCAATTTGTTTTTGTGTTAGATCTTTGTGAATGCATTTTTCCTGTGTCAAGGGCACCAGCCAAACGAGCGCGCTTGTAGGTCAGCTCAGCTAAAAACATCTGTCGGCTGATGTTGGCTCACGGCTTTCTCGGTTGCTTTGGCTCAATTCTCGAATGACACTTGAAGTTTTCAAAACAATACGTGAAATCCTTAAAGGCACTTTGTGACTCGGGCGTATTTGAGCTGGCCCTTCTCATTTCCCAAAAACATTCGCAACAAACAAATGCAAATGACTCAGTGCAGTATCACAGTATCTAGTGCAAACTAGATAGTATTTCCATCTTTCCATAATATGTCAGCATTGTGACCGTGTAAGCCATAGCATGCAGAGCAGTCAGATTTTCAAATCTGCCAAACTGAAAGGTGAAAATCTCTCAAATGAGGATTATAAAACACAGTTTTATAAGAGCTTGAACAAAAGGGAGTTACTGTGATTTGTTATCATGGAGGAGACTGCCCGGATAAATATATTACCGAGGAAACAGCCTGCCCATGGATGAGCACTAAGGATCTGCAGCACTGCAGGGAAGATAACGGAACAAAAAAAGATGCAGAAGAATGAAAAGCATAGATGTGGCACACGTGCTAGTTATCCCGTCGTCACATTCTGTTGGTCAGCATCATGATGTCCAGCACACAGTATGGGCTTTGGTACTGGACTATAGAACTGTGCATAAGCAGGTTCAAGTTTAGGCCCACCCCCCACTCCACTCCTCTCCAACCTTGGACTCTGTGTACTTTTTCTGTTTTTGTATTTTGGTCACTATACCTTTAGTTTACTGCATTTTGGGAACATTGGAGGAAAACATTTTTTTTTCCATTGAGCACATGCAAATGAACAAGCTTTTTCTTTACGAGGGAGGATGTAAAACCATGTGCTCCTGAAATCAGCATCTGAAAAGTATTCACTTTGATACACAGTATCAGTCCCCCATCCTCAGAAAAATAACAGGAAGGCCATTGAAAAAACATGCAGGGTGAGACAGCTATGGAAATTAGAAGGTGAGAAACATGTACTCTCGTGTCTA
Source organism: Mchenga conophoros (assembly GCF_057382185.1). Taxonomy (NCBI): domain Eukaryota; kingdom Metazoa; phylum Chordata; class Actinopteri; order Cichliformes; family Cichlidae; genus Mchenga; species Mchenga conophoros. The sequence continues at coordinate 33,289,662 of NC_140543.1, forward strand.
TAAACACTTTGAGCACTTCCGTTTACAAAGTGTCAAAGAAAGGTTTTGTTTTGAAATGTGAATTAAAGGTTTTGGAGCTGAGAACGGCAAAAATGTTAAATGAAAAATGCAAAACAAAGCAATCAAGAAGAACTGTAGACGACGATACTGCCAAACACAGACTGCTCTTTCTGTCCTATTTGGCAGCTTCAGTTTTGCTCTTAATTTATGTTTTCTTTTCACTCGTGGTTAAATATATTTTTGCTCAGTTAGGATTAGGTGGTAAATCGAGTAAGTCAGGTCTAGGAAGTGATCGTTGGATTAATAAGCAGTTTTAGGACCTTGTATGTTGCCCAGGCTCAACTGTATTATTTCATGTAATATATATGTCAAATGAGCTGCAGTACAGTGGAGACTTGGCCATAGTATAACTGCCTGTCGCCCTTTGACAGCTGGGAAATGTCAGAGGAGACACATGATATATGGAGTTATCTATAAAGGGATGTTTGACAATCACTGCTCCACTACATCATATTGTGCTCACTAATCCACATCCAATTTTGGGCAATCCCATCCAGCTATACACCTCCCACATACTCCCATTCCACCAGAGACGTGACATTACAACAGAGAGAGATTCTCCAGCAGCTGTTGAAGAGTCCTTAGTACTGAGCTTAACAGATGGCAGATGTGTTGTTTAGTTAATTTTAAATCACAATGCTTCTATTTTTGCTCCTGCATATTAAATACAGGTGTACATTCAGAAGTACAAACATTTTTGGAGCACCAACAGGCATTTCATAGGTCCCTCTGCTTCATTAGTCATCTACACAACTTTAGAATTTAGTAAAAGAAAAAAAGAAAATGATTTTTATTTGAAATTTGAGAGGTAAAGATGGGAGAAAAAGAAGAGAGAAACCATAAAAGGAGAAAATTGCAAGTTCACTTCACTGTATGCACTTTTGCACTCTACCCCAGCGTTCACCACAAGCCTATTTGTTCCGAGCTTTGACTCATGATGAGAGGTTTGTGGTGTTGCAAGGGAACAGAGCTGAAACTTTATAATGAACAGTTTCACCTGAATCAGGTGCAGTCTCACCTATTAATAAGAAGTGACCCACATATGATTTCTGGCTATTTCTGGAGTGGGTGGTTGGCGGAGTGCACAATCTTCAAGTTCCTCCGTGAAAATTGTGCCTCACTGCTCACAACCAATGTTCAATGGAAATGAGCCCTGATCCATAAGAAGTGGGGTGATATTTTCCAGACATCGCATTGAAAGTGTTTTTATCATGCTCAACTTTGGAACTGCAGTAGAAGAGAAGATTTTTTTTTAAATGCATGAAGCAGGAAATGACAAGGACACTTTGGAAGTAATTACAACAGCCTAAAATACTTAAAGATTGATTGGTAACTAATTAATAAAACTGTACTGACTGATTCCTTAAAGACATATGACAAAGTATCGTGAAACCCAAATTCCCGCATGTTTCAGAAATCTAAATGTCACTTTTGCCGTCTGTAAGCACCGAGGTGAAGCAGCACAAACGTCTGCCACAAACTGTGATGCAAAAAAATATATATGCATGTCCTTTTAGCCATCTAGAAATACCATTGGTATTGACAGAGGACATAGTAAACTCTTAACAAAACTTATCAGCTGGTCATCGTGGAGGCACCTGATGAGACACTCATGTGTCTTAGCTGTTCTCTTTTATTTGGACATCCGTTCTGCATCTTCAGAATAATATAAACAGTATGTAAAGTGTACAGTTTACAAGTGTACAGTGTGTAGGTAATAATATGACCCTGGGTGTCTTTCAATAGAACAACGTTGGTAGGGAGACACACTTTATTACATCAGATTAAAGCCATATTTTAAAATTACATTGTTCTGCCTGTTCATTACATTTTCAAAAACATTTAATATATACAAACATTTGTTTATTTCTCATTTGAACTGATAAATACATCTGGATGTAGATGAAATTGGGTCTTTGGGGATTTGATTTAGATGTGTTTTAGCTGTCACACTACTTGCATGTGCTGTTTGAGAAAGGTTTACCTCAGTAAGTGTGCCCAGTGTCAGCTCTGTTTCACTCTCAAAGATCTTGAAACTTCTGGTTCTCACAAATGTAGCACTGCAGTCTGAGCTAAATTCAAAGATCTTGGATTGCTTTAAAAAGAAATTGTTTGGTATTCTAAAATGATGACTGACATACCCATTACTTTCTTATATATCAATCAGTTAAGAGTTAGCCTGTTCATATGGCCTGTGAACCTTTAAGTTGCCACATAACATTTGTCAAACTGTCTTGTCAAACACTTGACCAAAGGTTATTACTCCCAAATGGTATAATAAATGAAGCTCTACTGCTCTGGACTGAGGGCTGTGTTACCTTCCAAGTCTGGGAGCTGAATCACAAAGTCTCTTTTCTTGTCCTCGGATGGGAGTTCATTAAAACTCCCTCCTGCCTTTTGGGAACCCACTAGGAAATAGACCCTCCACCCAGCCTGGAGGGTCTTTGCCAGGGCATGATTTTTTAATGATGTCTGAGTTGTTCCCACCAGAGTCATTATACATGTCCTGAAAGGAATTAAGCTGGAAGTCGACTGCAAGGGAACCCAAACTGCAGTTACATTATGGCAGCTTATAGCAGCTTTGACACAAAGGAACCAATAAAGATTATTTGTGGGCAAAAACTGATTTCACTGCAAAATAATTATGACAGATTTGCACTATCATAAGGTGAGCACATGTTGTATGCATTTTTTGGGGGGCGGGGGGGGGGGGGAGTTGGGTTGTTTGCTTCAGTAATTTTCAAGTATGTATCAATCCAGATTTAGAGTTTATGGTATAGAGGGGAAGTCAAACCAATTTAATGTGTGGTAATGTTAAATTTGCACACTGTGTCCTAAATCTGTACTACGCATCACCTGCCTACTTATGAGGTTGGCATATCTAGGTTGAGTATCACTGTCAGCTATTTTTAAAATTTGTCACGCTTCAGCTGAATCTTCTCGGCTTAGGACACTGGGATATATAGGATATATGTCAATGACACTGCTGAAATTTGGCAGTCGAAATTAGAGGAGCCAGTTTTACCTTTAAGGACAGAGCCCAGTTTATATTACTGTAACCTCAATTGTAAGAACTCTAAGAATGAGATATGGTCCTCTTGTGAAAAGTAAATATAATTTAATCTATAACATAGTGCATCACAAAGAAATTTAAAAAAGCTAGCAATAGCTCCATGTTGACCAGCTACCAATACCGTGATGCTCTTAATGGTCTTGCTATAACATGAATGCTATAAATTGACCATATGCCTACATTTAAAATCCTTTTACCTTTCATACTTGACTATAAATTCCCCACACACGTTCTAAATAAATAAATGCCAATAATGTGATAGCAATAAATAAATTTCACTTAATGTCAAAACTTACACATCCTAGACTTTTAGACAATAAAACAATGGAGCAATGGATTTTACAGTCAGGCAATTCAACTCATCATCTTAACCAATACCTGGTGGTGTTCAGGAAAACATGTGGCACTTAACAACTATGTATTAGTATTTAATGATTCTTCAGATAATTTGAACTGCCAGCATCCACCAACCAAAAGCTTTTGTTGGCAAATAACAAACCTAATGTCCAGCTCTTGCTATGCAAAAACAACATGTGTTATTATGTTCACTACAGCGGCTGGTGAACAAAATATAACAATTCAGCAGCTACAGACAGATTCTCTAACAATAAACACACAGCTGAAATAGAATGCACAGCACCCCGGTACTGTTGTGCTAAAATTCCTTATTACGTTTATCAATGAATATTGCTTAGATTTCATCAATACCAATGCCATTCTCAGTTCTTTATCAATTTCTTTACTTATGCTTGATCATCCTTTGTGTGTGTGGGGAAAAAAGAATCAGTGCAAGACCTTTATTCTCTCTGAATCTGACCATCTGAGTTTCCATGTTGTCTAAAAGCTGTTGTGTCAATTTGATATCACTGTTTTGCAAAACATAGCTATCATAGAAATATGCCTACAATGATAGAATTGTTATGCTTGTACTGTTTTTCCGTTTTCATTGTAAGTCTGTTCACTACTTTGCTTCATGTGAAGGTTCAAATGTAATCCAAATTAGTAAATTAAAATAACCACTTTGGGCCTCGTACATCTTTATTTAGCTCCAAAGACTTGCAATTGTAATGTAATTTCATTTCATTTAATAATAAATATATGAAATCATTTTTAATCAATCAATCAAACAAAAATCACCATCTTGGACAGTTTAGTAACTTTACACTAGATTTATGTTGGTCAATGACACTTTTATTACCTCTGTAGCTATTAGTCCTGTTTTACAATGTCTTTCAAAGTAAGTTTAGTTACTCCTAATATGATGCATTCTGAATGTAATGGTTGCGATACAAAATACTCAAATGAAATGGGAAGTCAAGTTACTATAAAAACCGTCTTAATGCATTAATAATGTAAATAAAATAATGAATAATTTGCACATATTTAAAGCTAAAGAACTGGAAAACATATGAATTTGTCTTTGAGGAGATGTTTATCAGGATGCATGGATGTTATCTTACAAAAGTGTATAACATGCACGTTCATGTAACGAGTGCTGTGTACTAAAATATGAAGCACGGGTACAGAACTAGGATCTCTTTTACGTGTATGTGAATAAAGATTTCACCCAGTAGCTGAATGCACAAGTATTGTACACTGAAAGAAAACGTTTTTTCTTTATTTGTTTGCTTGCTTTTTTTTTCTCCAGGATTGTAAAGAAAGAGTACAAAAGCATGACAATCTGCCAACATTTAGGTCGCCTAACCCTGCTTCAATCAGCCTGAAACGATGCAGGCATGACATGGTGATTCAGTGGCATCGAACATATTTCAGTGTTACTTTAAGAGGTCTTTCTGAACACATTTTGCAGGGGAGGACTTTAAAAAAAACAAGTTAACCCCGAGGAGTCGTGATGTGTGCTGAATCTGCTTGCCAACTTCCCTGCCTTTCTATATTAATATCATCCTGGAGAAATCAAGGAGCTGAGCGCCTCACTTTCCATGTTAAATTTCTCTCAGCTATTTTGAGAGTCTGTAGCTAGTCTGTGTGTGTGTGTGTGTGAGAGAGAGAGAGAGAGAGAGAGAGAGAGAGAGAGAGAGAGCGAGAGAGAGAGCGCAAAACAGAAGCCTGATGTGTCCTATTTCTCTTCAAAACTAAAAAAAAAAAAAAGTTTGGGGTTTATTAACATTTGTATCGCACCGAACGAGGAAACAGGTCTATCCCTTCAGCATGAGATTACTCTTTCTGCATTAACATGAATTCATTTCCAATGAGAAGACTTCAATATGATTGTTTCTCAGGCTGAATAATTCCTCTGAATGACACTGAGATTAAATATCTTGGGTGTCTTTGACATTAAAAAGTGGCCTGCCAGTGTTAATTTGAGGAGATATGCTCTGCCCGTCTCTGTGTGGTATTCCAGACACTTTCCAGTAATACATTTTTGAAAAGGCGCAGCTATATGGGCGCTTGAATTATTCATAATTCCTACTGCATGAGGGAAATTTCTTATCGATGTAGATAGGTATCCTTGGATCACATGGTAAGAAAGTTGTTTTTTTTAAGGTTTTCGGTATGGTGATAGAATTAATGTGCGCTCATCGATTGCAGTCACAGGGTAATTAGTGTCAGTTCCCTTTCCCAGCTGTGTTTTATGTCCAAATATAGTATTGACAATAAAATGGTTAAATACTCAGGAAAACATCCCATTCCAATACATCCCTTTCACACCTTAAAGTATGTGAAACAAGCGATCTGATAAACAACCGTGTTTATCACCACTGAAGCTAACTTGATATCCGTTGTTATCACACATATGATGACTGAACTGAATGTACTGTATATTACATGGTGTATATTTTGCAGGATGTGAAATTTAGTAGCCTGGTAAATATGCAAATAACATCAAAGTTCATAATAAGAGTTTACAGTGTCTTTACAGAGGAATCAGAGTATTCATTGTTTTACACCATTTGCTGTGTTGCAGATATAAATCATCCAATTTACTAACACAAAGTGAAAATGTGTTTTCTTGTTTATTTGTTTTTAAGAAAACTCAGGACCAACAATAGACTGGCAGCCTGTCCAGAGTGTACCTACGATTCTTACAAACGTCTTTGGTCAGAGCAAAGGACACAAACTAATTGCTTTTCTTTAGATCTGTGCAGTTTTAATCCTTGCAGATGTAACCTCTGGAAGAAATACCTTCAAGTTTCTGTTGCATCTTTTTGATTTGTTTCTTTCAATCAACTCATCTTTCATCTTAACCTTTTCAGCTGCTCTGCCTTGAGTCTTTTGGGAAGCTCAGACATACCTGAAAACATCTAATTCAAAATCCTTGTGACATTTGCAAGAATGCTAAACCACCGGGGAAAAGAGTTTTTGGGGGGTTTTTTTACAGTATGACATGTGGCTCAAAGATGACGTTAGTAAATGAAACATTGTCTAATATTGCTGCTTGTGTAACATTACTCTCTTTTAATTAACCCAGGATTTTCTTTTATTGAAATGAAACCCATTTCCCATTAGCCCCTGACCTTCATAACATAATTTAGATGGTTGTTTTATTCAACTTGGTATACTTTGTGCTTTTATTAGAGGGGGGAATAGAACCTAAATGCAACATAGCTTCATCTAGTTATCAGAATATACCACCATTCTTTTCTTTCTTTCTTTGTATGGATGCTTTCCTGTCTCCATTTGTCAGATGCTGACTGTGATGAGTTAGTGAACCAGCTGAAAGGTCCTCAAACAGGATGCAACTTAATGACTTCAACCATCTATGATAAATGTAAAGATAATTCTAACCATCTCTAAACTAACAATTCAAATAAAATATAATTTACAGGTTAATAATACAGCACAAAAAGCTTTATTTCGTATACAATGAATTCTCTAATTTAAAAGCATTTCAGGACATTTAAGAGGTCTCTGAGGTGCTGCTTCCAGCAAAGAGGACAGCACCTCACTTGTCACTCAGTATGCATGTTGAGTATAATTCCACAGAAAATAATCTACTGTCCCTTAATAGATCGACATTACTGGGAGCAATGCTGCCTTTTCTGTTTTCTTTTAATTGTGGAGAAAAGGATCAGTTTGATACTGAAGAACTCGTAAGAAGACACTGGCAGCCACGCTGTGACCAGACCACAGAAAGTCAGTGAGACTTAGTGACTTTAAATGAACGATTGGTCATGTGAAGTAAGCAGCTCCCGTGTCAAACAGTTCTCAATTGAAGTGACCACCAGTCAGAGCGACTAATTGATATATGATGGTCACCAAGACAATGTGTGACAAACAAATCACTTCCAATATAAATGCAATTAATCTGTAACTTTTAAAACCGGAACTGTATACCCACCCACACACTGGCACTTTTAAGGTATACTGTATATAATATGTTGGAGCTATGTTTTGAGAGAAAAATAATTTAATGCCACTTGACTAGATATGAGCAGTCATCCCTGTCATTATGTCTATATTTGTCATCCTAATGTGTCATGTTTTCTTTGCTTCACCCTCAGCACAGGCTTTATGTATCCCTACTTCTTTTTCTGTTTTGTGACACTGTGGCTCTTAACATACCCTGTCAGAAGACCCAAGTTTGCCTTATCACAAAATGAAATAATTCAGCCAGCAGACAAAAGCAAAACAGAGAGATGCCATTTTTTTTCTTATTTTGTAATAGGGACAATTTCACCTAAATTAGATCAAGTAGTGTTAGAGACAGCAGTGAAGCTTTCTGCCCCCCTTGCCAACCTCCACCAGCACCAACTCCCACCCTGTACTTAGTGAATAGAGGCCGCACCTTTGAATTATAATTCAAATTGACTCTTGTTAAATTGAAAGGGAGAGCGCATAAGTAGCGAGCATACAAATGCAGGTTATTCATTTTTCTTACAAAATTTTCTTGCCCAGGAGGCATTCCCAACAGAAAATTGGCAGAATGTAGAGAAATGAGTATGTTTGTGGCTTTTCCTGTCTAGCTGGGCTGAAATAATTGAATCGGTACGTGCTTATATTCAAATATTGGCGGTGCTCGTTATCGTTCGCATACTGCACATAGACATGTGCACACATGTGGACAGAAGGACCAATTACTGTTCAGTTCTGGTGCATTGGTGAGGGCTGCTGCTTCCTGCAGCCACCAAACAATACCAAAACAATATAATACACAGAAAACACTGACAAAAACAATGGCCATCTAATAGGAAACCCTTAGGTTACTCCCAGCTGGACACGGTTCTTTCCACAATAGACTGTTTAAAGCAAACAAACAGGTTTCAAGTGAACTTAGCAGACCGTTTGCTTTTTAGAGTGAAGGCAAAACAACATTTGATAAAAATGCAGTACATATATAAACTAAATACATTATCACCCAATCCAGGACCTATACAGTTTTTTATCCACTCATGCACAATGCCAAACAGAAAAAGTACATAGAGTCCAAAACAAAGCTTAAAAGAGAATAGATAATGTGCTTGCATTAAACTGTGTGGAGAAGAAAATTACCTTTTGTCAGTTAACATTTCAGTTAACACTTTCCTAATTACTTTTTGGTCTCAACTGCAATTGGATTAACCAATAATCTCATAGCCATAGTTTCCTAAACGACCTTTTTTTCTGAGGAAAATGTCAAGATAACTAAATAAAAACGGACAAATGTTTGGAAGTGAGCCAATCAGAACTAATCTCCTTGTGCAGTACGGTTAGATGCAAACATTTGATCTACCCTGGGAAATCAAACAACCAGCAACCATGCTCCACGTTTCTCATGAAAACACAACAAAATGTCAGCACTTGGGAGGAAGAGAAGACTAGATATATGGGCACATATTGCATTTGATGTCAAGGAAAATGAATAAAGTGTGTGGAGCAACTGTCACTGCTAAAAACATAACAAACCTTTACACTCTATATTTTTGTCAACTTCAGATTTATTCGTCTATAATCATATGATATGTAGACTAAAGTAATTTAGATGCATAAATTATGACTTAAACTAAATGACATTTTAATCTAAAATGTGACTAGGAACACATAGTTCATAGTCACATTGACTAAAACCATCAAAATTTGCTGCCAAAATTCATTGATAATTAATAATTGATAAATTGATGTCATTCTAAATACAGTTTTATTTTCATTTTGTAAATTCTAGTCATTATTAACACAAATGACAAAGTAAGTCGCTACCCTGTGAGCAAACAGTCAGCAAAAGTTTCCCAGTCAGTCCCTGGTCACATCTGGTTTGAAAACGCCATGATGGTGATGACAAGAACACCCTCAGCTCAAAGCTTCACAATGGGATCTTACTAACCAACATCCTGTTAACAGGACACCACAGTACATACATCTTGTATAGACGGTATTTGAAAATTACATTCATCAGGTGACCTAAAAGACATCTGCCATCTTGTTAAAGAAGTAGTCTATGCATTGCTAGCAGACAAAGTGGGTAAGATATGCTAACATGACATTTTCTCTCACAGCCTAATGCCTGTGTGTAAGATCCACTCTTATTTAAGTTCTGTTTTAGTCTCCACCAACTACGACAGAGACACAACTTTTTCACTGGAATCCATTTTTCTCACGACTGATGAAAACAAAGTTGATGAGACTGGATCGACTGATTAAGTCATGGATCACAAAAACAGAGTAAATCTCAGAGGAACTCAAGTTACATGAACTCTCTGTAGGTCGTAAGCTAAAATGCAATTGGTGTACTTTATATGGTATAATTTTATTAGGTGCCAATAAAGAGTATTGATTCATTATTATTGATTAATATTTCTTTCTATGGTTACAGTACAATACCCTCTTCACTTTTAATCTTCCTTTCATTGGGCAGCCAGCACAGTCCAGATGAAATACTCATCATACTACTTAATAAAAATATTATATATATATTATATAATATTGGGTTACTGATTCCACTGGACTACTTTTGGCATTGCTATGGCATCAAGGAAATATACATGATCATATTTTCAGCAGCTGCTGTGTTAGACAATGTACCTTGCAGTGTCCTGGAATCCTTAAAAAGCCTACACTGTGGCAGTTTGCATGTGTCCATTACTTTGCCAGTTCCCAGTGTGCTAAACATTAGGCTTACTGCCCAACAACAGAATGTGCTAGAACTAACTGGTTCCTAACGCAACCTGGCCACCGTCTGCTCTTATCCATATGGGCAATTTGTCTTCTGCCCTCACAGTGAAGTGAAAACAAATGAGCACACGCATCATACACGCTCTGTCTCTTTCCCAAAACACCACTGCCCTCATACCAGCTCCTCTTCTCATTTCCTTTCTTCATGTTCTCACTGGTCTCTTTTTCTTTTAATTCCCTTCTATTGTCTCCCTCGTCTCCATCTTGCTTCTTACGCTTGCTCCCATCTCTCTCATCGCCCAGGTAACATTTCTACAAACCCTGAGCCCTTCTGATGCCTCAATGTTCACTATAGGGAAATTCTTTCCTCTGATGTTTTCACAATCCTTTGCTAAGTAAGCCATTTGGCTTCTGCTATCGCCACTGGAAAATTTATTCCACCCAAAGATTTGTCCACGGATCATAGGAGGGGAGCATAAGACTGAACAAAGCAAATATAATGCTGCAAAGTCATGATTTCAGCAATATCTTACATGAAAGGGAAATGGGAGGGAAAGTTCATCTTTCTGCAGAGGAAATGAAATTCCTGTAGTTGGTGTCAGGAATTCTTAAGAAAATGTTGAAATGATAATGATATTTTTCTGCACCAGTTTGTGACATAAAGTTGTGACGATCCTGACTAAATGAGATGAAATTGTTTTTGTAACGGTTGTTTTTGCTGGAGAATTTGCCGAAGCTGGAAATATTTAAGACAGGCAGTTAAAACGGAGGCCACTAAAATCATGTCTTGATATATTTAACTGTTTACCAAATCAGGAGTCGTCCAGCTTAGAGGAAAAACACTGTCAACCAGTTGTATAACTCTGCTTAAATTACAACAGATGGGAACAAACATAACATAGATGTGAAAAAAACAACAACTGGGGATTGTCTGGAGTCAGTTGCCAATGGTTACACCGATAACAAAGCCATATTACTAAACAAGACAGCACAGTTAAACTAATTATTATTAAGGTGATGTCGGACTCTACAATGAAACGTGTACAGTGAATTTCCTCAAATGTGTGCTAGTGAAGAAAATGAAAAAATGTTTCTGGCTTAAAGTCAGAAAAATGATGAGAGGCAGCCAAATCGAAATTGACAACTGGCCATCTAAAAAGATAACTTCACTGGTAATGATGTTTTTAGACTCTGCATGTACTGATCCTCCACCTCAAAATAAGAAACAGCACAGAACACAGAATCATTCCAAATCACAGACCACTTTCTCACAGCTCTAAAAAGTCAGACATCACTATATCATCACTTTTTATGTGCTTAAAACACTAGCGTAAGTTGTTAAGCTGTTTTTTAACTGCTTGATTAGGTGACTAAGGATTCAATAGTATTTGGCTGCATGACCAGGGTGGCTGTATGACCAGGGTGCTCATTACTAGGATTTTATCAGAATTTTCATTAACTTGTGCTAAGCACTGGTTATAATAACTTTGTGTGTCATTTTAGATATTGGCAGTACTTGCCGACTGCCATTATACCAAGCACATGTCTTTCAAAGGGGAATGTAAGACTTAAAGTGCACATCATCATTGGGAAAATGAAAACGTGCCACCATGATTTAGATGTAAATCATACCATGAGATATGTACATAGGTAATGCAATGTACATATCCCTGCTGTTGAAGGGATTTTTCTTATTTTCCACATGTGCAGCTATGTTATAAGAAATCACAAGAGAATTTTCACAGGTTGGGGTGGTTGGTGGACTAAAAGGAAGTGATATGAACCTTAGAGTTTTTTTCATCCTTCTTAGTATTCAGAGTTAACCGTTTTTACAGCAAGAATGCTGATAATGATGTCACATTTTCAACATTCAATCCATGTCTCTCTTTTTTTACATAAACAACAGAAACCACAACAATGGTTTATCATGTGACATCAACCAGTCATGGGTACAGACAAAGATTTATGAATAGTCAGCAAAATATAACACAAAAAGTTTACCATAAAAACTCCCACCTAGTTGTATCACAGTGTCTCTGCAATTTGTCAGCACAAAGAAAAGTGCATAACACTTCTGGATCATCCTACACATTTTTGTGTAAACTGGGTATAAATTATTTTTTCTCTTTTCAGAACTTGCTGAAATTCCTCAAATGAGCTGTCAGATGATGACTTCAGATGATTTAGCAAGCATGTTGTGTGAAGGATTCTGTGACCTTTGGTCTTCATCTGGCTGTATTGTTGTCGTTCATCCTCTCCAGCAAAATTTCTGCAGAGCAGCTCAGGAATATATTCACACACAGAGTAAGCGCAGCCTGAAGATTTGCATCGCAGGGTAGTACTTATAATAGCACACTGCATGTGAGTGATGTTGTTGCATGGCTAGGCAGCATATTAATAGTGTACTGTAAGTTACGGAGCGAATTAAGCATTTCTGCCAGATTCCAAAATTCTTTCCATCTACTTGCAAGAGTTTGACATTTATAATAGCAATCACAGCAGCAAGAAGACTTAGTACTCCTCCTTCATGCTGCCTCTTAGCTTTAGCCCATCTACTGTGGATATATTTTCACTTCACTGTGTTTAAATCCACAGGGGAACTCCCGTTAGGTTCACACTACCTTCCCAAATCCTTATGCTGATTGCATGGTGCCAGTCATTAACAGCAGGGTATTTATTGGCCCAGTTAGTGGTACCTATTCTGTGGTGCCTGCTGCTTCATCGCTGCCAACATTCCACCACCACCTGCTTTTCAAAGTGTTCTTGAACGTGTTTGACCAGAGAGTAAGGGCTGACTCTGTAATGCACTCGAAATCCAGCACGATTCATAAATGGGAAAAATGACAGTATTGATTACTGTAATTCCCTCCTATTTGGTCTCCCTAAAAGGTCCCTTCATAAACTCCAACTTCTTCAAAATTCTGCAGCTTGGGTCATAACTTCCGTCGAGAGCTCATATTACCTCAGTTCTTCAGCAGCTTCACTGGTTGCCCGTAGAAGCCAGGATAAATTTTAAAATCTTACTTCTTATATACAAGTGTATCCATAAATCTGCTCCTTCATATTTGTGTGACCTGCTCCATATCACCACTGTTTCCCGCCCTCTCAGATCATCATCTGCTATTCATCTTACTGTTCTGTCCTCACACCTTAGTACTATGGGGAACAGAGCCTTCAGTCGCTCTGCTCCCCGGCTCTGGAACTCTCTTCCTCCTGCGCTAAGAAATATTGACTCCCTCTCGGTATTTAAGTCACAGCTCAAAACACATCTGTTTAAACTGGCTTATTCGCTTTAATGCTGATTTTATCTGTTGTCAAGCTCTGTTTTGTAATTTTAACTTATTTTATGTATTTTATGACTACTGTTCCTTTTATTAATTTTGTTTTTTGTAAGGTGACCTTGGGTTTCTGAAAGGCGCCCTCAAATAAAATGCATTATTATTATTATTATTATAAAGTGGAAAATGGATGAATATGCATTTTCTGCAAAGGGAAGAAAATGCATATTCAAAATGCATACACATACATATTCATCCATATGTATGTATCCATATGTATCCATATGTATGTGTGTGTATATATATATATATATACACATTAGTGCTGTCAAAATGAACGCAGATTAAGCCATCATCACTGTTGGCTTAATCATCACCCAACACGATACAAAACATTTTATTAATGCATCTGGAGTGCAGAATGACTCAAAATCCCTGAACTGTTCCTGTCAATGCATTTCGGGCTGTTTGTCCAAGTAGAGTTACCTTTGCACATGCGCAAATGAGCAGCTGAACCAATCAACTCAATTTGGAAGACGATAAACGCATATGGGCCTTCTCGATGGGAAGTTTGAGTATAAAAAAAAAATAACAAGACAGAACAGTCGACCGACATAGATTATTATGCACATTGTGCAAGAAGGAATTTTCTTTTCACCAAAGCACTTCCAGCTTAAAATATCACATTGACGCAACGTATACGTTAGCCAGGGATGCTGCTAGCACTTTGGCTAACGCGTCACCCAGCTTGTGACAAACCACTCACGGACTCAGTAAGTCTACCTCGGATATATTGACAGACACAATTGCCAAGTGGATTGCAACAAACTGCAGACCTGTTAATATTGTTGAGAACACGCACTTTACATAGCTTTGGTTCCTCATTTCAAGGACTTGCAGTGCCTCCGCAAGAGTGACAGAGAGAGAGTGGATAAATGTTTACAGAGCTTTTTGTCGGTCTGCAAAATGAAATGCGATTAATATAGATTAAAAATGAATGATATTTAATCGTGATTAATCAAAATTAATCCACAGTAACCCTGTGATGAATCTGATTAAATGTTTTAATTGTTTGACAGAACTAATATATATTATATATTAGTGCATATTTACCTATTAGTATATAGGTTTTTTTTCAAAGTTGCATTTCACAGGAGAGAACCTGTGCTAAAAGATCGAAGAAAACTATTCAAATTCTCTTTGAATTTAAGCATACATTCTTTGTTTATTCTCCATTTATTTCATTATATTGCATAAATGTCTGTTACAAGCTAAAATATAAAGTTGAAAAAGTGTAATTGCAGCCAGGCTATCGATCAAGTAATTGTGATTAATCGTGATTAATTACAGAAAATTGTGAGATTAATTAGTTAATTTTTTTAATAATAATAATGGATTGGATTTATATAGCGCTTTTCAAGGCACCCAAAGCGCTTTACAATACCACTATTCATTCACTCTCACATTCACACACTGGTGAAGGCAAGCTACAGTTGTAGCCACAGCTGCCCTGGGGCAGACTGACAGAAGCGAGGCTGCCATATCGCGCCATCGGCCCCTCTGGCCAACACCAGTAGGCAAGTAGGGTAAAGTGTCTTGCCCAAGGACACAACGACCAGGACAGAAAGCCCAGGGATCGAACCGGCGACCTTCCGGTTATATATATATATATATATATATATATATATATAGATATATATCTGCAAAAGATGAATATTTGTAGCTTCTGTTGCTACTGTTACTGTATGCTATGTTAGTACCGTGAAAACGACTCAGCCACACAGGCACCCTAAATAGGTTAGGTCATTTATTGCAACACAATGTGATAACATGGCCAGTGTAGCCAATAAATAACATCTTCCCTCTACATTACTTTCATTAATACGTTCCTCTTGTTTTCTTTTTCTGACATATCCCACTAAGCGTCACTTAGTGGTAGGCCATTCGCTTATTTTCCATCAGCTTAAAAAAGGATTATAATATCGTGATATAATAAATTAAACACAGTGACAGCTGTGTTTAATTTGAGTAGAAAAATATATAAAAATTCTGGAACCATCCTCTGAGCTGTGCATATCACAAGAAGATAGCAGCTTGAAATGAGCTTTAAGAGAACAAATGTATTCTTGCAGCAGGAATCCAATTTGTGCCAACAGAAGGTATAAATGAAAACCTGTGTTCAGAATGGAAAATCGGGATACTTTTCATTAAAATTGGTTAAAAAAAAAGAAGAAGAAGAAAGAGCGAGGGACAAAACATGCACTGTAATTTAAAATCCTTAAAGTTTTCGTGTGTTTAGAGGTTAAATTAAATTATGCTCGTAACCACAGAAAGCCAACATGGCTGTGAGCGAGTTGCTCATGAAACTCCTTTATTGGAGTGACACTTGGAGAGAAGCGTAGCATGTGCTGCTGTGGTTTTCTGAGTACGTTTTCCTGAGTGGGGGGTGGAGAGTGTTTTATTCAGAAAACCTAATCTTTTGATGATGAAATAAGAGGAAAATATTGCCCGGATTTCCATTCCATGAGTGTTGTATCTAAAGTAATCTTCTTTGATGGAACGATTCTTTTTGATGTTTTATTGTCTCTGCAAAGCTCCAAATTCTTTTTCTCTCCACTTCTCTCCGTTACTGTGACACACACACAGGTCTACTGCTGTGTGATTGTTCTCAGTCTCAGCAAACTCATTTTCACACTGAAAACTGTATCTATATATAATAAAAATAGGAAATACAGTTTCCACATCTCTTGACCTGACTCAGGTCATGTCCACACTAATGACTTTGTTATTTTCAGCGTAATCATTTTGTTCTTTTAGTACAAGTGCTTTAATAAGATGGTTTCAGCAATAGCTACTCTTACAAATGTTGTACAGATATAAATGTCTCCTTTACAGTTTGCCTCCTTGTTGTTGTCTGTCCGTTTTCTCTTGTACCTTATTAGCCTTTGTTTGCAGGTGTGTACAGTCTGTATGCCTGATTATGTGTCCTTCCCTTTGGTGTGTATGCAGAGATGAGCATAATGGAAATCGCTTTGACAAGCATACTGTAGATTCTTGCAGTCCTTGGTAATAGGTACATTTTAGTGTACAGTTATTTTTCTTCTATTCATCCACATTCTCAAAGTTTTTTGAAAAGTATTGATGCATGTTTTAGTCGTGACTTATAGGTCACCACTGGAATCCATTGTGATTGCAGCACCTGAAAAGAAAACGGACGTTGCAGCTTCTCAGAGCCACGTTTTAAACTTGCTGGTGGTGATTTTTTTTTCCAAATTCAGAAGACCTCAAGTGTCATAGCTCTTTAAATTTTGCAGTTCTATGTGAACTTTTAGAGCTGAAGAACTTGGGCATTTCTTGGGCAAAGACTTCTT
The DNA here is from genome assembly GCF_057382185.1 of Mchenga conophoros. NCBI lineage: Eukaryota > Metazoa > Chordata > Actinopteri > Cichliformes > Cichlidae > Mchenga > Mchenga conophoros. The sequence goes on from NC_140543.1 coordinate 33,306,491, forward strand.
TTCACTTGTTGTTTGTTATTTTACGGTTTTAAACCGGATAGAGGCCAAATGGAAAGGCACACTGATTCTCACCCACACATTCATATATCTCTCTTTTTGTGTTTCTCAGTCTGTCTTTCAAAAATATTTTGTTTGCTTCATATTTTCAGCAGTCAAACCTCACTTTAAGGCCAAATACTATAGCTTATACTGAAGGTTAATGTGAAATCTCATTTGAAGTGATTCAATTTTTTAAGGACAAGGTCTCTTTCTTTTCACCTGCCACTTTACCGACGTTTTATTTCACGCAATTGCTGCCGGCTTCCTTTTTATAAAGGTAATGCATCACTCATTATGACTTTTCCCCTGAATACCAGAGGCTAATTCATTATACCAGTCCCGGGTGTAGCCCTAATTTGCGGATGAATTCTGTAGTGCACTGAAAAGCTAACGGAACTAAATTGCTTTTGCTGATAAGAGTCAGTGTTTGATGATTTGTTTGAATGTTTTCATGTATATGTCTTTTCCACAAAGACTTATTCACTGCCAAAACCTGCACAGAAATCATAAACGTCTAATATACAGTAAATATTTAACATGAAAAATAAAAAGACATTCCTTCACACACAATTACAATATTTATCTGCTGGTAAATTCCAGACTTGTAGCCATAGATCATACCAGACGTTGTCAAGGCGACCAGACAAATGTACTCAGATTAGAAAAACATAAAAAATCAACTGTATAAAATATGAATTTTGACTTTTAGATATGGTTTAACATTTTTTATGTTGTACATATAGGAAAATAGAGCGATATGTAAAACCTTGCACTGCAAAGTGATAAAATATAGCAAATAAATGTAAAAGATGTAGTAGTGCAGAAATGAAATGGAGTATAAATGTCGAAGAACTATCGATTGATATATACATTTTTTTTTTTTTTTGTGTCCCGTTTGGATCTTTAGCCATCAGAATTGTTGTCTTAAGGCCAAGAAAGATGCCAAGCGGATTTATTTTACCACGTGGATCATCATGGTCTTGCCATATTGGTCCATTTGATTGACCTTTATTATAATTATGAATTTATTTTATTTTCAGTTGCTACAAACGGGACAGACATGACTGGGGGATAGGACAGGGAGAAAGAATGAAAGAAAGAGAGGGAGAGAAAGAAAACCAAAGGGGAGAAGAGACGGTGAGAAGGGGGGGAAGCTGTGCCAGAGAGGACCGAGCTTCAGACCCAGAGGCCAGAGGCCTGAGGGCATCCCACTCCCCGGAAGGAGCCCAGCCGGGCCACAGGCGCCCGGCCCCGCCAATCGGCCACCAGGAGTGAGCCGGTACATACATGAGCGCCCAGCCCCAGACGACAAGGACCACCAACACACCAACGTCTGAGGGCATCAACCACCGGCAGGGAGTGTGGTGAGGGGAGATAGGCCTCCGTACTTTAGAGGGCCTGAGATGTACCCAGAATATCGATTGATATTTAAACAACAATGCAAAATACTAATTTTCTAAAAACCATTGTTAATATCGTACTATCATGCACAAAACATCGCCATCTAAATGTTAATTTTCTCTAAAGCAAAGTAAATGATTTATCTAAACTTAGCACAGAAAGTAAGGAAATTCATGTTTGGTGGGTTATTATTTGGTACAGTGCTTCTCGTTAATAAATGTTATGCCACTGGAAAGCCTGTTTATTTCCCCTTTTACAGTTAATGGTGCCACGTTTGGAAGGAAATTGCGTTTGTAGATTTAGCAGCAGAGTTGAGGAAAACCAGTGCTGGTGGTGTTTAGCAAAGGTTCAAAGATACAGTCTAATTAATCAAATCAAATCTTTACGTTTCAAATATTTTTAGCTTTCACTAACCACACTGCATCCACAGGAAAAGAACACACAGAAAATCCATGAATACATTTACATATGATGGTATTGTTTGCAGGCTCCAATGTCACTCTGACAGCAGTATATATAAAAGCAGCCTCTTTTTTCTTTTTTTAAAGTCTAGCTCTCTGTATTGTCCTGTGTGTTTTTCTCTTGCCTTCTGTGTACATTTGAACCCAGTTGGTGTTTAAAACCAGCGATAATGCACACAGCAGTTGGTGTTTCTTTTGCTTTATCCCTTTGTGAAACTAAGAGGTTAACATATCAAACAGCCAGCAAAGCCTCTGAACCTTTGTGTGCCTTTATGTGTGTCAGGCAGGGTGTGACCCACATTTGTTTGACGGCGATCTGTAGGAGTTATGGTGGTCAGACAGCACAGAACACACTAACTCAGAATACACACCATGTACCAGGAAAGTGTTCCCTGCTGTGCAGGCTGTTGCCTCCTGACTGTTTCCATCACAGAACCACAGGCCTGTTTCTGCACTGCTGCTCTGTCCATGCTAAGCCGTCTGCCTCTCTGATAATGTGGACCATAAAGAAAAAGCCCATAGCCCCCTCACATTCCACACGATCATACACACACCCTCCAGCCCCACCCAGAGCCTCATCAGCAGCTAATCTAACTCAAGTCCAACACAAGTAGAAGTGAAAATTAAGCAGAATCGCTGTCTGTCTCTCTACAAGAACTGCTTGACAGCTCTTCTTTTGTCATTTCAGACAGATGAAAATTGAAAAGAGTGTGATTATTCCATGCGGTTTTGTTGCTTTGCAGTCTGATTCAGCCAGATGAGACTTTTCTTTGCTGGAGTTTGAGGTGATGTAAAGTTTGAATGAATAAACAACAACAAGCATGGTTAATGCTGTAGTGATTTGTTCGCTCAGTTTGTACTTTAGATTGATTTTGGCGTAAAACATCAAGCAGCACAATAGAAATGTATTCAGTGTGGTATTATTTAACCCCTTTACTTTTCAAATTGACAGCCATATGTTAGAAAAATACTATGTACTATTGTTGTCAAGGACAGATAGGGCTGTGTCCACCAATTCATTTATTGAAAATATCTGTAATATATAGATATGTGTAATTATAATGAATAGAATAGAATAGTCCTTTAATTGTCCCACAAGGGGAAATTTGGTTGTAACAGCAGCCAGAAAGACACATTACAAACAAACAGTACACAGGACACAGAACAGAAACATACACAATTTTTCTTACATATTTACATATGGATAATGGCTACTATAAACAGAGGACTGTACAGTTAATAAATTAAATATAAACAACTACAGATAAGAGGCAAACACAGGTTGTAGTGCGAATCGGTTGATTAAATTATTGCAGTTACAGCGCAGATGTGAACATCTATGATTGTTGGGAGCAGTTCTGATTGTGCAGTCTGACAGCTGCAGGGAGGAAGGACCTGCGGAAACGCTCCTTCATGCATCGAGGATGCAGCAGTCTGTCACCGAAGGAGCTCTGCAGTGCAGCAACATAATGAATATATAATAATAATAATAATAATAATAATAATAATTATTATTATTATTATTATTATTATTATTATTATTATTATTATTATTATAATGAATGCATATATTAATATTAATTTAAAAAATTAATGCAAATATGACAGATTTGCAAATAATTGGGCGATCATAATTAAGTGACTGGTCAGTTCCAGCTTCCTAAAAACTAACCAATCATCAACAAAACTCCAAAAGGTTTCTTAAATATACGAAGTAACAGCTCTAAAAACAATATCTACACAAATCCCACTCGTGCAGGTGAAAGCCCAACCTCATCTTTGTCACTCCATACTTTTTCCACCACAGGATGACGCATACTATTTTAGTATTTTTCCTGGTTTGTGAAGCTATCACATTGCAATTTTGTTACTGGTTATTCTCAACGATACCAATTACATCAGTAATATGATGGTATAAGGATCACACTAACACGATGATATCAGATACAAAACAACATTAAACACACTGGAAAGTGCAGATGTCATGACCTCAACCACTGATAGTTTTCACGCTTGTTTAAGGCCGTAGCAGCTGATGTAACTTGTGCAATGATGAGATTAAAGGATTTAACAGATTATGGGTAGCCCAGGAAAATGTGGCTAACATGTATTCCCATCTCCATTACCCCTGATTAAAAGCTAATGAGAGCAGCCAATTTTACTCTTGCTCTGTGGAAAGTTAATGCAGAGAAAAGCCTGCCAATGCTTATTTTCCTTAATGATAATCAGATATTAGCATTAGTAAGGTCACGGGAGTACAATTAGAAGCCAGACAGAAGTGCTTTTTACATGATGCAGAGTTGCTGTGTTTACTGTGCGACTTTTCGCAGGCTTCCTTTCTCAATGACACACAAAATTAACAGGACATATAGAAATAATTAAAGTCTAATTGCACCATTATGTGTTTGATCTGGACCATCACTCTCTTTATTCCTCTATCCATTGTACTATTATATGCATATTATCTTCACCATCACTAATCAGATTCTGGAGAATGTTCATGAAATTATGTTCCTCATTACACTGATTAGCATTTCTATTATTGCACTGCAAAAGTTTCTTATTTTACATCATAAGTCACATGCAAGGTTGGTTTTTTAAAATGTTACAACAATGAAGCTTTAATTAAAGAGAAAACAAAAGAAAAATGGGACTTAATGTTGATTACAAGAAAATGGATTCAGACTAAAAGAAGACTTTTGTTCTTGCCTGCGTCTGATTTCTTGAAGCAGTACTTTTTGCAAGGCCTCTTCTGGCATTTTTCACTGCCACTCTCATTGTTTTTGCACAAATATTGAGTAGGATACGTTGGCTGAAATGTACAAGCACTTTGTTGTCCTGTGATTGAATCATGATATGAGTATCTAGAAATATAAACGTATAAAGAAAGTGCATGCTCCTACAACACCAGTGCACTGTTTTTGTAGTTTTAAAGACGGCAATTTCAACATGTGTGAATTGTCGTCATTTTCGAACTAATTTTAATTCGGTCAGTACATCACCATTTGTGCATTTTCTGAATTTCTGTTTGAAATGTATGCCTTTCTGGCTGGACTATAGATAGTTTTTGTTTAATTGTGAATTTCTTTGTGTGTAGAAGGCAACAGATAGCAACAGGTTTGTAACTGATGGCAGCAGATTTGCAGATTTTTTTAAATCACAGTTAATAGCTGCATTATCACAAACAGATTGCATGTATTTGACATTATGACTTCAATGATTCTATCTTATTGGAGTTTTACCATCATTTTTATACAAAACAGTCACTTTGAAGACAGCTCAAAAAAACTGTTTCTTGTATTGATCAGTTAATAACTGTTTAATAACACTATAGAGTAGAAAGAGTGTTTCTGAAGGTCAAAGTCAGACACTTATGAGTGTATACCAGGGAAGCGGAAGAGAAAGAAAAGTGATGACGACTCTAAGGGGTCCTAAAGAACAGTAGAACAGTCAGCTAGACTTTTCTGGGGTTCTTTTAAAGACGTTATTAATCTGTCATCATAAAGTAATGTTAAAGATTAAAACCTTTGAGTTCTACTAGATCTGAAGACAGAGACCTATTTTAGTTGGCTACACTTTGTTCAAAGATTATTTAAGTTATATTTGTCTATATTTAATATTACAAATAAAAATGTTCAAGCAGTACAAAATACTTTTACACCACTTGATAGATGAGAATTTAAATTTGCTTCCATCCAAAAAGTTAACATGGATTTTATTTGTATTTGTACTTGTAATAGTACAAATAGTAAATGATTTATCTAAACTTAGCACAGAAAGTAAGGAAATTCATGTTTGGTGGGTTATTATTTGGTACAGTGCTTCTTGTTAATAAATGTTATGCCACTGGAAAGCCTGTTTATTTCCCCTTTTACAGTTAATGGTGCCACGTTTGGAAGGAAATTGCGTTTGTAGATTTAGCAGCAGAGCTGAGGAAAACCAGTGCTGGTGGTGTCTAGCAAAGGTTCAAAGATACAGTCTAATTAATCAAATCTTTACGTTTCAAATATTTTTAGCTTTCACTAACCACACTGCATCCACAGGAAAAGAACACACAGAAAATCCATGAACACATTTACATATGATGGTGTAAGGTACAGCGCCAATCAATGTAACAAAAAAAATGATAACATTATAATTTAAAGTATTGAAATCTAAAATATGGCTTGCACATATCTCTCTTGCATGAAATGAAAAAATCGATTTATCTGAGCAGAACTGTGATCCATGTCTGTTCAGTGTTATATTTTTAGGGTTGGCATGGTTTGCAATGGTAGGGGGGGGGCAAGGTGATTTTTTTTTTCAAAATACCCGGTGGCAGCCCTGACTGTGTCCCACATGTCTGAGAGGGAGGCCGGTACCCAAATTACACCACCTCTACAATGAACATTCTGACCTATTAGGCTACAGAGCTTGGGAGACTAATATCACAACCATGAAGAGTAAGTTAAGCAGCTATTACTCTGGCAACAAAAGGGTGCTTGTCATAAAAAAAATGCTTATGAACTCTGTAAATGTTCTTAAAATGATCAGTTGTCTCTGCATGGGGAGAAAAAGCCCTTGAGGTGCTTAGATGTTGCCCCGGGTTCTTCTGTGGAACCTTAGAATATTGCAAGACATACTCATTGTTGGTCATCCAGTTGGATGACCATGCCTATAGAATACCCAGTTGTCCTCTCACTGTCAAAAAACCATGACTCAAAATTTAACCTCCATGTTTCATTCCATTTGTGTGTATTATTTGTATTTCCTCATATCAGTCTTTTCACCATGTGTGTGAAAATCAGAGGGTTCTTTATTTATGCACAATTCTGTAAAGGTTCACACACTTTCCCAAACTGCAGAACCTAAATTCAGTTCAGAATAATCTTCTTTTCTCCTTATACTGTATTTTTTCCTTCATACTTCAACATGCAATCTCAAACTGTGAGCAGAATTACAACCTTCTTCATAATGGATACGGTCGAAGTTCATTATATACTTTATACTGCGCTTATCTCTAATCCTCATCTACCGCTGTGTAACATAACATGTTAAACCGCAAAAGTTACCAGCACAAGATAAGCATAAGAAAAAATGTAAGATGTGCAAAATATTAGTTGTACTGCTGTCTCCTGTTAATGTTCATACATTGCACTGGTTGTGTGTGAGTTTGATTTCATTCTTATGCTCATTTAATACTAAAGCAGCAAACAAAAGACCCACAAAGGCAGCATAACCTCCTGAACTGAATGGCTCGATTGTGTCTTTTGGATAGTGAAGCATTACAACTCTTAACAACTTGGTGCGACAAATGCAAATGGTCCACGTTAATGCTAGTTTGTTTGCATAGCATCTATGCCAAGAAAAAGAAAGAAAAAAGAAGCACAAGCCAAAAACTCTGCAACTCAGAAAAAGGGGCAGATTCTCCCAAAGATGGCATCATATGACAACCTGTCCCACTTATGTCATAAAACTTCCACCTGTCATTTCACACTACACTTCCCCTTCATCTGTAAGTGATGCTGTCATTTCCATTTGATTCAAGTTGATGCAGAGGGATATGGAAAGGAGGAAAAGACAGCAGAGAGAGGAAAAAGAGAAATGGAACTGGTCAACTAAAAGAAATGTTGCTTAAATGCATTTCAAATCTCCCGCTGTCCAAGTGACCCGGGGAGAGGGAGGGAAAGAGACGAGCTGAGTGTAAAGAACTGCAGACCAGCTGGTGACAAATCATCATACACTGCCACAAAGAGAGAAGACAGAAAAGAGCAGTTGCATGTCTGTATAATACAGTCACCATCAACTCTTATAACAGCATAAGAACAAACAACAAAAAAACGCCACGAGTGATTGGAATGGATCATCTTCAGGCACGTCTACATTAGCGACAGAACAAATGGTGGTGACAGCTTTCATGGCTGGAGAATCTATTTTTAAAGAGCTGGAACGGAGGGGAAGGAAACGACAAGGCAAAGTAAAAAATCGGAATATAAATATAGATGTAATCCAAGTTGAGGAAATCGAAATTCAAATTGCAGCCTCAGCAGACACAGTGTGCATCTATCAATTTTGGTATTAAATTTGGAATAATGATAATGGTGACAGGGGCCAATATGAACTCTGGACCTGGCACAGGACTGCACTGCATCATTTATAGAGCACATAGTGAGAACCTGCTGGCTTAGCATACAATTTCCTCTCAGCAAGGAAACTGTCAGGCCCAAAATGCGCGTTCATTGTCAGAGGAAATTTAATAGGAAGCCTATACACAAGACTGAATTTTCCTCTTCTGTACAATTATGTGATATCAATAACATCAAAAACATTTTTAACTATCCATCCATCCATCCATTCGCTTCCACTTATCCTTTTCAGGGTCGCGGGGGGCGCTGGAGCCTATCCCAGCTGTCATAGGGCGAGAGGCAGGGTACACCCTGGACAGGTCGCCAGTCTGTCGCAGGGCTAACACATAGGGACAGACAACCATTCACACTCACATTCACTCGCACATTCAAACCTAGTGGCAATTTGGATTATCCAATTAACCTATCCCCACAAGCTGCATGTCTTTGGACGGTGGGAGGAAGCCGGAGTACCCGGAGAGAACCCACGCAAACACGGGGAGAACATGCAAACTCCACACAGAAAGACCCCGGCCTGATGGTGGAATTGAACTCGGGACCTTCTTGCTGTGCGGCAACAGTGCTAACCACCGTGCCATCGTGCTGCCATTTTTAACTAAAGTGCTGTCAAATGAAGCACTGACAAATAAGATAGAAAGTCTTCCTTTGCTAATGTTTCACCTTCACTGTGCAGAATGACACATGCATGCACTTTACAGCAGGTACAAGTAACAAGGATGTTACTTTCAGCTGCCCCACTATGTGTTTCATCATATTATTGTGGCAAAACAAGTGACTAATAAAAGCTGAGTTAGTAATTGCTAGGTTATTTAGCATTAACTCTACTGCTCGGGTTTATATTTGTAATTTTTCATTAGTCTATTTTTTTTAAGGAAATGACTGTTAACAGTACAAAGTATGTGCATTGTAGACAATGTCGAATCATTTTGGCTAGTTGTTTACAAAGAACCTAAAGAGGACACGCAAAGGGCTGGTGTGACAGAAGAATATCCTCGGTATAGAGAGACATGGAGAAAGATGATCCACTTTGGCAACCCCTGAGCAGTAAGAAGGAGACAAATAAGATGGGGAAGAAGAATACGAAAAGTGAAATTGAGAGCTCCAGTAAACAGCTAACAAATGCAAGTTCAAGGTTTGGAACTGATCTTTTATCTCCTTTATTTGAAACAGGATAATGAGAAAACAGGCCTCGCCTAGCCGTGAAACTGCTTGTCACCCAACGTCCAATTAAAAATGGCTGTAAACAGTTCATGCAGTACTTTTGTTAAACCCTTGAATTAAAGCTGAAAGTCTACACTTCAGTCACGCTTTGATTTAAAATTCACTGTGGCGTTGTACAGAGGCAAAGTTACAAAAACTGTGTAATTGTTTAAATGCTTCTGGGCCTAATCATATCAATCCAGTTCTGAGGCTGTCTGTCCAATGTGGGCATTTTTCTACTTCAGACAAATATTAAACCCTAAATTCTGATAAGGTCGTTTTGTAATCTTTTGCCCGCAGCTCAGCTTTATGACCTTCATGCAGCTGCACGCATAACTGAACACAACATAAAGGGATGTAAAGAAACACTGCCAGAGAAAGGCTTTGAGGCTACTTTGTGTTACAGAGAAGAGCTTCTAGGCTTCACCTCTTCAGACCAAGTGGTTACTGATGAGAGTTAAAAAAAACAAACAAAAAAAACGTGGCCCACCAGGCTGAATTTTAAAGTCCAAATTATGCAAAAGGGACTAGTAAATATGTGGTTGCTAAGCTTCTGTTTTTACTACTATTGTTACCAAATAAGCTGGCAGGAGATCCGAGCAGTGTAATGTTTGGCTAGAGCTAAAAATGTATATATGCAATACAATTACTGTACCATACTTATGTAATAGTTCAGATTAAAAAAACACAGGGGACATCTGGTAAATGGACTGGATGGATCTAACATTCACACATCAATTTACACTTTGGAAATGCAGACTGGAGAAGGCAAGGAACAAACCTCAAACCTTCCTATTAGTAGATTACTTGCTCTATCTTTTGACCTACAACCACCCTGAATACAAACACATATACCCTAAGAAGGGTAAGGACTGAATCCTACAGATACAACCGATGAGTCCTTAAAACAGATATTATATTGACGGTATTTTAAAACCTTAAAACACACACACACACACACACACACACACACACACACACACACACACACACACACACACACACACACACACACACACAGTAATTGATTGATTAATTGCAATCTGTGTACCACACAGTCAGAATTCTAACTGGTTTGTAAGGGATCAATTACTTATTTCACCAAATATAGTATATACACACACAAATTGAGTGTGAGAGCAGCTAACCTGAAAGACAGGATTAGGGATGGATATCGAAACCCAGTTCTTGTTGAGAACCGGTTCCCACTGTTTCAATTCCTTGGAATTGTTTGGCAAACGATTCCCTTATCGATTCCAGTCGCCCTGAATGACGTTGCCACATTGCGGAGCGTCATTTACCTGACAGGAAACACGGCGCCTAAGCGGCTCAAACGCTCAAAAGTTTGGTTATACTTTACGAGAACGGACGACAACAGGGCAACTTGCAATACTTGCAAAGTAGATATTTCATTTAAGGGAGGAAACACTACGAATATGCAAAAGCTCACAAAACACACGATGACCTTAGATGAATGTCGTGTTTTTAATTCCGCTCCGGACTCGTGAATCTCAACCCAGCAGCAGCGGTAACGTTTGCACGTCCTCTCCCGTTAATGCGGCAGGTAAATAATCAACTAACAGTGCATATTATGTTAGCACGATCTGTCTTATTACAAACCTGCTATTACTGTGCATTTAGTGACCATGATGAGAGAGACAGGCAAAGTCCCAAAGCTAGGTGAGTGGCTCTATCAGATCCCAGGAACAACATCCGAGATCTCTGTGCAGAAGAGAGCAGTCCTAGGAACAGCAAAGGCAGTGCACAGGACCCTCAAGCTCCCAGGCCTCTGGTAGAGGACCTGAGCTTGAAGGGTATACCGCCCACAGGGGTGAGAGGGGAATTTTTTATAGCTTCATTTAATGTGTCCACCTGTCAAAATGAACTGTTACTCGTTTATATCTTCAGATATTATATTGACGGTATTTTAAAAAAACGCTTGCTTTATTCTGGCAGATAAAATGCATTATCCATTCCCTCTGATCCATGTTTAGTCACTGTTTAACAGATTCAGCTAAGAGCATGTTTTGTTTCGATAAATTTGCAAAGACTGAATATATCACAGCAACATTCTAGGCTTACTTTAAAATAACTTTCCCTCAAGATAAAGACATAAAATGTGCCAAAACCATTCACTTGACATTAATTAGCTAATTAAATGTCTAAACTGGAGGCAAGAACTCGAATCTGCTATAATTAGCTGTGTTCAAAAGTATAAGTTTCTTTCTTTCTGTTTACTTTCTATTGGCCACAATCCTGTTCTTTTATGAAAAATAAAGAGATGCTGGAAAGTCTAGTAATATAGTTTGATTTTCACCCATTTACTTGACATTTTGAAGTGGTTCATGAATTGTGATTATATGTTTTATTGGTTAATGCCCTTTCATTTTTTCAGTCAGCATTTGGCTATTTAATCTTTTGTTTAGTATGAACTTTGTGCTGAGTGTTGACATAAAAACAAAATCTCTCCATGATCATCTGGGGTAAAATTGTCCAGAAACATTTTCCTTCAAAGACCCTGGTCAACTGGTCATCTCAAGAGAATCAGAACACATAAATGTGCACTAGCTAACAGTAAAATGGATTTTAAATTCACAATCACCTAACCCTTAGGCAGCTGAAGAAAAAATGTACATCCAAAAAAAAACAAACGTTTCTTCTTCACTTTCTTCTTTGAGAATTTTGGCAGAAGTGAAATAACTTTACACTTCTTTCACAGGAAGAGAGATATGAGCATGTGCAAAGTTCAAAAACAGGCGTGTTGGGTTAACTGTTGGTTCAAAATGATGTGAATGAAAATGTGAACGTGTTAGCCCTGTGATGGACTGGTGACCTCTGTCACTAGCATCCCTGAAACACTTTTTTAACCATATGGATAAGTGCTAAGGATAGAAAAAAGGGGCAGAGAAGATTCTGTGTCAATATAAAATGACAAAAACATAAAATCCACTTTTGAAATAGTCCACTTAAAGAGCACTTCAAGGAAGAAACAGAGCTAGTGATTGCCTGCACAGTACATCAGCCAAGAGCATGCGATGTTGCAACATTTTAGAACAGCATTTTAAAGAAGTTTGAACATTTGAACAGCAAGCTGAAGTAATTTAACAGAGCTGTAAAAGAAGAACAGCTGGTAGATACAAAAATCTTTGCAGATAAAAAAAAGGAATTATTTTTAAAAAATGAAGATGCAGGAAGGAAGAAGACAAAGTCACACCTATTTGTCTGCACAAAAGACAAAGAGAGTCTGTACATATTATATGATATGACAGAGAAAAATGGTCTCACTAAAAAACCCCATGCACTAGCCAGTGCAGATCCCTCTCACCTGTAAATCTTGTATCTGGTAGAAAATCCCTGCTGGAACCTCTCTCTGAACTCGGTGTACTCAGGACACCTGTGGAAAGGGCCCTTCTCTGACAGCAGCCAGTCCAGCTGCCCTCCGCTCTGCCTTGTGCTAAAACCCCATGGTGAGGAGCCAGAAGGGGATGTGGAGGAGGAGGAAGATGACGAAGATGAGGGGGACGAAAGGGATCCATGCGGCACCTTTCCGCCATGTCCCCCGCTGCCCACCTGTTCAGCTTGGGTAGGCCACGGCAGCCATAATAACATCCACGGCAACCATAGGAGCATCAAGGATGACGCCAACCATCTAGCAAGGCAGGCGGAGCCATGGGAGCACCTCTCTCTTCTCATTGGCCAAGGAGTCGCCATGGTCCCAGTGGTGATGTACTAGGGCACCTGGGACCGGCATTTCTTCTGACAGTCACCTCCCGCTGGCCTGAATGAAACGGAGAAATGATAGCATGCTGAAACATGTTTTGTAGTAGGAAGGAATTTCTGTTAATTCATAGCTTGTTGTCCTTGACAGACATTGTTGTCCATATATTGTGATTATGAAGGCAGCATAATGCCCCTCTAAGTGGTGTTTACAAAGTTAATATCAATCAAATCAGTGAGAGCGTTTTCATGTCTACTTTGAATGTTGACATGAAAGATATTCTGTGCACGTCTAAAGACACACATAATTATTATGAATAACCATGATCAAATACTAAATGGAGGTTTGCTGTTGCTCATACAGGGAAGTTCAATTATCATGAAACTGCATTTACTGCAGTGCTAATTGAAACTGTCCTTCTTCTTAAATGTGGACAAAATCCAGATTGTGTTTCCTTTGCTTCTGTATATACTTGGCCACATAAACATATCTTATATCTGTCTCTTATAGCTGCGTTGACCACAAAGGCATAACATCTGTTTTCACGGCCTTAGAGCAAATCAGCATCACTCCTTTAGTCCACATGGTGGTGATAATAGATCAGAGGTTGGTGAGTAATTGTCAAAAACCTTTCATTCTTGGAGTTCGGTTTTAAAAGCAGCATGTGTGACTAATAATGTCCATAGCAACTGCAAAGCCTTATTGTCTTCCTGTCATCCACACAGATCAGGGCTCATGCTTAAACACGTGCATGTTATGCCTTCCACCATTACTATGGGTGTGAGAAGTTCCTGTTGCAAATTTTTCAAAGGTCACAGACAACAGAGGACTTTCTGACATACTACTTCAATTGAGTTTAAATGAGTTAATACAGAGAAATTGCACCTTTTCAACATCTGGCTAGAATGCATCCCTGATTTCAATCCCTCTTTTAGGCCTCGGCAATACCATTAGCTTTTTTTGCTATGAGAGCTATCCAACCCACAAAAGATGCACAAGTGTTTGAGTGTGCTTAAATGCCTACACATTAATCTCACAATTAGTTTTGATATATACATCACTAAACCTAAACAAATTTGCTTTGGTGTGGAAATTATCAACTTATTTTTATAATAGCTTTACTATTTCACCACTTGCATAGTGTAAGAATTTGCACAGTTTGTTTGTTTTTTTCCATATCAAAATATTTCCATTTTTATTTGTTTGTTTTTGGTTTTTGGTTTAATCCTTGGTATTTCTTGGGATTTTACTATCTTTGGTGGGTGCTGAAAAAAGTGCCTAATGGAACAATTGGCACACAGTAACAAGTGCTGTTTTGTTTGACACCATAATGGGCTTCAGGAACAGTCTAGCGACTTCTTAAAGGTACAGAAACATACGGTTTCTTTTTCTGGTAAATAGATGTGGAAAAGGGCATGTGGAATTTCGTGTGAGAATAAAACTTCAGGACTGGATTCATTTCAATTCAATTTTATTTGTATAACACCAAATCACCAAAGCAGTTGCCTCAAGGTGCTTTATATTGTAAGTTAAAGAACAAGAAAGACAGAGAAAACAAAGAAAAAACTCCAAAAATTAGGAAGCACTTTGGCAACAGTGAGAAGGATAAACTCCCTTATAACAGGAAGAAACCTCCAGCAGAACCGGGCTCAGGGAGGGACAGCCATTCATCTCCTTGAAATCAATGTTTAAACTTTTCATCATTAACATTCATTAACAGTCATTAGTGCACATGGTCAAACTTCATGACATTAATTTTCAGACCTTCTGTCCTCAGTAATAGTAACCCACATAGCAAAACTGGTACGGCCCGGATCTGGCCCACGCAATGTGCTTACACGTGACCCGCAAACAATAACGGCCCTTTGGTGGACCAGATCTGGTTTCCTAGTGGTGGCCCACACATTTGCCAGCACAAGGCCAGTTGCAGACACACTGCTGGCCCAGAACAGTTTCAGCTCTGGCCTCAGATGTCAGCCTAATGTGTACCTGAATCAAGCCATGTAATAACAACATGTGCAAGAATATAATAGCGCATAAGGAACAAGACAAAGCTCTGTTCAGACAATGAATGGACTGAATCTTATACACCCCTTTATCTACTCTCCCATTTTAATCAAAGTGCTCTATACAACATGCCACATTCACACACCTTCTCTAAACTGAGTGCTTCCTAACTACATTTATACTCTTGACATGCAGACTGGGGAAGCCAGGGATCGAACTACTACTATTCAGATCAGTAGGTGATCTACTCTACCGCCTCAGCTACAGCCACCCAGTGGAAAACATGAGTAAATCCTCACTAGGTTTTGGATAAAGTATACACTCACAAACCTGTCAAACTTGCATTTGAAACATTGGCTACCACAGCCGTATAGTATTGCAACATGGCATTTGGGTCTTCTAACTAAAATAGAAAAATAGGAACATAAATAGTGCCTCCATTGCCAGACCTGGCCCACATCTGGTTGACAGACACCCTTCCATGACACCAGTCAGTCAGAAGTGCCAGCTTGATGCCAGATCCAGGGTAGACCTGTTTTCTATGAGCCTAGGCCACATAAACCAATCCACAATCGGGCCAGATATGGCATGCCGTCACATAAACAGTGCCATCTAAGCCAGGCCTGGCCCATATCTGGATGACACACCTCTTACCATGCCAGAAGTCAGCCAGCAGTGCCGGGTTGACACCAGATCCGGCCCAGACCTGTCTGCTATGAGGGAATGTATGACTGCAGATTCACTTTGGGGGACACGTGTTTGCAGCACTAACACTCACCTAAACCAACTGTGGGAATCTTTTAGTCTCATTCAAGTCTGTTAACCTTGATCTTGTTTTGTCATGTGGTTTTATAACATAGATCATCCTGTAATTGTGGATAATGTTTTAACTCACTTGTATGTTTTCAACCTTTGGTCCCTACAACTGTAGGAGGTTCAGCTCTTCCACAGATACACTACAACACTACAGCTCTTTCCTCTGCTGCTCACAATCTGGGTGTTCAAGAACTCAGTGTTTCTTTTCATGCGTTCTGTACTTGTGCTTTCGATTAGGCTCCACCACTCAGAGTGAGATTTAAATCTTATCCCTGGCTTAATGAATCTGTTAGGGTTGTCAGGAAAGAGAGGAGAGGTGAACACAGCTGGAGGAAAGTTCCAAGTGTCATTAGAAATTAGCCTTTTTCTTTGTGCATGCTTAGTTTAAGTCAAATTATTATACCATATCTTTTCATTTCTATGCAGATGATTTAAAACTGTATTTACCTGGAAATCACTTTTCCATATGAAGGGTCAATAAGTGCATTTTCATTTTTTTGACTTCCCACTGTTAGTTGAGAGATTAAACAATACCCTGTGCTTTTAAACTCTTTTTATGAAAAGCAAAAGAAGACGCATCAACAATTTGAAATGTTACCACTTTAAAAACAATTGTTGTCAAGAGCAGCTTCTTTGAGCTCAGAACAATCTTGACACTAAAATCCTTTTTAAAACCTTCTGATCTGGAAAGGGTTGAGCATGCCTTTGGTACAAAACTAAATTACTGGTATGACACCAAGGGCACAAAAACTCTGCATCCACAGGAATAAGGATTATCCCCAGGAAGTCCTTATTGGACTGCATATTATTTCGATTTACTGCCATGATTCAGTGTTAATGCAAAAAGGAGTGTGACATTTATGCAGTGAGGTGGAAAGAAAAGGTGTGGAGAAAGCCTGGTCGTTAAGTGCATTTGGATTCAGCAGAAAAAACATGTTTCCCGAGCTTGATATGAAATTTAGGGTCCTTAGCATATTATACAAGTGCAATATCATGGATGCTGTATGTAAGATATTAAATGTGAATGATATCAGCTACAAGTCAAAATCAGGTAAAGATGTGTTTAATCCCATAGTAAAACAAACCGTTGCACTGATCACAAGATGTAAGCAGCAAGGAAGAAATAATACAGTTTTGTATTTGCACAGTTTCTTCAAGGGATTGATTTTTTTTTCTTTTGACTTGTTGAACATTGGTCTAAAAGCTAGTGAAGGATAAAGCCTCTCACTTGTGTGCTATTGCCTGTGCATTTAGCCATTCATTTATATACTTTATGAATTATACAGAGCCACACAATGAATCTGACCCAGGAGAGCTAGGCGCTCTGCAAAAGCAGCTTTTGTAATGGTGCTAATGTGATTTTAGCTGAAATCTTCCTTTCTGTAGACAGTTCAGTAAAATGGAAGTATTTATTACAAGCCAAAAGACACCGCTCACAAGCTTTGAATAATTTCTGAATGAAACATTTTGAAAAAAGCATCATTGCTGTCATCCAAGCACTTGATATTTGAAATTTAAAACCACAGATTGGTTTCATAACACAGCTAATGTACAAATAAAAGCTATTTTGAAATAGCCTTGAAAATGGAAACATGGGCTTCTAAAATGAAATGGATCTCTGCTTTGTGACTCTGTGACCGTATTTTATAGTAACTTTTTGAAGGACTGAAAGCTAGTAATGCATCTAACAAGAACTAACAGACTTAAAAACTCCTTTGTCCCACACGCCATCAAACTGTTTAACTCCTCTCTGGAGGGGAGAGGGAGGGGAGACAGGAGGACAAAGGAGGGGGGAACAACTAAGCTGTAGTGCCTCTTCACCTCACTGTACAATACCTTTTGTGCAATACTTTTGTAAATAGTCAACGGTGCAATAGACTCAATACTTGAAATGTGCAATTCACTTGTATTTTTATTTTTATTCCTATTTATTCTATTTATCCCCTTCGTATATTTTATTTATATTGTCTCTGTATTTATATATATGTGTGTGTATAACTCTGTAACTTCTGTCGGTGCTGTGCTTTTTTGGAAATCGAATTTCCCAGAGGAACCCACCCGAGGGATTAATAAAGTTCTATCTTATCTTATCTTATCTTATCTCATCTGATGGGGATAGTCCCACGACAGTGGCATGCCTGACTGCTTTCAGTTTCTTTATGATTTGTGTGTTTGGACAAGCGTGTCATCACCTGCCTCCATACAGAATCGTAGGCATTAGCAGTGTAGGCCACACGGCAGTTCAAGTGTGATTTCCCAGCATCTAACACCAAACAGCTCTTTCTAATGTGGCTTTCATTTATTCAGCCCAGGAGAAGGCAGAGTGCTTTGACACTGTCTTTAAGGTGACACTTTGAAAAGACTTCACAGTGCCCTTCAAAAGAGTCTAGGTTTGCTCTTCATTTCGGCGGTAATGACTAGCAGGACCGCCGGGTGGAGTCTTTAGGGACAAATCAGCATTTCAGAACGGATATGTAAAGCAGCGGAGGAGGTGCTTTAAGTGGATTGGGATCTCAAGTATTCCCTATTTATCTCACAAACAAATTAGAGAATTAATTTCACGTAGATAAATGCAGGCTTAGACATGAAAAAACAATACTCAGGGTACTGCATTTTTAATTTTCACCCACTGCACCAGGAGATTACTGCAGTTTGAAAAGGCAATTAGCAAAGTCATCTGTCAAACGAACGTATTTATACAACTAAAAGCAGGATGAAAACTTGATGAATAGGATAGTCTGCTTATGCTGTTTCTTGTACCGTTTGGCCCAGAGGTAAAGCCGGTGTGCCAGATTTCTTGTTTTCTTATGTCCTGAGAGAGGTCCAGTTGTCTGTTTTGAAACGAGTCAGTCAAGCATTCTGAGCCTGAGTGCCTGTTTGAAAAAAAAGAAAGAAAGAAAAGAAAAGGAAAATTCTTCTATATAGTTAGAGTTACAAACGTAACTAATTCCACTGCCGACTAAAGAACAGTCCAATAGTACAGATTTTACAGGTAAGCATAAAGAGCGGTGGGGAAAATACTTACAGTTCAGTCACAACCACTGCAGTGAAATTCAGATTTTTGTTACAAACTACTGTACATTGGTTTCTGTTGATGGACCACAGAGATTTTGCACAGCAGCAGCAAGAACAGATCAACAGACCATCAGTGCAAACAAATATGACACTGATTAAGTCAGATATAGCATAAAGGAAGCAGCTGGTTTAGAGTTGGATTGTGTAGCTGTGGCTAGGTTAGAGAAGCTCCCTATATAAGAGTTGCTAATTGAATGTGAGAGCCTGCACCGAGGCGAGCTTGATCTGCCTAAGATTAAATATCTTTCCACTCCTAATAAAACTTACTGTTGTTGAAGGTAGCACAGTCACAATGCCACAACTGCACGGACACCTGAACAAACCCGTTTTTGTGTGTAATTCCATCTCTGTGCCAACTTTTCTGTGGATTATAAAGTGTCCTTTTTAGAACTGTAGTTTTGCTTCTATACGGTGGCCCATGCAGAGCAACCTTAGAACACTAGCAAACAGAAAAAGCACTTCAAAAGCACACAAAACAAAAAACATGCTGCACTGACACACACTGAAAAAAAGAAGAGGATTCATCGGTGTTGTGGGGGAGAAGAACACAGTAAGCATCCTTTTCAGCTTGTCTCAGTACAATCCACAGCTGTTGTGTCCTTTTATTAATTTGTGAGGTTTTATTTCTTTCTCTTCTTTCTTCTTCTTTCTCCTTACATTGTGTTTTGTATGCTTTTGCAGTGTGTTTTGCTATTATGTGGTGTTTTCTTTGGTTGCACCGCATTCGACCTCTCAGGGCCGTCTACTATTGTAATATCCCTTTTTTGTTTTTGTTTAAAAAACCATTAATAAGCTATCAGGGCTTTTAAAAAAGCTTTGAAAAATAAACATAGTATTAAAGTATCGTACTATTTAAAAATGAACCATACCTTACAAAAAATAAAGTAACAATACTGTATATGAGAACACAGTAATAATGCTACAAATGACAATATAGCAATAATACTGTTAACAAGAACATAATGCTGCAAATTACAATACTGCAACATCAACGTAAACTTTTTTTTACAGTAGCTTACTGTCATCCAGCTACCACTGTAAAAATATACAGCAGCTCTTTTACTGTGATTACTGTGTTTACTGTGTATAACGAGTGTTTTGTGGTTTTCTAAACTGCATATCTGAATAAAATCTTACCTCAGCTGAATATATTGGAGTAATGTGAAAGAAGGAAGGCTATAGTTACTTCTCCAGTTACTGGTTGGTACCTGTTGCCTGTTAAATCAGCAGTACTGGAAAGTTAAAAAAAATAATAATTTTGGGTTAGCAAAACCATGGCGATATTTTCATAGTCAAGCTGCAGAATGGAGAATCTTCTCAGCTTGTGCAGTTGTTTACTGGTACAAGAAAATCAGATCAACCATTGAACATGTCTGTGAATGTGTCTGTGCAATGCACAGTGTACAAGTGCAATGTACTATTCAATAGTTGGTATTGTTGTTTTTACTATGAAAATGGGGAAATGCAGAAGCAAATATCACTTAGTTCAATGTAACAGCCACACTGTATATGAAACTGGGGTAATACTTACAAGCTACACACTCTCTGTAGAATGTTTGACAGGAATATTCACTACACTGGTTATTTTAACAAATACCTACTACCCACAAATCACAAGGCAGATGACAGGGATAATGCTCAGGGACTTTGACTTTAGAGGATAGGTTTTGTTTCAGAAGTTCTTGGCATCAAAAGGCCAAAAGGGCACTATTTACTGTTTCCTTCAGTCTGCACAGCTTAGTCACTGTGAGACAACATTGCACTAGAAGAACAAATATTGTTCAGAAAACCAAAAAGCTATACAATAGTAAAAAGAATACCATCGGACACGTTGCGACTTGGCTGTACAACAACATTTTACAACACTTAAGTCTGAATATGTAAACAACTGTAATAGAAACGTCAGCGCAAATGATGTGCAGGACCAAATGAGTTTCATATTGGGAATTCTTAAGTACCCAGTAAGGTACAGTTTTATTACAAGTATGTCTAATATCCTGAAAGTCTGTTAAGATCTAAATAATCTTACGGTTTACAGTAATATTAGTATAATTATTAATTACATTTTGCATATGAAAACATGAATAGAGTAAGAGTTGTCTCTGCACCACGATCAGCTGATCAAATGTTTGACTGGTACTGTGTTTGTGGGAAAACAGGAGAAAAGGTTTTGTTTGTATACTGAGGAGACATTCTGTCATGTAAATATAATATATAATCACAACACATGACAACTTAATTAACTAAAAATGGAAAATGGACTTTTAGACACTTGGTTGGTAAGATCGTCCTTTGGTGAATTTTTATGAATATAAAGACAGCTCATACATACATGCTGGCAGTGATATTGATTCAGAGAAAAAGAAATGCAATAGTCTTCCACTCCAAGGAGCTGTGAGATTTGCCTTTCAAATGAAGTTCTGTAACTTCTTAAAACACCACCTCTCGCAGAAATAAGTGTTCGTCGTTACTGCCAGGCCTCCTTCTCCTCCGAGACTCACTTACTAATTATAAAATGCATAAAACATGCCGCAAATGCCAGCGAGACAATAGAGGGAAATTGTGAATTTTCAGCCCTGACATTTAATGTACGCCTTGCATTATTCACATACCCTTTGCGTATTTACCCTTCTCTGTAACCCAACCTAGAGGAGCGGAAGGTAAGTGAAGAAGGCATGGACATTTCGAATCCATATTGGAAGGAAAGGAGGGAGCCGCGGAGGATAAGGAGGGGTGTGAGGGCATCTAGGTGGAATGGAAAAATCGACCACGTCGCGCTTAAATAACATCTCAGAGATGACAGCAGAGTCAAGGGGGAAGGAGGCTTATGTTTATTGGATTTTTTTTTTTTTTCATCCCATCTACTGGGCTTAGCGGGCAAAGAGTGTGCTGCTCTACTGTGTTTGCACTAAACTGGAGAAAAAAGGGGGAAAATGAGAAACATGGGGAAACCTGGGAAAGACAAGAGAGACTGGAAAAGGGACAGGCGTTCTCACAGGAGAACATTTATCTGGGAAAAAAGGCGCTCTTTGAGAGAAAGCAGCAGAACGTTCTCCTTAAACTTGCCACCTAGCTGCAGAGTGACCGAGGTAAAGGCTGAGGTGAAAACGGTTTGACCTCCTGACTCATCTAAGTAATTTGTGCTCCAGTTGGGAGGGCAGAGAATTATGGGAGGGAGCCAGTGTCCCAGCTTTTTTCCTTTTTATTTCTGAGTCAGACAAAATACAACTATCATTTTTCTCTGCAGCACTGAACCTTAATGTGCAGCAGAATTCATCAGCTCGCTATCTGTGCACTGCAATTACCACAGCTGGGATTCCTTATTGGATCTGACACACATATGTGTTTCATGGTCCGTTTGTAGCTGTGTGTGTGTGTGTGTGTGTGTGTGTGTGTGTGTGTGTGTGTGTGTGTGTGTAGAATCTGAGCTGGTTTCAGTCTGTGTTTGTGTGTTTGTGTGTGGATATGCTGCCAAGCACCTGGCCAGGCTCTTGGCAAACATTAAAGCAGGTGGAGGTCCATCAGCATTAGAGGCCAGCTGTATTCCTCAACCCCAGCAGCTCACTACTCACCTTTCAGCATTTATGCGAGTCAGCAGCAATAGCTGACCAGCTGCACACCTGCTCCTACCCTGCCTTGTTATTCGGGCTCTGAGACCTGGAGGAGGGGGAGGGAGTTGGGGATTTGGGGGGTTGTGGCAGCAAGAAAGCTAGCGGCGGAGAACTGATCCTAACAGAACAGGATGACAGTCAGAGAGATATAAACAGGGAGGTTAAGAGAGAGAGAGACGCAGAAGGACAGACAGATGAATACGATGGAAGAGACATAAAAGAGAGGAGGAGAAAGCCAGAGACACAGAGCAGCATACTTCTACACTTTGATGTGGGAGCTGAATAGTAAACACCGGCTGGAGTCCTGCGTGTACATTCACCAGACTGTCTGTCAGTATAAAGTGTGCCTATAGCTCTATCGCCTCCATGTTACCTGTGCTGAGATCTCACTCACCAACGTCGGCCTACTTCAGACTGCACCTACCTGCTTCTCACCTACACAGTAAGCCTGTCCTGCAGCAGTGGGAAGATATTATGGCAGTATGGCTAGGGTAGGGTTGCTTCTTTATTTAATTCTTTTAGGAGCAATTGAAAGTCAAGCTGAACCTCAGCAGAATAACCTGGCAGCGTTCAATGAAATTAATATGGTATGATGCCTACCCAAATCTTATTAACGTGTAGAGTTACTTACAATACGGGAGCTGTTTACATGATTTTCTATGTAAGGCATAATATGCTGAAAAGTTATTCCCCCTTTAAGCAAACTTCCATCTGATTGCCTGTATGGAAAGTATGGGAAGGTATAAGGAAAAAGTCAGCTTTAATAAAATGAGATTTATGCTCTAATACTGTTGCTCAAACACATTTCATAATTAAAAAAATAAGCAAAATATTATTTGTCAACATGAGAAGATATTTAGGACATAAATATTCTGAAATCATGGAACATGAAAATCCATCAAAGTCTTCCCACTCACCAAAGCCAGGCACTCACTGGGCTCCATATCCTCAGCATCTATTTTACAGACCTCTGCAATCTGTCCACATCAAATATGTGTCTTCAATTGACCTCTACTTTTCATTCAGTAGGTTTGTCTGTTTGCGTGTGTGTGTGAGTGTGTGTGTGTGTGTGTGTGCATGCTGTAGTTTTTAAAGGAGCTTCCTAACAATCCACCCCCCCCCCCCCCCCCCCCACAAAAAAGAGAAAAACTACATGATTTTAAGAAAGACAAATGCTATTCATCATGCACGGCCTAACGCCTACAAGTAGCTGTAGGAGGCATTCTCAAATCCGTCCCACTCCCTTTCTTGACTAACAAAAACTTGTTAACAGTCTAAGGACATAAGAATGATTATGGATTAAAAGAACAAACGTGACCTGCAGTTAAAAAGTATGTTGGATTAATCAAATGAGAACAAAGAGAAAGGGGATGTTAAAGGGCATCTGATTAAAAATAGAGAAAGCGTAATAATGTAATTGGCTTTTTCTCAGACTCCCAGTGCCTACAGGCTGAGTCGGGTTTTGAATAAGCAGGTGGTGGGAACTCCCCTATGCACAACACACACACCACACACACACAAACTAACAACCACACAACTGGATTATGAAGCAGCAGAGCCAGCAATAATGTCAGTGCACAGCATAATGCCGATAATGTCGGGAGACACACTCTGATGGCCTGTGGTTAGAAACTGGAACCCCTACAAATTATATGCTGTGTTGGCTTCCTGTGTGTGTGTGTGTGTGTGTGTGTGTGTGTGAGAGAGTTCATGTTTCTGCGCAGTACATTTTACATCCATGTGTGTTAGTGTGTGTGTATGATTGTCTTATCAGTGCAGTCTCTGGCCAGTTTCCAGCTAAACAAACAAACAGCCATATGGTCAATTAAGGCCCATCAATACCTCTGTTAACATCTATACCAGCTGATAATTAAGAAAACAACAGCCTGTCAGCAGCACGCTCTGCTGAAAGTCATTTTGCCCCTAGTTACATACCTCGCCCACTCTTCTGTGTTAGAAATGTTAGAAAATGCTGCTTTTGTTAACAACTTGCTCAGTATGACACACCGTGGCCGGCTTCATCCTCCCAGGCGACCCTCGTGGCCAAATATTGCGGTTGGTCTCCTTTTGAACCCCACTATGCACCTTAATTATTCCTCCCAGGTCTACCTGAAACGATTAGCTGATTAATCAGTTAGCCTGAAAATGAAATGGCAATGTATTTGCCAACAATAATTTAAGTCATGTTTTTCATGGGAAAACATGACTTCTCTAATCTGAATATTTGCTGGTTCCAAATGTTTTACGACTTTGGAGTCAGGTAAATAAGCTCTCCTTTTTCCACTTTGTCTGAGTATTTAAGGAAAATACTTGAAATTAATGGCTACTGGCCACTGCAGGTAGCTTTTGAGTTCTTCTCTAATTAAATTTCTTTGCAATGACACAACCACGCATGAGGGTGACTGTGTACTAATTACTTGACACAAAGGTAAAGTAAATTCATTAAACACAACTTATTAATAAGGGATTAATAAAGTTCTATCTTATCTTATCTTATCTTATTAAATTATCTAATCATTGACATTGTGGTTACAGTAACCAATAATGCATACAGTGATTATTGTAAAAGGACATGTCTGGAGTTTGGGATAGTAATAAATCAACTTGGTGGGAAAACATATTCAGATCATTTAACAAGCAGTGCAAGATTTAAAAAAAAATGCCACTACATAAAAGTCCTGTACCAAATGCCATTACATTAATGGCACAGTAGGGTGATGGTAATTTTCATACAAGACTATTAATATAAATAAATGTTAAAAGGATTGACACGGATGAAGAAAACTGCTTCTTTTCACTTTATTTCTCTTGTGCTGATTTCAGTTGAGCAGCAATCACCTTCTTAGATGCAGGAATTAGCATTGCACATTGCCTGTATTTAAGTAATTATGAGAACAATAAAACAGAATGCTCAGCAGTTGGCAAATCTCTTTGTGGCAATGAAAATGTGTTTAGAAGTAGGCTATGACTAATACTTACAAGTGGAGGTCATGCTTATTTTAAACATAGATTAGCATATACTTTCAACTGTGGTGCTTCAGATGAAAAACAAATGATACTTTAGTGAAATAATACAAAAGGAATGCGTTTGTGTTTTAACTGCAAGGTCCAGAGCATGCATGTTAGGCTAACTCAGAGCTTCCCAAAGTGTGGGGCGCAGTATGAAAAGAAGAAGAAGAAAAAAAGAACGCTTGGATACTGCTAGCATAATAGACAGGTTTTTGACGGGGCTCCCGCACAAACGCAAAGCAGGAGATGAAGCATCGCTGAATACGTTTCCAAACCAACTTCCTTCCAAGCCAGGGGTCAGCAACCTTTCACACTCAAAGAGCCATTTGGACCCGGTTTCCACACAAACGAAAACACTGGGAGCCGCAAATACTTTTTGACATCTAAAATGAAGATAACACTGCATATATTGTTTTTTACCTTCATGCTTTGTGTGAACAACTAAGGTGTGAAATCCCTGAAGTGCTACAGAGAAAATTACATTTTATTTATGTAATTAACACATTTTGAACTCTTAAAGAAATATAACAAAAGGAAAGACACCCAGCTGAACTAAAATGATCCATGTAGCAAACAAAAACTGTTGTGAGCCGCCACCCTTATACAACCTTTGTGCTTTTGGAGCCTTGACCTGACTTTTAAAAAATAATTGGAAAAAAAGCACTAAAAATTAAAAAGAGTGCTTTTAAAATAGGAATAGAAATAGAAAATAAAAATAGGAATAGATATTTGCAAAATTCTGCCTAAATATGTATTTTACCTGGTTAATGTGTGTGGCGGGGCGTGGTCTGCAGCGCCGCTGCAGGGGAGTCAGACACACCTGAGCGGCGCCACAATCACGCCGCCGCCTTAACGTCTGTGCTCTCTCTGATGTTGTGTTGTTGTTGGTACGTGTCGGGCTGTGAGCTGAAAAGCTACAGCCGGCTGTATGCGTACAGCAGCCGTGTGTGAAAAGTTGTCAATGAAGAGATGCTGAAAAGCATTTTGATGGAAACATCGTCGGGTCTGCCGTGATATGTTTACAACGGGACTTCTGCTCCTGAACCTCTGCGCACAGCGTCTGCAGATCGGGGCTGTACGAAGTCACTTTCATCTTTACGCAGGACTGTAAGCTGTCGTCTGTGAGGCGTGAGCGCTGTTTGTTTTTAACGTAGTTCACGGTGGAGAACAGCTGCTGACATAATGTGGATCCGAAGATCCATAATTGGCCTACCTGGGGTTGAAAGTCTCGATAAATGCCGTTTCTGCGGGTATACCAGCTTCCGCGAGTGTGACGCTTCTTTTGAGCAATGAAAAAATAATAGAATATAATTATATTTTTATATTTCAATATCACAATAATCTTCCAGTTTAGAACTACAAGTTAAAAAGAACATAAATAAAATATACTTCAGCTAAATACTTCTAATTTATTTTCCCAAACCACTATCTGCCATTCTGCTATTCATCTCATGTAAACAATAACGTGGCGCACAGCGTGACGTGGAAAAAGGCACATACCTTTGACGTTGCGTGACGAACTCTGTATTCCTCGTCCACACGTAAACGCAAAAAAGGAGTTTTAAAAAATCTCAGTTTTTGGTGATGCAATACGTCGTTTACGTGTGGACGAAAGGCCCAAACACATAGAAACAGCTGTGTTTTCAAAAATACCCGTGTAGGTGCGGACGTAGCATAAAAGAGTTAGTAGTTTATTTTCTTACTACCTGTAATTTATTGCATTTGCTTAATTGTTTACTAAATGTTTGAGGTGTGAAATACACCACAATGGGGGAGGGGCGTGAATATTTTTCTTGTAAAACAAAGGGGGGCCTAGCAAAAAAAGTTTGGGAACCACTGGGCTAACTGGTGCAGTGTTGGTATGGATTTGTGCATGACTTGGCGATCTGTCCAGAATGAATCTCTCTCCCAATGCCAGCTGGGATAGTTTCCAGACGCCTAGAGTTCCCAAGTTAGATAACAAGTTTAAGAAATGGATGAATCACAGAACACATTTTTTTCAAGTTATTAAACATACATACACTTTACACTTTTGTTGCTGAGCTGGAACTCAAAGATCCCCAAGCAAGGATTAGACTTATATCAATTTTCAGTTGCTCTGAGTCTGGAGCATTAAACCCTCTTTCATTTATCTTCAGCAACTTTGTTGGCAGGTACTAAAGTAAAGGTTCAACAAATAATGAAAAAACGAGGAGCTTAAAAACGCAATTAGTTGCAAGTTACTGATTACCTGCCCAAAACTGGTATTAAGAATAAGGGAAACAATCTCATTTCTATCAGTTACGTCCAGTTTGACGGACTGTAAAATGTGTAATGTGTTGATGATGCCACCAAATGGATTATGTAAAGCTGTTAACACATCCTAATGCATAAAATTTGCTTGATAATCAGTTTCTTAGGACAAATTTTAATACCCATTTATGATCTATAGGAATATTTTGCTTGGTTTTTAATTGTATGTTTTATTACACCACAGTGTGTTTTAACAGTACACACACTTGTAACTGCAGATGACAGTTACAGATACTTATTTCGTCACAGTCAATGGATGTGTTTCTGGATGCATTAATCAATGAATTCCTAGTACTCACTTAGTGCTGTTGTATGATTATTTTCTATTATATGTGAAACTACCATGCCCTCTTTTTTGTAGGTTTACCACCCATCCTCCTTCTCCCACCCCATCCCATCTCTCATCCCATCCTCATTAGCCCCCCATCCCCCACCCCCGATGCAAAATCTCCCTTTCCTGCTTCATTTTGGAATCTGATAATTACACAAGCTGCTCACCACTGAGTCAAGCTGCCTCATAAAGTCCCTATATGCATACTGCAACATCTCCTTTATTAGTTGCAAGCTAGTTTAATCCTTTCCAAATAGGTCCGCACAGAGTAAGTTGGGCTTCAGTTGATAATTTGCCAGCAGCAGCAGAAAGCAAATTCTAGTAACTAAAAAGGACCAGGGGGATGGGGAACTCAAATTAGACCACCTTACAGCAATATAGGTGTACTTTGGGTTGTTTTTTAAATATACAAAAGAGTAATTTATGCCAGTATAGCCCTGTGCATAAATGATATACCTGAGAGATTCTGACTGGTAGAAAATAATGCATTAACCCTTTAACACGCCACTGATAGCCAGTGTTGGGGAGTAACGGAATACATGTACCGCCGTTACGTATTTAGAATACAAAATATGAGTAACTGTATTCCGTTACAGTTACCGTTTAAAAAGGTGGTATTCAGAATACAGTTACTTTGTTGAAATAAATGGATTACACTGCGGTACTTTCCTGTTTCATTTTGTCGCGGGTCAGGACTGTTTGGGTTTTGTTTGACAGCTACGTTCTGTTGTTCCAGGCGGCAGCGTTACGGTTGCCATGGTTACAGGGCGACGCTCTCTCTCTCTCTTTCTGCGACTGTGTGTTTCCTGGGTGAGAGAGCGCCTTTTCGTTGTTGTTGTTGTGCTAAGCTAACAGGCAGAATGCTACAAGCATAGCTCTAAAGAATGTAGCATCATGGCCAGTGTAGTCCGTGTTGCAGGGAGAATGGACTGCCATACACGTTATGTGTCTGTGAGCGCGAGGAGGGAGAAAAAGGAGAGTGGAAAGGTACGAGTTGTCGTCGAGGAAAAACGGGAGCTGGAAGCATGTAAATATAATAATAACCACTGCAGCCAAGAAGAGTGCCTGACGAGCCCAGTTGTAAGTAAGCTATTAAGACTCGACTGTACACCGTGTTCGTGTTTTCCTCCGAAAACAATAAGTTCCGTTGGAGCAGCCTTTCAACGCCTCTCTCTGTCTCTCGCAAGAAAAATTGACCCACACAACAAAGTAAAGCTAGTTTTCGGCTACGAGCCGACAGGGACCCCGCCGTATTAGTCAGAGGTCCCTTTACTACAGTTCGGAGTCGCGGACCTTCAGTAATAGTAATAAATCACACAGCAATAGTACATTCACGTTGTTGTAAAAAGCATGATAATATATTAAGTAATCCAAAGTATTCAGAATACGTTACTCTCATTGAGTAACGTAACGGAATACGTTACAGAATACATTTTGGGGCATGTATTCTGTAACGGAATACATTTTAAAAGTAACCTTCCCAACACTGCTGATAGCCAATGGCCTTTTCACGGTCAGGATGAGAAAAAAGGTTAGGGTTATATTCATATTTACTCTTCATATGATGTCATTGTTTATTTACCATACCCAAATTTACAACAGAAGCCATAGGTAACAAAAAAACATGCTTTAGCTTTTTAAGCCACACTTGTTACAATGCAGTATAAACCTGACTCTATTCCTAACAGATGTTAAAGTTTATTTTATATGCTGCACTAATCTGTTGTTTTTCTAAGTGTCTTCTTTATTGTACTGACAATTGATATTCATCTTGCAGTTAACCTTAGAAGGTACTTTTGGACAAAATTGTTTCTACAATCAAAACAATGTGGATTTAATAGGTAATATTCAGCAGGCAGCTGTGCTAATCTGATCAGCACCAATAGGCCGTAGACAGACAAAGTATGTTTCTAGAAAATGAAGATGATGGTGCAGTTAGCTGGTAAAGAGATGAAAGGCAAATCACAGCTAATAGAGGAGAAAGCAAATTAGATGACTAGAAACATGCTTTGCTATGACTCCTGTGCTAGACAAAATACTATTACAGTATATACGTGGTTAGCATTACACCAACACCAAAACACAAACTGCTCTTTTTTTATATATACACACATATATATATATATATATATATATATATATATATATATATATATATATATATACATACATATGTGTGTGTGTGTGTGTGTGTGTGTGTGTGTGTGTGTCTGACCCTTTGTTCAGCTCTATACAAAATCCATAAGAAACCTAGCAGAAATGTTGTTTTTATGCCTTATTAAAGCTCTGTACCGTACCAGCTGTAGGCTGGCATGTTGCAGCTGCTGCATAGTTGGCTCACTGAGGTACCTTCAGAATGCTAACTGCCTTGGTAACTGAAGGGTGAATCTCTGTCCACGTACAGCAGCTTACAGAGGAGAAATAATCCAGCAGAATTCAAATGTCATGACATACATGGCACTATCATAGAAGTTAATTACTGAATCACCCCAAGCTAACACTAAGTATAATTGGTGCTGCCTGAGACAGTGAGCTCACAAACAGCATTAACAAGCTCTTGGCAGAATTGTCCACAGCTGAGTAAAATCTTTACATATACAAACAGTTGGCATGTAATTGAGCAAGCGCTGGGCCCCATGTGGGCCATCGAAAGCTTATCAGTCTGGCCACGTAGACTACTGTGGCAGCCATACAATTATCACTGGTTTAAATGTAGGTATAATGATTATTCCAACTATTACACTGATGAAAAGGCTTTGACTGTAAACACTAACTAGCCACAATGTCGTTGTGTTAATAGCTGGACTGACATACATTAGGAAAGGCAAAGCTGATTCCTAACATACGTAGTTGAACAAACAGAGGCCACATTTTGTTATTTGCCAGTACCACTAAGTTGACAATAACAACCAGTAATGAGTAGAATTAGCCACAGCCATGGGCACTACATTTAAAAGGAAATCCATAGATAAACAAACTGCTGGTCATTTAACTGCTGAATAGGTCACTTCTGATAATGTAGCAGACATCAAGGACAAACCAAAGCCATGCAAATGGGCTGGACAGTTAAACAAATCCACATCTCACGCACTGTTACACATTTGCACTTATTCCGGTCCATAACAGTAGAATAAAGCTCCTCTGGTAGCCAATAAATGATGATACTTGTGTGCAATTGCTGTGCTTTTTGTTGTAATGTTTTTTCAGGCCAGCCACAACAAAAGGACCCCAAAGCACTATTCATCATCAAATCATTAAGCTATTAGCACAATCAGTACAAATGTTACAATTGATGGGACTATTAGAATAGCTTTCACTACTGACTGTGGGTATCTTGGTTGATGTCAAAGGAATGCTCTAAAAGAACAGTTGGCTGGTAATTGGCTGGCTTAAGCACTTACAGCCTATCAGGCATTGCCAGGCAGACCATATGTGTACTAATGGGCAGACCATGGTGTTAGAATGAGTCGAGTGATAGAGGTGTTCCACCTTGCTAAATAGCCCAGATCCACAAACGCAAAAATTAACTTAGAAACAGAAGTGGACTAATTATAATTCCAAACACATACTGAGTGCTCTGTAACCTCAGCTACATTTTTATGGAAGTCAGTCACTTTGTGATGCTGTGACCAGACTCTGGACACATGCACCCAACACCTGATTAGAATAAAAATGAGAGACTAATTATGGAGGATCTGCATAGTTCCAGGAAGCATGACTTTCTCTCGGTATGTTGAGCTATAATGGAATTCTGATTTTAGTCAAAAGGATGGAATTCAGGAAAAGTCATCCAACAAGAACTGCTTTACTGTATAGTCTTTTTAGAAAATAATGGAAGAACATGATTATTCCCTTACTTCTCATTTCACCGTTACATTTCTTCTTCTTCCCTTTGCAGAGCATCAAATACTACTATTCAGTCAGATGTTGCTGGGATCTCCAAATTATGCAAAAGGTGTACTGACACCTAGGCACTGTACACCTTTAGTTAGCGATTCTTCTTTAAAGAGCTCCACATTAGGAAACTTGAGGGATGGCAGTGGAGTAAGTGATTATCACTCAGGACACCGTGTTTTGTGTTAAGGGGCTTTTTGTTTTCCAACTGTAATGAATTCTGAGACACCTGTCTCATTATTGCCTAAAGCTGTGATGTCATGGCACTGATGCCAAAGGACACCTTGTGAATAATTTAGAGATGCCAACTCGTTTGGGAAAATTGCAGGATGTGATGCTTTGGTAATGACTATGGGTTGGATTATCATGGAATTTCGTACATAACATCATATTCAGAACATGATTTATTACATTGGTAAAATAAACTTTTATTTTACCAATTTATTTTTAAATTTCAATCAAGCTCAAAACTGCAGATTCTGAAGCAGGGGCTTCTTGGTCTGCACCTCTAAGTCGATGGCAATGTAAAACTAGCTTCACTGTGGACAGTGATACTGATGTTCCATCAGTTTCCAGTTGATTGCAGGATTGAGTCTTGGTGATTGGGTTGTTCCTGGTGTAAATATTTGATATTGTATGTATATTTTTGACCCTCTGTGGATTAGAGAAAGTCAAAAATAAGTTAAAACTAGCCATAAGTTAAAACTATTTGTTTTTTTACGTTGTTAAAGGTGTTTGCAGTACAATCTTTCCAGCCAAGAAAAACAACAGTTCAAATAAATCATTAATCATTTTCACATTTTCTGATCGTTTAAAAACATTTAAAGAAGATGCGTATGTACTCCAACTACAATATTTTTGAGTTTGCAATTTCATCTAGCAAATGATCTAAATTCTTTTTTGACTACTGAGGATATAAAACTTCAATTCCAAAAGATCTCATAAATCCCATGTTCACAACATAACACAGAAAGCATACTAAATAGAATTTTACAATTTCCTGAAGAAAATTAGCTCATTTGATTTGAATTTGATTACAGCAACATGTCTAAATAATTTAGGAGGAGGTCAACGAAAGGCTAGAAAAGTACTAAAAACAAGCAAAAGGAGGAAAATTTCACAACTAATTACATTACCTGCCAACAGATCATTGCCACATAAAAACATCTTAGAGCGAGATTGTGTTTTTCAGAGGTAAAGATGGTGGTAGTGCATTGAAAGCATATAGGAAATCACTGCATGGCCTCAGGGACACTTGTAAAAATCACTAGATATGAACACAGTTTACTGTGCCATCCACAAATATAGGTTTAAAGCTCCATCATGCAGGAGAAGCCACATATCAACATCATCCAAAAATGCACAATTCTTTCTGGGTCAAAACTCATTTAAAATGGACTGAGGCAAAGTAGAAAACTGTCCTTGGGTCAGATGAATCAACGTTTGAAAAACATGGACAAACGCATACATCAGCGCTCTTTAAAATTCATTTGCACTTTGCAGCTCTATGTTATGCTCCATTGTATACATGATTTTTTTCTTTTTCTTGTTTTAATTTACTGTGGGATCAAAAGTACATTACGGGTTCACATATTTGTACGTGTAATGGATCGCTTTTTAAATGAGCCTGACTTTATGGTGTTTGGTCACATTCACGCTGACAGGGGCTATGCTATCCCTCTTAAGCCCATTTCACAAGGTAAGTAATGGCCGCCCAAGGCTCATTCATCTCCAGTAAGTGGTGAGCAGGCAGGTGGAGAACCACAGGCTGTCTGGAAACTATAGAGCCACGAGTGTTCGTTCTAAAACTGTCATGTTTATGTTCAATCGCTGCTCTCCCACACAGCTACTTGGCCAGAGTTTAATCATACAGAAGTTTCTTTACTTAACCTATGAAATCACAGTTAGTCAGAAGAAGTCTAATAACATATAATAACAACAGACTGTGCTATATTATTAAATATTACAAGAGCAGTAAGAGAGAATGCTGGAATCAATTCAGAACTTTTTTCACATGATCTTATCAAGTAATTAAAAGTACATACTTCATTTCATTCTGTTAATCATGTGTTAATCAGGCTGCTGCCGTTGTGTAAAATTGCATGTCAGTTCACACGAAATCGCACCACAAGTAAAAAAAATGAAGAACTGTGGTGCCACAAGTGTGTTTTACATACACTATTATCAAGGTTTCTGGAACAGTCTACAATAGTGCAGTTTTAGTTTTGTTGTCATGCTAAGTAAACAAACTAATAATGATTATTTTACCATTCACCCATGAAAGTTGCTTTCAATGTCTCAGTTACCCAGGCAAAAAAACGAGAAAACGAAAGAAAGAAAAGACCAGAGGAGAAAAAACAAGGTGTAAATAGGCAGACGTTGCATTCAGACATGTGCACGGTAGAATATTGGCAGTGACAGTACGTGACTGCCTGCTAACTGATAAGACTGTATTAACAATGCCCGCCCCACTAAATGCTGGGTAGGATTTTCTGTAGAGTGCAAAAATACAAGAGGATTATGGACTGCATAGACAAAACGAGGTGTCCCAGAGATGACATTAACATCAAAGTGGTGGAAAGCACAAATTAATGCCGGTGTGACTTTCAATCACTAAACTGACTACTACTGCACTTTTCTTAAGAGCCTCTGTGCCATCTCATCCAGCAGCATCAACATTTCATTGGTATTAAGTTACATACAAAGGTTTGTAAAGCTGAGAGAGGAATGTACAGTCAAACGTTCAGAAAATGGGCAATTGTAAATATCAGTTTATTTCCCTACAGGTAAAATCTACACACACAAATTACTGGACTTCAAACTTAGTTATGTATGTAGTTTACAAAAACATGAATTTGATCTTTTCTTTCAGGAAGGAATCTACCAAAAATTCTTATTAATCTGACAAAGATAAGATTTTAGTCTTAACGCAAAGTCATGCATGTTAGGTTAGAACATCCATGTCTGCACAGATGTGAGATGAGGCTCCTCGGAAAAAGACTCACATTTGTAAGGTATATTTGAAAGTGTTAAGGAACAATAGTTCAAATGAAAAAATAACAAAAATTAGAGGGTATCAAATTTAGATTTTTTTTTAAAAGGTGGGTACAAAATTGTATCAGATGATCAAGTCTGACCTTTATATACAAACCACAAGGGTACAAAAAAGCATCCCATGTCAAGAGCAGAATAACAGCACCTGTGAGATTTTTCCATGTGACTGACTTGTGAATTTAGTAAATGTATCACTACCTCAAAGAAAATTTGCTATATGCAGACAGAATTAGTCTTACGTCTGTTTAGGAGATGGTTCAGTGGAGGGTTTTACAAATGCTCAAACGTCTTCAGAAATTTCCAGTTCATCAGTCATATCACTGGCGAAGCTGCATGAAACCACAGATTGCATATTGCTTACCATCTTTATCCAGCCTCGCCTTGAAGTCATAACATAGGGATAAATCCCAGCTTTCACTTTAATCAGTTTTTTCTATATCAAATAGTTTTTGGGCCCACCGAGTGTCTGGTGTACTCTTACTAAGCTTGTGGGGCCAGGCCAGTCAGCATTGGTAAACATAGCATTCTGCTTTCATTACACTGGTATTTTGTGAAGACATTTCTTATTTGCTTTGTTCTAACTTCATGTAGCCAGACAAATAACTGCTCTTTTCATCGTGCTCCTGTGAGCCAGATAGCTTTCTTTCTGTTCTTCCTAGTTATTTTATCATTAGGTAAAAAAAAAGTTTGATGTGGAATCTCAATACATCTCTTCGTTCTCTCAAATAACCTCCATATATAAGAGCTTCTAATAAACATTGTAACATCTGCTGCATAATTCAGAGGTTCTAAAACTTTTTCTGCTCCAGACCAAAATGAAAAATGTAACAGTATCCCCTGAGTCCCATGGAGCCTCATTATTCAATGCCACTATTGTCACACAGGAACCATAGCAGAGGTAAGACCAGGAAATATTACAGTTTCCAGTATATATTTTTAAAAAAACAATATATGTATATGTGACATGTTCTATTTGTTTTAAATCTGTGTGGCCAGTGCCAGTCACCAGGGGCAACCATTCTCTCTGTCGAGTATGAAAGGGCAATAATGCATGACCCAGAAAAATGATCTTCACTAGCAACTACTATTCTAGTGGTGTTGCTTAACCACGGCCAATTGCAAGCAAATCGTCACATCTCTCCAGCAGGCAATGTGTCTTAACGCATGTGTCCTTTGGACTTAATCCCAAGCATATCAGACATAATACAGTCAGCTAGTGTTTGCATGTTGTGCAGAGATAATATTAGAAAAAAACTTAAAAGAAAATAACACCCTTGGACTAACAGTGATGAGCAGGAATTTCACATGGGAACATGTTTCCATTTGGCTCATTAAAATCGTGCAAATTAAAATTAGTCAACTGTTTGAATTTGTGAAGGAAAAAAAAACTTAAATCAATAAAATAAATATCTCAAGGCCTTTTAATCTGTATAAAGTGCATCATAGCTGCCTTTGGGGGCAAACGAAGCCCCCTTCTATCTTTTATCTTTCATTTCCAAAGGACAGAGATATTGGTCACCTACTGTGAAAGGAAAAGAATGACTGAAGGCTTATTTACCCTTCCAAGCACTGTCAGTAGCAACCTATCTCTACTACCAGAGCATATTAGAAGCTTATAACAGTTCATTGAAATGTGTTTAAGTAGCCCCTTCAGCTGTAACAGATGTGCTTCACTCTCCTTGGTCTCATCCACAAACACACACGCACACACACACACAGAGTATATCTCCCACTGCATCATGGATAGATTGGGCACTATTTCGTAATGATCTTTTCCCCTGGGATTCTATAGAAAACCATTTAGTTAGCAGTGCCGCTCCTCAATAAAGCCTGAAGCGGTCTTGTAATTGCTTCAGCAGGCCTCAGCAGCAACGTTTGATTTTGCTAAGCAGAAACTGCTGCATAAAAATGGCCCATCACGCATCTGTGCTGTATTTAACCTCCACTGAAACCACTGTGCTTCTTTTAACCTCTCCAGTCTTAAATCCTCATAAGTCTAATGGGGTCAATGAAAACACGAGAATGTCAGTCAAGTGTTTCCTCAGTCATCAGCAACTACTGTAGAAATTATAACTACAGGCATTAGTTCTTTGTTAACGATGACAGAAACATGAAAATCCAAGCCATAGTCCAGTTCTTCTCTCTCTAACAAGTCTTGCAAAGCTTTATTTGTAACATAATTTATTATTACACCAAAAATCATTTTGTATTTCTGTGATCTTTGACTTCAGTGAAATCCAGCCCACACCATTTATGGACATGGTTTTGTCCAACATGGTTAGATTCATATGTGGATCTTTTTGGTCATGAAATCATACTAAGAATGAAACCTCATAAGATATATACATAGACAGTAAATGCACGATTCAAACCAGAGCAGGCTTGGCAGGAACATGATATTGGCATGTTAGCTTTTTCAGTCTGGCATCTAAAGCCTACAGAGTTACTTTTATCAGTTGGATTGCAGTCTGTTCAGTCACGATTTGTAACAATGGCCTAACATGCCGCGACAACAACCTTCTGCTTAACGTCAGCAAAACCAAGGAGCTCATCGCGGATTACAGGAGACTACAGAGAGGAGGCCACACCCCCATCCACATCGAAGGAGCAGAGGTGGAGAGAGTCAGCTGCTTCAGATTCCTGGGCATCAACATCAGCGAGGATCTGAGCTGGTCACACCATGTTGGTGTGATCACAAAAGCAGCAAGACAGCGGCTCTTCTTCCTGGGGCGCCTGAGAAGATTCGGCATGAACCCCAGAATACTTACAAATGTCTATCGATGCACCATTGAAAGTATTCTGACTGGCTGCATCACCACTTGGTACGGCAGCTCTGGACCGCAAAGCTCTGCAAAGGGTGGTGAGATCAGCACAGCGCATCACAGGGACTGAACTGCCAGCCACGCCGGATCTCTACAGACAGCGCTGCATGAGGAAGACACAGCGGATCCTCTGATCCCAGCCACCCCAGCCAAAGACTTTTCACACTCCTGCAGTCCGGCAGGCGGTTCAGGAGCATCCAGACCTGCACTACCAGACACAGGGACAGTTTTTACCCACAAGCCATCAGACTTTTGAACTGACATTCCATACACACCACTACACACTCACTACAATTACAGGACTCTGCACACTGTCACTTCAACAAATGAAACTTGAACATCGCCTGAAGCGTGCACTGATAAGAAGACATAAATTTTGTTGTTGTTTTTTTTTTTGTTTGTTGACAATTGGTAAATGATCAGCCAGCTCTCACGCTGATGCCAGACAACACAGCCATATTTTTCACTTAAAATGATACATATTTTTAATAAAACATTGCAGCGAATACGTCGGACTCTTGAGGATGTCTCAGTGCTATGGATAAATGTTCCTCTTCAGTGGTGAATAAATGAATTCTGTTTGAAGGCCTGGTCCATTACACTGATCCTCTCCAGTAGGACAAAGCCTCCTGAGAGTTCAAATTGCAAGCACATAATGCTAAACAAGAATTCTAAGCATCTATCCACTATTCTTACCTCATAAAATAATCATGAACATTGACATGCTACAAGATATATGACTCTTATTAGAAATTCTGATGAGCTTCTTTATAAGTGGTGTATTTCTTTGTATCATTTCTTTGTACTGCATTGCTAAAGAGGTGATACCCAAGGGGAACGTCTGTTATTTACTCTTTACTGTGATTAGTTGTATAAAGCAGATGTACCATTATAATGATGGGAGCAGTATATCATCAAAGGTGTTCATGCAACTGTGTAACCAACACTTTGTCTTTTGTGAGTGTATCACAGAATAGGCCTGAATAAAGCCTACATGTAACTTTTGCTAAGATTTAACATATTAACAGGTAGCTTGGTTGAAACTGATTGTTGGATAATTTAAATGACCACACTGGTAACCCACTTGATTGCGTTAGAATGCACTTTAAGCGCTCTACTTAGGATACCAAGTACCTTTTAAGCAGACGTCGACCTGTATGCTCCTGCCAAACTATAATTATCACAATGAGGCTAAGTGTTCATGAGGTAACACGCCTCTCTCAAGTGAGTCGAGCTGAACGGAAAGTTTCAAGTTAATTCCTGTATCTGCTTAGAATCAACATATTTATTGAACTTGTTCCTTTAGAGCAGTGGTTCCCAAACGTTTTTTGCTGGGCCCCCGTTTGTTTTACAAGAAAAATGTTCACGCCTCCGCGCACACGCACGCACACATCCTCCAACCGCACACGCCCATATTTTGCTCCATTGCGGTTTATTTCACACCTCAAACATTTAGTAAACAATTAAGCAAATACAAGAAATCTGCAATAAATTACAGGTAGTAAGAAAATAAACTACTAACTCTTTTACGCTACGTCCGCACCTATACGGGTAGTTTTGAAAACGCAGCTGTTTCGTCCACATGTAAACGGCGTTTCGAATCACAGAAAACTGAGATTTTCTAAAACTCCTTTTTTGCGTTTACGTGTGGACGAGGAATACAGAGTTCGTCACGCAACGTCAAAGGTATGTGCCTTTTTTCACGTCAGGCTGTGCGCCACGTTATTGTTTACATGAGATGAATAGCAGAATGGCAGATAGAAACGAAATACTGTTAATCTGACTATCTGCAGGTTTTACATGCTTACATACACACACACAGTTACTGTCCCTCCATTTACAAAGGCAGAGGTGTCACGGTGTGATAATTTTACGTGTCGTTGTTTTTTTTCCTGTGTAATAATATTCAACATTGCTGTCAATACATTTTTCAGAAAATGCCTCTCTGTGCAAAATGGGTTTAAAAACCTAAACAGCTGTAGGATCCTGTTAGTCCGTGATTTAGACAGGAGGAAC
The DNA here is from genome assembly GCF_057382185.1 of Mchenga conophoros. NCBI lineage: Eukaryota > Metazoa > Chordata > Actinopteri > Cichliformes > Cichlidae > Mchenga > Mchenga conophoros. The sequence continues at coordinate 33,346,362 of NC_140543.1, forward strand.
AAATCGTGGCAGGATCAGCCTGATATTATTTGTATCCCGCTGTAACTTTACTGTATAAAGAACAAACATCTCCAAAATGTCAGGAGTAGTTAGTCATTACAAGAAGTGTTTGTGAACTAAAACTCACGAATGTGGGATACTGTTTGTCCGTGATTTAAACAGCCCAGCGCTGCTCCCGACGAAGGGAAAACCAATCCTGCAGGGAGACCTACCTCGGCACTTGTGCAGGTGAAACCAAAGACAAGATAAGCTTCACCATATTTTCTAGTCTTTGGCTTAGAATGAAGTTGGTTTGGAAACATATTCAGCGATGCTTCATCTCCTGCTTTGCGTTTCTGTAGGCACCCCGTGCTGGCAGTGTCCAAGTGCTTTGTTTTTTTCCCCCCCTTTTCATCCCGTGCCCCCCCCCCCCCCCCCCCCCCCCCCCCGGGCACACTTTGGGAAGGTCTGCTTAAGAGGATGTGAAAGATTTCTAAGGAAAGTTTTTTTGTATTCAAGGTTTGTTTTTATGCCTAAGATCAGTTGGTCTGAAACTAGGAGAAAAAAGTGAGTCTGGTACATTTTCTGTTAGCTCCGAATCTTAATATGTAATATGTAATGAACCAGACATGAAAAACATGAATTCATAGGCAGGTGAATCTTGGGCAAGCTGTGGCAACCCCATTATCAGCATTATATTAGCTTTGTAATTATCTTGCTTGGTTTGAAGATGTTCATGGAATATTCTTGTTAACCAGATTGTGATACAGCAGTTTCATGTCAACATTAATCAACACAAAACTTGCAATATTTGGTATACAGACCAGTTTCAACCTGTGGCAGCTGCTTGACTGATTTGTTGCTTTTTATCATGCAAAATATTATATTATGTCTTAGGGCTGTGTGATATGACGAAATATATCGGATGATGATATGAAAACATTTATCGTTTCATATTATCGTTTGTTTCATGGTGTTGCAAAATACACTGTTTATGGCAATATTTTTTTCTCTTCTACCACCTACGCAAGAATTTACAGAAAGTGCACTATTTTCTCACATATGTCGTTATTGGGATAAGAAATGTTTTATATCGGGATATGAGATTTTATCGCACAGCCCTATTATGTCTGATTTCTGTATTTCTATATCTTATTTGTGTCCAATTTCTTCTGTACTTGTTCTTCTTTTACTTTGGTTTTCTTTTTCATTTCTGTGCCCTTCCTTTCAGTTTCAGTTGTTGCTTTGAAATTCTAGTTTTGTATGCTACATATTGGTTTTTGTAACCCTTGACTTTTTTCTGTGGAGCATATTTTCGAAAAGCACTAAACAAATAAATATTTTCTTTCATATGGATTTCAGAAAGGTGGAGTGGGAGTTTACATTTCTGTTCACGAACTTTGGAATTTGCACAGCACATTCAGTCTTTGGCTCTGTATTTTTTGCAGCTATGTATCTATCTGTTGATCCTGCTTATTAAGCTCTGACTGACTGCATTTTTCATTTTCTTTGTTTTTATTATCATTGGATAACGACTGTATGGCAGCACAAAAATAGACAGCGCACATGTCTTGATATGCTGCTATATCCAGATAAATCCATTGTTTATACAGTTTACTTAGAAAAGCTCTCCCAGTAGACAGAGGTTGACATCAGCAGCAGTTTTCAAAATTGTCAATATTATTATCAATATCTCATTATCCTATCCAAATGGAAGTGGAAGAAACCCATCTTTTCTTGAGCATGTCAACTGAACACCAGAGTTCAACTGATTTTTTTATGCTTTTACGCTAAGCAGACTGAGCGAAATACCATAGGTCAAAAGTAAAATCACGTATTAACCAAGAAAGTGTGAAAATGTGCCCAGCCTTACAAGAAGTGCAGTATCAAGGTTAAATTGTTTATTCCCAACCAGCTCATGCTAAACAACCTTGTCTCTATGTATGATTTCTTCCCTACGATATCAGAATTCATGGGCACCACACTCACATGGCCTCAGATAGTCTCTGGGAACTTTTAATGTGATGGCACCCATGAGACATAATGATACCCAAGGTGTTCTTTCCTGTGATTATAAGTATGACAGCCACAAGGTTAGATGCATGAAAACTGCACCAAATGGTGCCATCGTTTTTGGAGAGTAAGGCCACAACTATAGAGCGAGCCTAGACTTTAAAATTAGTTCTCAATGATGCTCAACCTTTTTTTTTTACATGTGTGAGTGCACTATTTAAGCCACTTTTTACCTCTCTCATGTATGAAATTTAGATGGAACAAAGTGGGAGGATGGGTGGTAAGAAGTAAAGGTTAACAGAAGGGATCAATAGCAACACATCTGCTGACATATCTCCAAACATATCCAACCACTGTTTTAAAAATCACTCACAACACATTCAAAGGCCAACACTCATTGACTTTCTACTTTATGTAGGTGAGTGTATATGTGTGTGTGTGTGTCTGTGCATGTGTGTTTGTGCATTTTTAATTGCTGCAGCGTGTCCTTTGAGAGTTCCCCACCACTTCTCAAACAATTAGTTTAATGGAGCATTGCACCAGTATCTGGGTTAGCAAAGTCAATACATTGACATTCGACAGACATGAAGTGTCAGCACAGCCATTTATACAGCCGTGGAAACTCTACCACACACGTTAGATTAAACACATCCAACTTAGTGTAAAGCAAAATCTGCCTTTATAGGTACCGTGGTGAGGTGTTATTACTGGGAGGTTGTGACCTTTGGAAGTTATGAGACATGACCATTCAAAACAAAAGTTATTATTAAATAATGTGCCATGTATGTCTTTTACAAACATTACACTGTTTTTCAGACATCTACTCTTGGTAACAATGGTAACTGATGGCATTTCAGCTTTCAAAGTTGTCTAATATGCATTTATACATAGTAGTATACTTACTGAATCTATTTTATAGTTTTAAAAACATTCATGGATGACCACTTGAAGCATTTGTAGTTTGGTTTTTGGAGTTTTTTGAGTGTTTTTTGAGTGTTGAGAAATAGCAAGAGCAAAATAATGATACAGGGAAAAGGTTTCACATTTGCAAACCTGTCTTAAAGGAGAAAATAGTCAGGAAAGTTACTAATCAATGTTAGATAAAAAGGTCTACAACAAATCCCAAAAAATCCATCATGTTTACTTTGTCTGTAGTTAAAAATGACCCTTTAAGCATGTTTTTCTTTTTCTTTTCTAATTACTGCAGAGGCCGAGCTACACATCAAAGAACTATGCATGGCAAATGTTTCTTTAACTGAGTGCTCTGTACTGTCTGAGCTAAGAGAGATTAGCCCAAAGCAACCTGATACACTGTCAAGAGATGACATCTGTGAAAATGCACCTTATCTAACCTTTCTTTCCACTGACTCTAGAAATGACTGCTTACTGCAGGTCTGCACTGCAGTATTCATGTCAGCAACACTTGCAGTGTTTGCTAGTTTGCTTATAGTCCATCTCAACCTTAAAGCTACTGGGCAAAAAGAGAGACTTTTACATTTTCTTTAATCTTGCCATTCAAATTGTTATGCTCTTATTTCTACAAGCACTTTAGAAACTGACATGCAAGCAAGATTCCCTTTATTCATTCACCATGGCAAGTGTGGTTCTTTGCCTTACACGTCTTAAGTGCGGGTTCACATGAGGTGTGTGCGCAAGTTATTGTTACGGTCTTATTGCTCTCAGCCCTCAGGTCACGATGTGCATTCACTCAGTCCTGCTGCTGCTGCTGCAGCACATGATGATGTTTCTGAGGTCTGTTCTTTTCACATCTGTCTCTTTCTATTTGCCTATCTCAGGAGCACTTTAGGTATTAAGCAAAGAAGATTTAAAGAAGTAAAACCAAACCGATTTTGGAGATGCTGAGTATCACATACCTAAAGATTGATTCCGATGATATACCCTAGTAAATTATTTTGAGTCTACCTAGTTTTTTGCTATTGTGGATATTTTGAACCCTTTTCTGGGACAGGCTATGTTCATTTGGATCCTGGAGCTCCTTTTCTGTCAGCTTTGCTAACGCCTCTGGCCCTCATTATGGTCACTTTGTAACTTTTCAGTCCAGGTTCATTATGCGACATATGTGGTCCTTGGTAGTAGGAGAAAATGCACTGAAGATCTTGTAATGTTGGAGTCAAGACTGTATGATATGGACAAAAGCAACAGACACTGCGTGTCAGGAACAAATCAAATATAAAAATATCGAGAGCATTAATCTTGATTAACGATGGTTCCTTTTTTTGTCCTCTTAGTCCTCGTCTGACAACTTTAACAAGACCTGTGAGTAATATTTAGGACACAAATCGGTGAAATAGGAAAAGTTCTCACTACTTTCAGGTGGAAGAGTGGAATCGGTGCTAGGAAACTTCTTAGCAGCCATCTCAAGACCAGCTCTCTCAACACAAATAACATGAAAAATAATTTATGACTGTGTGATGGTTCAAGGTGAGACATTATAATCTGATCATGATAGATAGTCAGCATAATCACCACTCTTTCCACTCTTTAGTCATTCTTTTTCAGTGGGTGAAGGCCTGAATGTCAGTGGATGAATGTCTGGCTCTTTCAGTCAAAGGCGAGTTTTTCTCCCCACTGTTGCCACACACAGGTAATCGTTTTTCTTTACAGAAACAGGAAGGTCTGAACTAAAGAAAAAAACTGCCATGACATGACCTTAAAGACTAGAGAGGCTCTTAAATTAGTTGACTTTTACAGCCCTTTCTTATAAGCCTAATAGTGTGTGAGCGTGTGTGTGCGCACACTTCTACATTCACCAGCTGATTTGCTGTATCCTGCTAACATCAGGGCTTCTAATCTTGCAGGAACTCCTGTGATATGTAATCAGAACAGCAATGGATGATGTGAGCCAGCCTCTCTTTTCTGTGTAAGTCCTGAACTATCGGCAGTCTCTGTAATGCTTCACACACCACATGACAGTTCAGGACCCCATAGATGGCTGCAAATATCAAACATGTTTGATATTCGTAGAGCGGTTCGCGAATTGATTGTTGTGGTTAAGATTGAATCTGGACTGTAAATGTTTCAGAAATGTTAAGGCCAAGTTATCATCTGCCTGGCTGCTGTTATAGCCCTCTCTCTCTCACTCCAAGTCTCTCTACTTCTGTGCCGCTCCTTTCATCCCCCATCCCGCTTTTTCCATCTAAAGTCAAAGTCATTTCACATAAATAAACCGATGATGTCTGGAATTTAATGAGTCCTTTCCCACACCCCTGTTTTAAAGGGTATTAAAAATCATGTAGCTTCATGAACAGCTGTTCAAAATGCTCTCCTGCTTTCATAATAATTTTTTTTTAAAGAAAGAAAATCACATTAAAGCCTGTTAAAGCCTGCTTGAGTCCAGCTTTATACTGATGAAACATTCAAAGGAATTGTTTGACATTTTGAGGAGATGGACTTACTTCACTTCTTTGAGTATGATATAAGGTTGATGCTACATTCATCGCTGCAGGTCATATTTAAGGCTAGAGCCCACTGCTTGTAAGGAAAAAGCTGACCTGCGTTCGTCCAAAAGAAAAGTTTAATTAAATTAAATTGAATTAAATTAGATAAAATCTGTCAGGCCCAACAGGCTAAAAAACAATTTTGATAACATTAAGAGAAGCTAGCTAATTTATAGAGAATTTGACTTTTATGCTTATAGTTAAAATCCAAACAATGTTGTTTATGTAACATTTATAATTCCCTTTATAATTATAATGGCCTCTACAATCAATATTAAATGAAAAGTCGTGCTTTGCATTATTAGTATTCAGGTTTTTATTGAGTAAATAAAATAGCAAAATTGCTTTGATTCACTTAATCTAGTGTCCTTCATTTTAATCATGTGATAATAAATCTGGTTCTTATTATAATTACTTTCATTATATCAGTTACTGCCAGGCCTGTAGCACTTTTTTCAAATGTTTCATTCGATCTTTAGTGGTGAACAAAAGTCTGTCGTAGATACAAACTTTGGTTACATGAGGGGCATTATGTCATGTTCAGCGACAATTAAAGTCAAACAGGCAACATTTCTTTTGCAGGGGGTTGATGAAAATCACATACTATATAAACAAACTCAAAGAATTGGGATTGACAATAAATCTTTAAAGTTATTTAAAAAACATAGATGTTAACAATGTTTGTACAAAGTTTCATTCAGATTCAGATGCCTGGTACTTGAAGACATCTATGCAGACATATGCTGCAATTACATTAAGATTATTATTAGTAGTAGTGGTAGTAGTAGTATTTTCTTAATTTCAGCATCTTTTTACAGCAAAATAATATCATTAGTAAAGTACAGGGTGGTTCATTTATATGGATACACCCTGTAGTTTTTCCTGAGCATCCTGCTTCCAAGATTTATGTCATATGTTTATGTCATCCCCTTGAGTAATGAAGCCCATTACTAATTACCCGTTATTGTTGTGTTTTTGAATTTAATCCGTATTAGATGCAAATTGCTCTAATTTAGCCTCAGTCCATTTATATCTTGGGTTTTCTCTGTGAGTAGGAAGGATCATATTAGACATAACATTAAATCCATCAGTCTGTTTCTGTGGATTGCATTTCTTTGCTCACTTTGAATGTTACTTTAAATATGCACTCACATCAACATTTGTGATGTTCTCAAATTATGTAGAGGACAAGGCAATGGAAATAGTAGCAATGTCATCCCAAGAGCCCTGCTGCTTTCATGGCTTAATATTTTGCAAGCACCACAATCACAGAAAACGGTTAACTCCCCCACTCACCGTGTTATGTGTTACATTAACCTGAATGTTACTGCATGACATACTACTCACAAAGTGTCCACGACATAATGACATCCATTATATAGAATGCAAAAATTCAGTTCAGAGAATCTAATTGTTATGCAGCGGACTTTGTTTTATTTCTTTTTTATCTTTTTAGTTTCAAATAGTTGTACAGCACTTTGTTTGAAAGCGCTTTATAAATAAAGTTATTATTATTATTATTATTATTAAGTGATATTATTTCAAAGCAAGTATCTGAAGGAAAACGTCTTTTATTTGCTAAAAGAAATCTCATTAATTTAGGAAACAAGCAACATTGGAAATTGGAAGGTGTTTTTCAGAGAGAAGCAAAAAAATATAGATTAGAAAGAGAAGTGATTGCATTGGTGCAGTGATTAATAGACCTCCCACAGAAAAACGCCCTCTTTGGTCATTTGTGCAAGCAGGTTATTCACCCTATAGTTACATTTCAAAATTAGGTGACCTCAAGCGGAGCTCTTGCATCGGTAATCTAGAATGAAAATCTTTCAAATATTTGTTTAATCCTGTCAAACCATGAAATCAAACAACAATCTTTTACTAAACTTACCAAATCAGGTTTGGTGTATAAACCTAGCAAACAGCAAGTTTAATGGCTCAGAAATGGTCCAAGGTGTTCTGTGCTGCATCTAAAATTAGGAAGGAATGCACTAGTCACTAATGGTGTAATCTTCTAATCTGCCTGTCTCTTTAGCTTTGGGGATGTATGAGGCTTACAGGGCCCCACCACTATTTTTGGATCAATAACACATGTATTGGCTTCTCTACTGGGGTTGCACTTTGTGGATCGATGCAACAATAGTTCTGCATGGTGCTTTGAATTAATTACACACAGCCTAGTATGCATGACTCACCTAATTCCTACAGTAGAGATTACAGGCTGGAAATGTTTCTTTAGGGAAGTCATTTATTTTTGTGGTCTGTAAATGTTGCTCAATACTGCCTGTCAGGATTTGTATGTGTGGAGTGTACGCTCTTCGCTTTGTGCTCTCTTGGTGCAGCAGAAAGTTTTGAAAAATTCCTTTTCCTATCAGCACAATGGTGAAGGAAATACTATTGCATTCCTGCTCATGGGGCCTTATCCGACATCAGTTTTTTGGCATTGTAGACAAGTGGATAGGAGAAATTGATCACCCAAACTATTCTCAGTTTTAAGCAGCTTCGTGGGGAGGTAAAAGGGGGGTTTATATAACTACTTATTTACCACTATGCCAACACTGGAACCTCCCCAGGCTCTTTTGAATTGCCACAGCGATTTGACAAATCATTTTCTCCCAAGTGATATTGCTCCAAAGTGGTTGTGTGCATGCACCATCATTCTACTATAATAACACAGAGCGGAGCTGAACTCACCAGAGATGAGATGAGAAAAACAGATTGGGACATACTGAGCATGGTGATGGCTTCACAGATAAAATGCATGTGATGTTGAAGAGGGAGGCACAACTAAGTGAAATCATATTGGTCAGATGTTCTTGAAATACGCTCCATCTTTGATATGTGACCAAAAGTCCAGTTTTGGGATGTAAAAGCATGTTATCCTAAAAGTATTTTAGTGCTTGATCATATGCAAGAACTGCATTCATCAAATCGTTTTCAAATACCAGAACGTCTCCGAGCAGTTGCTTGAATTAATTTCAATAGCTGCATACTGACGAGGTTCATTAGTACAGTCACAAAGATCGTACTAATGAAAAGTGTAACAGAGCTAACTGATCAGCTCCATGTTCTGGACAGCTTTATTCACAAAAAGGCTACCACACCACAAAGACCGCAGCCGTGCTGATGCAAAACAGAAAGCAGCAGTAGAGTAGAAAAAAAATGATGCTGAATTTTATGACTTTTTAGGCTATCGCCCACAATCAATTCCTAATCCAACATCTAGAATAAAGTGTTTGCACAAGAGCCCATCCCTGCTGATATTTGGAGACAGGCAGGGTACAAAAAGAACCACAAAACCACTGACAGTCGTTCATGCTCATATTCACACCTAAGGCCCATCAGCTAGCTTTTACTTGTGTTTGCTCTCATTCCTTTGCATTAAAAGCAGTTACTAACTATAATATCCATCCATCCATCCATTCGCTTCCACTTATCTTTTTCAGGGTCGCGGGGGGCGCTGGAGCCTATCCCAGCTGTCATAGGGCGAGAGGCAGGGTACACCCTGGACAGGTCGCCAGTCTGTCGCAGGGCCAACACACAAGGACAGACAACCATTCACACTCACATTCACTCGCACATTCAAACCTAGTGGCAATTTGGATTATCCAATTAACCTATCCCCACAAGCTGCATGTCTTTGGACGGTGGGAGGAAGCCGGAGTACCCGGAGGGAACCCACGCAAACACGGGGAGAACATGCAAACTCCACACAGAAAGACCCCGGCCTGATGGTGGAATTGAACTCAGGACCTTCTTGCTGTGCGACAACAGTGCTAACCACCGTGCCACCGTGCTGCCCCTAATTATAATATAAGAAACAAAAACTCTCAGCACCATAGTGAATGACTACTACTGAATGAATGAATGAATGAATGAATGAATGAACATTCAACAGATAATGAGTAATCAAATCTTATTTAATACTTAATGATAACTTAAATACTTTTTTAATGACTTAAAAAAATCAGGAACTACTTGATAACTTATGAACAGTCAATGAATACTTTTCCAATTAATTGCGTTAGTAGAGAACTGGCTGTGTGTGTCATTATGTAACAGTCGGTTCATGGGCACTACTTAAGGAATCATACTGACCACTTTCTTTGTGGTTCCTGATTAACTTAAAGTCAGCCAGGGAACAGCACAGGAGAAATAAAAGTAAAAAGTAAAGTGCATAGTGCTGAATGTGTACTAAATTATTTATCGTGATGTGTGTTTTAGTACTCACAAAGAAACTTTGTCAGAGACTCTGACTTCTCCTCCATTTGTAAATGTACAAACTACTTTTGTGTCTCACCTTTTAAAAATAATTTCTGTTGTACTTCAAGGAGCTTTTTAGAAACAAAGGAAAAGAACAAATTCTTTACAAAACCACTAAAAACAGCCTTGAAACTTTGTGTATTTCTTTGGATCAGAATGCAAACAGAGTTAAGTTTTGGAGAACGACAGTTACTCACTTACAGCCACAACTCCAAAAATATGTCTTCGGTCATCCCATAATCCACGACACCATTCCTAACAACACACTCTGGAGCAGCATGTGACATACCACATACATACACAGTAAGACAAAGTACATTAGATTCTGCCTCGACTTTCACGTCACTCCCATCTTGTGGGGAAGTCACTAGAGAGGCCTGTGAAACATTTGAAGGTAGACATATAATAAGCAACAGAGAGCGCTTTGCTGAAAGTTTGCCCAAAAAGAGATGGCTGAGATAGAAGGTTAGCAGATTTTACATTTACCACGGGGGCTAGTCCCAAATAAATAGTTTTACCAAGAGTGTGCAGGAAGAGAGGAATAGATTTAACAGTACAAAAACATCACTTTTGGAGCAATACGAATGTGCATTTCTGAAATTAGTTTCGAGATTGGTTTCTTTGTACACTCAAGGGAAATGAATCTTGCTCAGCACAAACAGTACTTGACCTCATAAGGGTTGGGGTCAAAATAAATAGTGGAACCAAGGATTTGAACACCAAAAATAGAGGGGAAGGCACAGCCATTGCCCTTTTTTATTCTTTCAGAGTTATTCATCAATGCCATTGCCTTACTAACAACAAAAAACAATATTCTTCATTTGAATTGGGCCGCAAGTAAATGCTTCGAGTTGCTTCAGTTGACCACTTCTGTTGTACATATAGCTTCCAATCCTAAAAAGCCATTAATTTAAAGGCTTTTTTTCAGTCAAGCAGTAGAGAGGACAAGAATAAGGACAAAGATTAAGAAGAAAAGATTAAAAGTGAAGAAATAAAATTAAGACAGGAGAATGAGCAAAACACAGTGATCCCTATTTATATAGTACTATTGTGAGCCGGTGAATCTCCGTTGCCATGCTTCCTGTTACCTCTAAAATATACCAAAGAGGCTCCTCATGAAACTGCCTTGTACATCACAAGCGTGGTAAAGAAGAAAAAACATTATTTGCAACATGATGAAACCAAATGAAATAAATCTTTGATCATAAAACTAGATCTTTTGGTCTGAAGGAAAAAAAACAGTAATCAATAATAGTTACATATTCTTTACATTTTATAGTCTTTAGATCTAAGAATGAGTCTTTTTTAGAGACTAAAACACTAGCCTTACACAGTACATTCTGTGCATGTATTTTCAAGAGTATAAGGGGGAAATTACAATATGTAGTTTTTAGACCTCACTAATAATAATTGTTAACATGGACTTTGTGCACCCTGCCTTATAGTTGCAGATTTTCTACATTTCTTCTAAACTTTCTGCCCTTTATTAGAGTGTAATCTACCATGTGCAATGTCTAAAATGGTTTTAGATTTATCATTGGGTTAATGATGATATGCACTGCCATACTTTGTATAACGTTCTCATTAGTAGTATGTTTACATCATTAATGTGTATTGCAGTGTTGCATTTTCAAGCTGCCTTCTTGACAAGGTCTAACTTGGGAAATGCATGATTTTCCATGAGACTTTTACACGGTAGGATAAAGAAACAAAAAAGAAAATAGTTCCTCCTTTTTATCAATGTTACACAAAGCATAGTACACTCATAACTAATTTTGGATTCATACAAGCACAAATGCGTTTTAGATGTTTCTGGGAATCCAGCATGCTGTGGTGTTAAATAATTATGAGCAGGTGGGTTGGGTGCTGAACCAAAGAGCACAGTGGGTGCAAAGCAGCATTGTCATACCAACTACTGGCCCTCAGGGTGAGAGAGGAGAAAAGAGGCAAAAAAGAGAGGACACAGGCTAAGAGGGAAGATCAGGTTAAAAATATGAACTTGATAAAAAACAAACTTGCCTTAAATGGTGTTTAAAGAAAAACGTAAAGAGGTAAAATCATATGTCAGGCAGACCTGAGGGAATGTGATTGTCTTTTTCTTTTAAATTATTGCTCATAGGAGTTTTAGGTGAAAACACTGAGGTTTTCTGGCTACCATCACTTCTCTCAGTGTAGGAACGAGGTTGCGATGCTGGAGGCACAGTGCCCCTGGCAACGCTGCCATGCCAACTCCAATCATGTGTCCTGCATCGCTACAAAACAGCCGAGTCCCCGGGGAGGATCCAGCCAACTAGAAACAAACACCTCTCTGTTCCTGATGCTCAATGAGAAAAGCCCACAGAGAGAGCGAGGGTCACAGAGAAAGAGAGAGATATGAGTGCGATAAAGCGACAACAAAAGCTTAATTTGCTGATACCTGCTTCTCAAAAGCAGTGTTTGCAGACACAGACAGCCAGCTATAGTTGTTAGCGACACTGTACTTTATTTTAGCAGGCGCCCGTGTGCTCAGTGTGAGAGGTAATTGTGTGTAAGATGAGTTGATTCCACAGAATCTTTTTTGTTTTTTTTACTTGACTTTATCGCCAGAAGTTTGATGAAAGACTAAGCTTTTCCAGTAATAAAGACATCTCTTTTAGATGAAACAAAATCTCTGGATCAGTGCAATATGGTGAGCTGAAATTAAAGCAGTAGAAAAGTGGTGTAATTGCATATTGCTTCAAGTGACAAACCTAGTGTGAATTATCACCTGACTCTGCGGTTCTACTCAGCTTTTACTAAACTAATGCTCTGATCGGCCGTAGCAGCAGCTGTTTTAGATGCTGTCCAACATCAAACAGCTAAGAAATCTCCATTCTGTAGACTTGGAATCATCGCACCCATTTAATGGCACATACAGAACTAACAATATCAAAACGTCTCTTCGATGCATGAAAAGACCCGGATGTGGAGCTTTTTTGTAACCCTTTATATCGAGCGTGTTTCAAACTGTTCTTTTGTGTATCTGTCACCCCCCACCACACCCCATTATTTGTTCTTTCTGTAACCAGAATTAAAATAATTGAAAACAACCTTGATATACATTTGTAATCCCTCTTGCAGAGAAATGAGGGGAAACGAGGCCATAAAATACGTGTGATCAAAATGACACACACGTAGTAATCTTTTTTTTAAGCACAACTGAGTAAAACTTGACAAAGCACACCTCTCAGACTTTTATCAGTTTAGTGTTAAATGATGATGTATAAATATTAAACATAAAAACTGGCAGTGTTGAAAACTGGAAGACTTTTCCCCACAAATAAAAAGCTTGGCTAAAGTAGCATAAATGGCCACAGCTATAATGGAGCAGCCCTTTAATGAAAGCAGTTACTCTCCAGCAATGCTCGGAAGTACAGAGACCATGATTGCTTTTTAGACATAGTTAGACATGGATGTTAGGACAGAGAAATAGCCTCACTCCTTCTTCTGTGGCTGAGACGACATTTAGTGGGTGCACCGTGGGGCTGAAGTTTGAAATTAATTTCCTAAATTCACAAAAGTTTATAAAAAATGCATCAGAAGATAATGGAGGCAGCAACTTCATCCCGTCTTTGCGCTATCTGTCAGCTGTCTCGGTCTCGCTTACTCTCCTTTTATTCCTTTTCCCACTCCAGATCTCTCTCTTCTGTTTGGCTCTGACCGTCTCTCTCATTCCCTCTTTTCCACATAACTCGCTTTCCCCTCGCCTTCTGAATCTATATCCATGGGCATATTTGGAATCTTCTTTTGCGGCAGTAGAAGAGCAACATCATTTTCAGGCTCCTTTTGAGCCTCCTGGCTCCATCTGCTTTCCTCTCTATCAACTGAAAAAATAGCAAGAAGAGGTGGAAAAGCTCTGCTGAGGACATTTAATATGCCGCCTACATGTTCAAATGGGCTGAACATGAGTGTACGGCTTGAGTCTTTATGCAGCTTAATGTAATGACGAGCAAGCTAAAAACTGTTCTTAACCTTCCCACCTCTCTAACAGGAATATGTGCATTTGGCTTTGCCAATAGCAAGTATCAGAGTTTAAAACGCCAGTTACAAATCAACTGGGTGTTATGCATTAAAGTGCAGCCCGTAGGTCCTGTGCAAACCTGCGAGGGGTTAAAAGGGTTATCCATTTTTGTATAGCTAAAAGGCAAAGGCTATCTCTTCTAGCACATTAGGCAGCATCAGGCAGCTAAGATGTACTCTTCTGAGCACACATTATAGCCTGTGTTGTAGCGGTAGCTGTTAAAGTACATAAAAGTTGTTTATACGCTTATGTAATCAATGTTGAGGTTTACTGACAAGTGCCTAGGAGCTCCAAAAACACGTGACAAGCAGTGTGCACCCCCATACTCCTAACAACAGTTAATTTAAGTTTCTTCAAGCTATGGCTGACCATTCACTGAAAATTAGTTGAAAAATCATAAATGTCTGAATTATACATTATACAATGGTCTGGAAATTTCACTGCAGCAGAGTGCATGATGATACACCCTGTTTCTGAGACTGACATGTGAAAACGCCCCGGTAGTGTAGAATGGACATATCCCCATGGCTAACAGTTCAACATGATTCCTCATGGGAATGTGACAAAAGCAGCATCCATCCTTCTTTTGTTTTGCCTCCTATTTGTATCACAGTTGCTTCAGTTTAAGCGTAGTTGCCTAGACCTCCCTTTCTGAGAGGTCTAGGCAACTACTCTCTAGCTCTAGCTATTCTTGGGGGGGGGGGGCATTTTCAGGCCGAGTAAGAGACATAATCTCTCTCACGTTTCCTGGGTCAGCCCTGGGGTCTCCTCCCAGTTTGACATGCCCAAGAATTGCAGTTAGAAGGAGCCCAGGAGTCTTTCTAAACCACCTTTCAATGCAGAGGAGCAACGATTTTACCCCAACTTCCTCCTGAATAACTGAACTTCTCAAGTATGTCTGAGGCAGAGCCCAAACACACTTTGGAGGATGATTGCTTCTGCCCTTTGCATCTGCAACCTTTTTCTTTTGGTCACTACCCACAGCTTCTGGCCACTGGTGAGAGTCGGCATGCTGATAAACCAGTCAGTCAACGCTTTCACCTTCACGCTCAGGTCTCTTTACCACAAAACACTAATGCAGCGTCCACATCACGGGAGACAGTCCAGCAATTCACCTGTCAATCTCGGAGGCGCCATTGGTTTTTAATAAAAGCAGCAAAGGATTCACCTCAGTTCTTGCAAATCACATTTATTTCTGGTTGTTTCTGTTTATTTCTCACGCCACCAGTGGGCCTTGAGAAATAACTTGGAGCCATGTCTCTGTGAAACCAACACCACTTTCATGGGAGTCCCCTTGATTCTTTATTAGCTGGCCCACCTCATTGCCCAGTGCTCTCATAATCATCTACGACGACAGACAGGACATATTGCTCCTGACTTTTCTCTTATCACTCTTGCCTCACCACGATCGCTGTTGTTGGTCACCATTCAGTGACAGTAGTAATAATTTCAACAAGACAGACAGCTTCTATATCTATGCTTTTGCTGTCACCACTGATAAAAGGAGGTTGTTTCAAAGTTTCACATTTTCAATGACCTGATCAGCTATTTTCTGATTATTTCTAACACAAAAAATATCAGTGTAGTGCAACACAACCTGCTATCAGTCATCTAAATTTAATATACTCAACAGTGTGCTGATGAATCAGCATGACAGTCAACAAAGCTGTTCAAATAAGTCTTTACGCTGAGCACTGGAGACACTGGAGAGTGCATTGAAGAAATATGTATCCAATATATTAAGATATAAACACAGTGGTTTAAATTACACTGTAAAAGTGACTTGTTGTTTGCTTAGTTACAGTAGGTATAAAAATTTGTTTTTATCACTGAAAAGCCTGTGTGGTCTAGTAAAATCAGGCCATAACAACACACACACACACACACACACTTTTATTTTTTAGTATCACAACAATTCCGCCTGTGAGTTTAAAGAAATGCTTACCTGCAAAAAAGCATGTTTGATACAGTTATAGAGGACATTGGCATCAGTCACAACTAACATTAAATTCTCCCAAACTTTCTCTTTTTCAGTTTCCCTGCTGACGGCCATTGATGTGATCAACTAGTACATTATTATATTTATTTTTATGCTAAATAATGGTGTGAATCAAATAAAATCATTCTGACACCCTGGGCTTTTAGGTTATCACAGACAAATTCAAATTTTATTTGTCACGTACACAGTCATACACAGTACGATATGTAGTGAAATGCTTGGTGAGAAAGAATCTGCCCACGAGAACAGAGCAGCTCCTCAGAAATACTTTCTGCGCAGCGACGCGACGGAAAACAGTTTGTCTACTGTAAATCAATACAATTATAAATAAACAAAATAATGAGTAAACAAGCAGAAAATCCAGGCCATCTGGCTGCAGGTGTTCGGCGGGAGCAGTGCTGGGGGGAAGCCGAACCGCGTCAACTGATCTATAATTCCAGTATAGTTCTTATTTTTTAACAGGTGTCCTCACAAACAGAACAGATTGAGGCACGGCACAGAGTGGATGAGGACCACCCGACTT
Organism: Mchenga conophoros; assembly: GCF_057382185.1. Taxonomy (NCBI): domain Eukaryota; kingdom Metazoa; phylum Chordata; class Actinopteri; order Cichliformes; family Cichlidae; genus Mchenga; species Mchenga conophoros. Next base: position 33,362,633 of record NC_140543.1, read on the forward strand.
TTGGATCACTGCTGTGACTCTCCTGAAAAGTCCTCACACCAGCTGGTGGAAACGTGGTGCTCACTCTTCCCAGACAACTCCTTTTGTATAACATGTTTTAAATAAACAGCTCTGTATTATAAGGCTGCAGTATTCACCATTCACCAAGCTTAGATTCACATATTAACCACATGCTGCGTGAAAGAGCCCCGTCTATTTTCTTGTTGTGATTACAACAGCTAGTTACTGGGGTGGCTTCATCTATGTCACATCTGCACCTACAACCCCCCTCTAATCAACAATTTACCTAGCATGCCAGCTGTGGGAATATGAAATGAAGGCCAGGTTGAGCATCGGTAGAACAAAGGCCCCAAAAATATCCCAACACAAACCTCATTTGGAGGTGGCGTGCTAACCTCAGCACCTCTTTTGCCACTGACACAGTATGAGTTCATTTTTTCACAAATAATGCTAAATGATTTTTTTTTCAATGTGTAAAATATATGTTGTACATTCAGTAGTTAAAGGCTTACATCTAGTAACCATGGGCATGCCATGGGTATTTTGGGCTTTTGATGTTTTCTTTGAACCGTTTCCAGGGTGCAATAATTGCACATTCAAAGTGCTGTTAACTGAAACTCTCAAAATCTGGTCCAAAGCGGTGCCAATCCAAGTGAAGGAGGTCATCAGCCTGGACAATGAAAATAAACCTGTTAGCAAGATAGCAAAATATTTGGGATTGGCAAATTCAACAGTCTGATATATCCTTAAAAGAAGGAATGTACTTGGACCCTTTTTTTACCCCTCAGAAGAGTGCACATAGTTACCTTGAGGAGCCAAAAATAAGCCCTCTTTAAATTGTGCACTGGCTGCAGCTGAACTCACCAAACTCCTTGCGACACTGTGACTGCCAAATAGAATTAAAAGCAAAGGGTGGTCAAATATTGTTTTTTTTTTTGTTGACTGTGCTTAGTATGAAATGAAATACATTTTGAAAACATCGTATCTTTATGCTTGCTTTCATGCATTACTTCGCAAATACTTAAGTGGGCGTTGCTGTCATCAATTTGGTCCATCAACTCAACAGAAAAGTCCCAGTAATGATCAAACACCCCACACATTACATGTCACACATTCCAGCGGATTATGAATTCCCTCGTGTTTGACATACATTGCAAAGCACAGAAAGATTAGTGCACATAAGTCTGAATGTTTTGTTTTCGTTTTGATTTTTCGGTTTTCTTTTAAAAAATGTAACCATCCCTGAGTCCTGTCACGGATCACCTATCCCCTACAGAATTCAGTACCTCAACGTCCATACAGCCCCATTATATTTTCATGCTATTTAAGATGATAGGAAATTGTGTTTCGAAAAAGAATGTTGAATATTTCAGATGGCCCTTAGCAAAGCAGGAGAATTATTACATTGGATAGTCATTTCCAGTGGAGATGGGCATCAGCAGTATAACCTGGCTCATCAGGGAACGTTCTAAGCAGAAAACTGCTGACAAAGCTTTCGACAGAAATAGCTCATGACTTGCAATTTAGGCCGAACGGGAGTGGAGATCATTTTAGAATAACACAATGTGACTACCTCTATGGTTTCATGAGAGATGCCGAGCTGTACAGACTGATTAGATACTATACAATTGGCCTTCACAAATACACCTGACTTGATTTTGCCAAGTTACTTCCAACTCTCAAGGCGATATGTAAACAGTACACTGATGTATGGCACTGCAGGGGAGCGTCACAAGCATCATACAGAGGGTTTTTTAAGGTGCGTGATTTGTTCATGAAGGAAAAAATGGACCTTGAACCTTGAGCATACCTGTAGCTCCCATTCACAGACAGGCGCAGCAGCTTTTTTGATCTTGTAACATTAGTGCTTCAAGGTACTAATGTTTGGTTGGGGGGGGGGGGGGGGGGGGGGTCTTTTTGCATTCATATATTGGAGATGAAAGAGATACGGCTATCTAGAATGGGGTTGTTGTACACCAGGACAGACTTGAGTGATTTTCTCAACACAAAGGCAAAGCATCTGCTGCAATGAACAGTAAATAGTAAATACTGTGACAGGGATAACATGATACAGTACAGACAGTTCACAGTCCATGTGAATGCTGACGTGGCTCAGAGGATTGCATTAAAATTGGTGTAACACTTTGTGTCGGGATCGCTGACAATTTGTCATGGCATTTAGCATTAAGCCGAGCGTGTCACTCCTGTCATTTCTTGTTAATAGTGTGTTACAGTATTGGAAGATAGGAGGTAAGTGTTGGCTATATTTTCATTAGCTCTAATCCAATCAGGTCTGTCTGATATGCCTTGTCACGGAAATTAATTTATTTATTCTAAGATAGCCGGTTACCATATTTATGACACGACAGAGACTGCACTATGGTTGTTTTTCCAGCACAGCTGTGGAAATGATTTTCAAATAAAATCTTCATCAAACGGGGCGTATATTTCTATTTGTAATACCAAACCCTGTCTTTGCTTTACGTGCCCATTTTGCAGTGTACAACTTCCAGTCAGGAGGTGCAGCAGAGCTGGATGTCAGAGTGAAATAAAGAGTGTTTGTTCAAGCCATCACATATACTTAGAGTGGTGCTCAAAAACTGTGGGAGTTGATAGGTCCCTTGTTTGCCATCCGTCCTACATTACAGCAACAGCTGCCGCTGTAGCATATCCTTCCCAAAAGTCCTCTGGTGACAGCCAAGTCTCAGCTATTTGGGATTTCTTTTGCTTCAGGCAATTCTGATTCTGACACTGAGCTTACTTGTTTGGAGTTATGAGGTGTCAGCATGAACTACGTCATTGCAAGATAGAAGGTTCTGGGCAATGTGTGGGTGGAAACAGTAAAAAGTATCAATGAAGAATTTACTAAATTTGTATATGACTAACCTAGTTATCTACGCATCCCAGAAGCTTTGTTTTAAACCCATTGTATCAGCTGCCTTCGCCTTTTTGCCAATATTTCATAACCTTCTAAGCCCATATTGAAGATAAATTAAATCAAACTGGAAGGTAGTGTTTCCTATATTGCTTCCAGCCTGCAAACAAGACAAAACTCAATAAAAAATACCCCATGGAAAATGCAATACAAGATATTTGAGCATAACATCTTCAGGGCACTCACTCTCGGGATGGCAATTTAATGTATAGATTATCTTTGTGCTATTTCAGAATCATGTGTTGACATGAGTGTGTAGAGTTGTGTGGGACTGTACAGAGAAAGCCTGTGTAAGCTTGGACATGTTGATTATAACTCTTATATCTCTGCTGCTATTGGATTTATATTTCATCCATAACCTCAGTGTACTATACATCATGTAAAGTGATTCAGTCTTTTACCGCTAGATGTACTATATAAGTGAGTTATATATGAGTTTTTATATCCTACACAGTAAACAAGTCATCATCAATTTCAATGGGTACCACTGTCATTGGTTATCAGTGATGTACCAGGTTATGTTAAAAATAAAAATGCTGCATACAAGTATCCCTCCATTGTCAGATAAAAGAAAATGTCCAATATCTGATTCTGAGGTTAGTAGTAGTATTAAAGTAGTAGTAGTAGTAAATGTTTTTACTACAGAAGATTTTTTAGAAAAGGTCAAGGTTACCGAGAGATTTTTAGTCGATGCATCCATGGCATCAATTTGAAAATCCCAGGTGATTTCCTTCTTGAGTTATATACAAGATTTTCAGAAAACTTGACCTCGGACCTTGAGGTTGGGGTCACTGAGATTTTTAATAGATGGAATCAACTTGAAACTCCTACATTTTGTTCATTCGTGCTTTGTTTTTAACCTGTCACAGTCACAAACTTGGGTGCCCCTTCTGCCTGCCAACCAGGCAGGGAGACAACAATAACCCATCAGCCTTTTACGGCTGATTCCATTTCTCTGCCGTATAAATAGATTTTTTTAATTGTTTGTTTAGAGTTTTATATAGTTGTCTATCAACAGCGTCCACATTAACTAAAGTATGTTTTCCCCACTGAATACAATGTGAGGTATGCCACAATAAATCAGAGATGTCAGTATTCATATATTCCTCATGCACTGTCGCAGTTTTATGTAGAATTTGTCTGCTTTGGCCTTTGCCAAAAGCAATAAATAAGCTTTAAGACATCCAGGCTGTGCATTGTATTAAAATAAGATGATATAGTAGAAGTGTATTTTGGGCTTTATTCTACCGCTAGCCAAAAACTGAATGTTTTGTAGAAGATATCAAATCTCTTTCCTTATCATAGGTCACACGGTTTCAGGCAAAGTGTCTTTGGCACAAATAACGCAGTGATATGCAGAGTACACACAGCTGCAGATCTAAAGAGGAGTGGGTGTACGTAGGTGCATTATAAAGTCGTTTCATCTCTTTCCTTATTTTTAATGCACTCCTCAAAAGGTACATTTTACATTTAGCCTCCAGGTGTTATCTGTCTCATTGTAAAGTCAGATATACACACAGATTTATTCCTACACACACACATCCTTATGAGTACATCTCAAGTTAAAACAGTGCACATAAACACATATTATACCTGACAAGCAGGGCATACATAAACCATGACATCTCTGAATATTTGGACTCTCGGTGTGCACCGTGGGAAATATGATTGATGGCAGCAGTCAGATTGCATGATGGGAAGCCTGATAGATGGTGACAATGACATCAGCCACGCCTTTCTGGTTTTAGCCAGAGAAACACAGAAAAAACACCATGATGAATGATTTTATTTTCTTATGCTTGATGACGCCCTACAGTCCCAATGCTACACAGCAAAAATAGCTCACAGGCATGCCATTGTGTGTATAACAACAATTGATATGAGCCAGGTTTACAAACACTATGCTGCATTAGGTCTGTTGCCACTTCAGCTGGCAGGAAAGAAAAAGTTGCAGTTTTTATATTATTTGTAGCAGTTTCCTGTTTTCTTGCAACTTTTCATTTGTGGAGAGAAAATGCACAATATACTGTATATGCTTTCTTACATTATGTAACATGCACATTTTCTACACTATGTATGTGTTTTGCTCAGACCATTTATCAGATCTTTTCAGCCCAAAAATGTAAAAAAAAACAACAAAACAAAACAAAAGCATACTGCGTATTTTTTTTTCGAATTAGCTTTCTATAAAGTTCATTCAAATTAAAACTTAATTTGAAACTATTTATGTATCTTTGTGTGTGTGTGTGTGTGTGTGTGTGTGTGTGTGTGTGTGTGTGTGTGTGTGTGTGTGTGTGTGTGTGTGTATTTCTTGTTTTGGCTGGAGAAAGCACTAAAACATTAGTCACAAAACAAGAGGGAAATGTCAACAGAAAATCAGGAGCACTGGAGATATTAGTTTTCAGTACAGCAAAACAACAGCATGGTGTATCTCGAGAACAGTAGGTTCACTCATGGGTGATTGTCTTCCTTCCTGAAGCAGACTCTCATCCATTCTGGCCTGTCTCTGGTAAACAGGCCATCTTGTAAAATACACATGGCAAAGTTTGCTCCCAGCCACAACTGACAGATACCAAACAAAAGGACTGCAGGGAAACTATGAGCAAAACAATAAGTTCTTCCATGTTTGACACTTTCTGTTCACACTTCCTGTCTCTCCATCTGTTCAGCCTTAGCTGACTCCACGAAAACGCTTGATGTTGCCTCGAATGCTTGCAACCCTGAAAACAAACTGTACAACTAAACATCATGCACGTCCCAATTTTCACAACCACAAACATGCTTACACATCACTCGCTTCCATCCTGCTGATTTATTTATGAGGGCTGATTAGGCTGGAAAGCCAGTATAGGCCAGTTGCAACACTTTGTGGGTAAATTGCTATTAGTCAGAGCTGCTAGCTGGATTTACAGCTCCATAATGGGGGAAATTGGACGAGCGATGGTTGGTTTAATTAAGGACGCTGAAAGAGCTGAAGAGCACCTTCCAGTGCACTGATGTGTGTATGCAGAAAGTGATGCATTGCTGGTGCTTGATGAAGGGTAGGTGTGTGTTTGCATATGTTCACAATATTTATTTAAGGTGCCTGGACTGAGCACCATGGCCCTTTATTAAAGGTAGGTGGTACCAGTGATTCACAAATTGGAGCTGCTGGAGCAGTAGTTTTAGCATTAGGGTTATGGTCAAGCACAGAAGCCTTAAAGATCCATTGTGTAACAACTGGGCTACCATCAGATTGGCACAGGTTATTGGTGATGACGATTAAAAAGTTAATCAACATGGATCTCACTAATTAGGTGGGGGAGTCTCTAATTACTCAAAGGGGAAATATATTCCTCAGATCCTAAATACTCCATTTTCCCAGTGTTGCATGATGCAAGTAGTAGTTTTTTAAGCTTTATTGCTAGAAAAGTGCTGACAGTAATTCCAAATTTGGCCTTTACATGCTAGATGAGGCTAAGTGATGAAGTGTAGCAGTTAACACATTTGCTTTACATGTTAAAAACAACCAGTTTGATTCCATCAGGACACATACCTAACCTCAGGGGTCGCAAGCTAGTGTGCTCCTTATTTCCAGTGTAAAATCACTGCCAAGTCAAACAAGCAGTTCCACATTGGACATCTGACTCCACCTTTAGAAACAAAAAATTCTCCTAAGACTAAAAGGACAAATCAATCCCCCCACAAACGTGCATACATACGTATATTCTCCGAATATTCCTGGCAGAACATTCAATAATCAAAAGCCAAATAAAACATTAATATCTGTGTTTATGTCTTTGCTTGATGGAACGCCGTGTTGATCTACTTAAATCAAAGTTGACAAGTGTGCATGTCTCTCTGTCTGTGTTTCTCTGTCTGTATTTTAACCCAGCCATTACATAATTCCCTATGGACTAAGTACTTTGCTTTTATTTTCCAGGAAGTTTCTGCAGCCATCCTGCTGTGAATCTTCTGTGAAAAGCAGAGGGCAAAGGCACCCCGAGGAGCTGCTCAGCTGCTAATGCTTCCATTATAAAACACTAAAGCTGGAACAGTGGTGACATGGAGCAAGGAACCATACCAAGCACTTGAATTTTAGATTTCCATAGTACTAACCATCACATACTGGCCTACATTTTTTTCTTATGTTAAACGATATAAACTAAATAAAAAGCCCTCATAAGTCTTACATTACTGGTACATTACCTCGTTGATCCAAAAATATCCTCTTTGTTCAAAAATGTATTTTAAATTAAAGATGACAACAATAATGGTCTGTTCAAATGCATTTAGCTTAAGCTCCTTATTGCATGTGCTTTTCACAACTTCTGTTACCATATTTTTGTTTCTCATCGAATAGTATGTAGGCTTTCATCATTTCTGCTGTTCCTGCAAAGATTTTTCTCAGCTTCAAACAAGGACTGAGGAGAAAGATATTATAGCTAATGTGGGTAACTGCTAATAGTTACATGGCTAACATTAAAATGAGTGTTTGCCAGTTAAACATTTATGATAATTAAAGTTGTTTGATACTTCAGAGTTGTTGAAACAGAAACTGCTGACCTTATAACATTCCTTATAAAGGGTGTCAGTCTGTTTACCAGAGGTGGGAACAACAAAGTACAAATGCTTCTTTACTGTGCTTAAGTACAAGTATCTGTACTTTACTTGAGTATTTATTTTTCTGAGAACTTTTTACTTTTACTCCCCAACAAATATCTGTACTTTCTACTGCTTACAGTTTCAATACAGGCTTGTTTAGGTTTAACGGGCTGTTTGTGAGATGAGAGGTTTGTGTCAGCTGGAGAAGGCGAAGACGGCTCGGTTGCCAGTGAGTATTTATGTCTTTGTTGTGTGCATATTTTAAACAGGATCATGGATTTAGAGCAACAACAATAACAACAACAAAAAACAGATGGCATAGTGGGCACCTTTAACCTCTAATGTTTTTTGTAATGACAAAAGGTAAGAGGAGAAACAAATCGTGCTATTTAGCCAAAAAATTCAAATTTCCAAATACAACTAAGGAAATGTATATTGTGGTAGTTAGAAAGGTAATGTATGAAGTATGTTCATGCTGCCTTTTAAAGAAGTACATGAAAAAATCATTATAGATTTCTTTCTTTGCTTTTGTCTCCTGTGGTGACCTCTAATTGTTCTTATAGCACTGCTTATGCTATATAATCTCAACTATTATATAAGTGACATTAAACATGGAGCACATGTTAATTTAACCATTAAACCAACAAAACATCCCTAAAATAAGATGCACATTTGTTTTTGTCAACACCACTGACTGCACATAACAGCCAATTTTCTTCCATCATGAATTTATTTCCTCTGTAAAACAAGGTACAGAAGCATTAATGATCTCCGGCTGTTTGAATCACTTTTAGTGCGAAGTTAAGGCTATAAATAAAACTTTCAACTTCTCAAAAACACTGTCTGAAGCCAAATTATCCATTTCTGTATTATACTGCATTCTCAACTTTGATGTATTATTTTTCTTCAACAATGTGATGAATAACTGTAGACATTTTCTTTTAAATTCATTATTTATTTATTTTTTATAAGAGTAGATGTTGAAAATGTTATTAGCATTAATGCCAGTAAGGAAAACCTTCCTATAAGTTCCATAAGTTCTATGTGTGGTCTTCTTAACTGTAAATAGTACAACACTAGCTTACTAAATACCCAGTTTTTACACATTCTTTAGCTGCTTAGTAACATTAGTCACATGTTACATTTTCATTCTTGTTTGTTGGGCTCAGTAATGTTCATTGCATTACAAACCCAACTAACAACAATCAAAATGTAGCATTAACAGTGTTAGAAGATTTAGCAACTTTAACCGTAGTTAGCAGCAGGGCTACAGCTATAAACCTTTCTAGTATAGCTGCTACTTCAGCTAAAACACAATTACCCACACAGTGACTCTCCCACAGGGCCATAAATGTGTTCTAGTGACAAATCTCCACCACTCTTTGTCTTTACTCTAGAGATACACAGAGTCTGGCAGCAGCTTCTTATGACTGCTTAGGACTAAGTAGGGGTGTGATGTTCTAAGGGAGACAGTCCCTTGCAGGAACTCAATGCCAGTGTTCAGTTCCCTGTACTAGTTAAATCTTTCCATTCTTCAACTTGTCTAGTCAGAAAAGTGACTTAAGAGTTTCTTCCCTTGCTGTCTGAATATACTGTGTGTTACAAGAAGCCAGCATCAAAGGGGTGATCTAGTTAGGGAGCAAATATTCTCAATTTCCAGTTAAGTAGTTATGAGTTTGTTAGTTATTTAGTTAGTAGTTCAGATTCTTTGGATACAAGACAATGTCTTCCATGCAAAGTACAGGTGACTGGGGCAATCTGCTAGTACCCAAAACAATAATAAGGAAGTCACAACACCCTCTTTATGACCGATTTCAACCGGCAACAGCAGCAACCACTTGCCAACCAGTCAGGAGTCACCTTTTTCCCTCATGGCTGGTATCTGTTTCGCATCCAATATAATGGAAAACCAGTATGTGCATGACGTCACGGTAGAAACATATTTGCAACTGTTTGTTCTATTTCTTTTGCTATTAGTAAGTGAAGTTAAGGTTCTTAAAGAACTTTCACATGTAGTTTCTCTGGAATCTGAAACATAAATCTGTCAGAATTAAAATTTGTCACTATAAGTTAAGAAAAGGTGATCACTCAGAACAACTGAGATTGATTTGAAAGGATCTTGCCCTTAAAGTCCAAGTCAAGCAAAACAGAACAAAGGACTCACTGTTGAGATCAGCGGTTCACATTAATTCTCTCATTTGTCAGCTTCTGTCTTATCTTACTACAGGTGTGGTCTGAATTTGTAGGTATTTGGAGATCAACAACTGTCCTTCATACTGTTCATTTAGAACCTTTAACACTGCAATTCATTACTGAAGACCCTATTGCATTTAGACCTTACAATTTATATATTACCTACTTAAGTAAAGCTCAACTTCAAATAAAACATATACACTAAAGGTGAGTGTCTGTTTGATAGATTTTGTTCTTACAAGTATTATACTTCTTTCAACTTCTCTCATATTTCTGGCTCAGTAGCTCAAATGCCACTGATTATTAACTCAATTTCAAAAAGCCAAAATGTCTTTTTGCTACTGCAGGGCATCAACCAAAAAGAGAAATATTATAGAAAAATAATCCTATTTTTCCACTTTTCCAATCAGTCTTAAGAAGAGCTTTCATTCAGTAGATAAAATAACCGCAGGCAGACTTAACGAGAGGACAGAATGTCCCAAAGAAATATGAGCGGAATACAAAACAGCAATTGCTGTGAATGCTTAACAAAAGGCAAGTTGACAAAACTAACTCAAAGCTGGTATTGTTTTCTCTTACAGGTCAATGAGAAGTCTATGCATCCTGATAGTCCACCAATCCCTTTGATTTTCAGCCTTGATTTTAAAATGAATCTGCCTTTGCTTTGTGTCTCTTTGTAAAGAAATGATTTATTAATCTGGCAAGTACCCAGACTGCTTAAAAAGGAAGTCACAACAATTCTATCTCTGTATAAAACCCTGAAATTGCATTCAGACATACACAAAAACAGACACACCCACAGCAGTAAAAGCTGAGGTTCAAATTGTTGTAAAATGATTTATATTTCATCTCTTGTTCATTAACTTTCTGAACCTCAGACTCGGAACCTTCTCACCCTGGTTTTACGCACTTTTTGTGCGCCCACATGTGCCTGTGAATATGGGAATGTGTGTTCCTCTTTGTGTGTGTCTGTGGAAGTCCAAAGGAAACAAAAGGTCCAGCTCTTGTGCATTATCCTCCCCTGATAAAAAGGGAAAACATGAACCCATTAAGGCCTCGGGTCTTATCTATTAGCCACGAACAATCTCAATGACCTTTCTGTCTTTGCTAATTTCACACAATGGCCTGACCTTTACACAAGTCTGATGCAGACATGTGAGTAGTTAAGGATCTTTGCCGCAACAATGCCGCTTTATTCTGCCAGCTGCAGACAAAGAGGTCTGTAATTATCTCTTCTATTATTACCAAGCTTCTTGGGTTTTTCTTTATTTCCTGCATGTGGAAATTTGGTATTAAAATGATTTGTTTTCCACTTATTGAGATTCAAAATGTCTACATAATCTATACTGAGCACTAATGCTTTAAAGGTAAGTTCAGCCTGATTATAATGTTGCATTTTTAATCAATAAGCTCAAAGAAACAGACCATGTTGTTCTTAAACCTCTGAAGAATGATATTAAAAAAAAACATTAAAATGTGGTGCTGACAATTCACAACTACCTGAAAATAGGAGTGGCATAGTACTAATACACAATCATTAACATTGTAAAATAAAGTCCTGAAAGCTCTTTCACCCTGAAAGTCCTCTTTCTTGCACCATCGTTGCTTATATTATTTCAAATGAGAATTCTTTCAGTGCTATACTTACAATGTTTCTATGTAATAGGATAAACTATGACATCTCGTGACTGGTTTCTCCCAAACCATAAACTGAAGAAAAAAAACAGGTGCAGTATGTTCTTTGTAATTGCTTTTTGGCCATGATAATGATGTTCTCAAAAATATAGTTACAGTCTTCACCAGAATTGGCTAGCTGGCACTACTACACTTCACGTTTTTCTATTTTCTTTTTGTAAAATTTGCACGGCTTTTCTTTATTGGTACATAAACACCTGTCAGATAACTACAGCATCCATCAATCCATCCATGTTTTGCAACTTATCCAGGTCCCATTTGAGGAGGCAGCAGTCTAAACTGAAACAGCCGGACGTCCCTCCACCTCCTCCAGCTCTTCTGCAGGAACTTTATAGAGCTTTATATACTTACTGCACCATACTTCCTATATGCAGAATACGACAAAATTAGAGTAAACACAGAACTTCCTTTCCACTGCTCTTGTACTGTTGTGGTCTTTGTGAACCACTGTCAGCCAAATTGGAAAAAAAGTTATTTTCTTCCAATTTGTGGCATTACTGAGAGTGTGTTCAAGCATGTCCATGTGTAGCATTTGTCTTCTTCACTTTTGCCCACTATCTGGTCATTTGATTTCCCTCAGCGCCTTCTTTAGAACAACAGAATAGAGGCTTAAGGATGAGCATAAACTGAGCCCTTTTTCCTCCATGTCTTCATTTAATTGAGTAATCTGCCCTGCCCATAAGCACAGTAAGCCAGTTGTCGACTCAAAGAGGCCCCTCACTTCAGATAAATGAAAGGCAAAAAGAAAAAAAAATCCAAGACTCGGGCTAAATTTCACCCTAAACGGAGAGAGGGGAGAGACTTGTGAATTCTATTAAGATGTATGAGAAGACAGTTGCCAAAGCCATTTAATCGTGCTTCCGTTCTGCTTAATCCTAGCCAGGCAGATGTGTGCCTGTAGGTGAAGCAGGACAGGGAGACGATGAGTCATGTAGTTACCCAGAGGAGAAAACTGCGGGGGGAAAAAACAGAGCCACATATCACCCTGCTGCAACTGAAAAACTATAACTCAGGTGACAAGAGAGTGAGTCAGATTCCAAGTAAAACGCTTCTTTTTTTGGTCGTTGGTGTGACATATGTGCACAGACACAATGCTTGCACGAGTGAATGGCAGATATAATATCCAATATATTTAAACACTATCCTGTCACCTCATTCACACCCTCTCTCTTTCCCTTTTTTTTTTCACTGCATCGTTTTTTTCACAGGCTTATTTGTCTTGCGCTTTCTCTTCCTATCATCAGCAACATAAAGCAGGGTGCATAAATCGTGCTGAGGACCTTTAGGAGAGGCAATGCACGTAACCATAAATTTACATGATCTACAGGGATAGAACGGAGTGCAGGAGTGGCCAGATACCTGTGGATAAAGTGATGACATGAGCTTTACATTTCTGATGTAGTGCAAAGGGTAAATTCAATCTACAACCAGCATTTGTCATGGCGTTGCTGTGCTTTGGCTTTCTTTTGCTGCATGCTATTCATAAAGATTCTCACCCAAAAAACATAACACTGTATTTGCCAAATGCTATAAACACCCACTCAAAGTGCATTAAAATATACCATGTATAATATGACCTGAATATTATGGAGGTGAAAACCTCTTTGCTGTCATTTTCTCTACACAATGCTTATTATATTATATTTGGTTATTATATAACCAAAATCATCCCTCTATAGTCTGGTATACCAATGGAAAATGTGTTAAGCTCCGGTTTTGATGGTCCAAACAAAAAGCTGGGTGCATGCACAATGTCACATAGCAAGTGCTGCTGTGATTCTTTTTAGAGAAGAGGAACACTCAACTTACAGACTGCAGATTTTTCACAAATGCTTGTCCCAGTTGCTTTAAGATAGCAGAAGGGATTTACTTTAATTAACAGAAGTGGAAGACTTTTATCCACTCTAATGCAGCCATGTATGCTGATATAGTTTAAGAGCTATGCTTGTACAAACCGCTTCACTGATAATCCTGCTATAATCACATTAACTTTACATTCTATCCTGATCCAAAAGCATCTAGTTTGCAAATTTATTTATTTATTATGACTAATTTATAGGCTCTTGCTCCTTGTTGATAAATTTGGTTTCAATTAGACAAAACTGATTCTGAGGCATTGTTGGCACAGTGTCAAAGAGCATTTCCTCCCTCTTTGGTAAAAAATGTTCAGTATTTAGCCCAGTGTTACATGTCAGAATATACTGGGTAAGAAACCCTAAACAGGCAAAAAAAAAACAACAACAAAAAACCCCCATGACTTTAAGTTCATTTAGTTTGTTCCAGGTTTTTACATTATTAAGTTCTTCACATTAACACCAGATGTTACTTAATCTGTACTGAGAAGCTTACAATTCGCACACATTAAAAAACTGGGTGTTTTTTAGAGTGCATACAATCTACTGTATCAATTGGTGCATGACAATTTAGCTATCAGGTCAAATGAATACTGGCAGTACAAGTACATACGGTTAAAACTACTAATCATACAGGGCCAGGAATGCTTATATTTCAGAAAAATATCAGTGACAATACATCAATTACGCACTAGCCAATTATAATTTCCCAGCGACTAAGTTTACATGTATTTAGTCTAGAATAGGGTTGTCAAACATAAGGCCCGGGGGCCAGAATCAGCCAAGTGAAAATTCCATTGGATGACTTTGGAAAATTTTAACTTTTAATAAGTTTTACAACTTTTCATGATAAAGACCTCCCCTATGACTATTCACAGTGCACCAGAGTAATTAAATGATAGATTTCTAGAATTTCAAAACTATGTCTTTTGCACACATTTACTTCTTACAATTTAAGCTTAAAGAGTCATGCTGGAAGATTTTTCATTTACTACAGCAGCATTTCTTCATAATCTAGAAAATCTGAAACATGCAAATTGTGCTTTTTTTGTCTTATATTAAGGTGTTGTTTAACTGACTGGTTTGGCCCAAATGACACCAAAATATGTATGTGGCCCACGATGTAAAAGGAGTTTGACCCCCCTGGTCTAGAATTTCTTTGTACTGGCCAAAAAGTGTACAAACAAAAACTGCGTTTAATGGCACATGTAAATACAGCACGCAGCACACTGTGTCCTGCCTTTCTTTAACATGATAATTCCTGACATCAGACTACAGGAAACAGGCTCCCTGACTGCTTGTGATTGCTGTAACTCTGGCTTAGCTGTTCTCAGCCAGTCTACTGTTAAATAATTTGAAGCAGACAGAACAGCGTGGGTGTGTCACTGTCACTGTCAATAAGCTCTCTTTATTAATACATAATAGCCAGCCATTGGTTTTATACATAAGTTAGCCTGGAGTGAAGTCAAAAAGCAAGTTGAAAAATCAGCTGCCTTTGATAAGTCTTTCATTTCTGACTCAATTTTTTTATTCTTAATTTTTGCTTGCCACCTCATTTGTCCTGCAGATAAATTCGCATCATCAATCCCCCTAAATGGAAGACGGTCTTTGTCACAGGGTGACACACAAAAGGACATCAAAAATACACAATGCTGTTTCTATTGTCAACACAGATAAGCACTTCTTTCTAATAAAAAAAAAGAAAAAGAAAAAAGCATACAACTTATACACAGATACATACACAAAAACAGTAGGCAGCACACTGTGTCCTACCTTTCCTTAACATTATAATTCCTGACATCAGGCACAATTGTGCCATTTTCTGTGGCGCAACACTGGAATGTCTGCAGGTGTCCATGAATTGCGGTACTTTAGCATCTAGCTAGCGCTACAAAAGAATATTTATCAGAAAGCAAGGGACTTTTTTTAAGTGCCAGGTACTTCTAAATGCAATATTTCTATCAGCTCAACTAACATCAGCAAACATACAAACTGTTTGTGTGCAGTTTGCCTCACAGTGCGTTGCTAGCTAAAAGGTCCAGCTGCTAATAGCTAACTTCACTCAGAGATGGAGAAAGATAAGAAAGACAGGACAGAGGAGGAAGAAGAGAGGTTAGATTTAAAGGTAAGAACTGCTTAGTGGTGTTTGATTAACTGGAAATTTAAAGCTTACATGTAAGTGCTCATTTTTTTAAATCAGATTTATATCTACTGTTTGTAAATGTGATGTTATGTCTTTTTATTATAAAACATGCTGCTAAACAGACTGAGACAGAATGACTGTGTTATTTAACCTCCTAGGATCTGGCGTCCACATATGTCGACATCACATTTTGGGATATCTTTCTCCATCTCTGAGTGAAGTTAGCTATTAGCTAGACCAAAATACAAAATTTTGCTCTACAAGGGCCTGATTTCCACTTACGAGGACATTATACTGCCTGTTCTATCGAAATTTAAAGCAAATATCCTCATATGTGGATCTCACTTCTCTCAGAAACAAAAATCAGGTAAAAAATAAAATAAAATAAAATAAAATCTGGTAATTCTTTGTTTTTACATTAATCAGGTCCCAAACCGCCCAAATAGCAAAGAGAAATTAAAAATGCATGCCATGAAAGAGTTCGGGTCTTAGGAGGATAAAGGGCATAAAAATACTAAATAAACAGGTTAGCTGGCCGTGCTGTGATGGATTCAGAGTAAAGAAGTGTGTGACTTGTACACAGTGGCCATCTAGTATAAAGTTAATATAAACGGTGTACTGTCAGCGTAGAGAATATAAATCAGCCAGTAGATGAAAAATCTGCTTACATCTGGTTGAATTCAGATGTATAAATCCACAAAGAGCAGCTGATCACTGAGTTGTAATTCTTTTCCCCCATACTGAGCCACAACAACTGATTTTAGGTTTCCCCAACTGCTGAATCTCACTTTATCTCACCTGACTGTACACCTTTTCCTGTTTAGAGGCAAAGTCACCCTCAACAATGCAGGCAACAGAAAATAGAGCTATTTTTTAACATTTTCCCTTTTTTTGCTGCTCATGTCCTCCTTAAGTGATTCAAGCAGAATTTATTTATTAGAATTAAAATTTAGAACAAAATAAAATAAAATTTTTGTTCCCCTTCTGATAATATTTTATTATTGCATTAATATAGCACAAGGTTCATATAGTTTTGCACTGGTAGAAACATCCTCCAAAGAGCTACTTTTTACTTTCTTACTGAATCATACTTCAACTTTTACCGGAGTACAGAATGTCTGTACTTTTGCCATTTCTGCTTATACAGTACTTTTTTTTATTCTTTTTGTCACATCAATTCTTCTCTACTGTCCATCTGTTGTTTGTGACAGGTGAAAGGCACAGCATCCAAGCTGCACTCATCATTATTCTATATCTGAAGAGAATGCCAACGAAAACGGAATAAGGACGGATTTCTTTTAGTGGCAAGCCCACATAGAACAATCTTTCATGTCAAATTAAGATAACTATTGATAATGTGACTAAAAGCTTTGATGAAAATATATACATGAAATAAACACTGAAGTACTTTAAATTGGATCAACACTTCTCAAGAATCCTTTTTTGTTTGCTGGGGTTTCCATTAAATGACCTCGGGAAACTGATATCTTTTTGCTGCTGTGTATATTTTGTGAGGCTCACAGCAGGAAGTGATTCACTGTGACAGCTGCTTTGCAAACATGTCTGTTAACCTCTGTTGAGAGCTTGTATAACAGTGACTTTCCTTCATGTCATGAGGCCAAATTCAGAAAAATGTCAATAAGTTCAAAAAAGTTAGTTCTGAAAAAACATTTAGATTTCACACTGGTGCCAAAGGGCACTGACTTTTCATTATCTAGATGAAACACCACAAGAGTCGGCTGGTTTTGCACCATTAGAAACCTCTTTGAAATGCTGGTCAAAGCAACTATTGAAGAAAGTACAGATTTCAGCTCTTACTTTGACCTATGACTGTTGAGTCTTTAACATATAAAATGTCTTTCTTAACTCAAAATCTCAGAAAAATGTGTAACTGAACTAGAGGTCATACATTTGACAAAGTATCAAAGCCTTGTTTCAAAGATACAAAGTATTGTAAAGTATTCACTTGGTGTCAAAAAGTCAGATTCGCGGAAATATAACCATTTTTCTCTGATAAATAGTAAAGAAATGGTATAGAAGGCAAGTAAAACTATTCACTCCCCATAACAAAAGCTCATTTTGTTTGCATTGCACTCGTGCACTATTTGACAAGGACATTTGGTCCAGCACAGTTTGATTCAAAGGCTTTGTCTGGTCATGAGTGCCCATATGCATAAGCCAAATCAGAGAGATCCCCATCAAAAATCTTCTCCTACTGTCAGTGTTACGCAATCTTGAAAAAAATCTTACATTTTAAAATTAGTTCCAATTGTTGGGTCAATATAAGTCAAAAGTGTTTTACAGAGGAACTAAACAAACCAAACCTAACACAGTACAGATCTCAACACATAGCACAGGCTTCACGTGGCTAAGTTCAACGTGAGAATCAAAACAAGCATTTTAACACAATTTAGTGGGAATTTTCTATAAAAAGTAGATCGCCTAAACTAGGAGTCCCGTTTTTATTAAATTACTGAATTACATTATTAAAGTGAAAGCACCATGTCTATAAGGGACTAATGTGGTTTATTATCAAAAGGTTTAAATTCTTATTTTTTAAGGACTAAATTGATTTACTTATTTCACCCTGAACCAATTTAAATATCATTTTCAATTTAGCTGGCATCTCTAAAAATCTGCTGAGTAAAGTAAATCTTGTAAGTAGGGCTGCTCCATTATGGCAAAAATGATAATCACGATTATTTTCACTGAAATTGAGATCTCGATTATTTGACGATATTTATTTAACAATAACAATGTATTGAATAATGACTTTAAAGATTGTCAAAAAATTATATAAAATAGTGTGCAAATACTGACAACAGTGCAAATGTTTGCAATATAAGAAATAAATGAAGAATGTAAACATCTATGTTTAGTGAACTTTGCAGTGTTGCTCTGTGGTGCAGCTACGACACTGTAGCAAAGTTTACACACTGTGTCCACTTGAGCCACGTCTGACCCATAATCTTTCCACACCACTGAAGTTTTTTTTTTACCTGTCTTTTCAACCAACGGCAGTCACTCTCCTCTCCAAATAACTTCTGCTTAGCTTTCCGAGCTTCCCTCGGGTCCTCTTAATCAGCGGTCCCCAACCCCCGGGCCTCGGACCAGTACCGGTCCGTGAGTCGTTTGGTACCGGGCCGCGAGAGTTGAGGCTCAGGTGTGAAATGTATAGTTTTCAGCATTTTTATCGTTTACTCGGTTTTCCTGGGTCTTTTCACGTGTGTTATGAATAAATTTTCTTTTTTTCGGTACTGGTACTAGTTTTATTTTGTTGTATTTATCCGCGACACCTTAAAGGCCGGTCCGTGAAAATATTGTCGGGCATAAACCGGTCCGTGGGGCAAAAAAGGTTGGAGACCGCTGCTCTTAGTTGTTGTGACACGTGTTCGAAATGCAGAGAGGTGCGCTCGATTTGCCACATGGAGCAAAGAGTAAAGCACGAGGGAGGGGCTAATAATCGGCTCAGTCATTTTTAATGATCGTTGAAAGCCGAGATCGTAATCGAGATTAAAATTCGATTAATTGAGCAGCCCTACTTGTAAGAGACCAAAAAATAATTTGAAAACGATTTCTAATACATGCTTAGATCCCACCAGGTCCATCATACAAAGTTTTTCATAATTACTGTACAGAAGAAAGCATCCGTGGATGATTAAACTGTAATAACCAAATGTCACTACCTCTAAGATAAATGTGAAGATGAATGAATATTTTTGCTTTACCTCGTGCCCCATTTACACGCTTGCCTTGTGCTTTACTGAAGGCCTTAAACATGAGTGATGGCAATAAAATTCTGATTTCATGGAAATCAGTACCTTTGCTAATTTTCTTTGTAAATGTTGAAATGATTTGTAGGAAAGCTAGCACAGAAGTAAGAGAAACAGGAGAAAAGAAAGAAAACCTCCTCCTACCATCCATAGACTTAGGATTTAAAAGTGTATCAGTATATCTCTAAGGTGCTTGGCAGCAGTCTCTGCACATCTCCCTTAGCCTGTAGAAGGACATCTAATCGGTGGAGGATTTCCATACCTGCCTGCTGCCTCCGGTAATCTTAAGTACATCACACATCTGGCTGGGCTTTATTTCAAGAGTCTAGAAAAAAGATAAGCAAGTGACAGAGATGGAGATAACACTAATCCAAGAGTGGCGCCAGGTCGAAAGGAGTGTCCACTGCACAACGACAAAGTAATAAAGGGCCTGGGGCCACAGTAAAGCTGTACGGGAGAGCGGGCAGGGAGATAAGAAGAGAAGAGGCTGGTGGAGAAAGCAGAGCAGTGATATATGAAGAGGCAGAATGGGAGAAAAGGACAGAAGGAGGAACGTATAATGAGACATGAAAAACAATGACGAGATGATGGATATGTTGAACACAAATGCAACAGTGCAATGAAGGAGTTTGAGCTCCATTAATACAGCTAAATAAACTTCATGGCTATTTGCAAGTGTCTTTAATGTCTTTCAAACCAAAGGATGAAGAGATTTGTTTGTAATTAGCTTTAAAAAATTATACTAACTAGGAAGATATCACACTGATAACGGGAACCATGTCAAAACAAATGCATTTATACTTCAGACTGAGTTGAAGCTACATTCATTATGCTACTATGGTTGCATTCTAAATAATACAATGGATTTCTTTTTATTTATGTATATAAATTATGTTGCCAAACACTCATTCACAGATCCAGCAGAGAGATTACCAACATTAGCATTTTTCTAAGGCTTCAAATTCTGTTCATTCTGCAGTCCTCTTTTATCTCTTCCCCTTTTTTGATCACCAGAAACGCCTCTGAAAAATATCTGTCGCTTAAAAATAGTTTGGTTGATTTTCACTAAGATTGCCTGCAGATAGTGTGCCGTAGGCTGCAAAGCTAAAAACTAGCTGCTTGCTGCTGCTAGAAAGCTTAATGATGTCAGCGTTGCAGGCTAAAGAAAGAACTGATAAAATATGAGGAAAACTTCACGGCTACAGTAAGTGACAATTCTCTGTTGGTTTGGCACTACAAGCAACAACTTTCACATCTCGTGCAGTCATATGACTGACTGAAAAACAGGCCTTTGCTTACATCTGTCCCCAGTAATCCCAGTTCTACTGGCTTTATAGGATACTTAAGGCTATTGAATGTTTATTGACTTTCTATGTCTCTTTGTTTTTGTTTTTTTTTTTGATAAGCAGAGCAAAGTATCTTGCTTTAGCTGCCATCACAGCATTAGTAAAGAGTAACAAGCTCACACTATATACATTATACATAACTACTTGATGTGAAAATGCATAAGATTTGGAAGAAAATCGTGTTACATTAATTGCTTAAAGCAAATCCACAGCAGTAAGCTGATTTTTCTATTACATTTTAATATCACTGCCGAGCTTTCTGTGATAATAAAATCCACTTAGGCCTTAATACAATTTCATACTAGGTGAGAACATTTTAGTTTCCAATTAAAAGAAAATCTTAGATAACCAGGAATTATGGCAAGGTTGTTTTCCAAAGCAGAGCTGCTAAATTACACAGAAAATAACTCAGTAGTTGACTGCATTATACCCTCTTTTCACCATATTGCGATTGTAGATCCAGTCACAACCTGTGTCTGACAAGGACAAAGAATGGCAAATCTCTTTGGAGCAACATTTCTGTGACCGACCTGAATAAAACGTTAAACTAAAGTGTCAAATTTGAACTCTTTGAACTGCCAGACATGCGCTTGATCTATCTCACCAGACAGTCTCAAAAGTGAACATGACACACTGGTAGAAAGATAACTGAAATCAAGCTGTGTTTTTCTTTTTTGTTTGTTTGTTCGATTTTCTTCTTATCCGTCGAATTCCAAACAGCTATCGATATATGTTTGGATTATGCAGCGTATATGTTTCGATCAATCACATTTTTCCTGTTGGGAAAATAAGTCTATTAAACGTATTAAATTGAAGAGCTGGATTCAGTCTGTTTCTGGATCATCTGTTCCTTACAGGGTTCTGATTGTGACACCAAGACAGATCTATTCCAAGTGAGAAATCAATACTCTCAATCAGGTCTCTGAGTCTGTGAAGATCCACCAAGACTGCTGCTGCTGTTGTTTTACCAGGAGTCTATTCCAGGAAGCATGTTCCATGAACTGTGAGATTAAAAATAAACTCTGACTTGACTTCACTCTGAGATCCACAACTCTGAGTTTGCTGATCAGCTGTTCAGTCAACTCTCAGCATGTAGGGTCTCCCTTACAATATAAAGCGCCTTGAAGCAACTTTTGATTTGATTTGGTGCTGTATAAATATGTTTAATTGAATGTTCACTTTAAGTTGATATCCATGTCAAAAGCTAAATAAAAGCAGTCTCCATTTAAAGCAAATGGACTGAGGAATATATGTGCACATGACACATGGAAATGACCATAATTTTTATCTTAAAAATCAGAAGAAAAAAAGCCAATATAATCATTTTGGGCCACTCTTTTATCATCATAGCATGTGAATTTGATATCAAATATACACATTTCTAAACGTAAACTTCTTTACAATAATTTGCTCCAGTCTGAGCTTTCATGGCAAATTTATCAATGCGGAAATTAAAAGTGTTAAAGCAGGAGGAGAGCAGAAGTCTTAGAGAAACTCCTGTTTTGTTGAAGAAAACCTGCCAGGAGTTTCCTTCGGCTGACGGTTAACAAACTCAAAGCTGTTAGCCAAACCTCCTTCCTTGAACACGTCCCACCTGCCATACATCCGTGTCTCGGAGAGGAAAGTGGCTTCTGTGTCCTATGATCATTTATGATACTGAATCAGCACTTCTGTTGTTGTAGTACCTTGGCTATTTTTTGTATATGTGCTATTACAATGTGATAAAAATTAATAGTTAGGAATTACAGCTCTTTAATTTGAAGCCTCGACTTTTTTCAATCAAAGATATTACATGATTGTCCAAGTAGGGGAAAATAACTCAATAAAAACAAAGGGAAAACTATATGAAGAAATAAATACTAAAAGCATTTTGTCTAGACACTCCACAGCATTACTCATGTGATGAATCCATCAGTTTTCAGCAGTTATTTATGATGCTTTAACAATATGGAGTAGCCACATACATCACAACTCATTTTTTAATTAGGGCTGAATGACGTATGTCACAATGATTGAGTGTGAGCAGGGATACACTAATGCACTAATGCGTGGGGCTGTCAGCATCCATCCAGAGTAGAGCAAAAGCAGCTTCTATCCTCCCTGCAAAAGTGTCACCGTTGTCTCTCTGTTAACCCACCTCGTAATTATCAAAAGTTGTGAGAATATATTTTTTCTTAGTTTTTAAGCTGTGGCAGTAACATTTCACCTATTATACTTGTAAAAGTGCATCTAATACCATGCTACATCTGCTGGTGTATAAAGTACACCTGTACACCTGCTGTGATAAATTAAAGCTTCTTTTTTTAACCCGCACTCTGCTTGACAGTCAAAATTCCCCCAGGTATTACTTAGGTATTACCCCTGGGACCAGACCAAACTATTAAATATTCAACATGGAGTCCTGTTTAGGTTTGGGAAAACAAAGAAAAAGGAGACTTTTAGGAGATTAAATTTTTATCTCTTCTGTCCTGCCGAGTGACTCTTCCCCACTACAAAGCTTGATATTTAATGCATAGGTGCCACGGCAGGCAGTGACGGACAGGGGGAACGTTCGAGTTGACGTCCCGCTGGTGGAATGCAATGCTGTCAAAAACGACCCGGTGTCTGTGAGACACGATCCATGAGAGGGGATGGATGGAAAGAGGTTGAGAAAGAGCAGTCAGAAGTGCAAAGGTGACTGAAAAAGGTGACAGGAAGACAGGGAGGATTCACAGAATCTACATATTTTTATCTGGGCGGTTATGAGAAAAGATGACAGCGTAATAAGACCTGAAAGATCTTTCATTTTCTTTTGGGAGAAATAAATTAGATTTTATGTTGGGTCAAGGGTCAATTACTTAAAAATTCCATAAAAAATACCAGTTATCTTTCTTGCCAAAGAAATTAGCGTTATGATTATCCAGTGATTTCTCGACAAGGACAGAAAGCCTATCACTGTTGAACATAATTAGTCAGTAAATGACTCAGGAATTTCCATATGTTCCATATACAAATGTCTGCATCTATATGATATGTATGAATGAACTAAAAAATTAATCTTAAAAATTCTGATTTCCATACCAGAAGATGTGTATTATACTAGATTCTATATTATACTATTTGTGTCTGTAATAGTACTGTTCTCCTTCTAAATAATGAGGTAATATTCTGCATTGCACCAGACACTGTGCTATAGTGTGCTATACACACTTATGACCCTTTTACACTCACCGTTGTCAACCTTGGGAAAGGCAGTGTGTGCGAAAAGTGATGGCACACCTGCAGGTGAGCGTCATTTGGGCTTGTCGTACGCCTCTCATTTTTGTAACATGATGTCAGGTCTGAGACACGAGTATTGGAGCAGGTTGGCCTTTAGAGCCATTTCAATGGTATATCAGTGTAGGAGCTTAGAGATTCTGAGAGATGGTGCAACATTTTGTAAAGGTGAGCCTTTCTAGAGAAAACTTCCCTTTGCTTCCTGTTTCGACTTCTTCAAATCTTACATGTTTGGGTAGGAACTCAGTCAACCAGATCATGGCAGTCTGAGAAAAGAACGTGACTGGACTTCAATTCAATTCAATTCAATTTTATTTATATAGCGCCAAATCACAACAAAGGTCGCCTCAAGGCGCTTCATAGATACAGAGAAAAACCCAACAATCATATGACCCCCTATGAGCAAGCACTTTGGACTCCTTGAACTTCAACTCTCATTCAAGAGGCTTCTTCAGTTCTACAACCAAAAGGTGGAGCGTCTCAGGTATGAAATGCAAAGGTTTTGTCTGAGTAGTGACACCTATCGTTCAGAAGGATACCACATGAAGTCCATTGTATAAATGGTTACAGGGCTGTGGCGATGTCACAGTTGGTATGTGCAACAACCATTTGCATGACCATAATCAAGGAATTACGTGTAAGAATATAATCTTGTTCTAGAGTTCTAGTTGCACTTCAGTTCTGAAGTCTCTGAAGTAACATAAAAATACATTTAGGAGCACATAACAGACCTACAGAAGAAAAAAAACCATGAAATTCCTCGTAAAACATATATCTTTAGGTAAACTGGATAGTTTATCTGAATATATATGTATACAGGATATTTTGTTACATTTGTAATGCAGTTTTGATGTGTATTACTGAAATCATTTGTAATTCATACAGTGTTCACCATTTCCAGGAGTCAGAGTGGTCTTTTTTTTTTATTGCAGTATCAATATTAATAGAAACAGCATGAATTAAAATTAATTTCACTGATAATGTAATAAACATATTATTTTTAATACAATTCATGATTTACTTTTTTGTGTATTATCCCGAGTTTAATTAATGGAAAAATATCCTTCTTTCTAGAACTGGAGCTTAACAGAGCTATACTGTTAGATAGTGATTGGTTTTACCATTAACTGACCACATCATAATCTGGTTATTAACCCTGACTCTGAACACAACTAAGATACTACCAACACACAAAACTGGCTGATATTATTGATTAATACATCCATTAATATTTAACCATCACAATACAGTAAAGCCCTGTTTCTGCTCAACAAATGTAAAGTTTCAGTAAAAGCAGCAGCGAACACTGACAATATTTAAACTATATTAAAGATGCTTTGTAATAATTCTACCAAACTGGTTCCAACAGAGATGAGGCAGGAAAAATGCATCTATTTCAGTCAAAACACCAGGAAGATGCAACACTGCAACCTTTAAAAAATGGCGATGGGTTGTGTTTTAGTAATAAATGCAGAGACCTCCAGGGCAAAGAGGGCTCGTTTATGCTTCCAAAGCTGTATTTGTACTGAAATGAGCATGCACACCTACTGTAGTACGGTTTCACAGCCTTTAACCAACCCCGCAGTGTCATGTTCATAGCTTATTTAGATAATAATAGATGGCGGATGAATATGTATGTGGCGTAAATCTCATCTACATGTCAAGGTCTTTACACTGAAGGATGCACTCAGTGGGTTATTAATCATGCAGACATCATAGTGAGGAACCTGTAAAGTACATTTATAATTTTCATCTTGCAATGACAGCTTTGCCCAATAAAACACATGAAGTGTCTGCAAAGTGACAACATTAACCGTATCTTATACATGACAGGCTTCTGGTATATTTGCTCATAAATGTATGCTATCTTATTGATCTTGCTACATAGCTATAACATGTTATCATTTGCATAAATGGTGCTGCTGCAAAGGACTCTAATCTAACGCTTCCATCATGTACGCTACATTTCACAATGCTTAAGGGAGTGACTATGTTGAAATATATGGAGAATTTTTACTTTAAAGCCTTTTTGCATTGATTTCATTTTTTGACAGCATGAAATTTAGGGCGTTTTGTAGAAGTTAACAAAAACCTACAAGATGCAATGCAATTTGGTAATCAGAGAACTGATTTATATTTCTACTGATTACAAGATTTCCAGGGACTGCTGTGAAGTGTGAGCTTCTATTTCTTCTCTTGTATAATTTTAATATATGGTGGAGGCAGGTATTATATTCATTTAGTTACAGTGGGTAAGCTGAAAAGTGGCACAAGAGTCAGCGGCTAGAGCAAGGATAATAACAGTTATTGTGTATTTCTCATTCATCAGATCAAAGCTATCAGAAAGGAAAAGCGTCCCCCGGATAAAAGCTGCTACTCTTTGAAGTTGGTGAGTGAAGTGACGGCTCAGTGTTGTCACCGGTAACAAACAGTGGACATGTCTAACAAAGCTGACAGACACATAAGTTGTCACAAAGTGTTAATGATTAAAGGTTGCAGTAAGACAAGTTTGTTCTGGCTGAGCCAAAACAAAGTTGCGGATCCAAAAATCGAGGCTACACTCAAACAACACGGTGTGGGTTTCTGTGTGAGCTGTAAACAGTTCATTTTATTCCTTGGGGAAAGTTTCTATAAGCTGCTCAGCTGCTTTGAAACATCATTGTTTTAAAGCAAATCAACCTTTTAATCTGATCACATTTTAAGTCAGTTTATCTGGCTGAGCCTTCAGCAAGAACAACAGTGGGATGTATGAAATTGTCTTCAAATGCTGCCAGGTTTTAATACAAAAAAGCAAAAAAAATCAATCAGACTGTGACTGTGGATTAGACTGAGACAAGCAGAACCCGGCAGCAGAGCATCTACAATACTACATTATTAACACTGTAGGGTTTCTGTTAAGTCTAATTGTTGAATGTTGCCATTGTGTTTCTTAAATTTGTACAGTCTTAGTTTAAGCAGTAGGATCAAAGCCATCCCTTTGATCCTGACCACCTTTCCAGCCACTCTGTGCTGGGGGAGGTTTTATTGTAGATACATCCTATCTGAAAGATCTGTTTCTTTTGATGTAAACTTCCTGGGTTTATGACCCTTTGGTCAGCAGGAGGTAACACACACACACACACACACACACACACACACACATAACACACACACACACTTACATACAGTGCCTTGTCTATGTAACCAAAGGGGGGTTGCAAGGGGAGGTGCTTTGTAAACTATTGTTTGAAGATTGTCAATAAAAGGCAGCGAGAGGAGGCCACCATTGGGGTCATTGTCGTGCTGGACACAGACGAGGCCTCCCTTGCGCAAGTAATGGATCGATCGACTGTCTTGTTTTCTTCATGATGAATAAGTCTCTAGAATTAGCGGGGTTTGTGGAAACACAGACCCAACAGTTTCCTATTCTGTACAAGAAATCATTTAAATTTGGAGTTTGAAGCTTATTAGTATACACCATCATTTAATTAGTTTCAAATTCATTACAATTAAATATAAGAGAATGGTAGAATATTTCTTCTGCCATACGTTCCCCAGAAATCCCAGGTTTGCACAAACACAGCCAAGCAATAATGCAACCAAGGAAAACTGGACTTTCCAATATTCCCAGTGTTTGTTATCTTGACTTCACTGCCACAAATGTGTCTGAAAACTGTGACCTGACCGGGCAGGCAGCAACTTTTCCATTTTTAGTGTGAAGCAATAACAGTTAGCAAAGTAGAGTTTGTGTTTTTAATCGGAGCTAAAATAACGTGTGACTATCTGTTCATATCGTTACCAAACCACAATAACTCAAAGAACGGTTTGACATCTTAGAATACAAATACAAAATTATACAACATGACACAATATAGACAGCTTTGGCTTGGATTTTAAATGCTGCCAATGCTCCCAAGCATGCTACAGCAATTCAAACAATTAACATCCATGGCGTATAACCGATAAGTAGACTAAGGATTTTTTTCAGTTGCTTTTTAACATGTCTGCTTATATGTGTGCATCCACCTAGCCAGCATATGTTTTCACTTATGCAAATCAGACATACATATACAGTGGGGCAAAAAAGTATTTAGTCAGCCACCGATTGTGCAAGTTCCCCCACTTAAAATGATGACAGAGGTCAGTAATTTGCACCAGAGGTACACTTCAACTGTGAGAGACAGAATGTGAAAAAAAAATCCATGAATCCACATGGTAGGATTTGTAAAGAATTTATTCGTAAATCAGGGTGGAAAATAAGTATTTGGTCACCTCAAACAAGGAAAATCTCTGGCTCTCACAGACCTGTAACGTCTTCTGTAAGAAGCTTTTCTGTCCCCCACTCGTTACCTGTATGAATGGCACCTGTTTGAACTCATCATCTGTATAAAAGACACCTGTCCACAGCCTCAAACAGTCAGACTCCAAACTCCGCCATGGCCAAGACCAAAGAGCTTTCGAAGGACACCAGGAAAAGTATTGTAGACCTGCACCAGACTGGGAAGAGTGAATCTACAATAGGCAAGCAGCTTGGTGTGAAAAAAATCAACTGTGGGAGCAATCATCAGTAAATGGAAGACATACAAGACCACTGATAATCTCCCTCGATCTGGGGCTCCACGCAAGATCTCATCCCGTGGGGTCAAAATGATCATGAGAACGGTGAGCAAAGATCCCAGAACCACACGGGGGGACCTGGTGAATGACCTGCAGAGAGCTGGGACCAAAGTAACAAAGGTCACCATCAGTAACACACTACAACGGCAGGGAATCAAATCCCGCAGTGCCAGACGTGTTCCGCTGCTGAAGCCAGTGCATGTCCAGGCCCGTCTGAAGTTTGCCAGAGAGCACATGGATGATACAGCAGAGGATTGGGAGAATGTCATGTGGTCAGATGAGACCAAAGTAGAACTTTTTGGTATAAACTCAACTCGTCGTGTTTGGAGGAAGAAGAATACTGAGTTGCATCCCAAGAACACCATACCTACTGTGAAGCATGGGGGTGGAAACATCATGCTATGGGGCTGTTTTTCTGCCAAGGGGACAGGACGACTGATCCGTGTTAAGGACAGAATGAATGGGGCCATGTATCGTGAGATTTTGAGCCAAAACCTCCTTCCATCAGTGAGAACTTTGAAGATGAAACGAGGCTGGGTCTTCCAACATGACAATGATCCAAAACACACCGCCCGGGCAACAAAGGAGTGGCTCCGTAAGAAGCATTTGAAAGTCCTGGAGTGGCCTAGCCAGTCTCCAGACCTCAACCCCATAGAAAATCTGTGGCGGGAGTTGAAAGTCCGTGTTGCTCGGCGACAGCCCCAAAACATCACTGCTCTCGAGAAGATCTGCATGGAGGAATGGGCCAAAATACCAGCTACTGTGTGTGCAAACCTGGTAAAGACCTATAGTAAACGTTTGACCTCTGTTATTGCCAACAAAGGTTATGTTACAAAGTATTGAGTTGTATTTTTGTTATTGACCAAATACTTATTTTCCACCCTGATTTACGAATAAATTCTTTACATATCCTACCATGTGGATTCATGGATTTTTTTTTCACATTCTGTCTCTCACAGTTGAAGTGTACCTCTGGTGCAAGTTACTGACCTCTGTCATCATTTTAGGTGGGGGAACTTGCACAATCGGTGGCTGACTAAATACTTTTTTGCCCCACTGTATAGTGTAAAAATAGCTAAAAACACTCTACATGCATACGTGGCAGTAAGCCCAGTCTTGTTCACAAACCTCTAGGTATCAAGGCTGTGCTCATGATTCTACTTGGAGCTACACTATAGAGACAACAGTGCCTCTTAATTTTGAATCTAGGTGTTTTCAGTGCCATTGCTAAAGGTGTATAAAATCCAGCACCTAGCCATGCAGTCTGCCTTTGTAAACATTTGGGAAAGAATGGGTCATTCGAGCATGGTACTGTTATCAGATGTTAACATTGCAACATGTCCGGTCATAAAGTTTTCTCCCTCGTAGAGAATGGAAATGCTTAGCAACCACAAACACTCAGCCATTAAGAGCAGAGCAGGCCATCTACTAATCAGAGGGTTAGTAGCTCAATCTCTGGCTGACCCAGTCTGCATGCCAAAGTATCCTTGGGCAAGATACTGAACCCGGAGTTGCTCCCAATGCATTCATCAGAGTGTGAATGGTAGATGTAGTGCTTTTTTTTTGTTTGATGGAAACCACTAAAGTGCTAGTATGAATATGAGAATATGTGGAATATAAAAGAATATATGAATGTGGCATGCTGTATAAATGCGCATTGATTCCTCAAGTAGAGTAGAAAAGAGCTATATAAGAACCCATTTACCAAGTCATATATACTTACTGTGCAGTAGTTTAGGTAATGTCGTAAAGTGAAGTGTTAAATGCGTCACAGTGTAGGTCCACTGAGCGCGGGCCACTAGAATTTTCTCCAGAAATGTTTCCAGTTCAGAAGAAGAAAGGCTCGGTTATAATATTGTCTCCATTTTCAGTAACATGCAGCAGGGAGAATGTTTGCAGTAACATTTCACTGCAATCTTCTCCCTTCAGTGTCAGTGATTAAAACAATCCAATGCAATGGGGCTGCAAAGCTGTAATTTTCTATTCAGTAATGAGACAGACCAGAACACAAGTTATGACCTTATATAAATTAGGTCACGGTGGTCTCAAAGGCAAATGACAGAGTTTATTATAAATAAAGAGTGATAAGCCCAGTCGCTGAACTATATATCAAGTGATTAAACACTTAAAGACCCCTACATTGTTTGGATCAAATTTGACTTAATGTGTACTAATGCTAAAGCGCTCATCGTCTAAAGCTTTAATTCCAATCAGATCTTTTGCTTTGTTTTGTTCTGGGGGGGTTTACCCTATGTCTGCAAATTAGCTATAGTCTGTTTTGTGCAAAGGATCTGTTCATTCCAGCCAGCCTGCTGCCTCAAATATTAAACACATCACCTCCTGTGCAGCACAGTCGTTAAAATCTTTCACAAGCTCGAAGCTGAATCACAATTGTGTATAATCATCATGCAATAGAAATACTTGGAGGTAGGAAGCACCTTGGACTGCCACCTGAAGTGCTGAACGCACATCGACTAAACAAGCGCTCCACATGACACTGATGACCCCGCATTGTGAATTGTTATGGGCCAATATTTCATCAAAAGGTTGTGGAGGAAAGATTTGTGCATAAATAGGGGCAATTGTAGAAGCCCCGTCTTCTGTGCACTTTCAGCACTGCTTAATTCCTTGACAAACAGCATGGTAGGCCCATTCATCTTTCCCCATATTGAGTTCTTCTGTGAAGAGCAACCTAAGATTGACCCCCGGAGATAAAATTACAGCTCAATATGAAGAAAAGAGTAACAGCCTGACGCAGTACATGAATCAAAGATGGGGCCTGCATCACCCATCAATCAAAGTTCAGTGTCCTCATTAAAACCGTCCCTGTTTGCAAGAGGGTTGGAGATAGAGGG
Organism: Mchenga conophoros; assembly: GCF_057382185.1. Taxonomy (NCBI): domain Eukaryota; kingdom Metazoa; phylum Chordata; class Actinopteri; order Cichliformes; family Cichlidae; genus Mchenga; species Mchenga conophoros. The sequence goes on from NC_140543.1 coordinate 33,393,861, forward strand.
AAGGGGTGTGTGTTTTTATGTCTCCACAGGCGCATTGTTCACTCCATTGGTCATATTGCTCACTTGAAACCACCTCATCAACTTTTAACACCTTCTGCGAGTTGATGCACCCATCAACCTGGTCAAGGTGATTCCCACGCATTCACATTTGATATGCTCATTACTTCAGTCAAGGAGATGCATGCACCTTCACCGTGCACCCAAGCACGTCAACACACTCACCCTTCTGCTATTGATATTCATCTCTCCAGACACACACTTAATTTATACACTACCACTGATTTTAAATACTAAATATTTCCAACAAGATTGTGATGCTGAAAACATTTGATCAATGGGAAATTCCCAACGGTGATATACCCAGAAAAGGTCACTGGACCCCGGCCAGACAGAGATAATGACAAACATCCATCTTGACGTGCGAGGGGGCAAATGGGAGGGGCACAAAACCACCAGGGCCTATGATATATTGTGATGTGGTGTGTGTGTTATGAGATGCTGATCCAATACTTATAACATCCTCAGACAGCCTGGCCAGCTGCACTCAGTTTTCAGACTATTTTTTTCTCAGCTCTCAATGTTTCCTTGAAATTCTCAGTGTAGGATTACAAGTATAATGGTGTCACGTATTGTATTTTTTTTATGGATCAGTACATCATTGTCATAGCGGTGTAATAGAACCTAAATGCCATTTCCGGGAAAATGACAAATAAGTGAATCATTGTTCAGATGAATGGCACTTTGTTGGTATTTCTAAAGCAACTTATTTTGAACAGCCTTTACATTTCCTGTTCTTCCGTCTTCCACATCTGTTTAAAACTGTCTTGCAGAGTCCCATTCTACTCACAAGGACCTTAGGTGTCAATACATCCTTACAGCTCTGAACATATAGTGTCCTGCTCATCGGAGGAGAAAAAAATCTCTTCTTAAGGTGAGGAGACTGTCAATGGTGAATCACAGGAAAAATGAACTTTCTTCTCAATGAGCCGTTGTGCAACTGCCAGTGTTATGTTTCTGTTTAGTACATCAGACTGGGTCAAGGACACTAAGAAAAAGGTCCAGCTTGCCTCAAGTGTGTGTAGACATATTTAAATATGCTCATTGTGTAGTTAGACCTTCCAGCTAGGGCTGTGCCAATATTATAAAATTCTACATGATATAAAAATGTGATATAAAGATTGCTGTAGCATCTCTAATTGCTTTAGCAACACCGTGTGTTTATGTATGCTTCCCAGTGCATGCAACAAGACAAGCCCATGCATGAGACCAAGAGGCACATGTCAGTCTCTGATGTTTTAGTACTAAAAACAAAGCTATTGTACGTCATTAACTTCCAACAAAGCACAGTACTTTGCAAAATATGCAAGAAAACTGCTCCTGCTGAAGATGGAAAAAACTAATTTGTTTTACCAAATGAGCTAAAAACACTATCAAGTAAAGCCAGGCTACGAAAGTGGAGCTGCTGAGACTTGTCACCCAAATGTAAACAAATGATTTCGCCAAGTATTGCTGAAACACTCAATAGTTCAAATCTGTGTGACAGGAAGAGCAAATGGTAAATGGAATTTACTGATGCGGTTACACGGTGAAGCAGATCTTTAAGCAACTGGTTAAAAAATTTGAGCCAATATACAACGTCCCAGGTAGAAGAGAAACTTCAGTTTTATGATGTGTGCAGCTCCTGAAGAGTTGCAAGGTTAAATTCATTTAGGCACTGTTAAACAATTATTTCATACTTTTTTGTACAAATTAAATTTTGTAAATTTTCCTTATCAGTTTTGGTATCATAAATCTTTCAGGAATTTCTTGGAAAAATTGCATTATAATTTTGATTCTATATTGCCCACTCCAACTTCCGGCTCATTTTACTTCTTTCACTTTTTTAATGCCATAAAATGCAAATAAATTACATTAGAGCCACAACCCTGATATCCATGTGTTACGATGGATTATATTCAACTAATTCAAATTGTATAAATTGTACCTCCAAAAAAAAAAAATCCATAAAATGCTTTATGTCTGTGTAGCTTCTCAGACGTCCACGTTATGGTAGTCCAAGGAGCTGGGAAAGAAAGTGACAACACTTCTTTAAGTTACTTAACAAAACTTCAAGAAACTTAAAGAAGTCACTTCCTTTCCCAGCTCCTTAGACATAAAATGCTACTGTCACTTCACACTGGCTTTAATTAGGACTTGGGTGTCCATTTATAGATTTCTTTTCGATTTAGATTAAATTTAGGGAAAATGAATCAAACTCTAATCAATTTTCCCAATATCTCAGTTTCTTCCAGTGCTTTCACTTTGTGACACCTGTGGAGTTTGAAGGTAACAAAGTCTCCCATAACTAACTTTGACAGTTAACAAGCAAGAAGTGTTATTTTCAAAGAGTCTAGGGCTTTTTGTAAAAAATGAAACACTGCTTTAGATCTTGGAGTCTAACAACATCATAGAGTGTTGTCAAAGTTTTGGACAGCTCCCACTTTCCAATTATATGTGGGAAACTATTAAACATAGAAGATATCACGAGATGGTCACAGTCTGCTTCACTGTTCTCTGAAACCAGGCAGTAGTGGGAAATTTAATCTATAAGGAACATTTCAATTTTCCCACCATTAGTTTCTGGAGATTTTAATTAAGCTAACGCTATAAATCTCCATTTTTTCCTCATTTCTCTGCTGTCCCTCTTTACACACTGTGAGCTCAATCTGCACACTGCATAAAAACCAGCATGCATGGGATATGCAAACAAAATCTTTCACTGCATTAGCTTGAGCACACACATATGATGTAGTGTTTATATTAGAAGTAGTGTTGCTTCGCGGCAGTAAATAGTCTGCACCATTCAGAGCTGCAAATGTCTGCTCAAAAGGGGTTCTCGCTATTTTTTACTCTCTAATAAGACAGATTAATAACGGTGAAAAACTGCATCAATGGAGGAGGAAATGAATTCATTATGAATGTTCTTATTCATGTGTCTGATCATTTCAAAGAACCACTCAAGTGGCACAGGTCAGGGATTATTCATACACAGCTATGAGATAAATCAAAATTCTGACATGGCAGCACCTTTTTTAGTTGTACTTATTACACAAAGTTACCAAAATTATTTCTTCATTACTGCTTAGCTTGGATATGATTAGTGTCTCTGGCTCATCATACCAAAACCAGAACACACTGAATAAATACCTCTTAAACTCAGAAAAGAACAAATGAAAAGCTACACTTCTCTACATCATCGCTACTTACATGAGTACGCTTTCACTTCAGTGCTGAAACTGCGACTTCAACTGTGCCAATGCTTCAGTGTATCTAGACAACACAGCTCATTTGATTTCCGGTTTAGCTGTTGATCTCTTAGGATCGGGGACAGCCACAGTCTTTTCCATGAAATGTCCTATAAATACCTGCGCAGGATTCTAGATTCTGATAAAAGTCTTTCTCAAGCTTATAAAGCATACGTACAGTTTCTGTGTAAGTTCAAGTCTATATTGTATATGTTTCAGATTTATAATCTTTGTTTTACCAAGCAACTAGGTTTTGCTTGATTGGCACTGTCAGTCTGCTACACATGGGAACATTTGGCAATATGTCAAAGGCAATACCTCCAGCCAGACACAGCAGATGGCTGCCCCTGCCTGAGCCTTTCCTGTTAGAAGGGAGTTTTTCCTTCCCACTGTTGCCAAGTGATTGCTCATAAGGGGTCATCTGATTGTCAGGGTTTTATTTGTATTATTTTAGGGTCTTTACCTTAGGATATGAAGCGCCTTGATGTGTGCACTGCAGTTTAACTGTATACCAAAGAAATATATTTAATCTGTGGCCTATGCAGCAGTGCCTTCATTTTTTAAATGTATTTATTTTTTAATTGTAGCCTGGAAGCATGTTCATTTATTTTTATCTAGGTGAGCACAACATTCTAAAAGAAAAGGTGTTGTTAACTACTGATTTCATAGCAAATACCTCAGTCAACAGTGAATTAAATTGTCATTTTTTAAAATATAAAAAAAGCCCTTCATAACGACTTTGAATTCTCTTGGGAGTTTTCTTGTTTTGCGTAAAAGGTTTGCACAGAAATTTATGGTTTATTTTGGGATAAGTTGTCATGATGCTTTAACTTTTTATCTACCACCATTGGCAATAATTATTTTATCTACTTTGGTTCATCAACAAATGCTTTGCAGGTATTGCCCACCTGGCCTGGTGAGTGTCAGGGAGGGTGTGATCCTAAGTCATGCCACCATACAAATAAAGAGGCTTTTTTACAGCTTTGACAGCAGGATTTATTCTGCTTCCTTCACCAAGGAAACACAAACAAACACAACTCCTTGTTTAAGGTGGCATGATAGATGTCAATACATTGTCAGGAAGTGCATGAATAACCTTAGCCTTAGTATTAAGGTTTCGTGAATCTCGTGTCCATGAATGTTCTTCTTCTTCAGTTGTATTTGACCTAATTAACGATTATTACAACAACAACTGAACATTAGTTCACTTTGGCCATGTTAATCCAACATTTTGTCCGTGTACTATAAACTCACAAGTTGCTAGTAAAGCCCATTATTAAATCATATGTGCATTAATTACAGCATCTATAACTCCTCTTAACTCAACAACACAGAAAGAAATTGGCTCACAGACTGAAATTTCTTTATTAGCCCAATTAACTTAAAACAATTTATGCTTCATTAGCACAACTACTGTACTTGAAGCTCACTTTACCTGCTAGCAACAAGTCCATAAGTGTTTACAAACTGGCAATGCATCTGGACACTTTTTTAAGTTTTATTGTTTTTTATAAGTTTTATTGATTTTGCATTTTGTATTATGATAGCCATTTTTGCTTGGAGTTCTTTCTCGGTGTTATTTTTACAGCCTCGTTCCTCTTTTTAATAATACCTAGACAACAACTCGTGAATAAAGCGCATTCCTCTGCTAACCAAGCATTCACATTTTGATGTTTTTCCAATTATCTCACAAGCTGTAATTCTCCGGAGCTGCAGTTCAGACTGGAAGTTATTAAAAAAAACCAAGGAGCAGAGGGGGGCTCATACTGTAAGTTTATTTTCTCATTCTTGGTCAGCAACAGGCTTTAATATTATATTGCTCTCAATCTTGGGAGCAAATCTTCTCTTACAAATCAATACTTAGCTTTTTTCACACTTTTTAATTCTGCTTCCTTTCTTTTCCTCTGCAGTTTTGCTCCCCTATAGTCACCCTCTTTCCAATCCAGAAAACAGGGCAGTGGAGTAATCTCCATGCATGCCAGTGGAAACACTCTCTCAGCATTGCAATCTGTGCTCCACTGACCCTCCATTTGAGTTGACCCTTTCTATCTCCTTTCTGAGTAATGGGCTCCAGCCTGAACTCTCTAGTGACCTGTGGGCCCCTTCAGCCCTTCCTTTCCTCTCCGCCCCATCACACTGCTCTCTCTCACTTTTTGTCTGTGGCCAATTAAATAGCCGCGATGGAGGTGATGGAGCCCTGCTGGTTCGAGTGATTGGAAAAACCCCATCTGCTCCTGGCCCACGGTGTGAGTCGGAGGTTCGTCCGTCTCCTTTGATCTCCGCCGACTTCCCCGTGTCCAATAAATCATTTTCTCAGCAAGCTCAGCCTCTTTGACTGAGGCAATCAAGAATTTCCACTTTATCTGCCGCTGATATCAAAGCCAGCTTTGCCGTTAAACACTAAATGGTGATTTTGAGATGACCCCAGGACAGGCCGAACCACTTGGTGAGCCAAGTCGGATGTGATTTATTGTATATGTGCATGCGCCAAAGCAAGCAAGACACAGTGCGGTGCAATCACGCAGAGCGGCACAGATTTACACATCAGGCCACCTGTGCCACTAAGATTAGCTGTCATTTTACAGCATTTTCAAGGATTTCCAGATTTCAATTATTTACAGTCCCAGTAGTCAAGGAACACAGCTGTAAATGTCCAGTAAGGTACAGCATCAACAGTTGGAGCAGCTGGCCCAGGCAGAGCTCTCTCTTCTTTGCATGTCCACCCAGAGGTCTCAGCCTCTTTTCCTCTGAAGGGTTAGGAGGAGCAAGATCAAGCGGTTTCATTTCCTGAGTCTAAGAAAGATTAACAACCTAATGTAAAGAGAGAAGTTAAACCTCTCCACTTTAACTACAAACAGCCTAATTTTCCATACAACCAAAAAGATAGAAATTCTGTCAATGAACGTTAAAAGCAGTAGTGTGGCAAAGGGCAGCCCTGGCAGAGTCTAAATCCCACCAGGAATGGGTCTGACTTGGTGCTGGCAATGTGCGCCAAGTTCTCCCTCTGTTTGTACAAGGCTCTACTGGCCAATAAAAACAGGCCAGAGCGCTCATACTGCAGCTCCCCAAAAGATGCCCTGAGGGATGTCATAGAATGCCTTATCCCAGTCCACAATACACATGTAGGCTGGCTGGGAAACTCCCATGCACTCTGAAATATCCATGAGGGTATAAAGAGCTGGTCCAGTATTCCAAGACCAGGGCTAAAACTGCATTGTTCCTACCAGATCAGTTTGAATAACAGACAGAACCCTGCCATATATATTACCAGGTAGGGTAAGGAGTGTGATCCCCTGAACTTGGAGCAGACGCAGTCCCACTTTTTGAAAAGGGGAGTCTGTCCCTGCCTTCCACACAGTGCTGCAGAGGCATGTCAGCCAAGAGTGCCCCACAACATTCAGCACCTTGATAAACCACTGTCCCTGTAGTGGATTAGACTCAGCCCCTCCTGAAAAGTCAAACATTACAGTTTTCCAAGTATAGAATTCCACATTTCACTGTACACTTGTCATTTAATACATATTCTTTGGATGGTTGTGTTCTGGTACTGGCAGTACAGGCCTGGAGGAGAATGATCATTTCTTGGTTGAATACAGAGAAATTTAACAGTGGCACAATTCAATCATAGGAACAGTTGTTCTCTAACGTTAAAAGTGTTAAAGTTTGGAAGCACTGGGAGCTTGCATATGAATCCCAGCCTCTCCTGTAACATGTAGAGGTGCTTTGTTTGCCTATCATATACCCTAACTGCATTAGGGTACGTTTAGACTACAATTATTCATAAACTACAAAATATCAAAGGAAGAAAGAATGAAAAAATGGAGAAAATTACAGTGCAGACATGGAAAAAGGTCACACTTTAGTGTCACACTGAAAAAATGTCTTCTGTTATAAAGACACCCTGGGAGAAAAACACACAGTGTCTCTCTAAAGAGCCACAAGCGCCATCTATTCACATCACTGTGAACTTGCATCACCACCGTAGACGGCACAACTCTCTGCCTCTTCTCACTTGTCTAACAGGGGAGCCGTGACCTCTCGGATCCCAGTAAATTTACGCTTGCACACACAAACCAATTACGCACATATTTGAAAGAATATTATTTGGTCACAACTGAGTGCGCATATACAATTGCATACAAACATTTATGAGCTAAATCTGCTGCAGCTGCGACTTTATATGTAGACACGTGTACACCTACAAGCGCATTTGCATGAAAACTCACATATTTACACAATTAAAATCAAACCCACCTAACGTGTAGCTACATCCCTTCCATTACCAGTGACTCCTTCTCCCTCCATGCTTGAATTGCTCCCAGTCAATAGCTGCAAATCCCCTCACAGCTTATAATCAGATGGGGGACTATTGGAGCTTAGCTAATGAATGCACAGGGATAATATAATCTCAATAATCTCTATGAAGCCTCTAATTGAACCATATGCTAAATGTGATGTATGACTTCATTAAGAACTGATGTCTTCTTTTATGTGTTGCCGTTAGTGACCTTGACTGGCTTAGTGCGTCACCGTCGAGGCGAGGGTCCAATCCTGTTAAAGCTATTCAGTGAAGCTGGCACGTCGCAGCTGACTGTAGGATCAGCCTAGATGCCAAGTTGAAAGTAATGCTTCAAACTTGGAATGAGTTCTGACACAGGCAGGAAGGAAAAAGATTTTCTAGTGTAACAAGTCCGTCATGATCTCTTAAATACAGTAGCACAATGAACACAATGTGATTAACCTGTATTTGCTTAAAGGTGTTTTTGACCTCATCCAAAAATTAAATTAGATTAAATCAGTTTTACCTCTGAGTATCATTTTAAATATTTAGCAGCTGCTGCCTATATATTCACTTAGCACTTTCATGCACAGTTACATTTCCACTCGCATAAATATTGGTATCCATTTGGGGGTTCTGTGACTTTCTCAGGGAAGTTTCCCCACACGTTTCTTTGCCAAGAGTTTGAACCACCAAACATCTGCCAAGAACAGATAAAAGAGCTATATATGATTTAGGTAAGTGCACTATGAAGATAAATAATATTGTGAAAGTTTTGAGTGAAATATTCAAAGTATGTTTTTAAGCTGTTTTTCTTACTGATTACTGTTTTAGTCACTCTTTAATCTCCATATTGTTCCTTAAAATCTGAGTAAACCTGTGTTGTCTCACAGAAGAAGCTGAAAATGTTTTTTCTCTTCTTATATCAATTAAGGAAGCAGTTTAGGTTTCACCATTAAGAATAACATCAAAATGTATTTGGACTGACATTTAACCTGCCCGGTAACAAGATTTATAATTTCATAATTTTATCCTCTTTCATTTTTTGAGATAAACATTCATATTAAACATGTTTCAGTAATGAGATTAGTGTATGTATCCCTAAATAATCCTTATAAATGTATTAAAGCTCAGTCATCCATGTAAAGAAAGTCACATTTTTTCATCTGGACGTAGCGTTTTCAGTGGGGAAAACCCACCCAGACCCCCCTTTCCCCAGCCACCTCCCCCAGCTTGCCCAGGGGAACACCAAGGCATTCCCAGGCCAGCAGAAAGATATAATCTCTCCAGCGTGTCCTGGGTCTGCCCCGGGGCCTCCTGCCAGTGGGACATGCCCGGAACACCTCACCCAGGAGGCGCCCAGGAGGCATCCTTGTCAGGTGCCCGAACCACCTCAACTGGCTCCTCTTGATGTGGAGGGGCAGCAGCTCTACTCTGAACCCCTGGCTGAACTTCACCCTATCTCTAAGGGAGAGGCCAGCCATCCTTCGCAGGAAGCCCATTTCTGCCGCTTGTATCTGCAATCTCGTTCTTTCGGTCACTGCCCCACTTCCCCGAACTAAAAAAATAACTAATTGTAACTCATGTTAACCCAGAGTTTACTAGCAGTTGTTCCACCACACAGCCCCAAAAACCCACCAGGATGTAGCCTGGCACAACCTCAGGCTAAAGAAGTAAAAGCCTAGATGCACATCCCACTGCATCTTAATGTTAAATGACTGTAAGTGAAGAGTTTAGTGAGCCTTTAAGAACTCCAGCTCACAAACAAATTAGGGAGTACTACAGTACGTCTTTTTGGTCAACCTGTATTTTTCACTGGAAACAAGTTTCTTGATTGACTGCTTCCTATGACACTTGATTCAACACTTCGATTGAAAATGTTGATTCAAAGCTAACATAAACTGCATGTTAATGACTCATATGCACAGACTGGCACATATATGCAGTACTTTCATCTTAGACAGGAAACATGTTTACCACCCTGCCCTCACAGTTGCTCTGCTCTCTTGTTCAGAAGCTGCCCTGAGCTACTAAGTATCATCCTGTAGTTCTACCCTTAACTGCTTTATTATTTATGAACATTGACTGAAATCAAAAGCCCTCTTACTTATTTCATCCTTTAAAGATAGTATGTGGACACACACACACACACATCTCACAAGTTTCATGATATTCATATTGTGTGAAATAAAAATCCGTCTGTTTGCCTTTGGGGTTGTCAAAGTCAGATTCACGTGAGCGCTCTTCCCAAAACTTCACACATGAGTACATTCAGAGTCTCGTGTCAGGTTAGTCAGCTGAAACAAGGGAGGCGAGGGCAGGGGTGGAGAGGTTTATTATTTTGGAGTGTTTTCTCATGAATTAAATATGTAATCAGGCACGCAAACACAGCTAGACAATTTCTGAGTTTTAACTCCTGTGAAGCCATGCCAATAACCGAGGGAAAATGCCTCTTTAACAGATAAATTAGCATTATCAGAGTCACAGCAATTTGGAGCTCACGCCCTTTCCCTACATAAGGAAGTTAGTTAGTTAAGCTTCAAATTTCCCTAAAACAACAAAAACAGGAATGATTAAATATCGCTTATATTATAGTCTCAATAGGAATTTTAAGGCACACAAAACTTATCCTGCACATAACTGTGTGAATTGTGGCTGCATAGACCTCCACAAATTACATTAATTTCAAATGAAATGAATTGAATGTCATTCATTTCATTTGAATGACATTCAATTCATTTGGCCACTAGAAGCATTGCAGAACAACACTGCGACACAAAAGACGCAAAGCCCTGACAAAATATTACTTTTGTTTGTAGTTTTTCGACTGATCACATGATAGACAGACAGACAGACAGACAGACAGACAGACAGATAGACAGATAGATAGATAGATAGATAGATAGATAGATAGATAGATAGATAGATAGATAGATAGATAGATAGATAGATAGATAGATAGATTTCAAATTCAAATTTTATTTGTCACACACACACAACCATACACAGTATGACATGGGGGTGAAATGCTTGTAGCTGTACAATGCCCGACCATTAAATGACAGAAGAAAGTTTTACAATATTTACAATTTACAGTTTACTACAAAATTTACAAATTAACTTAGGAATTTACAGTAAAGAATGTGCAAATAGCAGAAGAGATTATAAAGATAAGGATTATAAATTATAGGAATTATAGGATTATAGGAAATGTGTGGTGGTGCGTGTGGTGACGTGTGTGAGAGTCCAGTCTTATAGTGACGTGTTTGGGAGAGTCCAGTCCTACACCTGGTTCAGGCCCCGAATAGCCTGGGGGAAGAAGCTCCTCCTCATTCTCTCTGTTTTGGCCTTAAGGGAGCGGAAGCGCTTCCCAGACCTCAACAGTGAGAAGAGTCCATTGTTGGGATGGGAGAGGTCCATCATAATCTTCCTAGCTTTGGACTTGCACCGCTTGGTGTAGATGGACAGCAGGTCAGGGAGCTCTGATTGAATGATGCGTTCTGCCGAGCGCACCACCCTTTGCAGATCTCATCTGTCCTGCTTGGTGCTGTTCCCAAACCAGGTGCAGATGTTTGCCGTCAGGACGCTCTCGATGGTGCAGGAGTAGAAGTTCTTGAGCACCTTCAGTGGCAGATGGAAGTCTCTAAGTCTTCTGAGGAAGAAGAGACGCTGACGGGCTTTCTTAACCAGGGTGTTGATGTGGCAGGACCATGACACCCAGGTATCGGAAACTGTCCACTCTCTCCACTGGCGTGCCACTGATGATGAGGGGCTTGTAATTCCTCGCCTGCTTTGTAGTGAAGTCCACGATCAGCTCCTTAGTCTTGCTGATGTTTAGGAGGAGGTTATTCTCCTGGCACCAGGTCTCCAGGTTCCTAATCTCCTAGATAGATAGATAGATAGATAGATAGATAGATAGATAGATAGATAGATAGATAGATAGATAGATAGATAGATAGATAGATAGATAGATAGATAGATAGATAGATAGATAGATAGATAGATAGATAGATAGATAGATAGATAGATAGATGTCATGCCTTATTCCTGTACCAAAGACATCTGTGGCACTGACTTCTCACATCAAGAAGACCATGGAAAGACTCATCCTCGATCAGCTCCGATCTATAGTCAGACCACATCAGGATCCCCTTCAGATCGCTTACCAGCCCCTTCTCAGAGTCGAGGACGCCAACATCTACCTGCTCAATCGTGTCTACGCCCACCTATATCAGCCTGCAGGCACTGTGAGGGTCATGTTTTTTGGTTTTGCCATTGCATCCAATACCATCAGGTCAACCCTCCTGGGTGATAAGCTGACAGCGATGCAGGTGGATGCCTTTCTTGTGTCCTGGATTGTTGATTATCTGACAGGAAGACCACAATATGTGCGTCTTCAATATTGAGAGTCTGAAAAGGTGATCGGCAACACGGGTCCACCATAAGGGACCGTCCTCTCCCCTTTCCTCTTCACCCTCTACACCATGGACTTCAGCCACTGCACAGACATCTGCCACCTTCAGATGTTTTCTGATGACTCTGCTTTGGTTGGATGCATCAGCGAGGGTGATGAGATGGAGCACCAGGCTGTGATTGACTTCTTTGTTTAGTGGTGCAAGCAAAATCATCTGCAGCTCAACGTGACAAAGACCAAGGAATTGATTGTGGACTTTAGGAAGACCAGGAAACATGTGAGCCCTGTTCAAACCAGGGGGTCAATTTGGACATTGTGGAGGACTATAAATACCTCAGAGTACACACTGATATAACATCTGTAGGACAATGGTCGGGATTTTCTTTGAGTCTGTTGTGGCCAGTGCCATCCTCTATGCTGTTGCATGCTGGGGCAGCAGGTTGAGGGTTGCAGATTCTCCATAAACTGATCCACAAGGCCAGTAATGTTATGGAAATGGAACTGAACTCCCTTAAGGTGGTGTCGGAGAGGCGGATGTTGCCCAAGATATATACATGCTGGACAATTCCCACCCACTTCATGACGCGCTGTCCAGTCCCATCTGCGTGTTCAGTGAGAGACTGGGATTACCCATAATGCACCATGATACAAGAAATCATTCCTGCCTTTGGCTATCTCCCGGTACAACTCCTCCATCCAATGCACAGTACACAGTGCGATAGTTACACCCTTTTGCACATCCTCTACAAAGTTTTACAGTTTACAGTAAAATGCCAATCATAAATATTTAATCTCTGTAATATTCTGGATATTTATAACTGAGCTACTGTATATGTTACAGCTATTTCTTATATTTGCAACTTTGTAATATATTATTACATATATGGTTTGATTTAGTTCAGTCTGTTACTGTTCTTATTGTCTTGGAGCTACTGTAACCACACTATTTCCTCAAGGATTAATAAAGTATTCTGATTCTGAAACGTGCCAATCAAGCAGTCGGTGTGTTAGTGCATGTGTTAGAGGAAGTGCTGCATATAAGTACTGTATAAATGGGTGAACGCGGTTTGTAGTAAAGTGCTTTGAGTGGTTGAACTGACAGGATAAGCACTATATAAAAGCAGTCCATTTGCCAGTTCATTTCCTTGAGGACATACGATTTCAGATTCTTGTACCTTAATAAACCACAATATCATGTTTCACTTTCCAAAAAGGCATGATGAAATAAACCGTCAATTGCCCATTTGCTGAGTTACAGCTAATGGAGCAGCAGCCACAGGCTGAGCCAAGGAATGGCCAGAGGCGGAAATGGCTTCAATATGCTAAGTCTGGCTACTCCTCTGGCCACTGCACACAACCAATGGTAAACCCATTAGGGGACTGTACATAAACCTCAAAGAACTTCAGTTACATACAATAAATGCTATTTTTGTAGCAGTGTTGTTATGGAAGCATTCCTATGGCTATCCTACATATTTGTAACAGCACAACCAATCATCTATTTATGTAGCCTCATCAATAATCGAAAAAGAATAACTCAAGAAACTATTGCATATTTTTTTTAACCAATTCACAGTTACATTAAAAAAAAGCTTTTAAGCTTATCATATATGAGTCCTAATGGTTCTGTAATTCTGAGCAAGCGAATGATTTAAATGAGTGACCAAATGCAAAGTTGCACTTGTGGTCAGCTGACAGAAGTGCATTAATTAGTCTCTTACCTTATTTCCAGTTTTGTCCTTATCATATCCAGGAAAGAAAAGCAGACACTCGAGCTGCTAAATATTCCTGCAAATTCATAAATTCGTAACCACACTTGTCTCCCGTCTGCTGTTTAGTGATTGTTACGTTGTGTAAAGTGGGTCTACCAGCTGGTCACGTTTGATGTGAAATAGCCCAAATACACTAAACCAGCAAGATACAAAAGGCAGAAACGCTGCACAAACTTGTGTTTGCTTATGATCGCCTCGTGTAGGCTGATATCTGAAGCCGCAGGGAGTATAGGATCTGGTTTCCTATGATGCCACAGGTTCCACATCCCTGCACAACAGCTCCTCACATATGTAATCACAGTGACACATGCTTCCACTGGGGTCGGGCAGGGACATGCCTAAATGGATGAGGAAGCTATTATCACCTCTTCCCAGATGTTCTTGGCAGAGTCTTGGGCTGATATAGCAGTGATAGGTTTTTAATAAGCACGCCTGATCATACGACTTCATTCCACTTTGAAGCAAGGGAATACAGCCGATGTTTGGCTGTAAAATGTATTCCGGGGGCAAAGGAGTAACTTACTGATGTAAGAGACAAGGTGAAGTCATGCTGTTTGATTTTTTTTCCTTTGCATGGTTGGAAAATTCACTGCACTCCATGCATGATGTAAAACACCATGAATATAAAGTAGTGTGACCACACTCTGACTTCCTCTAGCTCGTTTTGCTCCTCATACTATCAAAACTTCATCCTGTAGAGCCTTGAGTGAATGCTTACACAAGCACGGAGCACACGAATGCCAATAAAGTGGGTCAGGAAAGTACAACTGGTACATTTCAGCAGCATAACCTGTTTGGCGTACCGCAGGTAGTGTGTGTGTGTGTGTGTGTGTGTGTGTGTGTGTGTGTGTGTGTGTGTGTGTGTGTGTGTGTGTGTGTGAGTGAGAGAGCAGGAGGTGCTGGTAGGATTAAAAGTCCTTTAACAGCAACAGTAAAAATCAATGGAGAGAGTTTGGTTGTCAGAACCAATGAATCAGGAGGATATAGCTCAATACGCGGATCAATGGCCCAACCTATAATCATTGTATTTCTCGCTGCTAAATGTCTTTCCTGATCATTGTTGGGAAGCAGAGAGGAGCCAAAGGAGATAAGGAAAAGGTGAGAGAAAAAGCTCCTCATGCAAGTCCTCAGATGTTGTACTGCTGGATGGCTTATAAATATTGTACTGCTTTAGTGCTGAGAGAGTTTACTGTTCCTTAATGTTCCTACTTCTAGCGTTTGACAGGGACCTGGGTGACAAGTTTTACACTCTGCATCATTTATACATGAATTTATGGCAAGAATGCACTACATTTTTATGCAAATGTACTAGTTTCTATTGCTAAAAGATAGAGGAAAGTAGAAATGCAATCCATTTGGGGGGGTTTTGCTTTAGTAAACATGGATGCATGTTAATGTATGTCAGTTCTCCAAAAGAAAAGAAAACCCTGTGACTCACTGAAAGTGATGAGTTTTCTGCATTGCAGCAACAGCAATTTACTTGGCGATGAAAAGGAGAACTGAGCAGGGAAGGGTTTCATCATAAAGACAAAAGCAAAATCTTTTTTTCACAAAATAATTTGAGAAGTAAGGGCTGACGAGCTGATGGATTTTGACCCCTCGTTACGTCATAAAAAAGGCCACTTATAAATATCTGGAACTCATTTGTTGTTAACATTCATTCAGCAACATTCAGTTCTCATATTTAATGCACTGAGTTTGTGTAAAAACCCAAGCTACTTTGACAAGGGCCACACCACCGTGGTTTCACATACTCTCGGTCAACACTGGTGAAGATCACAGTCATCTGATTATTCGTACCTGACCACATCTGTGTTGTTGGAATATATCAGTTCCAACGGTAGTTTCTTAGTTTTTCAGGTAACAAACTGGGCTGTGACGCAGCATCTGAAGCACCATCTCATTTATGACACTGGAACTTGGGTTGGTATTCAACAATTTATCAAACTGAAAATGACTTCAGTGAATAAACAAGAGTAAATATGAAGAAAGACTGTCTGAAAGTGTGAGATTTTGCTTTTCACACACTCTGTGACAGCCGGCTGGATACCCCCGTGTTCAAGTGCGGTCAATTGGAACAGCTAAACACTTTCGGCCTCACATATGGTCGGGTAACAAGCCTTGCAAGCTGGTCTGCTCGAAGCAGACTCTACACAAGTAACTACGAATTGTCCACCAGGCATTAAAGTCTGGGTTTGTAAGAATCATTGTGTGTGACAGATATGTAACTTACACTTCATGGGGTTTGGGTAGATTAAAAGGCTTTCTGATATCAAAACAGCCAAGAGTAAATGCAATCACAAAGTGCTGAAGACGTATTTGAGACAGAAAAGCGTTTTATGCTGTGGTTCAATTTAGCTCACCTGTGAGGAGTGCAGCTTTTTCTTCTTCAGAGAATAAAATTTCTTATTTCCTCTACGTTTGTATCTCTTGAACAACGGCTTCATATGCAAAATGCCATCATCTTGACAAAAAGACAAACATCAGAGTAGCAGCGCAGATGCAATCAAGGTTGTGATTTATTTTTCCAAAGATCTCATTCTGCTTCAGCAAATCAAAGCTAAGTCAAAGACAAATATTACAAGGACAAAAGACATATTCAAACATTATTAGATGAGGTAATGAGCAGTGTTTTAGGAATACTACGGCTTCAAGCCCTGTTTAAGTGTGGATTCTCAAATTATACCGTACAGGTATGGATGGTAAGAGTTCTGTAGGTCCAGTAAAACTTCTGTCACAATGATGCGAAACATCCTCCAAACCAAACATACACTATTCAATTAGGGGTGGGTTTTGATAATCGATTCATCGATTAAAATCGATTCTGGCTTGGATAACGTGATATCGATTCATTAAAATCCTGAATCGATTTTTTAATATAAATTTATTTTGCCTGAAATGCCAGAATCTCAGTTTCGACAACCACCAAACATTTAAAACAGTAAATGAGAGCAGGTACACAGCTTCTGCACAAAGACGTAAACACAAAGCGCGGACCTGCAGATCAGAATCAGTGAGACGTCGCCTTTCTCACCCGACGGCACGGACATGGTCGGGGCTGAAAGCCGACAGCTCGCTGATTTTGATGTTTCTTTTACTTACTTCCGAAAAGAAAACCTAATTTCTGCCGTTCAATAGGCTTCTGAACAAATTTAAACTTTTTAAAATTATGCAAAATGCAAAACGCTGTGTCTCTAATAAAACCGCTGTAACTTCAGAGGTAATGTTCATAAGTTGATTAATGGTTTTGTTTCGTTTTTGATGTACTGCAGAATATTTTTATAAAATCCCAGAACAGGAAAATCACCTTCATGTTTTTCTGTGTTTTATCCTCAGCTACTTTGACACAAAGGCCTCTGCTGTGATGCTCACACCTTTGATAAAGTCTTGTGAGTGTCAGCTTCCTTTTTATAGATACAAAAATATGTTAATGTACTGATCTGAATTCTAATATTTCTGACTGTCTGAGGCAAAATTTCCCAGATTCAAATCGAATTGAATCGAATTGAATCGAATCGTGGATCGAATCGATTCGGGACCTTGTGAATCGGAATCGAATCGATTCTAGAAATCAGTGACGATACCCAGCCCTATATTCAATATGCCAACATGTGGCTCAAGCTATGGCTTAATACATGAAAAATGTATTAAACTATTCATCTGGACTGCATTCAAATGTGGGGCACTTGAAACGACGAGTTAAAAGGAGGACACAGGAAAGTGGGAAAGACGAGGAAAAATGCATGTGCATTTATTTTTCAAATGTAAAAGCATCTCTTGGGTAAGGAGTGGCATACTTTGAGACGATCAACAAATCCAAGTGTCCTCTAGGCATTTCCTCTTTCTGTTTAGTTGCTCACTTTAGCCATTTCGTTCGCTGACAGAGCCGTGATAAGAAAGTGGCCATTTTCACACACATTTTGTTCTTAACCTTCCTGAAACACATGTCTGAAAAAAACTATTTCCTCAAGCCTTTTGGGAATGACAGTCCAATCCCTCAACTGATTTTGCAAAGAAAAACTCATTAATGAGACAGACATTTTTCTACACAACTCAACAGCTTAGTCCATAAGAATATTTGGAAGCAGCTTATAAAAAAATCCTCCATGGATTAAACAAAAAGGAAAGCTCAGTTTCTTTTTTCTTTTTTTTTCTACAGAGCGGTAAAAAGAGTATTAGACATGCCCCACCCACACGCACAACACGCACACAAATGCCCCCTGACTCTCACCCACCCCCTGTGTAGATTGAAATGTCAGCAACGCTTTGGATTGTTACGGTCCACGTTAGAGCCTGGCTCAGGATTAATGTACATATGGGAAACAATGGAGCATCTACAATGCTCACTCAGGCAGATTCTCCACATCCCCTCCTACTGTAGCTGCAGTGGGATGCATGTGGCTTCTCCTTATAAAGAGACGGGCACTTTGATGTAGAAAGAGAGGCAAGGGGGCAGAGGGACCGACAAAGAGGGAGTTTAACTGCCTTTCATGTCTCCCCTTCCCTGCACACCAACACTCCACTGTCTTGCCTTAAACAAGCCACTAAAGCCAGACACATCTACGGGTTTTGCCACTGGAGGCGTGTCAGTGCCACAGATTGGAGCAGTGGTGGTGGTTGCTGCTGGTGTTGGGGGATTTTGTTTCATCTTCTTTTCCCCCCTAGAGGTGCAGTTTCTAAAGACGGCCACAAAAACAAGCAAGATAAAGAAAAATCGGAGTCTTGGATAAAAGGTTCAGGGAGCTCAGTATTTTGGCTGCAGGCAGCACTAATTAACAGGTCACTCCTATGGAAGAAAAAAAAAAGCGCATGTACAGTTTTAATCCAGCTACTTACTGT
The DNA here is from genome assembly GCF_057382185.1 of Mchenga conophoros. NCBI lineage: Eukaryota > Metazoa > Chordata > Actinopteri > Cichliformes > Cichlidae > Mchenga > Mchenga conophoros. The sequence continues at coordinate 33,412,449 of NC_140543.1, forward strand.
TGAGTTGGGGGATTTCTTTATTTTTGTCCATATCTCACTATTGGACTAGTAAATGATGTTCTCTGATACAAGTGGCCACCTCCTACAGCTACACTCTCACATACAACTTGACGCTTTGGTGCTCTCGGCACTCCCATTCACTCTGAATGGAGTGATGTTATGCATTGTTGAACTGAAGTGTGGATCCGTTGTTTCACTTTACCTGCAGTAATTTCACCCAAGAGTTCTGCAGAGTTTACAGTTCCAAGCACAATTGCAGTTTCCAGCCAATCACATCAAAGGCAAGGCACTCGTTTATGTTGCTTATAGCTCGGCTTTAAAATGAAGGACAAGTTGAACTTTGCAAAGGGACGTTGTAGAAAACCTGATATCAGAGGCTGGGATAGCTGCTCTGTGGATACATCTCCTTTGCTATGGAAGTGCTCGCATACTGCACAAACTTTCAGTTATGTAAGAGAAAGACAGTACAACAGCGACTCCTCACACAGACTGCATCTGAAATAGTCTACAAGTTAGTAAGAGTTGTGGGCAGAGTCCAACTATCCTATGGAGCAACATAAAAGTACAAAAACAAACTGGGATCTCTCTGGAATCATCTCTTGTGTACAACCAGGATGATTTAAACATTACAACTTTTAGTGAAATGTAAAGACTGTACATCTTAGAGAGCACAAAGCACAGCTCAGTGTTACTTTATTTGCTGGCTTCTTATTTTGAAGCTTCGTACAAAGTCTTTGTAATATGATGTGCTTAATCAAGCTGACATAATGGCTCTATAACAGTTAACTTGGCTTCCTTTCATCAGCAGACAGGTTAATTAATTCACGGAATTATTAGACAGTTAATTTGTTTCATGAAATTATTCGATTTTCTTTCATTTCATGACTGTAATTGAAAGTCTCAATTTGACCAGCTCAGTCAATGCAGGTGTTTGAACCTACAGCAGGGTGAATCACAATGCATCCAAGAGAAGATACAGCCTGCTGCTTTAGAGTATACTGAATCTCCCAGGGATGTGGATTCACATCAATTCTCTCACACTGGCAACAATGCAACAAGCAGATTGGTGCACAGATCTAAAATGATATTGTACGTCCATCAATCAATAATCAATTACTTGATGTGCCCCATGCAGCACGCTCCTGTGCAGCTTGAGATCATTGCTTAAAAGATTTTTCACAGTTCAGACATACACAGCACAGACAAACATCATGTGGGTCAATCAATAATTCCAAATTGCGTTCCTCTATGGTTCACAAAAGACTGGCTTTGAAGTATATGTTATACATGCACTAGAGAAAATGTTCACTTTAGACCTCTGTGAAAGAACTTCATGAACCATAACCATCATGAAGGCAGAATTATTATTTTTTCTTTTCTTTTTCTTTCTTTCTTTCTTTTTTTTGTTGCTGCAAGGCTAATAGCTGCTCCTGGTTTAAGCTAGGTATACCTGGATGTGATCCTGCAATTTCTACAGTGACAACTAAAAGATGAAATCACTGGTTAAATGAAAAAGGAAGGCTCTGGTAAGATGAGTACTAGACTTGTGCAGCTTTAACTCTTTACCACTTACATCTGCATTGGGATTTGCAGATATAACAATGACTTCTAAAGTAAAGTATTCTTTGGTAATAGCCATATAACACTAACACTGATTTAAAAGTAAATTTGCTCTTAAATTCACAGTTCTCTTATTCAAAACTTCCCCCATGAAATTCACAATAAAAGCTTTAACTTTAATTTCCATGAACTCAATTACAAACATAATGACATTATAGTGCACAGGGAAAGAGTACGTACAAAAGATCATATTTGACATGATGGAAACAGTCTATTTTTAGCATTCAGGTTTAGAAAAAATCATCAGTAATTAATTATTCTTTGTTAGAGTGGTCTCAGATCAATTTTGAGATATACTATTATATTAGATATATAAATTAACAGTCAAATAAGACCATACTATTAAGTCAACTTTGTCTTGCAAGATTTTATCTCAGTAATATTCTTGTTTTTACACCTACATTATTTTATTCACATATAGAGCTTTTAGTATTGTATACTCAATGTGTTACATAGAACACATTAAAGTCATGATGCCACTTTTAAATAATAAGCCATCATCATAACTTCCATATTGCAAAGAAAAAAACATCATTTTGAGCTTGGAAGAGCAAAGGTTTGATATTTTAGGAAATGTGATTTTTACTTTCTTGTTTTGAAATAAGAAGACTGAAGGCTACAGTAAATTATTTTAACTTGGCACAAAGGCTGGAAACAAACAGCTAGCCTGGCTTTGTCCAAAGCAAGTAAGTAAATAATTATGCACAAAGCTTAATACACTATTGACTGGGTGCTAAGCAACACTAACACTCTCTAGTCTGTACTAAGAACTTCTCATCGTGCCACAAGAGTAGATGGGTGTATTTTCCAAAATATTGATTGATTTAACTAATTATCGAAAAGTCCATTAGTTTGCAGTCAATTAACAACCCGATAAACTGGTTAATTGTTTCAGTCACACTAAAAAATACAGTGAAATGGAATTATCCAGTGTTTCATGTCCACTGGTTCATTAGTGGAGGAGAAATTTGGTATTTTCTCAACCATGCCTGTATAAAATGCACTGGGCTGGTCTAAGCACAGCAAATAGAGCCTATAGAAAAAGGCACCTTTGTGTATTTATGAATAACTTTATTTTCAGATGCTTCCACAGTCTGACTCGGGCATTTAAAAAAAACACATATATGGCTTGTGTGGGGAAAAAAAGTTCACAGTGCATCCAGGTGAGACAGGGTGCAAATCTGAAAGAGAGCTATTATGTATCAATCATTGAAAAGAATTCTCAATAACTCCACATGTCCTTGCAGTTTGAAGGACACAGCTGTATCAAATGCACTAGAAAAGCACGCAGGCTGAGTGCAGACATTTACATTTATATACATGCATTTAGCTGATGCGTTTTTCTGAAAAGCAACTCACAATAAAGGCGACATTAGATTTAGCTCGGACGTTTACGTCACTTATGAAGCAGAAGAAAGGTCACAGATGGAGTATCCCGAAATAATCCACTGGTGTTTCAGAGATACGCAAACGACGTGGATATCATTGTTCACTTCCCCAGAGAAAGCTTTGTTTTCACAGTTAGTTCCAATTTGTTTTCAGCTGCTGCTTTAAGGAGAGGTCCTGGTTTGGGTTCCAAACATTTCTTAAAGCTCCACTTTAAGAAATGGCACAAAAGTGAGCCCAATGCATTAATTAGGTGTCCTGATGAAGGCTAATGAGCGGGACTGAGATCAGGCTAAGTGATACTGTAAATAGAAAATGTGAGGAGAAATCCGTGGAAACAACAGGACCTAATAACATCAGCCAAGCTGATTTCCCTTATGGAAAAGGGGTCAGTGCACTAGGAGGTGTTCCATCTCGTCATTGACTGTGGAACAACTGAGCACCACCAAAAGCAGACATCCACAGACATGGATGATACCAAATGTTCAATTAATCTTATCTGGTATAAGGTCTCATAAGGTCTGAAAGATGTTGTGGGAGCCAATTTATATCAACAAATTATTATTGTAAGCACATAAACTTTTTTACAGAGCGATGTACTCCTGCATGGGTGCACTGGTTCTTAAGTGGGGACCAGCAGGAGCCTTTTAAAAGGATTCTCCAAGGTCCTAAACACAGTGCAAAGTTGTTTGTTTTTGCTATTTTATATTGCTACTGGAATATTACCACAATGATAGAATGCATTAAGGTGTTTTTTTTCCCTTTAAGCCTGCCTGCACTAGGGTATCTGATGAATCACAGGTTTCATTCCACCTACGGAGGCTGTATGATTCTCAACCAAAGAAACAAACAGCAACAGCACTGCATTAGAATACAAGTGAAACCAAGCTCCCTTCTACACATCTGAAGCAGTGAACTGTGCGATCGAATGCAAGGCTTTAGGCAGTGATTTGATAAACATGCACACGGACTTAATGTGAGCACTCGGACATTCATTTCTCCTGAGACGGCAGAAAGGCTAAAAAGGAGAAAAATTAAATACTTTAGTGGGAAACTTTCTGCATCTGATTCCTTAATAATCTCTGTTTAATATATTTTTTTGATAAACCGTTTTTCTAAACATCTCATTATGTAACTTCCTCTCCTCTATCCAGCATGAACCCTGCCACTCGCCCTAGGACAGCTGGGATAGGCTGCAGCCCCCCTGCGACCCTGAATTGGATAACCGGAAAAAATAAATGGAAGGATTGATTGATGGATGGAATTCTTTATATGGATGCTTTTGTGAGAGAAAGGTTGTGGTATTGCGATGCAGCCAATCACCTTGCAATTGCAATATTTATCCTGCACTCTCGAGGTATACCATAATTGTCTACTCTGTCTTGTGCAGAGTTCATCATATTATATGGCAGCTACGACTCAGGCAGGATAGCAGGCTGTCCACCAATCTTAAGGTTGTGTTTTAATTCCTGGCTCCTTTAGTTTGCAAGCAAAACCATGCTCAGACAAGATGCTGAACCTAAAAATTACCCCTAATATGTCATTTCTGGGTGAAAATCTAAAAATTGTATATATATATTTAAAAGGTACTACCACTTTGACTTCATTGTGTCCATAAAAATATCTAAATCACCAATGCATTTGTATATCAGTGCAATCTTTTCAGCTTCAGGACACCGTGACATTCATATGGCAGCACACAGATCTAATATTAAAAGAGTCATTTCCTTACTCAACACCAGGACATGTGCCTGCAATTGTTGGGGGCTATATTTAGGAGTGTATATGGTGCTCTAGTTACAATTTCTAGCAGCTGGAGTGAACTCCATTGTGGAGATAAGGCTCTTGTTTTGTTTTGTTTTTCTAGATTATACTGTTCAATATTATCTGGACAGTATCAACTTCAGTGAAATCATAGTGACAATACTTTCTGCATTTCTTTGTTACCATGATGTTCTATAACGTAGTTTTGATAAAGGCTGTGTTCCAGACCGAGTGCTCAAAGTTTGACAAATATGGAGCTCAAACAGCAAAGAAGGCTTGCAAATTGGTTGCATTATGGGAAATCGAGGATTTGGACACAAGAAAGGATAAAAATGGCAAATTATTCACCTCAACTAGAATTCAGAGGTTCCTTTTCGGTCTCTCTCAGGAAAATCTCTGAAGTTCATGGTGATTGTTTTAATGTTGTGTGTTATTGATTTCAATCATACATTGGTATCTACTGTACTGCACAACAGCGGAATAATTGAATCGGGGCCCAAAAGCATAACAATATCGATAAGGAATGGCTGCAGTTTGGTGCGTGTGTCAACTCTCTCAAACGGCCACTTCGCCCGCACCCATCGCTGGTCGGGAGCGTTCAATATCACTTCTCACTTTGTGAAGTTAGGACGGCTCTGCGCTCACGCTCTTTTTTACAAAACACGCCATTATGCGCCCGCTGTGTCCTGCACTCACCCTTTCATCTGCAGGCTCTTCCAGCGAGCATTCGTCAGCGCGTCACTGCTGTTTAAACGCAGGCAGGGAAAACGGGAAGAGCTGTCCTCCCTCCAGGTGAACGAGTGTGAGCGTGTGGGTGTGTACGCTGATTGAATGGTGCATTATTTAACGATGGAAAACTGATCTCTTTCGGTGAGCAAGTGTCCCGCTCCCAGAGTTGGGTTTTCACCTTTTCCCTTTTTCACTTCTTCTTCCTCCCCCATTATTTGTTTGACTGGACCCCATTACGGAGGGAAAGGAATATATATATATATATATATATATATATATATATATATATATATATATATATATATATATATATATATAGCACACAGCTGCCGAGGCAGCACCTCGTCTTCTCTGAGGATTGCTTACTTACAGTAGTCTCGACAAAGTAGCTGACAGGTAAATGTGCTTACATGGTTGAGCGAATTTGTGAGAAATTGTGCGGTGCGTGGCAGGCATTCAGGGTGACTGATGGAGCAACAATCTCGCGCGCACACACACACGCGGAGGCAGAGAAAGACACACTGGGAGGAGAGAGGCAGGCAGGAAGGTGCTCACTAGTTAAAACAGCGAGTTTTTTTTTCTGTCCGCACACTCACACACACGATTGTGAGGTTGTTATACATACACTACAATTTAGCTGTCATAAGCTGTCAAAGAAACGCGTTTCCCAAGCGTGACGGGAATGTAGACTCTGCGGGTTGAAGCGGAACACAATTGCGCACATTTTTATTGGAACCATGCGCAATGTATTAGGGGAAAATGACAAATAAAGACCCACGTGTGAGCGCCAGTATTTATTTACGCATTTTTTCTGGGCGTAAAGTTGCTTAAACGGGCAAAACAAGCGTCCTGTCACATTCACCTGAATTGCAATCTCTTCATTTTTCTCACATCTCTTATCGATCATGCGTCACTAATCCTCCTGGACTCACATTGACTTGTGCTTATCAACCCGGAGTGAGCTGTGCGTAAAAACGCACCTGGCACGAACACGCAGAACAGCGATCCTCTACTATTCCCCACATTTGATTCCCCCAGTGTACACACACACACACACACACACACACACACACACACACACACAAACTCACCCAGGGTGTGAACGCAGGTCCTCCCCGCGCGTCTCTTGATGTTTGTTCGTGTATCTCGTAAAAAAAGAGTGGAGAAACCGGGCAGCAAAGGCGTTAAAGAACTAGTGGACGGCAGCTAAACGCCGCCGACTTCCCCCCCTTCTTCACCTCTTCCTCCTCCCTTCTTTTACTGCTTTCCTCACTCCTCCCCTCTTTCCCGGGGCAGGTTGAACAGCGGCTGCAATAATCCAGACATTGTTCTCTTCATCAGCTCGTTTTAAAGCAAAGACTGGACTGGAAAGGACTCCCGATTCTCGTTAACTTGGGAGTTCTGAGGAATTCTCCTTTCAGACTGGAGGTGCTGTCCAGTGTAATCCGAGCTCAGGAAAGGTCTGAAAGAACAGCCCACAGACTTACAAAGCTCAGAATGAAGCTGGAGTCAGACCTGGAGTTGAACTATGACTGCAGGTGGCGCAAAGGGGAGAGAAAGTTTGCTTTCAGTTTAACTAAAAGAATAAATTAAATAAATAAATAAATAAATAAATAAAACTGACACTTGGCGAGAAAATGAAAAATAATCCCTGCAGGACTGGTTCTTCTCGCACTTGCCTCTCACAGCTCAAACTCCCTTTAGAGGGACCCTAGCGCACCTGCGGCCGGAGTGGAGACGCGCAGGTATCCACAGACTGAGCCCCCTCCTCCCCTCTCTCTGTGGATTTGATTCCGCGTTATTATTCCGACTCTCTCTGCGTGACAATCATCACTCAGTGTCAAGCCTGGCGTTGCTTCTCCAGGAAGCTAAGGAAAGCGTCTCTGTTCATCGTCGCTCTCCTCTGTGTCTCCCTCTCCCTTTTCCCCCAACAAGCTCCGTCCATCCGCTTTCTATTTAACCACGCCCCTCTCAGCAGCCATTGGCTGGAAAGCGGAGAGACCGAAGACGGGGATGGTGAGGAAGGCTGCGATGATGTGTTCTAAGAAAAGTGGGGAGAAAGGGACAGGAAAGAAGACAGGGTGGAGAGAGGTGGCATTAGATAAACTACGACGGAGGTGAAAATGGGAGAAGTGGGATGCAAGAAAGGTAAAAGGGGAAGGAGAGTGTCCCAGGAAATGAGGATAATGCAGTTTGTGTGCTATGTGTGGATGGATGGGTTCATCGGGGAGGGCAGTTCGTGCACTGAGCTCTGTGTTTGAGCCCAGAGGGACAGGCCGGCTAATGAACGTGAAAATGCGTCCCTCCTCTTTTTCTTCTTTAGTTCATTTCTTTTACCCACTAAGTCACTGGCAGTGCTTTAGCCATATTTGACTCTCAGCCGAATGGAACACATAATGACAGCATCCACCAATGCTAAGCATACACACTTCTGACTGTCTGTCTACTTCTTTTTAAAAATATATATATATGGTGGCTGAAAGCTGAGTAGCTTCCTTGATGAGTCTAAGATGAATTGGTGGCTACAGCCCGGTCCTTTGTGTACAAGGGAACCGGTTTTGGTACATGTGCAAGAAAACCATTTTGTTTCTGACTTCAGACAACAAACCTGAAATGTAGGAGTTAAGCATGGAACCTAAAGGTAACTTAAGACTAAAAAAATTTTAGGTGAAAATAAAAGTAAACAGCTGGAAAACCGCAGTCACTTGGTTGAAATTTATGTGTTTGTGCAACTATCACTACCTCTAACATGGCATTTGTTACCAGTTTAAATTGGAAACACTTCAACATGTGGTTCGATGAAGGCTGATGTGGGTTGTTTTTTTGTTTTTTTTTGGAACAAATGAGCAGCACGATTATTAAGTTGGAGGCCAATGACAATAAAACATCTGGATTTGTGTGATTTACTTCATCATCTAGACTTCAGGGTCTACATTATCGATGTACGAGTTTGTTTCAGTGATGCTCATGTTCTAATATTGGCAGGGAACACTGAGAACATCACTGCATACACGGTAGTTGCTCAATGCTGTGAGCAACTACCGTGGAAAAGCTTAAAAATAACAGATTCCCCTAAAATCAGCCTCGTTCCATATCAGCTAGTCTGCTACTCCCACTACACCACAGGCAGAAATATTTTCAGGGCTTCCTAGTGCCAGGATATGTGGACAGCACATGTTTGGTTCAGGATTTCCTATCCCATGGGCTGGTCGTTTTTTTGTTTTTTTTATCAATACAGATCATTTTTTTTAGCTGATAAGATTAAAAAGATGCACTCAGCTTATACAACAATCGCCTTCCCCCTGCTGAGCGTCTCCTTGCAGTCTATCTGTAGACTCCTCTCAGGTTCATCTGTAGGCTGTGGCTCGAGTACTGGTTATAACTGTTTATGGGCACGAAAATGGCAGACTTTTAAGGGTAAAATTATCAGCAATGAGGAAATCTTTTTTCTTCTCTTTGGCGCCACTCCCGTTGGTGGCACTTTGGAGTAGGTGTTGTTCTCTTTGGCCTATGCCAAAAGCCATTCTTGGGTTAAAAGGAGGCTGGAGGCTGTCTTGCATGTTAAATATCCAGCCCAGAGGCAAAAGTAGGGAACTAAGTAAGTGCCTGAGCTGCCTGAAATGGAAGCAAATGGGGTGGGCTGGATATTGTTGTGGCGCAACCGCACATGGTAGCAGAATAAGGCAGGAAAAGTTGCTTGACAGCTCCTGGGAGAGGCTTTGATTGATGGCAACGCTCCAGGGAGTGTTTCAAAATGAACTTAGTTAACTTGGAGCCACATGAAGCATTCATCACTTGCTGCCATACAGGAGTGAGATGCTCACTGCAAGCTAGGCAGCATTTTATTTAGAAAGGCACCTGGGGAACATCTTCACTGGAGTAGCAGGTACCTATTTACAGCTATTTTAAGGCTCACATCAACAAATCTCCAAGATTTTCTCAAATCAAAGTATCGACGTGACTGCAGCTATTTCAATTTGCTCATCAGGTTTCGAGAGTCTTAGGACTGGGTGTGTCACGTGTGGTTTCAAAGTGTGAAATATAAAAATGATTTTGAGGCAGAAGAACAAATTCTTATGGCGCGTCAGCTCCTGTATTAAAAGATTGGTCATATTGCTTTACAGTCTTGTGAGTCGACCTAAATTCAGTAGCCACAGCCCTACATTTTGATGACAATAAAAACTTTTGATATGCATCAGTTGGAATGTCTATTTTTTGTCCACCTATTGCAACGACCTACAAGAACAAGTCTTGAAAGTCAAAAATCATACATTCTAACAGAACAAGGTTCAGATTAGGGGTTAGAGTTAGACCTCAGAGGGTAGGTTAAGTCATGATGGTCTTCCTGCTGGAGCCAGGTGTTCCTCCTCTCCTGCATTTTCTCCCATCACTACGTTTTTTTTATTGAAAATTTAAAAACTTCTAAGCTGCCACTGGAAAGATCTGACATAGTGGCAAGCAGTAGCGGTCATTACAGTAGCAACAGATATTGTGGGAAATACAGTAACGAGCTGTGGAGTTGCTTAGACCTTAGGTAACAAAACCGATAAAGTTCTGATGACGGACTTTTCTTTCTGTTCTTTCAGTTCGCAGGTCGATTAAGATTTCATGTCTTTCTGCTACTCTCTGATTTAACTCTGTGCCCCATTAAAACAGCTCCTGGAGTGTTTGCTGGCTAGCTTTAGCACAAAGTGAGTTTTCATTTTAAGCCCCTGCACAGAATGAGTGAGTGAGGTTCATCGTTTTCTGTTGTTTTGAATGGCATTCATGGGGATTTTGAAAAATGTCCACTATAAAAGATTAATTAATTAATTAATTAATTTTCTTTGCAAGCTCCTTTGACAATTAAGTCATTTGTTTTTTTTTAAGTCCAGTAAGGATAGAGGGATATCAAAATCTTAATAGATGAATGGTAACTGGTAGATATTCTATATGTGAACGCAATGTTCCGGCTGTAGCTCAGGTGGTAGAGCAGGTCCCCTACTAACTAGAGATTTGGTGGTTTGATCCCAGTCTGCATGCCAAGTATTCTTGGACAAAATACTAACCCCATGTTGCTCTCCCATGAATCCATCAGAGTGTGAATGTCAGATAGGAAGCACTTAAGAACACCGTAGAAAAAAGTGAATGTGCAAGTTATGTAAAGCTCCGATAGAGTAGAAAAGTGCTATATATATATATTTGTTTGTTTGTTTTGTTTTTATTCTGGGTTTTTTTTCTGTTTTTTTTTTCATTTTAGCCAAGTCAGGTTCACCAGAAAACCATTTCAGCAGACCAGCATGGATACATTCATGTCATTGGGATAACTAAATAGAAGGCCGTTGGTCTACAGGTTATTAATTATACTTTTGTCATTTCTACAACATGTCAAAAATAACTAGAGTCTACTGGGTCAACAAAACGTTACTCTCTGGTTTTCTGGATTACAAGTGAAAGTGAAATATTGTGGTGTTCTGCTTAGAACAGAATTTCAAATCTGCAGCTCTCACCTCAGTTTTTGCCCACACAGGGTCTTTGTCACTGTCAGCTGTATGACAATATTTTATTGGCAGAATGAGCTTTGTTGGCGTGAAAGCATTTATGTTTCGTGTCACTGTGAAAGCTAAGTGCGCTTTGTTTATGCCTCCTCATCAGGCTTTTTAGTGTGGGATCGCTCATTCCTGCTTTTGTCATACCTCCATTCCTCCCCCTCTCTCGAAACAAGTGAGGGATTAAAACAGAGTCGTCTGGAACAGAAGACCGTGATGGGAGAGAAGCAAGAAGATGACAGCAGCTCACTGGAAACCACAGGATGGATTTATTTTGTCTTCAAGACTTAAAAAGTACAAGACTTGAGCACAGCAGCTCAGCTTTTTGCTATGTTCCTGTTCCTGTGGGCTGTAATGTTAAATAGTGGACAGAAGGGACATTTTTCATGTATTAAATAATAATCACAGCTAAAGGATGTTCGTGTGTGTTAATACATCTTGAACGCACAGTCAAGAATCTAAAAAATGCCCTTCTTTTACCAAAGCCAAGCTAAATTTAAACACAAATAAATGTGAGATGTAGATAAATGCATTTTTTATGGCAAAATCTTAGAATGTCTGCAAAGACTGATAGAGGCTGAAGACCAAGAGAAGCTATTTTTGACACTCACCAATCAACATATAAAGATTTCAACTTTGACAACACGGTCAGACATAAACTATTTCAGAGATCTCTTTGACTTTGTGGGTTTTCACATCTACAAAAAGCACACAAGGAAGCCAGGCACACAAACCCTCCTCAGAAGAAGTAGTTTATGGTTGTGTTTCAGCACTAGCTTCCTACCATCTGTGTTGTTTTATGCAAGTACATTACAACAATTTCAGGGACATGCAGTTTCAAATAATGGCTTTGTCACACAAGAAGAATTTGTTTAGATTTCTAAAACGTATAAAAATGGCAAATGTTTTCCTGTTCCTATTTTATTTTAGAATTGAGTAGACTGCTACTGCCATCTGTTTTGCCACAAATATGACGGCATAATAACCTCAGTTTTTCTTTTAGATATGCAAACTCTAAGTCAGCCTTCCCTGTTTTGTGTTCCTGCTCTATGATCGGTTTGGAGCTCAAAGAACTACAAAAAGAAGTTCACTGCAGAAACTATCTAAAGTTATAGATAAGGAGAGCTCACGGGAGGAACCTTCTGCACATCAAGACTAACTTTGTCTTTGCCGCTCCACTCAGGCAAGGCATGCAGGTTATGAGGCAGAACTGACCACCTTTCCACCAGACCGTCATGAGAAGGTCACTACATTCACTTGTTTCATCAGTTTCTGGTTCTTGCAAAGCATCTCTGATGTTTCCTTCACCTCAGCATCCTCTCAGGACAGGCACGGCAGTAATCTACAATCTGAGTAGTTGACAGGGACGTACAATCATTAGATTCTAGACTGTTCTTCTTCAAGACAGTCTCTAAAATATACACTACTGTTTTCTGTTTGTTTTGCAGTTTTTCATTTATGATTCTGTTTTTGTATATATAATATATAATATGACACAATGATCCTCGAGTCAAATATAAATATTTAAATAGTCATTCTTGTTATTTCACTGCCTGATGGTAGTTACAATGGCTTTTCACTTTATTTTAGATTCTTCTTCTTTTGGATTCTTCTTCTGTTCTCTGGAATGTGTTTTGCTGTTCGGAAGATTTTCAACGAAACAAGAAAAATATCCCACAGTTGCAACCCTAGAAACACAATCCGAGTTGAAATTCACTGTGTTGTTTTTGGCAACTTTTGCCAATAAGGTGGGGTTTTTGGTTTTACTACATCTATCCCATGATATTCACATCAGACACTTGCATAAATACATAATGCAACAAAGTGCTGACATCAAAGGAAATGATAAGGAGAAAATATAAAGCAATTTTGTTTGCACAGAGTCAGAAAGCCAGCTCTTTTGAAATGTAAAGAGTTCAGTGAATCTTTGAGCCTCGGGCAAATGATTGTTTCACCCTGAGGCTTTGATTGCAAACACCCGTGAAGTCACCTTTGCAGTCTGGACCTGCGGGCCGTTAAGTGTCACCAGTGAAAACTTTGAAATAGTAAAACAGACACAGACATGCAATAATAAAACTATATTTCTCACATTTCTATACAATATAGTGTTATTCACTGAGCCACACTCTCAATCTTGCGCCCACTTTCCTTGTAACAGAACAGGGTTTACAAAGTGGGTGAACAATGGCCTGTCGCTTTGGTGAAAACAATGTCTCCACTAGACAAGGTCCAAGTCATTTTGTATGTAATGAATGCTCAACTCAAGGTAACAGGCGATCCTGTTGTTGTCTGCTACCTTGTTGACTGTGTGTATGTTCCTGCCTGTCATTGTGTGTGTGTTTGACAGCATGCGTTAATAGAGCGAGATTGCTCTGAGCGTTGAGCCAAAGACTGAGTTCAGTCAAAGTTTACATCAATAATACAAATGCAGATACTCAAGGTTGCAAGCTGCTTTAGCGTAGGTTTTCACTGTAGCCATCAATTTGCTCCTATATACAGGAATAATTATTTATCAGATTTTATGTATTAAACATGATATCAACTTCTTGGTAATTATTTTGATTTTTTTTTTTTTTACAAGATTACTTAAAATTATTTCCACACTACTTAAATTTTACTTACAGTATAATTATTCTGCTGTTTCCTGTATAAATCTTTTTATACAGAAAACAGACTTTTTACCCCCTTATTCTAGTGTGCCTATCTTTAAGTATTTGTAGGAGGGAGAGGTAAGTGATGGAAGTGACAGGAAAAGGTAAGCGACCCATGTTGTAGGTGACGTCAGACGCCGGAGATTTGGCGAAAAATAAGCGAATGGTAGCGTAGAATTTAACAAAGTTTCTTTAAGCTTCAGTATTGCCAAATAAACTAATCAATTGTCATATAACTAACAACATCTGTCCAATCATCTCTAACACCCTGGAGGACAACGGGGAGAGTTTAGACGCTCTCCAAGATTACATCGACCGGTGCTTCCAAGATTTAGTAATGAAGAAGGCTCAGAGTGCATCTTCCCCGGCCAAAATTAAGACACCGTCATCAAAGAGACGTCGCCTGGCAGACTCCCCCGGCACAACATCCCTCTTCCCTTCTGTTTTTCTTATCCTTCATCTTTCTTTCTCCCTTTCCTATCCCTCAGTCATGTCTGTCCCGTTTGTAACAACTGAAAATAAAATAAATAATAACAACAAAGGTCGATCAAATGGACCAATACGGCAAGGCCGTGATGATCCATTTGGGAAAGTAAATCCATTGGGTATCCTTGTTGGTCTTCAGACAACAATTCTGACGGCTAAAGAACCAAATGGGACAAGCAAAAAAAAAAAAAGTATTTGTAGGTAAATATAATTGCATTGTAATTTTAAATAAAATGCATTGAAATTCAGTTTTATACAGGGGAATTTCACCCTTAATTGTGGGCCGCATTAGAAAGTGTTACATATAGTATCTCGTGTTGCTTTATGTTGTAAGACCCTAATAGTTCATGTATTTGGCAACAGTGAGAAAGAAGAACTCACATTCAGGAACAGATCTAAAGCAGAACAAGACTCAAGAAGGGAGAGAGCCCCCCAAAGTCAACATTTAGGTTCAGTTCTCAGCTTCTGCTGGGCCCTAATAAAAACCAGAAACTTGGCTTATTCAGATTATTCCTGGGTTAAGAGTTGAATGTTCATTTTTCACCAGGACACATCACAGTGGTAACTTGTGTGCACACCTAACCTACTCCAGACCAGGTAATATATGTGAAGAGATCAGCAGGCATGACATCACCTCCTACTGACCAATTGATTCTCTGGAAAACAGACTCAGACTGGAAGATCTCTGCATGTAGCCTAAGCATATGTTTCAATTCTGTGCTTTACCTCCTCTGATACTGTTAGACACCACCGGGCATGTGCTGAAAGATTAAGAACAAAACTGTCTCATCTACCAGAATAACACTTGTAATTTCTCAGATTCTCCTGTGTCTCAGTGATAAAGTTGTGATGCTGATAAGTCTGCTAACTTACACGACTGGCATCTCAACTGGCTCTCCTGCCAGTTTTCCTGGCTTCCAATAGGCTCAACTTTATTAATATAGTAGCACTTTTCCAGCCTTACTACCAAAAAGTGTTTATAGCAGACACGGTTATACACACCGTTAAAAAAAACATCTTAAAAAAAACAGTAATATTCCAGCAGCTGGGCGCCAAAATACGACCGTAAAATAACAGAAAATAACTTTCACATGAAAATACGGTTATTTCCAGTAATGACAATACAGTTTGTTGCACTAATTTTACATGTGCTTTTAGACAATACATTAGGAACATGTTAACGTGATCAAACAATGAAATTACCTATAAACAAGGTCAATGAATGTGGCAATATGAATCATAGTACGTAAATATACGGTTAACAGTTGGTTTAAATAATAATGGATTGCACGCCCTGGGACAGACTGACAGAAGCGAGGCTGCCATATCGCACCATCGGCCCCTCTGATCATCACCAGTAGGTGGCAGGTGAAGAGTCTTGACCACGGACACAATACCGAGAGCGTCCGAGCCGGGGCTCGAACCGGCAACCTTCTGATCACAAGGCGAACTGCCAACTCTTGAGCCACGATCGCCCTAAATAGCAATGATAATAATACTTATGTGATGTAACACAAGCTTATAGGACTCATGTTATATACTTTTCCATAGCATTACATTTGAATTCAACAGTTCAATCTTTCAAATAACGGACAGATATTTGTGAAATGATGATACATTTCTGAATGTATTTTAACAATCTAAATATGCATATGTACAAAAAATATATTTAAAAAACAAGTAATTTGTGTTTTACTATATTTACAGTGATGTTATGTTATTTTACCTTTGACATGTAAAATCACCGTCTACTTATGTAAATTAATGATATTCTAGAAAGACAGTACAAAGCTGTAAAATATACAGTAAGATACTTTGACATTACTATTTTTTGCAGCACTTTTAATACTGTACAGGTTTTTTCCTCTCTCACACACTCTTACTCTGAAAATTTGTCTAATTTCCACAGCAGCTATAATGTTTTCAGTCTGTATTAAATAGGAAATAGGAAATATTGATTTTATTTCCATAACAATAGAATATTTATTCACCTTTGGCACATTCAGTGCTCAAGTTAAAATAGCAGTTCTGTGGAGATCTGTGGATCTAAAAAAAAACAAAAAACAACAACAACTAAAAAGCACTTCTTAAGGACAAATTTAAATCAGATAAGCTTTTTCATTTTTACAGTCAGGATTTGGGAACTTTGTGTTTGCACTTGAACGTGAATCCCTTTGCTGATGCTTCAGTAGCAAAATCTACCAATATAACTGTAGAAGATAAAGTCACCAAAGTTCACAAATGTGTACTTGAGCTCAAAATGGAGAGTTTAAAAATGGCCACAGTCGGACCAAGTGGCAACAAGGGGCTGAAAACTAAAGACAGGTTTTAGAGGATAGCATACTTTGAATGGCAGCTGTCTCAACAGCTGCTGGTGATCAGATTGCTAAAACGACAAGTCCTTGGACTTCTCCATTGTGTTTCTGGTGATGGTGCCATTTGGAAAATTTTGATTGGATCTTGTTAAATATGACTTTCCGTGTGACACAGCCCATCCACTGAGTGCTTTGTGATTCATTTTTGTCAAGTGAACTTCGAGTTGCTTAGCACTAATTGGCAGACGTGTGTCGGTGCATTGCACCTGTACAGTTTATGGATGCAGTCTGCTAACCAAGTTAGCATTAGCTGCTGATTCAGCATTACAACTGTGTCCTCCAAATGTAATAAAAATTAACATGGCAACCTCCAAACTGCTAATGTAGAGGCTACAAAGTGACAGCATGCTGGCTAAGTCCATCTTTTAAATACAGTCTATCAGTCTGAAGAGGCGGGGCAGGGGGTAAAATGGGGGACACTCTTATCATACAATACTGACTTGAGTTCCCCACTACTGTATATTTCCAGGCATTGTTTGGACTGTCCCCAGGCTAATATTTTATTCATTTTGATTGGTAGGCACAATTACAAAGTAGTCTTCCATTAATTTGGAATTGCACCACTGACTACAGCCTCTTGCATCATGCACAATTAACATAATCTAGCAGTGAGATGGTGCATACAAGCACAAATAGCAGCTGAAACCGGCTCCAGGCCAGATGAACAGCAAAAGTAACTACACAGTTTTATCATTTTGTATGATCACGTCACCTCCCAAATTAGGTTTTGTTTATATAGATAAGATGCTGTTGCCTTATGAAACTGGAGTGAACACATAATCACCTGCGTAGTATAATGAATGTGTTAAACTGCTTAGCGGCTGTAATCCCTCGTTTTCACCACCACCTCTGCGGGCTTCTTTCTGGGTGTCAACACAATACAAGTGTGATTCTCCCACAGTGGATAGTCAGTAAAGGCGCTGAAGCCATTTCTTCTCTAATTACTCCAGAAATAGAACATGCTGGTCCACCTGCTCTCTTTATTCCCCAACCTCTGTAAAGGCAGCAGTCCGTAAAGAACTAAACGGCCAGCAAAAGAGGCGCTCAAAAATATATTTAACAAAAGATCTATTTCAAATGCTGCACTGTGAAAATGTTTAAGGCCCTTTAAACATTTAGAATTGAATCAATCATGCAAGACAATCGGCAAGGTTTCTGACTGGTCAGAGACTGCACCCAACAGCGGCAGCTACAATAGCCCCAAACACACAACCTCATAATGGACTGTGTTAAGTGACTTTTTTCATTAACGTCCCTGTTACTGAGAGGAGTCCTCCTTTAGACTCTAGAACTCAGTGGGAATTCTCCTATACATGCTGGAATGACAGCAGTGCCAGCAGGAGTACTGAGATTAGTCAGTGCCAGCTTTCTTTTTTATTATAAGCAAGTGAGCAAGAAACCTCATTTAAAAAAGTGTAAGTACACTTTAGAGAAGCATAGCATATATTGCATATAAGAAGAACATAATGTAACTCATATAAAACAGAGTAGAGTACAAAGTGGTGTAATTAAACACAGAGAAATATAAATGAAAGAAACCAGTTGTTTAGTTATCTAACTGCAGCCATGAACTGGTGAGATTTCGAAGTCTCGATCTAAATGTTTTGGCGGTGTTTGCCTCTCTAACGAGTGTCTCGATCACACCATTTTTCAATCTGTTCACTGCTAATTCAAACTGGTATCATTCCATATCGATCATTAGGTTATACGCAGGAACAACACTTAAATCATAGATCGGATACAAACATAGCAGATCAGGTTGGTTGCTGGTGCTGTGTGCCTTTTCTCCATATAAAGGATAAGGATAGCAAGGATAAATGTCCTTATGCTGTTTTAGCTCTTTTTACGTCAAGACGTTTAAAATTGAAATTTCTCTGTTTTGCTTAGGTAAATGTTATTCTGTTAAATGAGGCGCATATGCAAAATTTGCAATTTAATTTAATAAAGTTCGAACAGTACATTGTTTATAATAAATTATCAACATATGTAAGCTGTAAAAAAAAATGCATATTTTCTTTGCTTCTCTTCTTTCTGGGTTGTTTGTATCTTTCCATTTTTGCATTTTTGCCTTTTGTTAATCTTCTTCTCTAGTCCGCTTACCCGCGATTTCGTTAACTCAAATCCACTTAAGAGCTAAATTTGATTTGACTGTATGTAATGCTGTCTTCCACTCTGTCCTCCTCACATTTTTCCTGCCTCCTGCTCGGGCTTAACTCCGGCAGACTCAATGTCACGGCAGCAAGGCAAAGACAATTAAGGTGTATAAATATGTAAATATGGTCATGGCAGCTCAGCGGGGGGAACAGCGTAATGACATTTTCTGCCCTCGTTTGGCTAATCCCCAAGACACCTCCGAATTAGAAACCTTAATGACAACCAATAACGCACAGATGGTCAAACTCTGGGGGCACATCGGCCCTTCTGATGCTGCCTGGGCTCCTTGCGGCATTCCTCTTCATGCCAACAATACACAAACACACACACACGCACAGGCAAAGGGACACAGAGATAAACACGTGCAAGCAGGCTAGCCAGCACAACCATGCAGGGAAGCAGGCATACATGCGTGCGTGATGTAGAACACTCGCAGTATGCACTCAGTCACTCACACACACACGCATATCACTGAGCCAGATGCCACCCGTGCCCATGGGGGTGATCATGGTCGTAACTAGAAGGTCAGGTCTTGGCAGGCCGTTTAAGGCCAGGCAAGGCCCGGCTTCAGTGCGTTTTCAGTGTGTGTTTGCGTGTGTGTGTGTGTGTGTGTGTAGAGGTTATTGTTTGGTGTCTCAGGTAATACGTCCAGCGAGGCTTTGTGGCAGATGTCGACCATCCGTCTTGCAAAGCTGACCTATAGAAACGCTCCCTGCAGTTGCATCTCAAGAGAGAGAAAGTCAGCGCAAGGAAAGGAGAGCTTGTGTGTGTGAGTCACACAGAGAGAAGAGAGCATGAGTACAGACAGGGAGCGAGATGTTTTGGCTGGTTTCCGACAGTAATTAGTTCAACCTAGCTATTTGTTCTTCCTACCTCTATTAGATGGGAAAATGTTTCTTTGGGGAGTAAGCAAGTTTTTGCAGAGGGCGAAACAGTACAAAGGAAGTAGAACGATTCCTGAGAACTGGCAGACAAAGAAATGAAATAAAAGAGCACGATATGTCAAACGGGATGTATCAGGAAATAATTGCTTAGAAAATATATTATAACTGATATGTCAGACCGGGTTGATACATGAAAGATTAATTGCTTGCAAGTACAGTTTCATTTGTCTGTCCAAAATAGGCTGTTTAATGTGTCACTGAATAATGGTGAGATGAGATACATGTAATAACTGTCTTACTTGAAAAGTGCACATCTCTGCCTGCTGTTACAAAAATGGTTTCAGTTAAATTGGTATCTCATTTTCACATATGCTGGATTGAGCTGCTTCACTCTGTTGTTGTTTGATTGAGGTCCGTAGGAAAGCTTTCAGAAGCTGAGCACATTCGAGTAGTCTCTGCTTCTGCATTTTACAACCAGTTTACAAGCATTTTGTGGGGGGAAAAATCCTTGAATCTCATTTATGATCAGTGTGGGAACACACAATTTGTGCTTCTGCTGAACAACAATGTCAGCTTATTTAATTTGTGCCTTTAATTCTGTAAAAGTTGCCAGAAGGAAACCACGGTGTTTCTGCCACTTTTACTGGCAGGGAAGTGCGATAATCAAGAAGCTATTTTTTCTCTTAAGATGTAGAACAAAGAAATCTAAATATTCACAATAGGTTTTTTTGTGCTTTAAAGATATTACATGTTTGGGCGCATGTATACTTGCATCAGGTCAAGACTCAGGGATGTCAATTCATTTTACATTGTGGAGCCACACAATGTAAAGATGTTAAACTGCATATCTAATATAAGAAACAAAAGTGCAATGTCAACACTTCATCTCAAAGTTTCTACATGACAAAGAAATGCTGCTGTAGTAAATGCAAGGATAATTAACTAAATGTGTAACATTACAGAAAAAGGTCGTATTCAAATTAATTTAACAACCAGTTCACGTGCCAAGACTGAACCCTGAGTTATGCCTGATGCATGTGTGTGCATCATGCACTTGGGTATAGCTAAAAGAGCTGTCTGTGTGTGTGACTGGGTGTATGACACTTGTAGTAGAAAGCGCTTTGAGTGCTCAGTTGAGTAGAAAGGTACTATATATACTATATAAGTACCAGTCCATTTACCAATAAATTAATCCAATGTAGGATTAAATCATCTTTTAATTCATTGAGATAATACTGCATTGATTACTGCTGAATCAATTTATCACTAATTTGCCGTTAGCTACTGCAATCATTAAATAAAGCATTTAATCTGTAGTTACAGTTCTTAGCCATCATTGTGTCTGACTCAAGGTTCTTTAGGTGCTAGTAGCCACTCCTCAGAGATGTAAAAGTACAGACTGTGTGTGTGTGTGTGTGTGTGTGTGTGTGTGTGTGTGTGTGTGTGAGTGCGTCTATGTGGTATGGATTGACATTTGACCTGCGCTGTACCTGGGCTCCGGGGACATTTCGACTTTTTGCTGTGTATTCATGTGTCCCCCTAAAACATGACTTGTAAATGCATTTTTAAGTGTCTAAATAATAATTTTTTCTACTTCTTATGAGGTCATTATTTATCTTTTGACCTGTATTTGCTTAAACTGTAGTGTAAATTCATTTATTAAACTATAATTAAAAGATTTTCTGATTTTCTTAAAAGTCCACCTATACCCCTCACCTGATTTTTGTGTATTCCAGTGTATTGCACAGCGACGTTTCGAGTTAGAGTGGATGTGTGTAGGTACTGCAATTTAATACACATTTTCAATACACACGGCCGGAAGTCATTGTGATTGGTAGGCTATATATATAGGCGGTACCTACAGGAAACGGCGCCACAACTTTCGCGCGCGTGCCCTTTAACAAGTGTATGTCGACGGCAA
Source organism: Mchenga conophoros (assembly GCF_057382185.1). NCBI lineage: Eukaryota > Metazoa > Chordata > Actinopteri > Cichliformes > Cichlidae > Mchenga > Mchenga conophoros. Next base: position 33,433,947 of record NC_140543.1, read on the forward strand.
TACGAAGACGGATTAAAAACACAAAGGTAAGCCTTTTTTAATGTAAAATGCACCATGACTTTAATACTATATGAAATTATAGGTGCACAGGCCTATATTAAACTGGTTTAATTTATGCTTTATGGACTGTTAGTGAGTCTTTGAAGAAGTAAAACGGCCCCAGCGTTTGTCATTGAGTAAATAAAATAGGGCTGACGACTAACCGCGTCAACGCGATAAAGCGGGCTAACCCGTGTTAGGATTTACTCGGTGTTAAAGCATTATTGTGGCTTAAACGTGTTAATGCCGACATCGCGACTAACGCGATTAACAATTAAACCAGCGCAGTCTGAGTCAAAATCCCTGATGTCGCTGTTAGCTAATTTCGGGCAGTTTGTCCAATGTCTGTCATTCTGCTGACAGCCCTAAAATAAAAGCAAGGGTATAAGTGTATTTAGTCGTGTATTTATTTATATGCCTGAAGAAAAAACTTCTTACAGTTTTGATGCCTAAGCTTTCTCAGTACTTGTATCACTCTCTGCAGTCGCCATTACAGAAATGTCACATGTCGCCATTTTGAGTACTAGGCCTTTAACATTTTAAAAGAAGGCATAAATTAGCACTATGAATAAGTCAGCTGTGTTTATGCTGTAAACTACACTACTGCTAGTTCTGCTACTACTGATGATGATGACAATGATGACGATAATCGTAATACTTTATATGCTTTGGTAATACAGCCAATCGTACAGGAGAACATGCGAAGGAGACGCATTCCTCCACGGGAGGATGCAGTCTGTCATGTTTCTGCTGGAAGGGACAAACTGGGACTTGATATCCACTACATAAATGCCTTCAAAGGTAAGTTGGTCTTTAGTTTGGATTAGATTTGGAGTTTGTCACTTTGTCTTTTGTCACTCACTTGGTATGCCTCTGCAATTCAGGTCGGGGCATTTTCACGACTGTTCCATTCCAAAAAGGAGACTTTCTTTTGGAATACAGAGGTAAACTCATAACAAAAGAAGAATGTGAGCGGAGACACAGAGTTTATCATGACAGCCTGAAGGTGTTCATGTTTGAATTCAAGTTTGATGGAAAACTCTGGTGGTGCGTATTATATCAGTGTAGTTTGATTAAGATTAAATGACACATTGCTTTTGATTTATGAAAAAAAAAGCTTCCTAACTAACTAGTTAAGCTAATACTTTTTTGCCTAACCCCACAGTGTGGATGCATCTCAAGAAGATGGGTCATTAGGCAGACTTGTCAACGACAACCACATCAGTCCAAGTGCTAAGATGAAAATATTAAATATCAATGGAAAGCCCCATCTATGCTTATTTGCAAGCAGAGACATAAGTCCAGGCGAAGAAATAGACTATAATTATGGTGACTCGGATTGGCTCTGGAGATGCAAGGTATTTCTACAATTGTACTTTTTGGAACTGATAAATTGCATACCCTAAGCCATTTTTACATTTGTACCTACTCAAATTGGCTTAACGTGACTTAGGGCATCTAGTTTTTCACTGAAATTGAGTATCACCTACTGTGCCTGGGGTAACTATAGCAATGCAGCCGAGCATCCAGTGATATAAATGCCACAGCAAGCATGGACGTCAAGGTGACAAAATGCCTGCTGCTCAGTCTATACTTTAGTGTTCAATTCAGGGATCACGCTGTTAATTTTGGTCGCTATTTCAAACATTTCAGAGTTTCAAAAATGATGGCTTGGATTTTCACGAAGGAGGCGCACTCATAACTTATCGAGTGACACCATTGACCAGCCACCTGGTGGCATTCAGTCTATGTCAAATTTTCTGATCACTTTGGATCACTTGGAACCTTGGTGCAGTAGTTACTGAAAAACTACATGGTACTATAACCTACTGGAAAAACAGGGGTAGGTACTAATGGAAAACAGGCAATTGTGATGGCTGCCACATCAAAGCCCTCTAAAAGCACTAAAAAAATATCAGCAGGTATGCAGAAATAAAAAATGGCTTTCGGTTTCTAAATTTTAACAGTGATTGATGTTTAATGTGATTCTACACAGCAAAATCTCCAGTGTTAAATTAACACTGGAGAGTGTCTATAAGGGTCCACACCTCTGAGTGTTAAATACAACACTGTTGAGTGTTAAATTAACACTTTTGACAGTGTTATATGTTTAAAAGTAACCTAGTCAGTTTTGAAGATTAACAATGGCTAACACTGAGCAGTGCTGATTTTCTAACACTGGAAAATAACTCAAAATGTTAGAAATATTCCAGTGTTAGAAAATCAGCACTGCTCAGTGTTAGTCTTTGTTAATCTTCAAAACTGACTAGGTTACTTTTAAACATATAACACTGTCAAAAGTGTTAATTCAACACTCAACAGTGTTGTGTGGACCCATATAGACACTCTCTAGTGTTAATTTAACACTGGAGATTTTGCTGTGTAGCCTCTTTAGTTAGATTCATTTTAAATTTTGTCCCTTGAAGATAAATGGGCCCTAGTGACAGTTCGTTGCTGCTACAGGTGATTGTTTTACTCCTTTAGCAATGGCTTAAAAAATAAAGAAATCACACTGACTATTTGTCTCTTAATCATAGGGCCTTAAATTCTCTATACATGACAGTGAATATTTTAAAGACAATAGCTTGAAACTTATCTTTCTCATACAGTTTATTTAATGTTTCAAAAGCCTCTTCAAAAATGCACTGTATATTCATTCTCTATCTGTTACACACGAAGACTGAGACCAGCCAGATTCAGAAGACTGTGAGCTGCCTAAAGCCGCAACCAAACAGCTTTCCAAACAATGATCTGGACCTGAAACATCCAGAGCCTGAAAGGGTAAATATAATCCAGTGTACCACTTAATGAACTAATAATTTAATCTATCATCATTCTTTATGGATGCTGTGTGTGTGTTTGTGTTTGGCAGTCACCTGGGTGTGATGTGATTTACATGGACTGTGGCTTGTAGGTCCTTTTCATTGTTTCAAAGTGCAAGTCTGGATAACATCTGAGTGTGTGTGTGTGTGTGTGTGTGTGTGTGTGTGTGTGTTAACCACCCAAATGTGACTTAGGAGGACCACACTGTTATTGGGGGACTCCGTCAAAGTTTGCTTCATGGTGACATCACTCTGGTTTTAGGAGGGGTCTTCTCGTATGTCTTGACAGTTTGACCTACAGCATGCAGAGCTGACTGCATGTGCTTTGTTTCTATGTTGAAATTTTTTGAAACTCAGGCTTGAACATTAAGATAGATAGTACTATACAACTTCTTAACTTGTTTTAGGCACTTTTTACTGCTGTAATGCATGGGCTCTCTCTGGCTGTGTACTCTGGCTTCTTCCCACAGTCCAAAGATGTAGCTTATGGGGTTAGGTTAACTGGTGATTCAAAACTGCCCTTTGGTGTGAATGCAAATGCTTGTCCTTCCATGTTAGACTGGCGATCTGTCCAGGTTGTACTGCCCTATGGTAGCTGGTATAGGCCCCAAAACTGCTACCCCACAATCCTGATAAGGATAAGTGGAAGAGGATGGATGATTGCAAAGGAATCAGTTGTTAATTATTGTAGCCAGTATTTTTTTCAGAAGAAAACATTTCTTGAGTGGAAAGCCCCCCCCCCCCCCCCCACACACACACACACACACACACACACACATGCAAATTAAAGACAGAAGCACAGGACTGCCCAGTACAGTTGCAAGAAGAGCACTTGGTCTAATCTTTGTGCCATCTTTTCTTTGTTGCAGGATCTTGATGAAGAAATGCCTCAGCAAGGCTCAGAAGCCATGCATTCTTCTTCAGTGCAAGATTTTGAAGAGGTAACATTGACCTAGGACAGATTTTAATGAATGTTTCTCATGCACGATGTGTACCTTACGCTATTTGCCGATAGTGAAATGGTCTATTCATCCTCTTGAGTGATGCATTTTTAGTAACTGTCAGATTACTGTTCTTTTGTCTTCATTCTCTATCTGTTACACACGAAGACTGAGACCAGCCAGATTCAGAAGACTGTGAGCTGCCTAAAGCCACAACCAAACAGCTTTCCAAACAATGATCTGGACCTGAAACATCCAGAGCCTGAAAGGGTAAATATAATCCAGTGTACCACTTAATGAACTAATAATTTAATCTATCATCATTCTTTATGGATGCTGTGTGTGTGTGTGTTTGGCAGTCACCTGGGTGTGATGTGATTTACATGGACCGTGGCTTGTAGGTCCTTTTCATTGTTTCAAAGTGCAAGTCTGGATAACATCTGAGTGTGTGTGTGTGTGTGTGTGTGTTAACCACCCAAATGTGACTTAGGAGGACCACACTGTTATTGGGGGACTCCGTCAAAGTTTGCTTCATGGTGACATCACTCTGGTTTTAGGAGGGGTCTTCTCGTATGTCTTGACAGTTTGACCTACAGCATGCAGAGCTGACTGCATGTGCTTTGTTTCTATGTTGAAATTTTTTGAAACTCAGGCTTGAACATTAAGATAGATAGTACTATACAACTTCTTAACTTGTTTTAGGCACTTTTTACTGCTGTAATGCATGGGCTCTCTCTGGCTGTGTACTCTGGCTTCTTCCCACAGTCCAAAGATGTAGCTTATGGGGTTAGGTTAACTGGTGATTCAAAACTGCCCTTTGGTGTGAATGCAAATGCTTGTCCTTCCATGTTAGACTGGCGATCTGTCCAGGTTGTACTGCCCTATGGTAGCTGGTATAGGCCCCAAAACTGCTACCCCACAATCCTGATAAGGATAAGTGGAAGAGGATGGATGATTGCAAAGGAATCAGTTGTTAATTATTGTAGCCAGTATTTTTTTCAGAAGAAAACATTTCTTGAGTGGAAAGCCCCCCCCCCCCCCCCCCCACACACACACACACACACACACACACACATGCAAATTAAAGACAGAAGCACAGGACTGCCCAGTACAGTTGCAAGAAGAGCACTTGGTCTAATCTTTGTGCCATCTTTTCTTTGTTGCAGGATCTTGATGAAGAAATGCCTCAGCAAGGCTCAGAAGCCATGCATTCTTCTTCAGTGCAAGATTTTGAAGAGGTAACATTGACCTAGGACAGATTTTAATGAATGTTTCTCATGCACGATGTGTACCTTACGCTATTTGCCGATAGTGAAATGGTCTATTCATCCTCTTGAGTGATGCATTTTTAGTAACTGTCAGATTACTGTTCTTTTGTCTTCATTCTCTATCTGTTACACACGAAGACTGAGACCAGCCAGATTCAGAAGACTGTGAGCTGCCTAAAGCCGCAACCAAACAGCTTTCCAAACAATGATCTGGACCTGAAACATCCAGAGCCTGAAAGGGTAAATATAATCCAGTGTACCACTTAATGAACTAATAATTTAATCTATCATCATTCTTTATGGATGCTGTGTGTGTGTTTGTGTTTGGCAGTCACCTGGGTGTGATGTGATTTACATGGACTGTGGCTTGTAGGTCCTTTTCATTGTTTCAAAGTGCAAGTCTGGATAACATCTGAGTGTGTGTGTGTGTGTGTGTGTTAACCACCCAAATGTGACTTAGGAGGACCACACTGTTATTGGGGGACTCCGTCAAAGTTTGCTTCATGGTGACATCACTCTGGTTTTAGGAGGGGTCTTCTCGTATGTCTTGACAGTTTGACCTACAGCATGCAGAGCTGACTGCATGTGCTTTGTTTCTATGTTGAAATTTTTTGAAACTCAGGCTTGAACATTAAGATAGATAGTACTATACAACTTCTTAACTTGTTTTAGGCACTTTTTACTGCTGTAATGCATGGGCTCTCTCTGGCTGTGTACTCTGGCTTCTTCCCACAGTCCAAAGATGTAGCTTATGGGGTTAGGTTAACTGGTGATTCAAAACTGCCCTTTGGTGTGAATGCAAATGCTTGTCCTTCCATGTTAGACTGGCGATCTGTCCAGGTTGTACTGCCCTATGGTAGCTGGTATAGGCCCCAAAACTGCTACCCCACAATCCTGATAAGGATAAGTGGAAGAGGATGGATGATTGCAAAGGAATCAGTTGTTAATTATTGTAGCCAGTATTTTTTTCAGAAGAAAACATTTCTTGAGTGGAAAGCCCCCCCACACACACACACACACACACACACACACACATGCAAATTAAAGACAGAAGCACAGGACTGCCCAGTACAGTTGCAAGAAGAGCACTTGGTCTAATCTTTGTGCCATCTTTTCTTTGTTGCAGGATCTTGATGAAGAAATGCCTCAGCAAGGCTCAGAAGCCATGCATTCTTCTTCAGTGCAAGATTTTGAAGAGGTAACATTGACCTAGGACAGATTTTAATGAATGTTTCTCATGCACGATGTGTACCTTACGCTATTTGCCGATAGTGAAATGGTCTATTCATCCTCTTGAGTGATGCATTTTTAGTAACTGTCAGATTACTGTTCTTTTGTCTTCATTCTCTATCTGTTACACACGAAGACTGAGACCAGCCAGATTCAGAAGACTGTGAGCTGCCTAAAGCCGCAACCAAACAGCTTTCCAAACAATGATCTGGACCTGAAACATCCAGAGCCTGAAAGGGTAAATATAATCCAGTGTACCACTTAATGAACTAATAATTTAATCTATCATCATTCTTTATGGATGCTGTGTGTGTGTTTGTGTTTGGCAGTCACCTGGGTGTGATGTGATTTACATGGACTGTGGCTTGTAGGTCCTTTTCATTGTTTCAAAGTGCAAGTCTGGATAACATCTGAGTGTGTGTGTGTGTGTTAACCACCCAAATGTGACTTAGGAGGACCACACTGTTATTGGGAGACTCCGTCAAAGTTTGCTTCATGGTGACATCACTCTGGTTTTAGGAGGGGTCTTCTCGTATTTCTTGACAGTTTGACCTACAGCATGCAGAACTGACTACATGTGCTTTGTTTCTATGTGGTTTGAAACTCAGGCTTGAACATTAAGATAGTACTATACAACTTAACTTGTTTTAGGCACTTTTTACTGCTGGTAGTGCATGGGCTCTCTCGCTGTGTACTCTGGCTTCTTCCCACAGTCCAAAGATGTAGCTTATGGGGTTAGGTTAACTGGTGATTCAAAACTGCCCTTTGGTGTGAATGCAAATGCTTGTCCTTCCATGTTAGACTGGTGATCTGTCCAGGTTGTACTGCCCTATGGTAGCTGGTATAGGCCCCAAAACTGCTACCCCACAATCCTGATAAGGATAAGTGGAAGAGGATGGATGATTGCAAAGGAATCAGTTGTTAACTATTGTAGCCAGTATTTTTTTCAGAAGAAAACATTTCTTGAGTGGAAAGCCCCCCCCCCCCCCCCCCCCCCACACACACACACACACACACACACATGCAAATTAAAGACAGAAGCACAGGCCTGCCCAGTACAGTTGCAAGAAGAGCACTTGGTCTAATCTTTGTGCCATCTTTTCTTTGTTGCAGGATCTTGATGAAGAAATGCCTCAGCAAGGCTCAGAAGCCATGCATTCTTCTTCAGTGCAAGATTTTGAAGAGGTAACATTGACCTAGGACAGATTTTAATGAATGTTTCTCATGCACGATGTGTACCTTACGCTATTTGCCGATAGTGAAATGGTCTATTCATCCTCTTGAGTGATGCATTTTTAGTAACTGTCAGATTACTGTTCTTTTGTCTTCATTCTCTATCTGTTACACACGAAGACTGAGACCAGCCAGATTCAGAAGACTGTGAGCTGCCTAAAGCCGCAACCAAACAGCTTTCCAAACAATGATCTGGACCTGAAACATCCAGAGCCTGAAAGGGTAAATATAATCCAGTATACCACTTAATGAACTAATAATTTAATCTATCATCATTCTTTATGGATGCTGTGTGTGTGTGTGTTTGGCAGTCACCTGGGTGTGATGTGATTTACATGGACCGTGGCTTGTAGGTCCTTTTCATTGTTTCAAAGTGCAAGTCTGGATAACATCTGAGTGTGTGTGTGTGTGTGTGTTAACCACCCAAATGTGACTTAGGAGGACTACACTGTTATTGGGGGACTCCGTCAAAGTTTGCTTCATGGTGACATCACTCTGGTTTTAGGAGGGGTCTTCTCGTATGTCTTGACAGTTTGACCTACAGCATGCAGAGCTGACTGCATGTGCTTTGTTTCTATGTTGAAATTTTTTGAAACTCAGGCTTGAACATTAAGATAGATAGTACTATACAACTTCTTAACTTGTTTTAGGCACTTTTTACTGCTGTAATGCATGGGCTCTCTCTGGCTGTGTACTCTGGCTTCTTCCCACAGTCCAAAGATGTAGCTTATGGGGTTAGGTTAACTGGTGATTCAAAACTGCCCTTTGGTGTGAATGCAAATGCTTGTCCTTCCATGTTAGACTGGCGATCTGTCCAGGTTGTACTGCCCTATGGTAGCTGGTATAGGCCCCAAAACTGCTACCCCACAATCCTGATAAGGATAAGTGGAAGAGGATGGATGATTGCAAAGGAATCAGTTGTTAATTATTGTAGCCAGTATTTTTTTCAGAAGAAAACATTTCTTGAGTGGAAAGCCCCCCCCCCCCCCCCCCCCCACACACACACACACACACACACACACACATGCAAATTAAAGACAGAAGCACAGGACTGCCCAGTACAGTTGCAAGAAGAGCACTTGGTCTAATCTTTGTGCCATCTTTTCTTTGTTGCAGGATCTTGATGAAGAAATGCCTCAGCAAGGCTCAGAAGCCATGCATTCTTCTTCAGTGCAAGATTTTGAAGAGGTAACATTGACCTAGGACAGATTTTAATGAATGTTTCTCATGCACGATGTGTACCTTACGCTATTTGCCGATAGTGAAATGGTCTATTCATCCTCTTGAGTGATGCATTTTTAGTAACTGTCAGATTACTGTTCTTTTGTCTTCATTCTCTATCTGTTACACACGAAGACTGAGACCAGCCAGATTCAGAAGACTGTGAGCTGCCTAAAGCCGCAACCAAACAGCTTTCCAAACAATGATCTGGACCTGAAACATCCAGAGCCTGAAAGGGTAAATATAATCCAGTGTACCACTTAATGAACTAATAATTTAATCTATCATCATTCTTTATGGATGCTGTGTGTGTGTTTGTGTTTGGCAGTCACCTGGGTGTGATGTGATTTACATGGACTGTGGCTTGTAGGTCCTTTTCATTGTTTCAAAGTGCAAGTCTGGATAACATCTGAGTGTGTGTGTGTGTGTTAACCACCCAAATGTGACTTAGGAGGACCACACTGTTATTGGGAGACTCCGTCAAAGTTTGCTTCATGGTGACATCACTCTGGTTTTAGGAGGGGTCTTCTCGTATTTCTTGACAGTTTGACCTACAGCATGCAGAACTGACTACATGTGCTTTGTTTCTATGTGGTTTGAAACTCAGGCTTGAACATTAAGATAGTACTATACAACTTAACTTGTTTTAGGCACTTTTTACTGCTGGTAGTGCATGGGCTCTCTCGCTGTGTACTCTGGCTTCTTCCCACAGTCCAAAGATGTAGCTTATGGGGTTAGGTTAACTGGTGATTCAAAACTGCCCTTTGGTGTGAATGCAAATGCTTGTCCTTCCATGTTAGACTGGTGATCTGTCCAGGTTGTACTGCCCTATGGTAGCTGGTATAGGCCCCAAAACTGCTACCCCACAATCCTGATAAGGATAAGTGGAAGAGGATGGATGATTGCAAAGGAATCAGTTGTTAACTATTGTAGCCAGTATTTTTTTCAGAAGAAAACATTTCTTGAGTGGAAAGCCCCCCCCCCCCCCCACACACACACACACACACACACACACATGCAAATTAAAGACAGAAGCACAGGCCTGCCCAGTACAGTTGCAAGAAGAGCACTTGGTCTAATCTTTGTGCCATCTTTTCTTTGTTGCAGGATCTTGATGAAGAAATGCCTCAGCAAGGCTCAGAAGCCATGCATTCTTCTTCAGTGCAAGATTTTGAAGAGGTAACATTGACCTAGGACAGATTTTAATGAATGTTTCTCATGCACGATGTGTACCTTACGCTATTTGCCGATAGTGAAATGGTCTATTCATCCTCTTGAGTGATGCATTTTTAGTAACTGTCAGATTACTGTTCTTTTGTCTTCATTCTCTATCTGTTACACACGAAGACTGAGACCAGCCAGATTCAGAAGACTGTGAGCTGCCTAAAGCCGCAACCAAACAGCTTTCCAAACAATGATCTGGACCTGAAACATCCAGAGCCTGAAAGGGTAAATATAATCCAGTGTACCACTTAATGAACTAATAATTTAATCTATCATCATTCTTTATGGATGCTGTGTGTGTGTGTGTTTGGCAGTCACCTGGGTGTGATGTGATTTACATGGACCGTGGCTTGTAGGTCCTTTTCATTGTTTCAAAGTGCAAGTCTGGATAACATCTGAGTGTGTGTGTGTGTGTGTGTTAACCACCCAAATGTGACTTAGGAGGACTACACTGTTATTGGGGGACTCCGTCAAAGTTTGCTTCATGGTGACATCACTCTGGTTTTAGGAGGGGTCTTCTCGTATGTCTTGACAGTTTGACCTACAGCATGCAGAGCTGACTGCATGTGCTTTGTTTCTATGTTGAAATTTTTTGAAACTCAGGCTTGAACATTAAGATAGATAGTACTATACAACTTCTTAACTTGTTTTAGGCACTTTTTACTGCTGTAATGCATGGGCTCTCTCTGGCTGTGTACTCTGGCTTCTTCCCACAGTCCAAAGATGTAGCTTATGGGGTTAGGTTAACTGGTGATTCAAAACTGCCCTTTGGTGTGAATGCAAATGCTTGTCCTTCCATGTTAGACTGGCGATCTGTCCAGGTTGTACTGCCCTATGGTAGCTGGTATAGGCCCCAAAACTGCTACCCCACAATCCTGATAAGGATAAGTGGAAGAGGATGGATGATTGCAAAGGAATCAGTTGTTAATTATTGTAGCCAGTATTTTTTTCAGAAGAAAACATTTCTTGAGTGGAAAGCCCCCCCCCCCCCCCCCCCCCCACACACACACACACACACACACACACATGCAAATTAAAGACAGAAGCACAGGACTGCCCAGTACAGTTGCAAGAAGAGCACTTGGTCTAATCTTTGTGCCATCTTTTCTTTGTTGCAGGATCTTGATGAAGAAATGCCTCAGCAAGGCTCAGAAGCCATGCATTCTTCTTCAGTGCAAGATTTTGAAGAGGTAACATTGACCTAGGACAGATTTTAATGAATGTTTCTCATGCACGATGTGTACCTTACGCTATTTGCCGATAGTGAAATGGTCTATTCATCCTCTTGAGTGATGCATTTTTAGTAACTGTCAGATTACTGTTCTTTTGTCTTCATTCTCTATCTGTTACACACGAAGACTGAGACCAGCCAGATTCAGAAGACTGTGAGCTGCCTAAAGCCGCAACCAAACAGCTTTCCAAACAATGATCTGGACCTGAAACATCCAGAGCCTGAAAGGGTAAATATAATCCAGTGTACCACTTAATGAACTAATAATTTAATCTATCATCATTCTTTATGGATGCTGTGTGTGTGTGTGTTTGGCAGTCACCTGGGTGTGATGTGATTTACATGGACGAAGTTTATTAGTTGATATCTGCAACTGAATTGAAAACACACCTTTCCAACTGTCCAAAACAAATAAATGTTGCAATATTTTGCTAACAGTGTCACAATCATCGTCTGGTGTGCACAACAATATCATCTTTGGACAAGTGCATTCAGTGTGTGGGACCGGTTTCCTCCCTCAAGTGGCTTGGCTTTAAGTGCAAAGGTGAGACATTTAGTGAATAGGTACAGTGTATAGTAAAAAGCATTAATAGAGTTCAACAAGTTAAGACGTGCTGAAATGAACACTGCTCCCTTTTTAATTAATGGGTGGTCACGTCTAATTAAAGAAATGCAGTATTACCTCATTGGTGCAGGACCTTGTAAAAATGGTATACTTGGGATTGTCCTCAATTCCCCATTCCATAACATAAACTGCTCAAAATAATAAAGGGAACACTTAAACAATGCGATGTTACTCCAAGTCAGTCACACTTCTGTGAAATCAAACTGTTCACTTAGGAAGTAACACTGACAACCAGTTTCACATGCTGTTTTGCAAATAGAGTAGACAACAAGTGGAAATTATAGTCAATTCACCATAATAAAGGACTGGTTCTGCAGGTGGTGACCACAGACCACTTCTCAGCACCTATGCTTTCTGGCTGATGTTATGGTCACTTTTGAATGCTGGCGGTGATTTCATTTTAGTGGTAGCATGAGACAGTCTACAACCCACACAAGGGGCTCAGGTAGTGCAGCTCATCTAGCGTAGCACATCAATGTGAGCTGTGGCAAGAAGGTTTGCTGTGTCTGTTAGTGTAGTGTCCAGAGCATGGAGGTGCTACCTGGATGTGGAGTAGGCCATAGGAGGGCAACAACCCAGCAGCAGGACCGCTACCTCCACCTTTGTGCAAGGAGGAACAAGAGGAGCCCTGCAAAATGACCTCAAACAGGCCACAAATGTGCATCTGTCTGCTCAAATGGTCAGAAACTGACTTCATGAGGGTGACTTGAGGGTCCAGCATCCACAGGTGGGGATTGAGCTTGCAGTCCAACACCATGCAGGATGTTTGGCATTTGCCAGAAAACACAAAGTTTGGCAACTTCAGCACGGGCACCCTATGCTCCTCACAGCTGAAAGGAGGTTCAAACTGAGCACGTGACAGTCTGGAGATGCCGTGGGGAATGTTCTGCTGCCTGCAACATCCTCCAGCATGATCATATTGGCAGTGGGTCAGTAATGGTGAGGGGTGGCATTTCTGTGCCTGCCAGAGAGCCTGACTGTCATTGGGTAACAAGATGAGGTCCTCGGACCCTTTGTGAGACCACATGCTGGTGCATTTGGCCCTGGGGTCCACCTAATGCGAGACGACACTGGGCCTCATGTGGCTGGAGTATGTCAGCAGTTCCTCCATGACAAAGGCATTGATGCTATGGACTGGCCCGCCTGTTCCCCAGACCTGAATCCAATTGAGCACATCTGGGACATCATGTCTCACTCCATCCACCACAAACTGTCCAGGGGTTGGCAGATGCTTTAGTCCAGGTCTTGGAGGAGATCCTTCAGGAGACCATCCGCCACCTCATCCCGAGCATGCCCAGGCATTGTAGGGAAGTCGTACAGGCATCTGGAGGCCACACACATTCAACTACACACTTTCATGCCACTCAACTACCTAAAGAACAAAGTATTTAATAAGAATAATTCCTTCATTCACATCTGGGATGTCCTTTTTTGGGGGGGGGGGAGGGGGATTAGCAGTGTATGTGTAGTCATTAAAATATCCTTAATGTGAACAGTTTTGGTTTTTTTTGTTTTTTCAGCATTTGACATTACTGCAATGCTTTGACAAAAAACTACTTCACTTAAATAGAACTGCAAAGCTAAATTAAGTCTATCAAAATGTGTTTCCGTTTGTTTAGGGGTCTGGCACAAATCTTGCCTTGCAAAATTGGCAAATCAGAATTGCCACCAGTCAACACAGGTGTGTATCCCATTCATATTTGGCTTGACTTTTTTTCAGTTTATTTTTTACCTGTCTAAAGTATTGATCAATTAAAAAAACTTTTGTTCTTACATTCCAGAAAGAAGAAATTTCTGAATATTCAGGGGAGGATGGATTGCCACATTCAGTTCTGGATCAAATATCAAGCGATGATGATGGCAACCACAGCATATCAGAAGAAGAATATGTGCCAGATTCAGAGTCATATGATGAAGATTCAGATGAAGACATCTCATTATTGCCAAGCACATCAAAAGGTCTGCTATGCCAAGATGACATCTCCAAAGCGCATGAACAATCAGATTCAACGAATTTAATCCACAACTTGACAAAGGACAAGCCACAAGATAAAAGTGAGCTTTGCGAAACTGAATCAGAAAAAATGACTTTAAGTAAAAGAAATTACTGCTATTTTTGTGGCAAACCACAAGCTAAAATTTCCCGCCACCTGAAAACGCACAAAACGGCTCCTGATGTTGTGCATGCATTTTCCCTGCCTAGAGACTCAAACGAGCGTAAAAGTCTGTTAGAGAAATTGAGAAATAAGGGAAATTTTAAGCATAATGCTGCAGTTTTGCATGGTGGAGTGGGACCACTGAAAGTGAAGAGAAGACCCAAGATTAAAGCAGTAGAGGGAAAGTTTGCTCATTGCTTTTATTGTCAAGGGATGTATGTTCGCAAGGATCTTTGGAGACATGTCCGCAGATGTCCTAACAAACCAAAAGATGACACGGATAAAGAACCTGGAAGAACCAAAGTACTCGGCCTGGCTTTAACTCTGGAGTCTCAGTGTTATCCGCAGGTGTCAAGTGGAGTCTGGAAGGTTCTTGCTGTTATGAAACAAGATGAGATTGCCTCAGCTGTGCGAAATGACTTTACTGTTATTCAGTTTGCCCAGTCCCTCTACAATAAACATGGACAAGACCCTACAAAGTATGATTATATACGACAGAAGCTTCGTGAAGCGGGACGTTTGTTGTTGTGTCTGCGCACAGAATTCTCAGTGCATAACATGGAAGAAGCTATTAAGCCTGCTAATTTCCAGAGAGTTGTGCAAGCAGTAAAGAAAGTTTCAGGTTTTGATGAAGAGACACTGTCATACAAAACTCCAAGCCTTGCGCTGAAACTGGGACATACACTGCATAAAATGTCTGACATTATCCATTGTCGTGCCCTCATGACAGAGGATGAAGCCCTAATCAAGTCCACTGATGCGTTCAAGAAGTTGTATGTCTCCAAATGGTCTGAGATGGTGTCTCACCGTGCCTTGAACACATTGAGTGAGGCAAAGTTTAACAAGCCATCAACATTGCCCTTTACAGAAGATGTTCGGATTCTCCATCACTACCTTCAAAAATCTGCAGAAAGTGCCTTTTGCAGCTTGGAGAACGAAGCCACAGCTCAGAATTATGCCCAACTTGCACAAGTTACACTCTCACAAATCATTGTGTTCAACCGAAGACGTTCTGGAGAGGTTTCAAAGATGCGCCTCAAAAGTTTTCTTGAAAGAGACAAAACAGCACTCCACACAGATGTTGCCATGGGGCTCTCAGAAATGGAACAGAGACTCTGTAACTATTTCTGTAGAATAGAAATAATGGGAAAAAGGGACAGAAATGTTCCAGTTCTGCTAACACCAAGCATGCTGGATGCTCTGTCACTACTGGTTAGTAGGAGGCCTGACTGTGGTATTTGTGCCACTAATATCTACCTCTTTGCAAGACCCCGATCAATGAGTCATTACAGAGGAATGGACTCCTTGCGTGTTCATGCACACCAGTGTGGAGCAAAGCAGCCTGAGTATCTAAGATCGACACAGCTCAGAAAACATGTTGCCACACTCTCACAAGTCCTTAATTTGAAAAACAACGAACTTGATCAGGTTGCAGATTTCCTGGGTCATGATATCCGCGTTCACCGCGAATTCTACAGATTACCAGTTCCCACAACACAGCTGGCCAAGATTTCCAAACTGCTTTTAACACTGGAAAAAGGACAACTTTCCCAGATCCAGGGGAAATCACTGGATGAGATCAAAATAGAAGGTTTGTATTGAAAGGAGCAAATATTAGGGCAGTAGTTGAATATTATGCTTTATCAACCGAATTAAAACCTAAAAGCACAGACCATTCTGTTAAATGTCCATGATTTAAGGTTCTTGAAGTCTATTGTTTCATCACTTTGCAACATTTGGCAAACTGCAGAGTGGTGGCCTTAAATAGTAAAACTATGTACTATAATTTCCAGTATTTGTTCTGTATTTTGTCATATCTCGTTGTTAATGTGAGGTTTTTGGGGGGTTTGTGTTTGGTTTTTTGGGGGGGTTTTCCCACAATTTCTCAGATGAAATTGCATTAAGTGATGCTGAAACAAAGGACAGTGAGAGTGAATCAGATGATGATGACACAGCACTCACAATGTTGGCGTGTGGCACCAGTGAGCCTGTACATGCAGTAGCTGATTCCACAAACACAGCGCAGCTCCAAGACACTGTAGATTGTGGTAAGTTACCACTAGCTTGGTTTCTGTGGATAAAATGTTTGTTACAAATATTAAAACTTAATCAAATTGTGTAATCAGCAGATGAAGGACCACTCACAATGCCTGCAGCAAGTGAGACTGCTGCTCCCTCTGAAGGTAAGGGGTGCAGTTGGTTCTCTAAGCTTATTATTGTTTCATCACTTTGCAACATATGGCAAACTGCAGAGTGGTGGCAAAAAGTCACTTGGATGAGTGACAAAATGTTTCTCCCACTGAAAACGCTACGTCCAGATTAACAGAATCAACGTTTTGGGATTTACTTACCTGGATGATTGAGCATGCATCAAGAGACTTTTATTCAACTTTTTATTCAGTCTTTTATTCACAGCGGAACACTAAATGTCTCATTTTAGAAATTTGATAAATTTTCAAAGAGAATTTTAGCTCGTTTTGATATTGATGGTAGCAACACATTTCAGAAGTTAGTACAGGGTAGCATCCATTCTTTTAACCACCAAATGTTTTTTGTTTTTTTTTGTTTGGTTTTTTGTTTGTTTTAACTACTACTACTTTATATATCTTCCAGAGAAAAATGCTGCTCAATCCCACAATTCCCGAAGAGCTCCCAAAAACATGTGGTCCAAGGCTGAGGTTGCTGCAGTGATGAGGCATTTTAAAGACCACATAAACGAAGGGAAACTAGCCACCAAAAATGAATGCAGTCATTGCAAATTGGTAGAAGATCCGGTGTTGGCAGGAAGAACAGTTCAAAACATAAGAGATTTTGTAAGAAACAGAGGATTAACTGCAAAAAGGCAGAAAAAAATGAACTAAAATAACTGTTTAGAGAGCTGTGGTTTTACATCTTGGTCAGATTGCCAATTGTTGTTAACACTGATGTTCTGTTTAAAGAAAAAAAAGTTCTTGTTAAATACAGAAGTAGTTTGTATTTCATAATTTTTACATTTAATTTATTTAGGGTTTTTTTTGACGGGTTATATTTAAAATAAAAAATTATAAATGCATATTTTCTCCCCTTAATATTTACCTTTAAACTATTAAAATTCATTTTAAATGTTTTTAATTTTTCTGTTTTCTATATTTTTATATTTCTGTGGGAAGCGTGGGCATTTTTGTCCATAGATTTCTTTTTTTATTTATGGTTAAAATTAATGTTCAGATCCAAGAACACTAATAAAATGATGTTCCAGTAATCCTGTGTCCTGTCAGATGTGTATTCATGGTAATGATGAGCTATTTACATATTACATCATTGTCCCTTTAAAGACCCAATATTGTTTTTTTTGGACCTCATAAAACACATTGTTGTCAAGTGGACAATGTCTCCAGAAAACACAATAGAGTCTGGTTGGTGTGTATCAGTGTATCTAGACTTCTATAGGGAGTGTATGAGGTCTGAAGTGACCCAAATTTTTTTCAGATTTTTTCGAACACTTTAACCTCGCTCCCTTGGCTCTAAGTCCTTTCAAAAGGGTAGTCCACTTAAACCACCACCGGGCGGATTGACGTAGTATAGTCCCGCCATACCACATAGACCCGTATGTGTGTGTGTGTGTGTGTGTGTGTGTGTGTGTGAAATCTTGGCATGCAAACTATATAACAGGCAGCTGTGAACTGAACATTCACATGTCAAACAAAATCGTCAACTCAGCCTGATTGGTTTATCTGATTTGTTGAGCTAATCAAGTGAGTTTTTTAAGGTGACTGCTGGCAAAATTACCTGCACTACCACTAAAGTGACAGTGCAATTTACAGGTACGATCTGGAATGGTAAAATAATATTGAACTGATGTATTAAAAAGTTATTTAAATCCTGAAACTCGGAACCTAAATTTGATCCTAAGACTTATCAAGAGGCTAATTATAATCACATCTCTGCAGCAATCACCATCAATCTCAGGAGTCTCCAGGTGGCTCACTTCTCATCCTCATGCTTCGTTTATTTTCAAGTCAGGCCACAAAAAAAAAAAAAAAAAAAAAAAGATTTTATGGGAGCTCAAGTGCATCTTTAACCTTGCAGAATTTTTGCTCTGGAGGGATTAGGCAGATATACAGAAACCTTGCCGTCAGGTGCTCACATCCTAGTTATGCAAAGTCACGGTGATATAATATCATTCTGGAAGCAGAAGCCTCATTATGCATGTGCTGATAAATGATTAATGCCTTTAACAAACTATCCATCACCAGAATTTGTTTAAAAATTTATCAAATACCATATCACACCATGTTGTGGATTTGCTCATTACACTGCCTGCCTGAGCAACAGAGCTCTGATTCCAATGAGTGATTTTTGTTGCAACGACATACTTGTTGAAGACTGTGCAAAGAGGAAAGAGATGCACCTATTGTATTTGGCACCATAAAAAAACACAAAGCTCATTTAATTGGCCTGTGAGATCAAAGCTTTCTAACAAATGCTACTTACCAGGAAGCAGGATAACCGACTATATGTTTGCATAACAGTGGCCTCAGGGTTGAAAATCAAATTAGCGCTGTAAAGAAAGCATGCTGTGCCAATACCAAGAACGATTTCCTTTTCATCTGTTTTCTTCTTTATCCTGATGAAGGTCTCTCTTTTAATATCTAAATCCTCTTTAATAAGAGTCACATAGTGGAAGCCTTGTTGGTTTGCTGTCCCGTGGACTCAACATTAACATTCAAAATGAATTCACAGTGTAGGCTGTAGACTAGGCCACACAGTGAAAAAAGTGAATCATTGTATTTTAAGAAAAATAAATGTGAATTTTTCTTGCTACCAGTCAGCAGAAATATTCACATTCTAATTTAAATGCCATTCTGCTAAACTAAAAACGCTCACAAGCTCAAACTCTCTGGCTGATAGAATATCACACTATTAATCTCAAGAGAATACTCAGGTGATGACACTACAGTTTTACAGATGTTAATTTCTTCTTTTCTAATTAATGAAGATGTTTGAGTCAGGAAATACTATTGTTTCAATACGCAAGACAAAACCCCAGTTAAGCTTGACAAAGTCTGTGATGAGTTTAGCTAAAAGGATCTGTCCGTCTTTATACTGTGTCTGAATCATGATGGAAGCAAGACAGGAAAAAACAGACCAGATGTCTAGCTTCCAACTCATATTTTCCCAGTCCTCCCAAGTGATGCCAAGATGTCCCCAAAGATGCTGTACAGCTGATGTTTTCCCAAATGGATTCATAATTCTGTGGTAAAGTGTTTGGGGTAGGAGGGGAAGTAAACTCGTAGTAAGCACCAGCTCTAATTTTCAATAATTGTAACCAGGACTACATCCATCTTGTCAGGACTCAAAGTTCAAATGAAGGTCGGGCTCATAGTTACTGCTAAATACAAACAGCTCATTTCTGTAGCAAAATGAAAAGCCCAATGTAGCTCCAAGATCAGTATTGTATACTACCACATGCATACATGCATATTCACCCACTCATACAAATCCATGAATTCAGGTGTTCCAATCACTTTCATGGCCACAGGTGTATAAAATCTGCATAGAGGTATGCAGACTGCTTCTACAATCATTTCTGATAGAATGGGTTGCTCTCAGGAGCTCAGTGAATTCCAGTGTGGTATCGTCACAGGATGCCACCTGTGCAACACGTCCAGTAACTACTAAATATTCCACAGTCACTTTTTAGTAGTATTATAACAAAGTGGAAGCAATTGGGAAAAACTGCAACTTAATCACAAAATGGTAGGCCATGTAAAATCATAGAGCATGGTCAGTGGATGTTGAGGCACACAGTGCGCTGAGGTCGCCAACTTTCTGTAGAGTCAATCACTGCAGAACTCCAAACTTCATGTGCCTTCAGATTAACTCACCGACAGTGCATGGAGAGCTTCATGGAATGGGTCACCATGGCAAAGCAGCTGCATCCAAGCCTTAGATCACCACATGCATGGCAAAGTGTTGGCTGCAGCGATGTAAAGCATGTCACTACAGAACTCTAGATCAGGGGAGGCTTGTTCTCTGGAGTGGCAAATGATGCTCCTCCACCTGGCAATCTGATGGATGAGGCTCGCTTTGGTTCTTGCCAGGAGAACGGTACTTGTCTAAGACAACTGTTCCAAGTGTAAAGTTTGGTGGGGTTTTTCAGGAGTTGGGCACATCTCCTTAGTTCCAGTGGAAGGAACGTAATACATCAGCATTCCAGGACATTTCCTGTTCCAACATGACCGTGCACCAGTGCACAAAACAAGGTCCATAAAGTCACGGATGAGCAGGTTTAATGGGGAAGAACCTGACTGGCCTACACATAGTCCTGCCCTCAACTGGACAAGTGAATACTTTTGGCACATTTTTTTGCAAAAAGTGTGTGAAAATAGCACATTGTTATTTTTTATGCCAATTTACATGTTTTGATAGCTTTTGAAAAGATTTTCAAAAGCGAGAATTTTTTGTTTTTATGACAGCTGCTCTAATAAATGTATTAAGCACTGTAGTTTCAGGCACTAATGTGGATATGGAAAAATCATGTAGGCCCTTGCAGACACTCATGTGAACTGGGTTTTTGTGAAGGGGTGGAAAAATTGTTCCGATGATCCGTCACATAGTAACATTGTTTCAATCAGTGACTTTGAAGTTGTTCCTTTTTTGTGTGTTTCAAGTCCCTATCATTCAGATCAATTCATAACAGAATGATAAAGTAAAATCTCTGGACACACATTTCTCTGATAGAACTCATTTCCATTAGTATTATTTGGTTTACCTGTCAGTCTGTTGAAAAAGCAGGTAGTTTGTATCTGTAGGTTTTATTTTTTTCAGCAGGCATAGAATGCTATTAATATTGCTGTTTCTCCTCCTCCCAGCACATGTCTTCATCAAAGACTGGTTCCTCTGGGATAACCACCATTATAGAAGCTGGTAGCATCGCTCTACTTGCCCCCCCACCAAGGATGCATAAGTTAGGATGACAGGAGGCCCCTAGAGGTGATCCAGACTGCTTGTCAGAGGAGCTGAGGGTCTAAATTTAGCTGTGAAAGGAAACCTGAACACTTGACAACAAGTTTACGGGCCTTGGCAGATGCCTTAGATAAATTGGAGCCTTGCTGTCCTTCTTATTGCTTCTCTGGTTCTGGATTCTGAGTTTGGTGTGGCGTGAAATAGCTTGTGACAAACCTCTGACAAAGAAGAACTTCGTACCAAACTTTAGTATGCAGAGTGCTCAGGGTCTTTTCCTGTTTTGTCATGAGCTCACATCAGCTTCATTAATCTATCTAACAGCTTTGTTTACCATGCTTATGGCATTCTTCACAGTTTTGTCACCCTAATGATAAATGTATTTAAGGTATCCCATATGGAATGGTATGGAATAAACCTTTTTAAGTGACCTTTTCTGGTCCCACCCAAATGTTTTCTGCAAAGGCCAAATGGTATTACCTGAACTTAGGGATCCAGTGGATATATTTTTGTTGCTGTTGAATGGAGCCCATTGTTTCTTAGCTGGCACTATATTGGTATGATTGTAACCTTTGTATACCCTTTGTTTGAGGGAGCAGAATGATTGGAGGAGTAAAAGGTAATGAAGTAGTTTACATTTCTTATTTTTCTTACTTCTGATTTTAAATGATGTGATGGTTTAAAGGTATGCTAGCTTCTTAATGTGTGCATGCAACAAACCTAAACCAAACTAAATATACACTGTAAAAAAAACAAACTGTAATATAAAAGTATTTTACTGTGTATTTTACAGTTTTGTACTGTTCTTCTAGAATATCATTAAATTCACATGAATAGACTGATTTTACATTTCAAATGTAAATTAACGTAAAATTACTGTAAATGTAATAAAACAATTTTCTTGTTTTTTAAATGTATTTGTCTGTACATATGCATATTTAGATTGTTAAAATACATTCACAAATGTGTCATAATTCCACAAATATTTGTCCATTATTTAAAAGATTGAACTGTGGTAAAAAAAATCTATGGACTGTAGCTACAAATCGACAATGATTGTTTTGCAGTTGTCATAGCCTCCAACATCCACCGATGCCAGTTACGTTACTTTCTACTGGAAAGAAATGTTCTATGCGTGTCAGGGCTGAGCGCGTTCCACTATTTCAGTTGCTGAGATTTACTTTCATACTTTGGGCACATTTAGTTTTGTAGTTTCTATTGTTTTTCAGGTTGAATGACATATCTTGGTAATCTCTTTTTAGAAGCAACGTTTTATTCTTCTGTTTTAAAAATTGTAATTTCAATTTTATTTTGCTAAATGGTTGCCATGCATCCATTTGTTTCGTATTGTTAACTGTCTGATTGCCTTCAAACTCTCCAGCCTTTCACACATTTCCATGTTCCATGATCTCATTTTTTCCACCATATATTTTTGTAAACATCCTGCTTTCATATAGTTTTTCTTGTGTTTGACTTGTTGTGTCTGATTGCTGGATTTGTTCTTTTCCCTTTTTAAAATTTTATAGATTTTTCTAAGCTGACTGCCAACCTGTCAGTGACCTGTCAGTGTCAGTCTGTGCAGTGAAGATTTGGATTTTTGACTTCCTGTGTTTACAATGTTATATCCATCTAAAGGTAGCATATTTCTCTTAGATCCAAAGAGCAGTTGTTTTTATGTTCAGTTAAAACAATGCTTGCACTTAAAATCAAAGAGTTTTAAAGAGATTTATAAAGCAAGCCCTTTTGCAGTGCAGGCATATGCAGTCCTACACTTAAAGAGAGGTCAATTTGCTGCAATCTTTACTTAATTCTACAGTACATGAGTTCAGGCTTGATATAGCCAGACAAAATTACAAGTGATTGAGCATCCACTATCCTGTAGTATCAGTGGTTCACCTTTCAAACTCAACTTCACTAGACTCATTCAATGCAAAGTGATGTTGTTATAATAAAGAAATCGTGATGGTAGAGGCTTTGCTGTAACACTGGAACAAGATCAGCAGCAGCGGCGGTGCAGAGGTTGCAAGTGCTTTTATGCATGAACAGTTCAAGAGTGTCATTGATAAGAAAAGCTCTCCAAATATTTCCCTAGCCAGGGGTTTACACAGTATCTATTCCTTATGGTAATTCAGTCAACCAGTCCACGGTTGCCATGGCAATTGCTCACTCTGCAGGTATTTTGTTGGTTAGAAAAGATGAGCTTAGGACTTATAGTGCATGAATAAAAGGGGAAAGATATATACAAAATACAAAGTAATAAACAACGACGTGAAAGGTGAATATTTCAGATGGTAAATTATAAACAGGAGGTAAGTTTATTAATGAACATCTACCAACAAAATGCATTCTAAGTCTGTTAGTACTTTTGTACTTTTTGTACTTTTGCACAAATGTCCATTTAGTCCACAACAAACAGCCTTAGTATGAACCAGATCGAGGACTATGTTTCTCATGAAATCAACTCCTCTGATTCTGTGGCTTTGCAAAACTGCAGAGAGCAGCAATAACATGCGCATCTGCAGTGTCACACTTCATTCTAATTGTGAAAGATCTGCTGACTGAAGCCTATTTCAGAAAGCTTTGGTTTAATCAAAGAAAGCACTTTTATTTTGGTTTATTTACAGAATAGCTAACTCTGCTTTTAACACGAAGGAATGAACATAAAAGGAAGAGCAGTGATGTAGCAGTGGTTGAAAATGTTGCTCACCCTCGTCAGCCTGTGCTGTCCTGGAGTAGCACAGTAAGTGATGTGTTCCAGACGTTGCTTGCTTTATGTCTGTCTGCTGATAGGATGGCGCCGTGTTAGAAATGGCTTCTTCTTATTTACAAAAAAGGAATAAAAGAAAGTGTTTTTGTTAGAGTCATGTATAAATCAATTGGCCAGAAATGGGCTCCACTGCAGTCGTAACAAATGAGTGAATGAACAATGCCACAGCACTTGAACCAGCTCACCTAAACATCATGTAGCAGGTTATTAATGCAAATTATGACAAGGAGTCAATCTATCCATTGAAAATACCCTGGCTACTCTCATTCCCAGGCAGTAAAATAATGCAGTTTTGACAAAGCCACTGGTGATGCTCAATGATGCTCCTTTGGGGGTCGTGCATGCCACACTGTCTGGCATTAATGAGACAACTTTTCAGTGCAAAGGGTCACTGGTTTGTATTTAAACCTTAACAACATTTTCCTTTTCCTAACGTTTCCGTAAACCTCACCAGTGAACAGTGAATACTCCAACCTTCCCGTGGCCCACTAGAGTGAAGATGGAATCGTAAAGTGACTGAATGAATTTTTTTTTTGCTTTTGGTGCAACAACCTCAACCTGGCAATGTATTTGCACAGGTTGCCTGTTAAGAGGCAATCGGTCGCTAAGCCATACAAGTCTGAGTGCTTTGCAAAATAATTGTTTTCCGATCTATAAACGCAGGAGATTGCCAACACATTGCAGTCGGTTTGATTTAGTCTGCACCAATGAGCAAACTCATTTTCAACATGTCTCTTTGCAATAGGGGACTTGACTCAGCTGGTTGTATTCTGGTTATATTCCTGTATACCTGTATACCTTAAAAGCAGGGTTGCCATCTGTGAGTTTCTGGTTGAAATGTGAATGTAAGTAGTTCATGTGAATTTCTGTTTAATGTGAGATTCTGTGGCTGTAGACAGATATCTAATTTCCACCAATTTATCACAGTTAATGACCATATTATCACAAACAGATTGCAATTTAACCCCATTCAGTCACAAACTGATAGCAGATGGATAGCACACTGACTCTGTCTTCAGCACTGGGGTTTGGTACTCAAAGAAGTATTGCATTACACATTAGTGGTTACTTTTTTTGAATGTAATGCAGTATGTTACTTGGTTACTCACTCATTAAATTAGCACAGCTGTTGTAGAAACATGTACAGACTGATGGAGGCTACAATGTTGCAAGCCTGACTCCCCATCACTGTCTGTTACCTTCTGAAGTTCAGGCTCTGGCCCATGGGCTGGGGTTGCGATACTATCATCTAGCTTTGTATTATGCTGTCTGTGCAGATGTTTGCAAAGTGCCAAAGTTGTGTTAGCAGTGTAATACGCCTGTTTCTGTCATGGATGTGGTTTGTATTTGTATTTGCAATAAAGAAAAGATTAATATCCATATGTCCATTCCTGAAAAGCTGTAGACCGCTTCACTATTTTCCTCCTCACCCTAAAATCAGCTGGATGTAAAAAGTTCTGGAAGAAAAATGTTGTTTGGGATAATTGCCTCACCCAAGACGGTTAAATTTTTGCATCATTTGTCACTTGTTCTGTCTGTAAACATGATAGCTCAAAATGTGTTGAATGAATATTGATAAAATCTTAACAACCTATTAAAATATGGATTACATTCGCCAAGGTCTCCAATGTCAACTTAATAATTTATCGGCAGGACATTGACACAAAAGAATCCTTAAAACACAAACTGCAGTATGAATCTGTGTGGTATGTATACTGAGATATAAAGACATATAAAGATTTAAAATACTCTGACACATTTAACCTCTGACCAAAGTGAAAATGATGCCATATAGAGCTATTGAAACTTATGTTTGTATTGACAACATATAGGCATATAGGGAACATTGCATACAGGGATTCTAATTATTTTGGACTTTGGATCTCTTCAAGTAAATTATGGTCAACATTTCATAGAATGTCGTATCTTTAAAACTGTGCTTAATATTCTGCTGCCTTTGGTTGTACTGGCAACATTTGGGGAACGATACTTGTATATGGGGATTTTACATATCACATTATAGTTTGCATCCAAATATCATGTCTAATATGATCTCTGATCTCACTTTTACATTTCACATCTGCCTTTCCTTCAAGCTGCCCCCAGATTGTGCTATATCTTTAAAGAAAGTGTTGTCAAAAGAAAGAGAATGAGCTGCCTAGTTAGTTAGAAATATACTCTAGTTAATGTTATATACTGAGCTCACGTTTTTCATGTCCAGTTATACATAAATCAATACCTTTTATCCATTAGCTACTCTGACACGATGTTTGTGTCATCAGCGTAAACAATCTTTTATCCTACTCTTATCTGAGTTTCACTGCACTAAAAACTTTTTAATTTAAGTTTAAAAAGAACAAAGGAAACAAAGTGAATCTATAAAAAGTATAATGCTATTTTCTTGAAAGTAAATACTCCTCGGAGGATGAGCTGCCTTGTTGGAGGTTTGCACTCTCTGAGTGCTTCTTGTTGAAACTGTAATGACTGAATTCAGAGTAACACGTAACACGTTCTTATTGAAAATGCGAAGATGTAACTATAGTAGCGTGTAACTTACTGGAAAGTATTACACCCAACTCTGCACCAAGGTTATCTGGAAGGTGGCAGCTGACTGCCAGTGGTCACAGACTTGGTTCACTGCTTATTTTAAGGCAAGAAGATCACAAGTTCACTGGATATGGCTGCAGCAATCTCCAACAACCCTTTTCCCTGCAGCATGTCACAGACATTGCAGGTCTCTGAAAATGGGAAAAATCTCTGAGTCCAGTACTGAATGTCATTAGGTTAAAGACAGCGATTTCAGACAATTTGTTTTGGGGGCATTTTATGGCTTTTCTTTTATGATAGGGACAGAGAAGAGAGAGGGAAAGACATGTGGTAAAGGGTCACAGGTCCGACTCAAACCCGAACCCAGGCCGGTCACACAGAATCTAAGAGTGAATCTGAACTAAGAATAAAATATATCACAGTTTATTGCTGTTTAAATTTTCCCACTCCCCCCCGAAAAATTCCACAAGACATACATGTGTAACATATGAGGCCTCATCTATTTTCCACATGACAGTTTTAGAGTTTTCTGACCTTGGAGTTTGCTGATCTGAGCTGTGTGCTATTTCGGAGCTCAGGGGAAGAGCAACAGCAGCATTTCATGTTTTATCTGGTGCAAATGCTGTTGTTTGAATATTAATTTTGTGAGATTTTTTTTAATGCTTTCACGGTTATAAGTTCCATCGCACAGAATAATTCAGAGAGTTAACAAAATAAAGTCGGTGCCACCAAAAGTGCTTAGAGGAATTAAACTGTACTGTTTAGGCTTAAATTGGAAGAGAGAATCTGGCTTGTAGGACCAGTCATGAGCCAAACCGTGATGTGCTTTAAACGTGACATATGTTAATCAGTTCTAAAACACGGTGTTAACCTCTGCTGGAAGAATGGAACAGGGCTAATACGCTCCTGTCTTTTTGAATTTGTTTTAATAGCAGCTGCACTACAACAAACTGATGGTGTAAAAGTGTTTTATGGCTTTACCCTCAGTGAAATGAATTAATGGACTCAAGGCTTGATTATATGAATGCAAAAACTGACCTTCCCGAGGTCAGTCCAGGCGTCAGAGCAACTGGGCTCTGAAATGCTCCTCAATTGGAGAAGTGTGGCTGGATAACGCTTGTGGCTCTTTTGCCAAAAAAGAGCTCATTGTCCCAAAATACACCCAGATTTCTGGCTGCTGGCGTGATTCGTAGACAGGCAGCCAAGACCCTTCTGCACAGAGGATATGGATATAGACTTTGAATTAGTTGGGATTTGTTTTTATTTAGCCAGGGAAAGTTTCGGTACATTTATTTCTGTCATCTTTGGACACGTTAAATGAAATCCCACACCATCTGCCTCCGGCTGCAGATTGGAGGTGTGCTGATTAGGTGATACAAGGTAATTATATGCTGTAAATTCCTGGAGAAGCCCATTTGTATTTATTAAGTAGCTATTGTTGTGTTACTGTTTTTGACACAGTTGTTTCAGAGAGCCGAGCATGCTGACATGCCTGGCACTTTCATGCAAGAGATGACTGTGAGATGATGGGTTATATGTGCACAGACCTCTGCCGAGGACAGCAAGTACATAAACATGGGCAGGTGCCCAGATATATAAAAACAGCATCAGGCAACCTACGATTTTCAGCTTTTACAGTTTATCCAGTAGTGGTTAAAAGGCTCTTCATGATCCAGCCCAGTTTGTCTGAAGTGGCACATTTACATCATACACTGAGGATTTGAAGAGGCTGTAACTGTAACTGCTGCGGCATGATTTGAGCCAGTTTGTCAGAGATCCAGCAGCCTGACGACAAAGGCCTTTTCTAGGCGATAATCAACTTTGCAGCCCACGCAGAGGCTGAGGGGCGAGCAAGCTGAAAAGATGAATCTGTTTGCTCCTGATCACAGAACAAGCTATACAGTGGGCCAAAGCCTTGCTAGTTTGGCAACGGGAAGAGTCTCAAGATTAAACAGTGAGATCTTTCTCTTGATCAGGCCCCCGGTCTGTCCTCCCCGCCATCCCTGCACCTGCTAGTCTCAGCCCCTGATGTATGTGCTCGCTGCTTCCCTTCCCACTCTCGCTCTCTCTTTCTCCCTCTCAACTTTCACTGACTGTCTTTCTTCTTCCCCCGGTCTTCCTCCACCCTCCATCTTTTTCCTTGCTTTTGATTATCGACTGCGACCCAGAACTCATGCGAGCAAATCTATCGGAATTTCATCTCTGCCTGGCTTGCAATCACTTTCACTTGCACACTCGCACATACATAGGTTCTATGGTGTCCCACTCACTATCTGCACAGACACACACACACATTTGCACAAACCTATTTTGTTATTCTTTCCCTCGACACTTTAATCACAAATGCTGGGACTGTACATAATCCAGACTAGACTCAAGCTGCTCACTCATTTCCTCTGTTTATCACTCTGTGATAAATGAGAAAGACGTTTTTCCAATTCCACAGCGAGAGATGACGTTACAATCTTCGGGACTGAATTAAAGAAGTTTTTTGGTGAGTTGCTTGGCGTAGCTTCATGACTAAATGGATGCTAAATGTCTCTAAAGTAACAGGAGAGAAACAGAATGCTCTTTTATGGATTCCTGTGGGGAAACTCTCTGCACTTCAAACAGAAAGATCAGAAGTCCATGTTAAGGTGCAGAACAGTGCAGGTTAACAACAACAACAACAACAATCTTTATTTATAGAGCACATTTAAAAGCCTTGGGCATACCAAAGTGCTTTACATAAAACAATAAAAGGTTCAAACATTGATAACGGATAAATAAAAAATAACGAGTTATGTTCATAGATAAAAGCTACCAATAAGAATGACTACAGCACATGGGTAATAGCAAGATAAAAGCTGTACCACCATAATAAAAGACACCAATAGAAAGATAGGAGGGAAATTAATACAAGAGGTCAATAGGTCACAGCAACCAAACAAACAAACAAATAAACCAGCAATTAAAAGGTGGAGAAGGCAAGTTTAAAAAGATATGTTTTAAGCTGTGATTTAAAAGAATGAATAGAATCAGATGCCCGGATGCCAATCGGGAGATTGTTCCACAGCACAGGTGCAACAAGAGCAAACGATCGATCACCTCTAGTCTTAAGTCGAGATCTGGGCTGAGCCAGCAGTAACTGTGACGATGACCTTAAAGCCCTAGCAGGAGCATAAGGGTTTAAAAGGTCCTTAAGGTAGCTGGGTGCAGTGTTGTTAGTAATTTTAAAAGTAAACAACAAAATTTTAAATTGAATACGATATTTGACAGGCAACCAGTGCAGATCGGCAAGGACAGGAGTAATGTGGGCAAACTTGCTGGTTTTAGTTAGAATGCGAGCTGCAGCATTCTGAACTGTCTGTAATGCGAGCTGCAGCATTCTGAACTGTCTGTAATCTCTGTAAAAGGGAAGAGTGGAGACCACAATAAAGTGAATTACAATAGTCTAGCCTCGACGTTACAAAGGCGTGGATGAGCTTTTCGAGATCTTTATGCGGGATATAGCGCCTAGCCTTAGAGATAAGACGAAGCTGGTAAAAACTAGATCTGACAACAGCAGACACTTGTTTGTCAAGTGAAAAGGAGCTGTCAAATAAGACACCCAGATTCCTGACAGTATCAGAGAGAGAACAACTAAGAAAACCAAAGGCATCCCGGAGTTTGGCACGAAGGGCATTACTACCAAAAATCATAATCTCGGTTTTCTTCTCATTAAGGATAAGAGAATTCGACAACAACCACTTCTTGGCCTCAGACATGCATTCTCGGAGGCTATTCAGAGACAGAGCAAGATCGTCGTTTAGCTCAAAATAGAGCTGGATATCATCTGCATAATAGTGATAAGCAATATGGTATTTCTCAAAGATGGCACTTAAAGGAAGCAAGTATAATGAGAAAAGGGTAGGGCCCAGCACAGATCCCTGGGGGACACCACAGCAAACAGGTACAGCCGAGGAAGAGGATGTAGCCAGATGTACCGTAGAGAGCCGATTGGAGAGATAGGATTTAAACCAATCCAGGGCAGCGCCCTTGATGCCTACAGTGTGCTCAAGTCTCGCTAATAAGATATTATGGTCAACCATGTCAAATGCCGATGATAGATCCAAAAGCACTAAGACTGAGGGGCGTCCATTGTCAGCCATTAGTAGGAGATCATTGAAAACACGAAGCAATGCTGATTCTGTGCTGTGATGTTGTTTGAAGGCCGATTGAAATTTATCATTTATATTATTCTCATCAAGGTAGGTCTGCAGTTGGAGCAGAACCACCTTCTCAAGTATTTTAGCCAGAAAGGGAAGCTTAGAAATTGGCCTAAAATTGGCAAAATCACTAAGCTCAAGGTTCCTTTTTTTTTAGAACAGGTTGGATTATGGCATGCTTGAGAGCTGAAGGTACATAGCCAGAAAGCAAGGAGAAGTTCAATATGGACAATAAACAAGGTCCAATTACACTGAAACAATCCTTAACAATACGGGATGGGAGAGCATCATGTACACAGTTAGTATTGTTCAGTTTATCAATTAGACGCTTCAGAGTGGAGAGAGAAACGGGTTCAAATTGATAAAAAGTGGCCGAACAATCAGGAGTAGACATACAATCAGTCACCAGAGGAAGAGTAGATCTAAGGGATAAAACTTTATCTAAAAAATAGTTTGAGAATTTTCCACAAAGACCCGGGGAAGACAGCAGTGGCATAGAGGGACGGGGGTTCACCACAGAGTTAAAAATTTTAAATAGAATTCGTGGATTATCACCACGAACAATTAACAATCAAGGACGCCGCTGAAGGGTGGATGTTTGGCGACACTGCTTTAGCCTCTGGTTGAAGGGCATTTTTTTCTGAAAGCAAAGCTCTTTCAGGATGTTAAAAATAAACAAAGGGAGGCAATTTTCTATTTTCTTGCTGGCTCGGAATTCTGTGGAAATCCCAAAATTGTGTTACCACTTTTCCCGAGTCTTTCTCATAACATCCTGTGCCAATCCAAGCTCATTTGCTTCAATTGGAGACAGAATAGGAGGATTTTGTGCCAATGTCATCAAAGATTTATGTTTTCTCTCCAAATAAGAAGGTTTCAGAGGGGCAGAGAAAGGGTTTCTGCAACTAAAACACTTGGTGGAGGGTAAATAAAGACCATCCCAATGGCTAACAATCCTGCATGTGTTAATGGAG
Organism: Mchenga conophoros; assembly: GCF_057382185.1. Classification (NCBI taxonomy): domain Eukaryota; kingdom Metazoa; phylum Chordata; class Actinopteri; order Cichliformes; family Cichlidae; genus Mchenga; species Mchenga conophoros. Next base: position 33,465,354 of record NC_140543.1, read on the forward strand.
ATCCAACAGAATTTTACACAACTGTTCTTATATGTCTTTTAATTGATTTTGTCAATATTTTGAATTCAGTAAGTTAAAAAAAAAAGGAAAAGAGGGGGAAAAGGTGTATTTAATAGGTAGAAAACATAGCTTGCAATTTTTGGTGAGTCAAGTAACAAAATTGTTTGTTTGTGTGTTTAGGAGCAAAGTAACCTGTCGTAAAATGTATAATTACAATCATTTTCCTTTGGTGATGAATCTGATGGAAAGACACGTTTTGGCCAACAGCTCAGGTTTGTTACAGATCTGCAGAGTAAAACATTTGATATTGGAGCTAACACGGTTGATCATCCTTGATATTTCATTTCATGTTATTAGCGTCGGACTGGACACCTACACACAACAGATTAATGTAGCAGTCTAAATTAAATCTATCGATTAGCCATATGATCGAATCCACCACCAAACCATCCTACAGTTTCACACATGAATGTCACATATAGTACACGTTAGTGCAGCACTTCATAAATTTACTTCATACTTCATTGCACATAGGTGTATGTTTTAAAAAGCAATACATGTAAATGTGCATTTTCAGATTTGTTCATCGTTCATTTTTGTAGGATGTGCATGTGATTTTTTTTGTTGTTGGTTTGTGGATTTAATTCTTAAAACACTTGCATTTTTAAGAAGATATATTAAAATATATTTGTTGAAGACTCTTTATTGATTGTGGATTTGGTGGTTTACAGATCATTTGCAGCAGCAGGACAGTGAATCCACGATTGCTTCAACATAAACGACAAAATATCATGTAACAAATCCAGTAAAACAGTCTGGTTTTAATGACTAAAATCTGTCTTTTTGTGTGATTTCTTGATTTTATTTATTTTTATTTTACAGAACAGGAAAAATAATTACTTGAATGCTGACACAGTGTATACTTTCCAAACGATTGTTTTAAAAGTTTCATTTGACCCTTAAGGAAATGTACTAGAAAAGTTTCACTCTGCACTCAAGTGCACACATATCCAGAAGTGAAACCTTCACATAAAATTCAATATTGTTTGAATACTGATGGATTTTCTTTAACAGTGTCTTGAGAAACCATGAGCCCACGATCAATAATTAATGCACATTTATGCGATTTAGTCCAGTTATTCTCCTCAATCTCTGCTAACCTTTTAATATTTCACTGCGGGTGGCCGAGGCCAATCTACTTCCCCGCTTTTTATTTTTAGCTTCGATCCCAAATATTGCCCTATTTTGGATTTTCAGACTGTTTCTGATGAGGACAGGAAGAGACAGAGAGAACTGACACTTCACTGGAGACCACAGAGCTGCTTAAATATTAAATGGATGGACAGTGGTGACACAGAAAACGCAATCTTCTTTTCCTACGGGCTTTATATCCAAATCCCAGTGGCAATTGTCTGGTCAACAAAACAGTCAAGGGATTTAGAGTCGGAAAGCCCCTCTGGAAATTTTAGTCTGAGTGCAACTGGAGTATTCCTGTGTATTATTTGTTGTTAATTTCTTTGTGAAAATAAAATTCTAAATAGCTGAAACTCTAATACCCATACAAGCACCTTTGATGTTATCACTAACTGGAAAGTAGCTATCTTTAAGTGAAGTCTATAATAATAATGTTTTCATTACTATTATAGGTTTGATTGTACATAGGCTTTATTAGGATAATGCAATCAGTGTCTGTCTCTCTGTGTTAGCCCTGTGATAGACTGGTTGACCAGTCCAAGCTGTACCCCATGTGTCAGTAATGGCTTACTTGGAAAAATAGAATGAACGACAGTAACTGCAATGCATTTCAGCATCTAAAGTGAACCCAAAATTTAAGGAAGGTGTATTTGTTGTTGACTTCAAAAGAAAACGGAAGCCAACTGAAACAGCAGCTTGGGAAGCGTTCGTGCAGGATGTCCACAATTTTCTGGGCAATCACAGAGGATTATGCTGAGCTTGTAGATAATGTGCTGAAAGCGTATCAGTTAATGGGCACCAGAATGTCACTGAAGATGCACTTTTTACATTCTCACCTCGACTTTTATCCCCATTGAACCTTATCGATGTCAGCGACCAGCATGAGGAAAGATTTCATCAAGATATAATAGTGATGGAAAAGAGATATCAGGGAAAATGTAATCCGAGCATGATGGCTGACTACTCTTTGCTCTTGCAAAGAGAGACGGATGTGCAGCATGAACGCAAAAGCAAGGGCCTCAAACATTTTAGAGCATGCTTGTTTTATTTTGAGCTAAATTGACAGCAATATACTGTGGTATGTTTTCAGAATAACAAACATATAACAAACATATTGGTAGGAAATAGTTCCAGACATTGTGTTGGTATATTTACACTGATGTTCAAACGTATCAAATCGTCAGTGACATGTATCTCAGAAACCTTAACGAGTAGCTCAAATTGGATTTCGTATCAGAAATCAGTGCAACAACTTAGAGCTAAAGAGCTACTCTGAGGTTCCCAGTAGCAAACAAAACCTCTTTTGTTTTGTAGACCAGAATTATTTTAAGTTTCTTACAGTGCCCATTCGCTGCGTTTCCATTAGGCCTTATTGCAGTGATGCCTAGCTTCTCTTTTTGTGGTGCACCTGCAAGTACTGAAGAGAACAGTGTACCCTGTCGCCCACATTAGTAGGGTCCAATGTGGTTCAGAGCCATTTTTATTTTTATGCACTGCCTCTGTTCATCTACATAAATCTGAAAATACATATCACATCATGAAAATAGCCGCTGTTGCCATGTCTTACATCCCTGACGGTGGTCTAAAACTGTCATCACAAAAGACCTAACTGGTTTGCTCTAACTTGTTCTTACAAGTGGCCAAATATGGAGAACAATGAGGACCTAATTCTGTACTGACTGATTATGTTTTATTTCACCATTTTATGAACAGAAACATGAGTTTTTTCCCTCCTCGTTCACAAAAGTGGCAGAACAGTGATGTACCAGGAAGCAAAAGAAATGGATAATGAGAATTTCACAGAATTTTAACGTGTGTAAAACGGGCGGGGGGGGGGGGGGGGGGGGGGGGGGGGGGATGCGTCAGTTAAAAGTGTGTCATTTACAAAAACTGAAATCAAACTGAATAGCTGTATTTTCTCATTTCAGCCATTTATACACCACTAACTGTGGACATGCACATTAAAGGTTCCTGCCAGGTCTTGAACTAATAGATGTTAAGCATATTAAACCTGACAGAGTATTGAAAACAATTCCATTTTATTTATTTATTTTTAAAACATGCACAATTATCATGAAAATTCAGTGCTGACCTTTATAACACCAGTATTCAGGGTTCTATGTAACCTCACCAGACATAGCAGAACATAATGTAATGGTGCCAAATGCAGTCTTATTTCAGTGTACTCTTAAAATTGTATATATTATGTCACACTTCCTCAAAATGCCCTGTTTAAAAATTAGCAATAATGAAAAAACTTGTATATTTGTATACACTCAAAACACTTTTTTCTCTCTCTTGTTATCTCTGTGGCACTTCGTTACTCACTACTGGTTGCCAACATTTACAACATATAGTTTAATTTTATTTGTAAGGTTCCTAAAATTTGGTGAGAGATTTTTCACTAAAGTGTACTTCATATCTGGGCCACTGCAGACACCGACACTCGCTCCTAACAGTCATCTGCACCATCAATTAGGCAATTATGCATGTACACTGAGGTCAGGCAAGCTTCTAAGGATTCTCTGTGGTGTCCTTGGAGATTATGTGCAAGTTTCTATGACAGGGCAAGCAGACAATTAAATTACAAATTATGTTTCTTTTACTGATGGGACCCTCGGGGCACCCTGGGTGGTTTGCTGTTAGTAATCTTTGCATAGCCATTACAGCCATTTGGACAGTTTGTCGATCAATTACAACAAAGGGGGTCAACAGCATTAAAACACTGCTACATTATCAGTGTTCAGCGGGAGTAGCACATGTACAACAAAATCCTGTGATTGATCATATGCGAGAAAGAAGAGGCGCTTGTTTCCCACACTGTGAGAGCCCGCCGGTGTAGCACGCCCCCCATTCACTCTCTCTGGCGCTCTGTCGTCCGCCGGGTTGAGCGACTGAAGCTGCCTGGGAGAGAAACAGCGAGGAGGGGAGAGGAAACGGAGCGATATGGCGAGCATCAACATGGGGCCGAGACCGCTGCTGCTGCTGGAGCTGGCGTGGGCTCTCCTGGCCCTCCAAGCGGTTTACGTCCGATGTCTTAACGGCGATGAGGACCAGAGCCAGGACACCGAGTGCAAGATGAAGAGCGTCACCGTGTCGGCGCTGCCGTTTTTAAGAGAAAACGACCTGAGCATCATGCACAGTCCCTCGGCCTCTGAGCCCAAGCTTCTGTTCTCTGTTAGAAACGATTTTCCCGGGGACGTGGTGGTGGTGGACGACCTGGAAAACACAGAGCTCCCCTTTTTCGTCTTAGGTGAGTTTTTCTTTTTCCAACACGCTGCTGTGTGGTGTCATTAGCCGCCAATTAAGCGGATAAAACCCCGCTCGCTCTTTATTACTACACCGGAGCAGCTGTTTATTAGCTAGCGCCTGGCTACATACCATGGCTCCACTGGTTTGGGAAAATGTTATAGGCAGCATAGCAGCCCAAATATGTAGCTAATACGATTAGATCCGTTTTACGGGTCATAATTAGTCCGCCAGTGGTTGATAATTAGTCTGTTATTGATAGCGTAGTGAATCAACACTTAGCACTTGTTTTTGTATTATATTAGGCCGCACAGCACATGCGCATAAAAATAGAGTTTTGGGTTGTTTTTTTTGTAATAAATAAAAACCATCATTAGAGTTGTTTAGGGAGCATCATTTTAATTTTCTGTATTATTGCTTGTGGGTATTTTACCCAGAGTGTGCACACGTGGTTCGGTTAGCTACATGTGTAGGAAACTGCTTGCTAGTTAAAACACTAGCAACAGCGCAGCCAAACTCCTCTTACACCACACTGTGCTGTACCTTTTAATTTGGTGTCTTTTTTGTAGTTACTTTTTGTTGCCCATTTCTTATGTTGTGTTACAGACAGTAGAATTTACGCCCGTCTTGTGAGTTTTCAAACTTTATTAAATAAGCTTCATCGAGATTTAGGCCAACCCAAGTTCATGTTAACTGGACATTATGCTTTGTTTCAGTAACACTGGGTTAGGCAGAGAGCGGCAAAGTTTGCAGTGAAGTTTGCTGGCCGCTGTCCATGGTGCTGAATCTCAGCGCTTCTTTACAGCGTCTGTTGCTGCGGCTGCCGGGGGCCAGCATATCCCCCCCGCTGCATATTCAGGGGCTCCGTGTGAGCTGCAGCGTCACATTTGCACAGCGTTTTAGGTCCGCTCTGTTTCTGTTTGGTGAGGGTTTAAGTGTTGTTACTGGAGTCTCAACTGGTTTTGATGTGTCCCAAGTCAGAGAGCAACAGGAAACAGTGAGACAACAGTGTTGTGACTGTTGGATCAGTGGAGCTTTTTCTTGCCTGTGACACACTGATATGAGGTGTGAGCTTAAAATCGCAGTCTCACTCTATTTTATCTACGAAAAAATTGCAACAAAACGTATATAGGACAACATGTATTTAAATACTTCTTGAGATACTAGTAGTAATGCTTCAAGAACCAACGCATAAACTTAGAAAACCATAAAGGGTAAAGGAATGAATATTAATTATAACTTGATTTAACCACATTTAAGCTTGAAATGGATTGGTGGGGAAAAACAAGAAATGGTTTAAAACAAATAAATTACATTTGATCAAAAATATAAAGGTAAAGTAAGTATTTTTTAGATTATGTAATAGAATAGTTATTGTCATAACCATCTTTTTAATGAATCCACTAAAATACATAGGAGCGATTGCTCTTTTGTGGAAGCTGACATGTTGTCTTGCCATCTTTACACAGTGGTCGACTGTTTTTTCTAATCACATTTGGCTATCGATCAGCCACATACTGTACGTAGTACGTGCTATAAGTTACTTTTAGATTAAAGATCACAAGTTGCTCTTTTAAAGTATATGTGACCATTTAACATTTGTACTTGTATATTTTCAATATCTCTGACTCACTATGTCTCCAGATAGCTGACAATGGGCCAGCTAATGTTAGACTCAAGAATCACACTTCCCCTCTGATAAAAAGTTTTATTACATTCAGAGTTTTTAGAGTTTCAGAAGTCAGAGCCACTTGAAAAAAAAAGTTTAGCTAGCACCTGCTAACAGCAGCAAAAACAGCTGCACTTACCAGGAGAAAAGTTCAGGATCTCCTCAAAAACTTACCTCGGTATTGCTGTCATCAGACAGAAGTGAGCCTCACTGACTCATCGACTCATATCAGATTCCTTTCACAAAGTTTTACAGCCTCTTCCAGAGTAAATAGATGACGACTCATACTGACAGCTGAGGTAAACAATGGACTGACAACCTATACTCACTACAGATGAACAACAACCAGAGTTTTTTGTCCTATATTGGCCACCATAGCTGGGATTATACATTTAATTTGGGAGGGGTAAGAAAACAGAATTCAGCCGAATGAAAAATGCTATCTGCTGAAATCTATTGGTGAGAGTTTACACACTGTACCTTAAAGTTTCTTAATTAAATCCTTCATATATATATATATATATATATATATATATATTAGGGGTGCAACAATACACAAAATTCACGGTTCGGTTCGGTTCAATACTTTGGTGTCACGGTTCGATATTTTTTCGATACAAAAAAAAATGTTCATGCCTTTTTAATTTGTCATTTATTAAATTTTCACGGCACATTCCGCACCACATCTCTGTGCGTTCATCATTTGTTTGAAGCCAGCTCACCTCCTGCAACTACTTTTCCGAGAATACACGCTTCTTTTATGGTTCGGACTCCTTCTGACATTTCTTGAGGTGGAGGAACATCACAGTAATTGCTTAAAGGAGCTTCTTCGACATCTTTAAGAGTTCTAAACAAATGTCTGTCCTCGTCCTGAAAATCTTATGTACGCAAACACGCGTTGCAACTTCTTATCTTGTGCCCGTTTTTTATTTTGACAGCGAATGCGCACCTGCGGACCACTTATGTGCAGCCCTGGTTATTTCGCTTGTCATATTGCAGCCACAGAAATTCTTTTGTCCATGAAACCATAAAGCTGCACTTTCTTTTTGCCTTATAGTCTGATTTGTCATAACTTTTCCGTTTTGTGGTAAACTTTTCTTTGGCTGTCACTTCTTCACCCTGACCTGTCTTATTTGGCTCAGCAGAACTAAAATATTGTGGCGAGCTCAGACAAGGAGGAGACGGAGGTGTCGTTTGGTCTTGCTTCCCGTGAGCTAGCCAGGGAGCACAGCCGTTTATTAACATCTGCAGAAGAACACTGCCGCTAGCTAACTGCTCAGCGCGGCAACAGCACAGCACAGCAACAACAACAACAACAACAACACACAGGGCGCCCTCTGACCCCGGAAGGACACACCGTCGCAGCGAGAGGGCGTCACCCGTCACTATGGCAACATAAACAAAACATAACTGTACAAACAGAACCCCGAACAGCCCTGGGGCCTGTTCTTCGTACCGCGCTAAGTGAGTTAGCTGGATGAGATTGTTGACGATTTCGCGTGATCCTGGATCGTTCGGTTCCCCGAAGCCCATCCGGGACTTGCTGTCATAGCAACAGAGCCGTAAGCGTAAACCTGCTCGGGAGCAGGTTTACTTTATGTAAACAGGATTAGATCGCGGCCACGCAGGTATGTCCGCGTCATTCATACGAAAGCAACAGCGATATTCCACCACTGTTTCACCATAAATAAATAACATCAATGTAACTAAAGATAATGCAGCACTTGATCCTTTTATTGATTTCACACAGATACATACAGGTCATTCCCTAAAAAAGGGAAATGTACTATTAACATTCTATTACATGTATGTGATTATTACAGATGTAATTCATATTTCAGAGTAGTAATTGTAAATTACTTCGTGTAATCAAGATGAGAGACCACGGCTATAAAAGCGAAGGTGGATTTGGGAAGTCTGTCGCAGTCATATCCTGTCCGTTTACGCGAGCCACCCATTGCGGAAGGTGCAAGATTGATAAGGAGAGTCCTCAGAATTCAGCGTATATTGCGGGACAGACAGGATCCTTTAGCTCAGCGCGACAGTGTGCTCATAGAGATATCGATTTTCCCGTGAGGGTATTATTCACTTAACCAACTTGTTGACGAGGGGGTGCAGGACCACCACCTGTCTTTTTTTTTGCTCTGCCCTTTTCTTGGTTGCTGTTATGAACAAACAAACAGAGTATTCCAGGGTCTCTTTCCAAGAGACTAAAAGCAATATAAGTGATAAATATTACCATTCTGTAGAATATTCTTATATTTCACTTTTACTTGTTCCCATGTTCTAGTGGGTCCTGTTGTGGCTCTAATGTGAAAGGGGATATAATATAACATATTATAATATAATATAATGTAATATAATATTGGATAATATGGTGTGATATGATAAATCTACCCTACCGCCTACTGGTGTTGGCCAGAGGGGCCGATGGCGCAATATGGCAGCCTGGCTTCTGTCAGTCTGCCCCAGGGCAGCTGTGGCTACAACCGTAGCTGCCTCCACCAGTGTGTGAATGTGAGAGTGAATGAATAGTGGCATTGTAAAGCGCTTTGGGTGCCTTGAAAAGCGCTATATAAATCCACTCCATTATTATTGTTATTATTGAATTACTTACGAGTTTGATTTGTCAGCAACTTTCTGCCAGCCCTCTCTCCTTGCTTTTGCAGCCTTTGCAGTGTTCCCTTGCGTTTTAATTAAACTCTGAAACTCCTGAAATCCCTCACTCAAGAGTTCTTCCTCTGCTGCCGAAAAATACCGAGCGCGCTCCTTCAACATTTTCGCCGACCAATCAAAGGGTTGCCGATCAATGTTTCTACTATCGATGCGTAGCCCCTGTTGGGCCACCCAGTGATCTCACATTACTTCATCCAGCTGTACTAATCGTCAACAACAGGTGTGTTCGGGGAACCGGAATAGCGAGCTCAGAGTTAGCGCGATGATTTGGTCTTGGATGTTTCATTTGATCATGGATGTAGTAAGCGACGTACGAAGCACAGGGCCCTGATCCGCTACAATATATATCCTGCTGCTTTTACACACGCACTCACATAAGCTCAGCGATTCTCTGCGCGATCAACCTCTCACATGTTTAAGCTGCGGGTGATTTCACTTGTCATGTTTGCATAGTAAGCTAACAATTAATAAGACAATGTCAGAGGAATTGGTGCGCAAATTATCATCACTCACCAATCAGTGCTGTCGCTCTCTATACACAGTGAAAGCAAAAAACAAGCGCAAATTCAAACGCGATTTCAATATGTCACATATTGACAGTGGCTCACCGATGCCAATGACATAATTACCCAGCTACATTTCCGAAAGAATGCAAAAGCATTGACATATATTTTTCCTTCCTACGATAGGCCGACGGGCAGGGCAGAGATAGATTTTGGTAGCCCGACTGGAAAAATCGCTAGACCCGGGACGTCGGGCAGGCGATTTTGCGAGCCCTGTATCTGATTGAGGAATCACTCATGTTTGGAAAAGAGAGTTTATTACAGAGAAATGGCTCTTTCCAAAATAAAAGCTATACTATACGCTTCTTCTGGGCTATATTCTCAGCAGCATATTAAACATATCAGGTCCCCATAAGGAGAATCATGTATTTGTTGTGTTCCCACTAGTGCTGTCAGCGTAAATCTCGTTGAAATGACGTTAACGCCACAACACGGCAAATCTCCATTAACGAGCTACGGCGGATCGCCCGTGCATGGGGCTGGACGGCCAACATGTTAATGAGCAAACTGCGCTAACACACTAGCTCCCACCCATGTAATTGAGCATTGCGTGGCACATCCAACATACTGTTTTACTTTTGTCCATGACGCGCTTACCTTCAAGGTCATACGTCACATGAAAACCAAAATAGTTCCAAACGCCAGATCTGAATGAGGGTGCGGGAGGTTCAATTTGCCATGTTGCAAGGAGAGCTTAACTTCTGTCTCGCTAGCTTGCCCTGCACTCAGTGAATCTGCGTTCAACTACTCCGCCTAGGCTGCACTGTCGAGCGCAGATCCACTGAGCGCTCAACACAGACAGCATCGTCAGAAGGAAAGTTGATAAAATAAATTAAAAATTTTGTATTGTTCGATACATATGCGTACCGAACCGAAAGCACTGTATCGAATGGTTCAAGATCAATACGAGTATCGTTGCACCCCTAATATATATATATATATATATATATATATATATATATATATATATATTAAATCCTTCATATATACATCAACTTGTCAGTATCTTAAACCCTTAGATTACTAGATATATGACACTATATATAAGATTTATAACATGCAGTCTACTAATTATTATAAAGCAGCACTTGTTAAGCCCTAGCACTAGCTGTTACGCTGTAAAAGCATTTCTTACCCGTGTGAGAGGTTATGAAATTGTCTTTTGAAAGTTTTACTTTTCTCAAATATGATGCTTCTCTACAGTGACTTGTTTTGATATCTTAATTTTGGTAAAACAGAAACATGTTTCTGACCATTTTTTAAAAAACTGACCAAAAAATCAGAAAGCTCCTTTGATTTAGCTTAAAAGTGGAACAAATAAACAGCCCTAAGAATGTGACAGTTGCTAATTAGTGACTATTTTCACTGTGTACTTTTTTTTCATAAATCCACTGATCTTTTAGTCTGTCACAAAATTGTGGAAAATGGCCAAGAGGTCCAAGGATGAGGTCTACCAATTGTTTAAAACTTTGGAGATTTTTATAATGACATAAACAGAGTAAAAAGAACACAATAGAATGTGAGATTCTATAAAAGCAAACTTTTGGGCAGTAGTTTTTTCTTTTTTCTCAAAAGTTAATGTGCCTATTTACTGTAGTACTACAGAGTTTGGAGAGTAGAGTATTTAAATGAGTTATACAGTGTGATTTAAGTTTACTGCGAATTGCGCTATAAAGTTGTGGAGTTGTAAAGTATTTTGTCTAGTATCAGTTATATCGTCAGTTATATCGTTATCGCAAATTTTCAAATGTATATCGTGATAAATATTTTTGGTCGTATCGCCCTGCTCTAATGGGTGGATGGCTCGTTGCCAAAGCTTTGGCTGTGTCCTGTCGCTCCTCACTGAGTTCCCAGTTATTGAGAGCCAAGCCCTGCAGATTTCTGTTCATAGTGATAGTTTGCTCTAACAGACCAGCACTTAACTTAAATGCACTGAAATTAACTTAATTAAGGGGAGAGAGGGGAAGAATCCCAATGGAGGACGCAAGAGGACACATCTTATATTTGGCATAACGTGCAGCCAAATTACTTTTCAGTGAATGATGGGTTTGCAGTGTATCAGGTTTTTATACACATTTCTACACAGAGATCAGTCCATTAAACAAAACTGCAAAGACTACAATAGCCTCTGCATGTCTTTGCTGAGTAGTAGACACACTCCTTTGGAGCATCACAAATTGAGTTATGGGTTTTTTCTTTTGTTTGTATTTTTTTTTCTCTTCTCTCAGAGCTATTAAATACCATATTGAAATTTCTGTAAGACAGCAGTCGTTACTGCTACGTGCTCCAGTCTTAATTTTGTAAGATTATTGGCTCAGTCTAACAATAGGTGATACATGTCTGTATGTGGTAAAATAATAATAACAACTTCATTAACACGTGGAAGGATCAGAATCTGACGGTACATACTGTTTTGTGTTTATTAGACACAGATATTAGATTTACCTAATAGAATCATTTGCAATAATGGAGTGCTTCTCCTGAGGTGACTGATTTAGCAAAAGAAAAACTGCCCAAACTTTTCAAGACACCCAAGTTCTCCTTCAGTAAGGACTCAGTAGTCCGAGACTTGGATTGGCTATTGGTCTGATACTGACCCCAAAAAAGCTGGATTGGGTATTGATGTTTATTATGTCACATGAAAGCAGCAGCTACTGGCAGAGCGAATGTAGCATGAAGGAAGCTAATATAAGATAAGCTAGAAGGGCATTTAATTGGTTTACCACTTGTTAGGAAGCTTGTACTGTACGGCATGGTGTTGTCCTCAACTGGATTAATCTTTTTTTTACTCCAACTCTTTGGCAGCTCCATAAACAAAGTGTGCGTGAGGAAGGGAAAGAAGAAAGAAAAACCACTATGTAGCATCTATGGCTCTCACAAAAACTAGACTAGTGCCTCTAGGTTAGATAACAACACCAATGTAGCTTTTATTTTTTAATCATATGTAACCTCACCCATCTACAAATTTGTAGATATATTTATTTAAAAACATTTTTTACAAAGTTGTCTATATTTACCCTGACGTCGTCATACACATAACAAAACGAGTACTAAGAACCTCACAGTGTGGATTACATCTTTTAAATTTAAGACTGGTAAATTTAAGACTGGTAATGCGGCTTTTTAACTGGTATCTGGCATCTTTAGCAAATCAGAACTGCATAATGCAACTAGAATTACCACTGTGGGCTGACTCAGTTGTATTTATCAGTGCCTCAGAAAGCACTACTAAAAATTCCATGGGTGTTTTAATTACTGCGCACATATGAACATAGGGAATAGCTCTTGAAGCTCCCTAATGGTAGTATTATTGATATTTACACCACGAGGCTGCCGTGGCTCTTTAAATGAACTATTTAGACTATTGAAAGGAATAATTAATACAACACTTATGATTTAAATAAGGTTAAGACAAATGCACAGCACAACAGATCTCTGACATTTCCTCACATAGTTTTCTGCTGTGGGACAGAAAACTTTTAATGAAAATTCACACTGGGGAAACCCACACAAATCCAGATTTGTTATGCAAGTAGGAGCACTGCTACTCAAACAGACTGGAGCAGCTGGAGCTGCTGGTTCTATTATATATTTTGGTTTAATGTTTCTTTTGTTTGTTGCTTTTTTTCTTTGCTGTTTGACAACCTCCCCATCCCTTTGTAGAAAAAGATGGGTGTCCACTTTAAACTACAAACCACAATTCTCACTCACTCGCTCATTGTATCCGTGTCTTCTCAGGAAACAAAAGCAAGCCGAGCCAACATTGTGTGGCTGTGCTGATAAAAAATAACAGTGACTGGACAACATGTGTGGCTGAATGCTGTTTCAGTGGAACCTCTAAATTTTTGACTAGCTGCTGTCTGGTTTCCATTTGTCATGTCACTCCAGCCTTCATTATGCTGTTGAGTCTTCCATTTGAAGGTGGTGCACAGCTCATCTCAGCAAATTTTTACAGAATTCGTGCGAGCCATTGTGCAGGATGTTGGCATGTGCAAGGCTGGCTGCGGGCAAGCATACAACGTGGGAAACTTGGATAACATTAATAACAAGATTAAAACTAGGGCTGGGCGATGTGGCCTAAAATCCATATCACGGTATAATTTGAAGCATGTGCGGTAACGATATATATCGCGATATATTCTTTTCTTCTGTATAACGTATTTTACACTCTATAAAGTACACTTAAAATCCTTTAATTTTCTCAAAAATCGACAGTGCCCCTTATGTATGAATTCTAGTTGTGCTTAGAGCAGGGCGATATGACCAAAAATATTTATCACGATATACATTTGAAAATTTGTGATAACGATATAACTGACGATATAATTGACACTAGACAAAATACTTTACAACTCCACAACTTTATTAGTGAAAAAAACCCCACCAATGTATTTTCACTTAAACAAGCAGCTGTTTTTTATGTGCATTAAAGTTATATAAACTTTAACAGTGCAAATTCCTCGTTGACAGTTCAACCAAAAGGCATTTCCAGTGGAAACTGGCCGACATATCCTCAGCATAACCATGTATAATATCCACAAAACTTAAAAAGAGGTTATACACACACAATACGGTAATATTATGTTGAAGCACAGTACGTATCACTCCGCGAGGCGGCTGCCTAATATAGCCCTAATGCTCCGACAATCCATCAAGTGGTGCGGGTTCGTAGCTTAGCAAAGTTGTACTAAAACATTTGACAGATTTTTGAGCGCCATATAAAATCGTTTGGAGGTCAGTAAACACAACCAGAGTTCATACATAAGGCACACGGGATTATAGGGGGCGCTGTCGATTTTCAGAAAAATCAAAGGATTGATTTTAAGTGTGCCGTATTTTCCTTTTTTTTTTTTTTTTTTTTTTTTTTTGCCTGTCCCGTTTGGCTCTTTTGCCATCAGAATTAGTGTCTAAAGGCAAAGAAAGATGCCCAATGGATTTACTTTACCAAATTGACCATCCAAGCCTTGCCGTAATGGTCCATTTGATTCACCTTTTATTGTTCATTTTATTTTCACTTACTGAATACGGGACAGACTTGACTGGGGGAAAGAAGGGGAGAAAGAAAGAGGGAAAGAGAAACAGCTGAGAAGAGGGACGGGGGAGAAGGGCAAAAAACAAAAACAAAAACCAACAGAGAGAAAAAAAATGCATATATCAATCACCTGGGTCACCTGCTGAGAAAGAAAAAAGAAAACAAGCAGAAGAGAACAAGAGTAATAGAATAAACAACATCACGATGATATATGGGAATATGAAAGTAAATACTAAATATTAAACATTATTGTGCAGCACATAAGATCAACAGAACACAGTGTGCTTTGAGGTAGGAGCCAAAAAGGGTGTAGTTTGTGGGTGTGATCACCCGTGTGTACACCTGTGAGCATGGACGCGCTTGTTTTTTTTTAAAAAGGTTCCTTCATGTAATGATCTGCTAGAGGGTGTGGGGGGGCCACAGCCCCGTCCTCCAGGGCATGAAGCAGGTATGGAGGAGATCAAAACTCCAGACATCCAGAGGCCCCCAGAACACAAGAGACCAAGGAAGACCAACAGAGGGGCAGCTGCACCACTGTCCCAGAAAGAGCTGAGAAGAGTCCCAGATGAGGGCTCACTCAGCAGCCGCGGAGCAGAAGCCAGGGGGAGTTGCAGTGACGCGCCCGTGAGCTCCGCCGGCAGCCAGCCGTGCCTGAGTGACTAAGCCCCAGGCCGAGAGGCCGGGGGCACCCCACCTCCGAAGTGGCCCGAGCGAGCCCCAGGCTCCAGGCCCCGATAAGCGGACACAAAGAACCACCAACGCACCGATGTCTGAGGGAGTCCGCCACTGGCAGGGGAAGTGGTGGTAGGGGGAGATAGGCCTCCAAACCTTGGAGGGCCTAAGATGTCCCCAGAGAGGTGGCGCCTGACACCCAACCTGACATATAGACACAGAAATACAGGCACACACAGATACAAACATCCATTCCCACCCTCATGCTCTCATATGCACTTACTCCACACTCAACCAACGTGGAGACAGACATAAAGAGACGCTGTACACACGATCACACTCCCCAAGCGTACTCTACAAACCGGGTCTAGGTGCCCTTGCCCCTGGAGGGGGGAACTGCACCCAGACCCAGGTGGTGTTACCCTTTTCCCTGCGGTGGGGGGAGGCAGACCGCCCCGACTCCGCAGCAGCAGGGAGGCCCCACACTCCAGACCGCAGTCGGACGGCCAACTCCTTCTCCTAGCCCCCCCGCTCCAGCAGGTCGCAGAGAATGGGGGTGAGAGAAGACTCCAAACCTCCCTCCACCCGCTCATTGTAGTGTTGATGCATGTGTGTTCTAAGGTGCATTTAAAACCCAGGAGGGCATGGAGCTACCTGCCAGAGAGCAGCAGGTAAGCGCATAGTCCCTCCTGCTAGCCCTCAATGTCTACGTGTATTTAACATTGAGAGGTGGGCAACGACGCCAGGGGTGGGGTGTACACCCTGATGGTACTTTGGATTCCGTGTATCGTGCCCACCCCCAAGATCCTATATGTATGTGTAATGAGAGTGTGAGTAATGTGAATGTCTAAGTTGTGGGATAAAATTGAGGCAGAGGCAGCCAGAAGGGGACGGGGGGGGGGGGGGGGGGGGGGGGGGGGAGGAGGTAGCCTCCTCTGCACCCTGGTGACATACCCCTACTCCAAGGCCCTGCATGTGTGGGTGGTTGTGGTGGAGCGGGAAGAGGGGGGCAGCTGGAGATGGGGAGGGAAGGAAGGGAGGGGCGGTGACCCCTCCCTGGGGCCAGCTCCCCCGCTGACCCCAGTAGGCACCCCCATACTCCGCGACCCGCCAGGGAAAGGGGGCCCAGGCCCATCCAGACCGGGGCCCAGCGCAGCAGCGCCCCCCGGCCCCACAGAGCCCGGGACAGTCCACCCAACCCCACCACAGAGAAAACTGCACCCACCCCACCATCCACTCATCTTCCAGACTACATAAGACAATAAACACCCAGGCTGAGATCTTCCTCCACCTCTCCTGTATCTCCCCCTCCTGCAGAGAGATCCCCTGAGGAGAGGAAAGCTCCTGCAAGATGTGACAATCTTCCCCACCAGTTGAAGAGCCCCCCAGGTGGCTCGATGCACCGGCGGCACCCTGCTCCAGGGCTGGGCCCCCATGCACCCACCCGCCCACAACCCCGGCAACACACCATTCAGGACCCAAGCCCCCGAGGCCCGGCCCGGGCCCCAGCCCAGAGACGGAGCGCCCCCAGAACCTCACGCCCATCCCGGACCCACCCAGGGGCAGCCAGGCTACCAGGTCAGTAACCCACGTCCGTCAGCACAGACCCTCCCCTAGCCCCGCTGCACGCAGCCGCGAGGAAACAGTCACCTGAGAGCCAACAGAGCCCCTAACCGGACATGACCGCTACCCCGGGTTGAGCCCCCCAAGGAAGATGCCTCCGGGGAACCCCCCGACGCCCTAAGCCTGTCCCTACCCCCACACCACTCACAACAGTGAAGGCGGGACCAAACTATGACCCCCCACCCCCACTAGGTGATGGAGCTGATCAAAGGAGCCCAGAGCAATTGATCTGATGTGGTGGCAGAGGCTGTATCAAGACTAATGTAATCTAATAGATAATTCCTATATTGGTTAGAATTAAGATTATTTTTATTTTTCCAGTTCATGAGGACTGTTTTCTTGGCTATGCAAGAAAACGCAAGTGCGCCGTATTTTCCAAACAACACGGTAATAACGACGGCCCGCTAGCATGCGCTACCAAAAATAGTGCTTTGTTGTGTATCTGACGGACGAAAGCTAAACCAGTTCCACACCACTGAAGTTGCAGCATTTTACAAACCAATCCTGGTTCATCTGTTTCATTTAACGATCCACTTTCGCTCTTCTCATTCTGCGTCGCCACCATGTGCATATGTAAAAATAGGCACTGTGCATGCGCGTTTTACCCACATTCTATCGTGATATTTCATTTTCCTCTCATTGCCCAAAATTACACCGGTATTACCGTGAACGGAATGATATAGCCCAGCCCTAGTTGGGCTTACTGACCTCAAACCATTTTATGTAGTACACGGTAGAGCAGGGCGATATGGCCAAAAATATTTATCACGATATATATTTGAAAATTTGCGATAACGATATAACTGACGATATAATTGATGCGAGACAAAATACAACCCCACAACATTACTAGCACAAAAAGACAACCTTCCATTTAATTTCACTTAAACAAGAAGCTGGTTTTTATGTACATTAAAGCTTTATAAAAATGTAACAGTGCAAATGCAAATTCCTTGCTGAAAGTTTAACCAAAAGGCATTTCCAGTAGAAATGGGCTGACATATCCTGAGCATAACCATGTATAATATCCACTGAAGTTAAAAAGAGGTGCTTTGCAACATTAAACTGCAGTGTGCAGTACGTATTTTTCGGACCATAAGGTGCACAGGATTATAAGGCACATTAAGCGAAACAAAGCAGTCAGATAAATCAAACTTTATTAAACTCATTCTTCTTGCTTCCTCCACTTCTGTAACATTGATTCATTAATGTTGAATTCTCTGGCAGCTGCTCTATTCCCATGTTGTTGCAGTATATTAATGACTAACCTCGTATTGTGGATGGATTATCTCAGTTGTTCTCCTGACTGAAGTTTGGTCCATTTACAGCATCCTGCCATGCGATTGCATTTGTCTCTAACCATGAGGAACCTTCACGTTAACTTTTATAAGTGGAAAAGTGTTAGTGTTCGTCCTCCAGCTTCACTGTTTATGTTATGCTAACATAGCTGTGTCGCTAGCGATCACGTAGCACATCATTATATACCAGCTAGCCCAACTTTAGTAACCCTACAAACGTCACTGCTGTTTAGTTTCCTGTCTTCATTTATGTTGGAAGTGATAGCAGAGCTGTACGTTTGAATTTTTTCAGAAATCTCTCAGTCAGAACATGCAATATCATGCTTAGGTAACTAGCGAAACTAGCGAGCTAACTTCCGCTAGCTTCCTGCTAACTTCTAACTCCGTTAAATGTAATAAATTTTGTTTTCATGGATGCCTGGAAGTTAAACTTCATAGTAACACCTGGTAAAGCAGCAATGCTGATTGTTTTTATTAAAGATGAAAGAATTTAGACAGTTTTTAACTCGCAGTGATGCTGCAGTGTTGTTTGACCTGAAAAAGACGGAGTTTAGGACCCAGATTACTCACAGCTTTAAGAGCATCTTAGTCCGACAAATACGACAATAACGACGGCCGCTTGCATGTTCTGCAAAAAAATGTGCTTTGTTGTGTATCTGACGGACAAACACCAAACCAGTTTCACATCACTGAAGTTGCACCATTTTCACAAACCAATTCTGGTTCATCTGTTTCACTCAACAATCGGCCATGTGCGTATGAAAACAAAGGCACTGCGCATGCGCGTTTTACTCATATTCTATCGCGATATTTCATTTTCCTATCGTTGCCTAACATTATACCGGTATTACCGTGAACGGTATAATATGGCCCAGCCCTAGTACACGGCACGCAGAAATTTGTCAAAAATGTTTTAGTACGACTTTGGTAAGCTACGAAGCCGCACCGCTTGATGGATTGTTGGAGCATTACGGCTTCCGTAGTCAGGAGCCTCGCAGAGTAATCTGGGTCCTAAACTCCGCACCTTCAGGTCCCAAAGTCAAACAAGCACTGCGGCATCACTAAGAGTTAAAAACTGTCTAAATTCTTTCATCTTTAATAAAATGATCAGCGTTGCTGCTTTACCAGGTGTAACAATTACGTTTAACATCCAGGCATCCATGAAAACAGAATTTACCAAATTCAACGGAGTTAGAAGTTAGCAGGAAGTTAGCTCACTAGCTTCTACCTAAACAGATATAGCATGTTCTGACTGAGAGATTTCTGAAAAATTCAAACGTACAGCTCTGCTATCACTTCCAACATAAATGAAGACAGAAAACTAAACAGCAGTGACTTTTGTAGGGTTTTTTTTTCCTTTCTCTCACCCTCTCTCTCACTTTTTTTCCGCTTCACTCTGCACACGAGCCTTGTGGGGAGGGGCGGTAGTTACGCTCGCAGTAGCACAGGAACAGAGCGGGAGGGAGAGAGAAAGAGCCAGGGACAACAACGTCACATTAGAAAGGTATAGTAAACATCCACAACTATTTTCAGTTGCAGATGATAAAGGATTCACAAAGTTTATTCATGCAGGTCCATATGACAGAGAATGTGCATCTTCTTTTTGTTTTCATATTTTAATTTATATTTAATTGTGTTGTGGTTTGCAGTGTTTTGTGTTCTTTCACTTTAAATTTGTTTAAAAGGGAAAAGCTGAAAATTTAAATAGTTAAAAGTTGAAATGTGAATAGTTGGTTTTTGTATTATATGATTTATTTATTACATTTTATGTGGAGTGAATAAATAAAAGTATATTTACGGTGGCCCCTAGAGACAAAGCACGTACAAACTCCCCGGTATGCCCGATGGTGATTCTTCGTTTTTATGGGCCGATGATTTTTTTTTTTTTTTTTTGTAATGGCATGAACAATGAGAGGTGGTGGATTGGCCAGATGCTGGCCGATGTGTAAAATAACTCAGTTGTTTGGTGGTGGCTATGGCGGAGCTTCCACAGAGCCCAACAGGTGGATGAGAGAAAGGGGAGGCAGGAGGAGCAGAGACCCGAGGCGGCCGCCGGTCTGAGTGTCAGGTGAACTGAACTTCAGGTAAGAAGTTATGACCTGCAGTCTATCTGGGTCAGATATAAACCAAGTTTAGGTGGAGTTTATTTTCGTTGTGCTGACTTTTTACAGTCAGTTACAATAACTCGTACTGCGTACTAGCTAGGATGATGGAGTTTCTATACAGCTGGGTGGGTGCTATAATGTTACTGATAGTGAACTTTATTTTATTCATAAGGTTATTTAGTAGAGTTGCCAACCGCTCCTTAAAAATGGAACGGTCCCTCATTCAGAGAAAACATTACCTGTTTCGTATCGAGCTGAGAAGAGACGCAGTTTGTCCCGAACTTCAGCTACAATGGAAAAAGACACAAAGCTGGATTTATTCTGTGTCTTTAAGCTGCACAGCTGCCTCTTCTTCTCTCATTCTCTCTCCCTCTCTCTCCTGTTGCTACTTCAGTCATGAAACTGATCAATGATCAGCTGATCGGCTTTTCTCTCTTGTTTGTTTATCGCCCACTTTGCGCCAGAAAGAGGAAACCAGCAGATGCCACGCTAAACAACAGCAGCACGTTTAAGCTTGATCAGCTGTTGTTAGAATGTATTTAATATTAATTTCTAGTATCAGCTGATGTTTGCTGGAGCCACAGCTGTAAAGCTGCTGGTCATGATATTAGTTTGTATATCTAGTGAGAGGGAAACATGAAAATGAAACCAGGAGAATCATCACAGCTAAACAGGTGATGGAGAAACTGGTTTACCTTTTAGTTGAAGGGAAGTTATAAACTGTTTCTGAGAAATAACCCCAGGATCCTTTTGTAAGTAGCTGACAGCTGGTAACTGTGCAGGGGCGGGTCTAGCAAAGTTTTGCCAGGGGGGCAGGTAGGGCATTAACAGGGAGAGGGGGGCACAAAGAAATACTTTTCTTTCTTATTCTCATTTAAAATGTCTCGCTTTTATTAAATAATTATCTGAATCTTACAACCAAAGTTTTAATCTGATGTAAAATGTATAGAAATCATACATATAGCAACAAGACTGTACATCACCGTTACAACAGCATTTGTTTTCATTCAAAGGCTTTATGGCTTTTCCTAGAATACCTGGTGGGCCGGTCTCTAAATGCCCGGGCCAATTGTTTGTCCCAGTCCAGCCCTGAAAACACGCACAAACTCCAAAACACGTAAAAACTCCATAGCACGCACAAACTCCGAAGCACGTACAAAACACAACAGAAGTGTTCCAGGATGCTAGGGGCAGTGTTGAGCTTTTGTTACCTAGGGGCTACACAAGCCAGGAAGTACCAACGACTGGATTTGGTGTGTGGTAGTAACAGGTAAATGAACTTCAATTGTGTAATTTAAGTGATCTAGGTAACTCTGTTTTGGAAGTTCAGTTAATGCTAGAAATGTGTTTTGGGGTTTGTACGTGCTTTGTCTCTGGGGGCCACCGCATATATTTATATATAAACATAAATAAATAAAACCACGTTTTTTTTTTTACATTAGTAATTCCTTTTGTGCATAATTTTATATTGTTGTTAATAATAAATTAATTAAAGCAACAAAACAACCTGAAGAGCCGGTTAGGAGCCGAAAGAGCCGGTTCTCTAAAAAGAGCCAGAAATCCCATCACTAGTTTGCAGCCGCTGCAATGCTTTAGACCAAAACAGGCACAGCTTGATGACACCATCAACATGCGCTATCGTGGTAGAGCGGTATAGTCAAAATCTCTACCGTTGGCCAAATTTATATCGTTTCTACCGTATACCCTTTAGACCGCTCACCCCTAATTAAAACCAACAATATCTCTTTTGAGTAAAACAGTTAAACTAACTTTGAAAAACCCTTACTGGGAAGAGATTTTGGGGGTAATGAGTTTTTGCAGTAAACTCTTCTACTTGAGGAAAACTGACGTATGTCAACATTACTGGATCTGTTTGCAACATGTAACCTGCTGGATGATTTTCCTTTGTGAAAGGCCTCATAGAGTACCAAGCTACTGGTCGATGGTACATATACTCTACCAGCAATACCTGCATTTACCATCCATCCATCTGTCCATCCATGTGGGGGGCTGGAGCCTATCCCAGCTGTCATAGGTTGACGTGAGGGGCAGGGTTTGCCTGGACAGGCTGCCATTCTGTCACAGGATGTCAAAATGCAAATTCTTTAAAAAAAATAAAGATTATTTTTAATTTACATTTACATTTTTTTCCTTAATATCACTAAACTCATGTAATGTTTTTGTTGCTACTCTAAAACGATATATACCTATATTATTATTTCTTGTTGTAGATGACATCTTAAAAAATGTGAATAAATGAGACCTAAAGCAGGGTAGTCAGCCATGACGCGATCATATAGCACTGAAACATGCAGTGTACACCTTAAGGTGCTGGGAGAGATTTTACATGGAGCTGACATAAATTTCTCCTTCTTTTAAAGCTTACTGGTAGTTAAAAACACACTGTCACTTTAAATGCAAGACAGCTGGGGGCTTTGACTTAAGACCGTGAACACTTGAGTCAGTTTAATATTACACAGTACCCCTCTCAGCAGCAGCAGAGAGTCCTGCTGACAACTGCAGTACCCCATTCTCTTCCATGTTTCACAGGGACACCTTATACTCAGCTAATCCACAGTAATGATCTGAGCTTTGAAGACCTTGGAGACAAGAAGATCAAAAAATTTTAAGGAATGGACTCAGTGGTCTAGTTCACAATGAATTGTATAGTAGTATGGTTCATTTTGAAGGGAACAGTGAGCTTTTATTTTGCCTTGGAGAAATTTTTGGATTTTTATTTTCATTAGCCCGTCAACCTTTTTTTTGCAGTGACAGCATTTGAAAAGTGTTTAAAGAAAGCACACACTTGTGTGTGTGTGTGGTGGCGAGGGCGGTACTGGGTACAGTTTTTCCTCTTCATCTTTTACAATAGCTTGCGTTTCCCATATTGCTTCTGTGTTGACCATTTAAGAAACACTTTGCAAAGGGGAGATTCTGTGACTGACAGTAAATTCTAGCTGCGGGACTGCAGCCACTTGTTAGTGTCGGAGAAGCCGGGGAAGCTATGTTATTAGAAATTTACCCTTTTGGTGTGGTGTCATAAATTGTGCCGAGGTGAGGTAATAAAGTTACCCTCTGGGAGACACTCTTGCTGTATTGGCTCTGGCAGCGATTTACACATTTGTGCTGGAAGGATCGGGGAGGGTAGTCAGCCCTTAACTGCCTCCCATTTGAATCACCTTTCTGGGATAATAAGTTAGCTAGTAAGATTCTGGTCCATGCCATAGAAAGTTTTATACTGCTGCTAGTGGATAAGACATTAAAGTCCACCAGTGCTTATACGTCTCCTTTGGGCCCTAAATGCACTGTGCCCTTATTAAAACTCTTGTTTGTATATTTATGTACATTTTCAAACCATAACAAAGCTGACAGGACGCAGAGACTGCATTTCGCTCCGTCTTACTGAGTGTGTAGAACTCAGTGCCTTTCATTGTTGTGCTGAGCAGGAATTATATGGTTAGTTAGGCTGGTGCAATACAACAAATCTAAATATAGCTGTACCCGTATTTTATAAATACATTTTCAGATTAGAGTTCAGAATGAATTCTTTTAGTTGTATGGCTCATTTTGTGTCAGGAATAAAGCAACCTTTTAATCAGAAATATATTTATTCTTATTCTCATTAACCCGTCAACCTTGAACACCATACTAAGAAGACTACAGCAAGTAGTTTGATTTGCATTGATTTCCCAGCTCACAAAAGGTAACATTAACTACAGTTCTTCATAATCAAGTGTTTCCCACACAAGCACCAGGTGCCAGTGGTATACATTGAGTGCTGAAGTGCATGTTTCTGTTTCTTTTTTATTGTTTCATCTGAAACAACAGCATTATCCATTTCCTTATTCTGTCGATTCAGCAGTTGCTAACCTGTTAGCTCTAGTGGTTTCCTTCTAGTGCTTCCTTACAGGTGAGCTTCTGCTGTGGTGGCATTCAGCTGTTTCAAGCTCCCATTGAGAGTTGAGGTTTTGAAGGGTTGTTAGACTCTTTCATTTTAATGTCTGAGATGTTGGATTCAGAATAGTTGCTTAGTTTGTTTCAGAGTATAGGCAGCAACCCGACAGTGTTTAACCTCTCAAATTTATGAATGTATAGATAGATGAAGGTCTATTTAAAAAGGCTTTCCAGCCTTTAGCCTCATCACGTGACTTATTCTATACACATTGCTTTAAAGATCTGAGATCATTTGAGTAATCCAGCATCTGCTGGATCCTGTGTTTTGGTTTTTCAGAGCAACATGAGAATTGGATTAGTCAAACTCAATTCAGTCCACTGAGAAAATGAAATGGTGATTAGATGGAATATTTTGATCCTGGAGATTATCATCAGCAACTCTGATAACGGGAGAAATAATGAATAAGAGGGAAAAAAACGTTTTGACCCCAGCAGAGGAAGAACGTGTTTGAGAGGGCTGTGAGAAATTTACCAAGATATTTTATATTAAAGGTAATATCACAAAAATAGAAATAACAAGAGGCGAGGTGAGGCAAAAGGTTAAAGACAAATGAAATGTGCAAGCATACTCGTACTCCTGAAATGATTTCATTCTCATGTGCTCTTCTACTGCAACATAGAAATCATATTGAAACTGGGAAAGAAGCTGGTGTGATACTACAACTGTAGGGTAGCTTATAGTCTAATACAGCACTTTAAGTCTGCCTGTAAATCTGAATCAGTGACATTAGGGATGCACAATTATCGCAAAACACAATTTTATTCAGTTTTAAAAACATTATTATTTGTCACATTTATTCAAAAATGTTCTAGTGTTCTGTCATATAAGAAAGCAGAAAGCTTTTACATCTTCCAACTAGTAATATTTTCATTAAAATAGATTTGATAGAAATCTAGCAAAAAACAAAATAAACAAGGGCACTGCTTTCCCTTTTAAACTCTGCTACATTCGTGGTAACTGATTTTCAGAATTAATCTCTGCAGACAAATAATAATATAAAGTCTTTGATTCCAGCTGTGAGATCACTCTCTGCTCTCCCCGCTCATGTTTTGCGTAGGTTTTGCCACTTTAGAAAAGTAATTGGGATAAGATATCTTTGAAACATTTGTCATTCACTGTGTTTACTGGACACACGCAGTACAAATTATAACCATAAAACAAGAAAACACAAATATATTAGTAATATGTCAAAAACTTGTTTAAAGCTAACATTTATTTTGACATTTATTAAGCAAATAACAAGCTTTAATTCACATTTTGATAACCAAACATGAGGAGTCAGAATGAATAAATCATAACGTTCAACTCTCTTCAATCTATTAACAGTGCGCCTTACTATTTTTGAGTAAGTTGGTTGTGCTGAGTTGCGGTTGCTTAACCTTGTAACTCGTCAGGAGCCAGCACAGTATATGTAATGAAATTTACATTTAAAAAAAAAAAAAAATCTATCTAACATGTTGTAACTAGAGTTGAACTTTGTAACTAGTTGCTTAAAAGGCCCTGCTTTCCACCATTTGAATTAACATCATATATTGTCATGTCATATATCATATCTTGGCCAAACAATATGTATTAGTAATTTCCATTCACCATTTGTTCTTCCTGTCACTAGTCTAACTAGTGATTACTCCTGTTATGCTCAGTTGAGCCATTTGTTTACTGTTTTGCTGCACATCACCAGCCACTCCTGTCTCTTCCTTGCTTGTCTCCTTAACCTGGTTGTACTCTGCAAGTGTATTTTTGCCTTAAGTGGTAAAACAAGTTTGCTTTTTCTACGTGTAACAGGAACAATTTTCTTGCATATTTGTAAAGCATTGTGATTTGTTGGAGGATGTTGATGTAGCTAAATCTTCATTTGAGGCTGACACATGGCTCTGGCTGTCAGACATGTATGGGCTTGTCTCGTTGTGCATTAGGGAATGTACATGCATGGCATTTCTATAGCAATTATATCACCATATCACACCTTTTTTGTCATGTAAAAGTGTATACGGGTAGTTAATATGACAATATGATACGGCACAGCCCTAGTTCCCAACAACAGATGACTCAGGGAATAAGGGAACAACTCAGGGACTTTTGGTGTGCTAGACATTTGAATTGTGTTGTTGTATATCTGTCGTTTAACAAGGTTTTACTCATGCAGACTAGTTCAGGAAACTTCAAGCTGCATAGTGCAGGGAACAGCTGTGACGGGTACATCCATGCATGTGGTCAGGTCCAGATTTAGGGAGCGCTTGATTTGCTTTTGCTTTGTGTTTTAATTGGTCAGGGAGGCGTTTTAAGTATTGTGCAACAAGATTAAAATTCAATTAATTGTGTAGCCCTATAGGATGGTGTAGAAATAGAAAAAAGGAAGAAAAAAAGATAAAATTAATGTTAAAACAGCGCCAAATAACAACAACAGTCACCTCAAGGCGCTTTATATTGTAAGGTAGACCCTGCAATAATACGATAACAGCAGAGTGCAGAAGGTGGACCTCTTCCTTGGAAGCCACACAAGCTACAGGTACAATACATGTCAGGTAACTGAAGCTCACTGGATGTTGTTGTTGTTCATATTATTGGCAGAAGCAGCGAATGCCATCACACTTGAATTGTAAAGTGGGGAAAGTAATTACATATGTGAAAATCCCCCCCGACTAAACTGGTACGCCTCTGAAATGCCAATGACAACTGCCTCCTCCTGAGAGTACCACATGCACATCTACACGGCAAGCCACATCGTTTAAGTGTGTCATATAATCTCAGTAGTGGAGTAGAAGAACTGGTTTCACCTTATGATGACATGTCTGTGACAACCAATAAAACAACAGCTGAAGAAAGAAAAAAAAAGAAAAATCCAGGATCAAATCGTCAATATTTTATCCAGCTAAAGCGTTTATCCATGAGAGAATGCGCCTCAGAGCGATGACTGATGTCTGCTTAAAAGAAGCTCCTGTGTGGCCTCTGACTGCAGTGAATGCTAGACAAAAACTACAGTTGTTTCAAAAAAGCTGTGTTGACCTCCATTTTTCATATTGCTTTTTTAATCCTCATCCAGCGGTGTGTATCATCTTGAATAACCAGAAAGTGATTTCAAGCCTTTCTTACACAGAACACTAGCCCAGTAACTGTAATCCGAACCAGGTCTATTTGTCACAGTTGCCTTAACCTCCTAGGCCTGCTAAGCTCCACGCCATTTTTTATACAACTGATAAAACATCCCCAATTTCAGTTGGTAACAGCTCCACAACTGTAAGGCTACAGCGAACAACCTTCAGCTCTTTAGAAAAGAGAGACCTGGCAGGGTTTTCAAATATGATAAGTGTTTTGTGTCTCTGTTAACAGAGAAAGGTTTTTTTAAATTCCAGCAAAAATTGGCATTTTACCTATTGTCTAGTGCAGGGTTTTAATAGTTTTGCAATTTTCATTAGTTTTTATTTTTATTTAGTTTTGACTTCAGATTTTCAATTTTATATCAGTTTTAATTAGTTTTTACCAATTGTTTGCTAGTTTAGTTTTAATTTTTTTGAAAATCCTTAGTTTCAGTTTAGTTTTGATTAGTTTCAGTTATAGTTTTAGTTGTGTTTGCAATAATTAAGTGTAACAAAATCCCAGTTTCATCATATCAGTCATTCTCTTCTGCTTATCCTTGGGTATGTTGCTATTCCAGCTACCATACCCTGCACCCTGGACAGGTCGCCTGTCTGTCGCAGGGCTAACACGCAGAGACAGACAACTCACATTCCCACCTATGGGTTCTTTAAATAAATAAATAAATAAATAAAGGCAGATGAACAACCATTGATACCAGGCAACTATAAAATGTATATCTTGGCCCCAATGAGACTATTAACTCTTGCGGCACCGGGTGTTCGTAATTTTGGTTCAAGTGAATTGATAAACTTTGTGAAGGCAATTGACTCACACAGTTATGTAGATGTCCCCGTCCTGTTGTCTCGGGATGCATCACGCTGCCTTGCCTGGGGTTAGAGTCTGTTTCTGGGGATGAGGGTTGAGTGTGCTCCCTTCTCAAGGTAAGCTAGGTTAGCCTTCTTGTGTGAGCTTTTCAAGTGCACTTTAAGGTTTGTGGGATTTTTTCCTTTAGAAATGTCCCTCATAATTTGTCTCTTTCCACTACAAGACACTTCATCCAAAACACAGTCATATTCAAAGTAATCCCAAATTGGACTCTGGCGCTTTCTCCCGACTTTTCCTGACACGATTCTGCGCGTGGACGGAGCAGCAACACAGACGACTCGACTAACGTACTGCCACCTGCTGGCATAATGAGACAGCAAGAAAAAATCTGGAAACTAAACTTCATCTTCACCCTTGACTATTGTAGGACACGCACACATCAATGAAACTAAACACATTTTTGCTATAAATTCAGTTAATTTTAGTTAGTTTTGTGAACACTCATTACAGTTTTAGTTAGTTTTCCTTCTTTTGTTTTTATTTTTATTTCCGTTAACGAAAATGTTTTTTCACTTCTAGTTTTCGTTATTTCGTTAGTTTTCGTTAACGATAATAACCTTGGTCTAGTGAAGTTAGAAAGTAAACAATGAGCCTGTAAATACTGATTTTATTCAACCTGTTCTGGAAATTCTCAACTGCAACTCTGTCACAGAAATTAAAGTCAGCAAATGCGACATTCATTTTAATTATAGCCTTGTCAGGTAGCATCTTCACTGAACGTGAAGAAAACTGTGGCGGTTTGCATTTTGATAAGTTACAAAGTGTATAGGAACACTCGTGGTGGAAAGGATAAACTCGTGTTCTCTCCCCCCTTCATCACTGATTGCACATGGCACCAGTGTGGAAGTATTTAACCCATATTTTGCTGTACTTCTTTTACAGAAAGATAATGGTTGGGAAATCATCATAATCATCAATAATTGGTGGGAAGAGCTCCACAACTCAGCTAAATATCAGTAGCTTCTATTATTCAGGAGAAACTACAGCAGGAGACCGTGAGGTGAAACAATGGGCCAACACTGTGTCCGCCAGAGCAATTAGGCTGCCTTCATATACTCCCGTCATAATGAGCATGTTACAGAGACATCTAATTACTGTACATGTAGGGTGTCAGAGGCACTTTGATGAGCTTGGTGAGCACACAACTCATTTATTAATTGGATTTTCGTGCTGAACACAGTGCTTTTTCTGAGCATAGGTGAGTTATATAATCATGGCCGACCTATACCTGACTGTAGAAATGTAGCTGGGTGGCACCTAAAGGAAAGCTTTTGATTTGAAGCTTATTATCAGGGTTATTACTTCAAGCTTGCTTAGTTAGTTTCGTCCATCGTGTTTATTGGTAAAAGTACCATTTACTTAAAAATGTAGAAAAAAGCCCCTCCCCCGACAAAAAAGAAAAAAGTATTATAAAAGAAAAGACAGGAAGTTGTCTTCTCTCGGCAGCATGGTGGCAGGGTGGTTAGCACTGTTGACTCACAGCAAGAAGGTCCTGAGTTAAATTCCACCAACAGGCCAGGGCCTTCCTGTGTGGAGTTTGCATGTTCACCCCGTGTTTGCGTGGGTTCTCTCCAGGTACTCGGGCTTTCTCCCACAGCCCAATGACATGCAGTTAGTGGGGTTAGGTTACTTGAAAACTCTAAATTGTCCATTGGTGTGAATGTGAGTGCGAAAGGTTGTTTATGTGTTAGCCTTGCGACACCTGTCTGGGGTGTACCCTGCCTCTCGCGCTAAGACAGGTGGGATAGGCTCCAGCCCCTCTTCAACCCTGAAAAGACTAAGTGGAAGAGGATGGATGGAGGCCATTGTTTTTAATGCATTCCATCAAAATGTTGCACTAATACTTTAAACAGAATGCTTAACATCGAACTTTTAGGGCATGAAGGTCTCCGGTGAGGTGCATGTGATTGTTGTAATGATATGATGCCTGTGAAGGGTTGTATAAATATAAAAAGCAGACTGTGTTGAAACTAGAGGATCGTAAGGGATTATGTGTTTACTGGTAATATTCCTCAGCGATCACTTTAAAAGGCATCCACTTGAATTATTTCAAAAACCTAATCTGATCTCGAGTATTATTATATCGACTAGAGCTTAATCTGCAGAAGGGAGATAAGAGTTGCTTTTGAAACAACCGAACAGTATGTCTGTTTCTTTTCTTTTGTAGCTTTTAATGTGGCAGCAGAAGAAGAAACTTAACATGCACACCACTTATGCGCTGTCATTAAGGAGTAGATACTAAGCATGTTAACAAAGCCAGAGACTTTTAGCCCCAGCTATAAAAAGTGCTAATTAGCAGTTACATGAATAAACTACTGCTCCAGGTGCTTTCAGCTTCTTATCCCACTCTTTGTGGCTAATGTAAGAGTGAGGCTATGCTTGTGTGAAGCTGATGTTTACCGCTCTTGCCAGTGTGAACAGGTGACGTCTTTAAGCTGTAATGGATGGCTATATGCAGCAGTTAGTGGAAAAATCGTATCACTGGCCTAGATGAACATATGTGTGGCTCAGAAAGAAATTCTTCACATCTTAAAAGTTCATGATTGTTATCACCTCTTTCAAAAGGCCATCTCTCCCTTTCTCTCACTTAACATTGTTAATGCTTATGTGGTCAGGCCAATAACGTGAGACTTTGCTGAGATTCTTGCCAGTGTACATGCATCACCTTGTCTGAACAAATCCTCAATCAGCAATGTTGTTTCCAGTAACGGAAATATTGCAGTTTGACAAATAAGTGTGTTTACATGACGGGCAGCCAGGTGGTGTTCTTTTCTTTTCTTACAAACCATTTATGAGGTTTGTTTGTTTGTTTGAATACACTGCATGGACAAAAGTAGTGGTCCATAACTCAGGCCCAATGCCACAAGTGTATAAAATCAAGCGTCTAGTCGTTAAGGCTGTTATGATACCAATACACAGGATAATACTGGTACATGCAAAGCTACAGTCCTGTGTATTTCCTGTGCTTCTGCTCACTTGGCACCAGAATTAGCTGATCAAATAGCAAACAGGCTCCCACTGTTTCTGTCTAGTTGCTGATAGACCATTCCCATCTTAAACCTGGGACTTTACAAGAAGAATAACTTAATCTTGTTAATCATGTCTATTAACATTAGAGATGGGTAGGAGTGATAATGTTTATGCCCTTAATGCTATCATTTTATTATTAGCCTTATTAGCCACTACCTTAATGCTGACAGACGGCTAACATGGCTAAGTAGGTCATTTTAATCAGCTAACATCAACATGTGGGCTGTTGAGGTTTAAGTTCACAATTGTTTAAAACTTCAATGTTGTTGCTTTACTGACCTTATAAAGACTGTGGTTTCACTCTTTGAGATGCTTTGCCATGTTTTTTGTGCTACTGTTCATGTGTTCAGTGGTGGGCTGTGTGCCTGCAAGGTGCTTTGAGAAACTGCGTGCCAACAGGTGAACGTGACGACAGCACTTTTGGTATTGATACGATTACAAACAAGTGTCTAATCTCATAATTTTTAGTATTGATTAGTATCTGAGTATTGATCTTTTTTGTAAACCCTATTACCCATGCAGTCTAGCCTCTAGAATGATGGCACGGTGAGTTGTAAAGAGCTCAATGAGTTTGAGTGTGCTACTGTAAGTACTACAAAGTGAAAGCATTTAGAACCACAGTAACTCAGCAGACCACGTTACATAGCAGGGTCACTGAGTGCTGATTCAATAACTGATTCAGTAACAAACTGACATTAACATCAGCACAAAAACTGTACACTGGAAGCTTCATGGCACGGTTTCCATGGCCGAGAAGCCCCTGCAGGTGTAAGCGTAGGTGGCTCAGTACTTTTGCCCACAAAGTGTATTTGAGATCAGATAGACACAGACTGTGTCATTGTGGGTTGCATGATGAATTCACTTGTACATGTCTTTGTACTGTCATAGAGCATGACAATCATCTTTTCCCTATTCCAGTGCAAATAAGGGTGGACAATGTAGTTTTAACATTATAAGATTATATTTTAAGAAAATCTGCCATAACAATATTTCTATGTAGAAAAGAAATGCTGAATGTTTTGTTGATGGTTCCACACAGCAGCATTTATAAATGTTAACACAATAAAGAGCATTTTCTAGCCTTCATTTCTAATGAGCTACTGTCATTGATGACACATTTCCTAATTTAAAGCGAGAATTTATTAAAACAAGGTGCCAGCAGCATCAGCATTATAGTGCAATACTGGTAACACAGCACAAGTCAAGTGTAAGCAGAAAAGTAACCAAAGCTGTGCTTTTCACTTGAAATATAACTGCCTAAACCTTTTTAAGTTTAGCAAAAGTAACGTAACCTTGAACGTCTTGAGGAGACTGCACAGTCAGCTACGTTATAACACTGAAAAATATTTTCTACCTGAGATCTTGAATCTTGACTTGAGCCTTTTAACCAGCTGCTCAAAGCCCTGCATTTTCACTGTAACTGCATCACAAATCTCCATCTACCGTTTCTTTTCCTGTCATATGGAATTCAACTAGTGAGTACTCTGCATTTGGGTTGCAGCTGCTAGTATCTCCTCCATGACATGACATACAGGAGCTCTAGTAAGCCCTAGTAAGTAGTGTCAAGGCTGTGTTACTGTCCATGCCAGTGTGCTGGCTGATTAACATAGGCTAACAGCAAGGGGCTGTGAGTCCACCCTGTGCTGCATTTATTTACTGGGTTTCTTTGTCTTATAATTATTGTGAACAGTTATAACACAATAAGGTACCAGAGATGGTCACGTATCAGGTTTTCTTAAAATAAGTAGTTTTTAAAATAAAAATGTTTCCATCAGCCACACCTTTACTTTTGATCACTCCTTCGAAATCCCATTCTTACCACTTGCTTATGTGTATTTGAGACAATACACATAAACAAGTGGCAAGACCTTTTGCAGCTTTCAGAGAGTCTCTTTCTGGCTTTCTTAGTCTCCCTGGGGCCTCTACAACCCTAATTCCTATTTTGTATTCTCATGCAGAAATACCAAACAGTCTGAATCTTTTCTGGTGCATTTCTGCAGAGTTTATAGGGAGTTCACACTGGAACTAATAGTTCATGTCCATATTCGTGTTAGATGATTATCTGGAGTGTTGAAGAAACGCTTACTTGAATTAGTACATTAAAAGTTCACTGTAGTTGCATGGAAATGTAGACTTGTACTTTATATTTCCTGTTTTCTATGCACAACACTGCTCTGCTTTTGTGTAGCCTTGTCTGGGTCCAAGGACTGCCTATATTCAGGTAGATATAAATATATCAAGCTGAGGATTTACATGAAGTACATGTCAGGCCAGCTAATTAAACTTATAATAGCCTATGAAACATACAGTAATTATTTAATACAGCCTGTTCATGTCTACATCCATTTTCATCTTTCTCCCCTATCTGAACTTTGCCTCCTTTATGTTGTTCAAATCTGCTTGTGACACAGTTTAGTGTAGAGGTTGAATTCACCACTGCACAGTCACGTCGCTTCGTTGCTCTGTGATTCCTTTGTTACATGTAAGCGTGTGATTAACACCAAGCAAAGATCGAGGATTGTTTTGCAAGGCAACGGCTGAGAACTATGGAGGAAAGCACGAGAGAAGGAATCAGACAGGAGGACAGCCAGAGGATAAAGAGAGAGTGAAGCAGAAAGAGAGAGATTGTAAGGCATATCGCTACTAGTGAACGGTTTCCATGGCAACGTGATCGGGTGCTTAGACAGGAGTTCTGAAGAATAGTGGTGTTTTTATCGCCACAGCAGGAGAAGAGAGGAAAGAACGAAGGAGAGCCGTTTGACGTGGAACCTGGAACTCTGCGCACTGCCTCTAGCTGAATGATGGCAACTATAAAAAACCACTGATGATTTATCCATCAAATCATCAAATATTGTTCAACTCAGGTACAACGTGCTCAGGTTGAGCTTCTTCTCTGTAATGGTAGTCCGTGCCTCACAGGTGAGGAGGCAGAAGAGAACAGAGTGCATCTGCATCTGATTCAAGTTAATACATATATGTAGGTATTAGAGTTGGCCTTTATTTGATCTTCTATTTTTACATAGTGGGGGACTGGTGGTTCACATAGGTGAGCAAACAGACACACACACACACACACACACACACACACACACACACACACACACACACACACACACACACACACACACTTATTGTATGTATCCTCAACTGCAAGGGAACAATAGCACAAGGGCAGACCCACCCAGAGTAGAGACTAAGCAACAACCAAAAGTAGAAGAAGAACCTCCGGGAGAGAGAGGTGTCATACAGCACCTATGCCAAAAGCCACAGCAACCTCCCATAACAACAGGCAGTCAGCATCACAAAGGCAGAGATCCAACAAGAAGAGTCCAGATTCAAAATTTGGACAGCACCAGGACCTGACATGCCTAATGGCTAAAGAAGGGACCTCAGGAGGGAAGCAGTGTTGTGGAAATGACACGCTCTCCACTAGAATGGATAGTGCCAAAGCTTGCTTCTTTATGGATGAGAGATACATGTTTTGAAATGACAGGGAGCAGGCGCGTCTAGTATATGTAGAGCAGGCGTAAAAAAATGATGTACAGGCAGAGCGCAGCAGCCAGCGCAACGCAAATTTTAGGTCATTCACTCCGGCATGCTCCGTCCTATGTGATTTAGTATCCACACTAGTGCTTGGCACCATAGAAGACTAACAGTATGCTAATAACAATTAGGAACTCATTGAAACTGTGGAAGTGTCATGATCACGTTTTGAAGACAGGCCCCGAATGCAGGAACGCAGGTTTAAGGCGCCTCCATGTTAGTTTCACTTCTCAGACCCAGAAGCTGTTATACTGTGCATGGACATGGCCGTTGTCTCTGAGTCATTTCACCAGGGCATTTGAATTAAGTGCCACGCTGAATCACATCATCAACACAGAAAGCTAAGAGAAATATGCATGTGTGCAATAATACAGTTGGCTTATTCATTTCCCAGTTCAACTTTTGAACGCCTGAGCGGAGCATGGGTGAGAATGAGAGGGAAATCACCACGTTTTGTGTTAGAGAATTTACCCGTAGAATTATTTATAATGTGTCTGTCACAAGAATACTACACATATATTTGATAGCTCGCTGTTCGAGTAGATTATTTTAGATCGCAGCACTACTGTGGTGATGAATAATGAAAAGACAAATTCCATTATTAATCTAATTTGTAAGACAGACAGTTTTTAGAGGAAAACAGAGGTAAACAAATAAATCAGCAACCAGCAACAGAAGAAGGCAAACTCAGATTCACAGCCACTTTTGCCAGGTGGCTGATAGAGTTTTCAAAAATGGTACTACTGCCCACATGTGTTTTATTAGGCTGTCAGGCCAGGAGAGATCAAGGGAGAAAGAAACTGTAATCTGTATGCAGGCTCACAGAGGCCAGCGGGAGAGGGTTTGGAGCTGGACAAACAATGAGACACTGGCTAGAAATATTTTTCATGCTATTTTAAAGATTAGGGTGTAGTAATATATGGCCCTCCATGAGCACGCTGCCTTCGATGGTTCTGAAAGCAAATTGATTGAGGAACCTTGTTATCATGTTCACACTGTGCCTGTAAATTTACGCATGTAAAAAAGAAATGCTCCTCACAGGTTTTCAGATTAGCTTCTATTAAAGGAAGCATGTGTCGATGTTCTTGTGTTGAGAGCGGCACTATAGTTTCTTGGTTTGCCGCTCTGATGTCCTGATTTCATCACCCGGTAAAAGCAATACATCTTAATTTGCTACTGTCATCACAGGCTGGCCTCGATCTGTCAGTTTCTCAACCTCGGGGAAAGGTGTTACACACAAGAAGGACATCAGCTCAAAGGCAAGACGACATCCTAGCAGTCATTTATTCTAAGGGATGGTTAGTTTCGGGTTGGATTGAAGCGTGCAAAGCCACTTTGGATTTTACTGGTGTTTTTGGGATGTTTTTGGTGTTACAGTTCGTTTTGTTTCACTAAACTGAGCTTTGATGTTAGAAATGCTTTGATAACCATTTTCTAGCTGACTTATATCATCAGCTCACTCAGCAGAATATTTCAGAAAGGCAGCATGTCATTGTTTCTTTTATTAGACACACAGTATGCATCCTTGTGGTATCAATCAAATATCCAGTATCAGTATCAGCCTAATGGTTGTGCTGTACGAGTTGTCACATTGAAACTAGGTGTAATAACCCTGACCTGCTGCATGTGAGTTCAAAAACGTGTATGAGACTATTCAGTAAAAGATGTTTTATTAGTAAAAGTGATGGCCTTATTTTTACCATGTAGTTCCAGTACTCACCATATATGAAATGCATCTTTTTCCTCTGAATTTGTGACATGTAATGACCATATATTACGTGTCTATACTACCAGTTAGGCCACCAGAGGTGGGCAAAAATACCATGTGGGAATATGCTTATATTTTAAGAAAAAAAGTAGTCAAACTATTTGTTTTTTTCACTTCTATGTAGAGAATATAAAAAATATAAAAAGCAGATCCAAGATGGCGGCGCGTGAACAACGCGAGGCTCAGTGTCTCAGTGTCTCTCCAGAATCTGCTATTTAGCGGTTTTTTATCTACTTTTAACCGGATTATTCGTCCAGAATTGCTGTGCGTTGCTGACCTACAGCAGACAAGAGCTTCTGGACATCTGGACTCACAACTCCAACAGTTTTATCGCCGATCTCCGACTCATCCCAGAGATCTCCAGAACACCGGAGGCTGCCCACTCTCCCCGGCTGGGCGGAAGTGCACGCAGACGGCGCCGAGATCGTAAACAAAGGCGAGGTAGGCGCGGAGGGCTACGGGCTAAGCTAAAGCTAACACCACACCGGCTGCCTTTACCCAGTATTTTTCTCGCCAATGTCCGTTCTCTGGCAAACAAAATGGATGAGATACGGCTCTCCATCACTAACAACAGACGGATTATGGACTCAAATGTCATGTTTTTCACCGAAACATGGCTGAACAACAGCTGCCCGGACAATGCTATCGAGTTAGCAGGACACCACACACACCGAGCCGACAGGCTAGCAGATGACTCCGGCAAGACCAGAGGTGGAGGTTTGTGCATTTATATTAACAATGCTTGGTGCATGAACTCCACTACTACTGAGAGTCACTGCTCACCTAATGCGGAGTTTTTAATGGTCAAATGCAGACCTTATTATCTCCCCAGAGAATTCACTTCGATCATACTCACTGCCGTGTATATACCCCCCGACGCTAATGCTAGGTTGGCCATGAAAGAACTTTCTGCAGCCATTAACAAACACCAGAATAAACACCCCGAGGCTGCTTTTATTGTTGCTGGCGACTTCAACCACACCAACTTAAAGACAGTCCTCCCCAGATTCCACCAACATGTCTCCTGCCACACCAGAGGAGACAAGACTTTAGACCATGTGTATTCCAACCTGGCTGGAGCCTACAAAGCCACACCCCTCCCCCACATTGGACAATCGGACCATCTCTCCCTGTTCCTCACACCTCGGTATTCACCACTCATCCAACGTGTGAAACCTGCTGTGAGGACAATTAAAGTGTGGCCAGAGGGGACAGAGGCAGTGCTCCAGGACAGATTTAAAAACACAGACTGGAATATGTTCACCCACACAGACCTGGACCAGTACGCCTCATCTGTACTGGATTACATCTCCAAAACCACAGACAGTGTCACCACCCAGAAACGGATCACCATGTACCCCAACCAGAAGCCTTGGATGAACCGGGATGTTCGTCTCCTCCTGAAGGCCCGCAACACTGCCTTTAGGTCAGGAGATGCACACGCCTACAGTACAGCCAGGGCTAATCTAAAGAAGGGCATCAAAAAAGCCAAACACCATTACAAAAAGAAGGTAGAAGAACACTTCTCCAACTCCAACCCCCGACGCATGTGGCAAGGACTCCAGACCATCACAGACTACAGGACCACCAAACCCTCCCCCGCATCCTCTGATGTCTCCTTCCTCAACGAGCTCAACAACTTTTATGCTCGTTTTGAGCGAGGGAACCCCACAACCACAACCAAAGCAGACATGACGCCAGACCACCAACCTATGACTCTCTCCCCCACCGATGTAGGAGCGGTGCTGAGCAGGATCAATGTCCACAAGGCTGCAGGCCCTGATGGCATCCCCGGGCGTGTTCTCAGAGCGTGTTCTGGGGAGCTTGCAGGAGTGCTCACAGACATATTCAATCTGTCCTTGGCCCACGCTGTGGTACCGGCCTGCTTCAAATCCACCTCCATCGTCCCGATACCCAAAAACTCCAACCCATCTTGCCTCAATGATTACCGCCCAGTAGCACTCACCCCCATCATCACTAAGTGCTTAGAGCGACTGGTCCTAGCACACTTCAAATCCTGTCTCCCCCCCACCCTGGACCCCCACCAATTCGCATACCGCCGGAACAGGAGCACAGAGGATGCAGTCTCCATCACAATGCACTCTGTCCTCTCACACCTGGACAACAACAACACCTACGCCAGAATGCTGTTTATAGACTTCAGTTCAGCATTCAATACAATCCACCCCTCACAACTCATCAGGAAACTGACAGACCTGGGCATCAGTTCCCTCATCTGCAAATGGTTACTGAACTTCCTGACCAACCGCCCCCAACATGTCCGGCTGGATAACCGCTGCTCATCTACCATCACAATGAACACCGGTGTACCACAAGGCTGTGTGATGAGCCCTTTCCTCTACTCCCTCTTCACCCACGACTGCAGACCTGCTGATGGTTCCAACACCATCATTAAGTTTGCAGATGACACCACGGTGATTGGCCTCATCAGTGACAACGATGAGGCCGCCTACAGGGAGGAGGTGGATCGTCTGGCTGAGTGGTGCGACACAAACAACCTGCTGCTTAACACCGAGAAGACCAAGGAGCTCATCGTGGACTACAGGAGGAATGCTGACCCACATCCACCCATCCACATTAAGGGGACGGCTGTGGAGCGTGTGAGCAGCTTCAAGTTCCTGGGAGTCCACATCTCCGAGGATCTCACCTGGACGACCAACTGCTCCAAGCTGGTCAAGAAGGCTCACCAGCGCCTCTTCTTCTTGAGGACTCTGAGGAAGAACCACCTGTCCTCAGACATCCTGGTGAACTTCTATCGCTGCACCATCGAGAGCATCCTGACCAACTGTATAACAGTCTGGTACGGGAACTGCTCTGCCTCGGACCGGAAGGCGTTGCAGAGGGTCGTGAAAACTGCCCAGCGCATCGCCGGAGCACCACTTCCTGCCATAAAAGACATCTACAGGAAGCGGTGTCTGAAAAGGGCTGGGAAAATCATCAAAGACCCCAGTCACCCATCACATGGACTCTTCACCCTCCTGCCCTCTGGGAGGCGCTACAGGAGCCTCCGAACTAAGACCACCAGGTACCGGAACAGCTTCTTCCCCACAGCTGTCAGACTCCTGAACTCTGCCTCCTGACATCTGACCCACGTTAAACTCATGGACTGAACATACACACACCCACAATGGACAACTGTACCCTCAAACACAATAATAACATGGACTGAACCACCACTCACAACCACCAGCACTTTATATAGCCTCTGTAGAAACTATCTACACCCTCATTTATCTTAACTGCACTACTGTATAGCTCTGTGTAAATAATCATTCTGTACATTCGATAATCTTTAATCCTACAACTGTTTACAACTTGCATAGTTCCCATTTCTGTATAGCTGTATATCCCAGATTCTGTAAAGTTATTTATTTCATATTCTGTATAGTTTTTCATATTTATATCCTGTTCATATCCTGTACATAGCTTGTACTCACTACAGCCTGTACATACTTATAGTTATAGAATATTCACAACATACTTCATACCGTGTACATTATAACATACCATAATAGACCCATTTCTGTAATATACTCACATATCTATATTATTGCTAATATATATTGTAATATATCTATATCACTAAAGCACTTCTGGATGGATGCAAACTGCATTTCGTTGCCCTGTACCTGTGCATGTGCAATGACAATAAAGTTGAATTCTATTCTATTCTATTCTATATTTAAAAACCATGCTGATCTTTAGTAGTTCTGTTTTTCTTTCGTGCATAGCTTACTTGCTTGATGTTTGTAGCTACCTACTGGCACATCTCAATCTCCCTTTGGCATTTCCTGACCTTGTTATGTCAGCCTCTCAGCCTGAACCAAGGGAAATATGATTGCTTAAGATCAATCAGTCAAACCCAAAATAGGACGCAAGCTTTCTCCTCTTGGCTCTCAGCACATGCAGCTGAAAGTAAAAATATGTTCACTGTGCCTAGGTCAAGGGAAAGACTAAAACTTTCCACTGTACCGTAGCACTGTGAGAAACAGGGCGTGTTCTGCGAATGAAAGCAAATGTTGAACAGAATTGTGGAGGGATGTCTCTCTCGAATATAAAATATTTGACCCATTCCAGTGCCTGAAAAAACTTTGTGGCAAGGGCTCAGTGGATTGTTCTCCTGCCAAAAACAAGTTTACATAATGGCATGAGAATTAATGTACTCAACATTATCATCCCTTTAATGCAGCATTGATTGGGACCGCAACCTAATTGTTAACTTAATGACATCGATCATAGCGGATTATACACGTTCAGCGGTAATAAATGACCAAATTCTCAGCCAAGCATTAAAAATGTTTTGACAAAAAAGCTATTTCTCTTTAGCACCTCGATATCAAGATTACAAAATGCTGCTGCAGGCCTATCTCCACCCACCACCACTTCCCCTGCCAGTGGCGGACTCCCTCAGACATCGGTGCGTTGGTGGTTCTTTGTGTCTGGGGGTGGGCGTCCGGGTACACACCGGCTCACTCCTTGGCGGCCGCTTATCGGGGCCTGGAGCCTGGGGCTCGCTGGGGCCACTTCGGAGGTGGGGTGCCCCCGGCCTCTCGGCCTGGGGCTCGGTCACTCAGGCACAGCTGGCTGCCGGCGGAGCTCACGGGCGCGTCACTGCAACTCCCCCTGGCTTCTGCTCCGCGGCTGCTGAGTGAGCCCTCATCTGGGACTCTCCTCAGCTCTTTCTGGGACAGTGGCGCGGCTGCCCCTCTGTTGGTCTTCCTTGGTCTCTTGTGTTCTGGGGGCCTCTGGATGTCTGGAGTTTTGATCTCCTCCATACCTGCTTCATACCCTGTGGCTCCCCACACTCCCTAGCAGATCGTTACATGGAGAAACCTTTGGAATGCAAGCATGCTGATCCACACAGGTATGCACACAGGTGTACACATGGGTATTCACAGACGCGGACTACAGCTTTCTTGGCTGCTGCCTCAAAGCACATTGTGCGCTGTCTATCTTGCGTGCTGCACAATATCGTTTATTATTTAGTATCTACTGATATCTACTGCTAGCTAGTTTATTGTGATGGTGCCGTTTTTTTTTATTATGTTGCTCTTTGTTGTTTGCTTTCTCTTCTGTTTTTTTTCTCCATACAGGTGACCCAGGTGTTTTTTTGTTTGTTTTTTTTCTTCCCCCCCTTCTCACCGTCTCTTCTCCCCTTTGGTTTTCTTTCTCTCCCTCTCTTTCTTTCATTCTTTCTCCCTGTCCTATCCCCCAGTCATGTCTGTCCCGTTTGTAGCAACTGAAAATAAAATAAATTCATAATTATAATAAAGGTCAATCAAATGGACCAATATGGCAAGGCCATGATGATCCACTTGGTAAAATAAATCCGCTTGGCATCTTTCTTGGCCCTAAGACAACAATTCTGATGGCTAAAGATCCAAACGGGACAAAAAAAACAAACAAACAAAAAAAAACAAAAAAAACAAAACAAAATGCTGCTGCAAGTCAAATATGTTTGTTATGTAAGCTCCTGACAAATTGTGTATGAAAACTATTTTTCCCACAGGGGTGTCTTTTAACTTTGTCTTTATCAACTGTTTTGCAGTTTAAGTAATAATTTTCCCACTTAAGCCATGAAAAAGCCGTCTTTTAAAGTTTGATTGGAATGTTGGCAGTGCAGAAACTAACAATACATTGAAATTTATGTAACTGGGTAAAACTTTAGAACTTTAGAGTTGCCAGTTGACCTCACCCCACTGCATGTCTCTGGACTGTGGGAGGAAGCCGGGGTACTGGGAGACAAACCACATAAGCATAGGAAGACATGCAAGCTCCACACAGACACACAGACAGGTGGATTCAAAACCAGAACCCTCTTGTTGTGAGGCAACCACTGCACCAAGGCGCTGTCCCTGTTTCCATCCTATTACAATTACATCATTGAGGTGTACTAGAAAATGCTACCTCCATCTCTTCTCCTGTCTTTTTGCCCACTTTGAAACTGGATCAGATATCACACAGACAGTGCTCTATCACCTTCCTCAGTAAGCATCTCTCTCTGTTTCTATTTGCACCACAGTGAGGCACTAACAAAAGAAATCTGCAGGATAGTCTCATATTTCTTCCTCATTTATTTTATTATTATTATTATTATTTTTAATGAGCACAGAACAGCTACATATCCAGTGAGATCCAGTCTCATAAAGTCACCTGGTCAACAGTGTCAAAGGTGTATATGGCATCTGGAGGTTTAAACCAAATGGATTAATGGCAAATTTATTCTTTTAGACAATGTCAAGGCTGGCCAGAGGTAAGTACTAGGGCTGTGCCAGACAGCTGTGAATGTAGCAAGCATGCCAGCTATACTAAGTTGGTGAAATATTCACATGGTCATGAATTTTCAGTTTGTCAGAGATTGCTCCCTTGGGGGACTTATCACCTATAAACCATGCTGGTGGTAAAAATATAGCCTATTTATTATAAAGCAGACAATGACACGGGGAGCTGGAATGAAAAGTGCCAAAAGTTTAACAAGACCTTTTTGAAGAACAGGTTATGTACTGCTGTAGGCTAGTTTTTAACAACTTTTTCCAATGAATTTGTGTTAATATTTTATACAAATGGTTTAAATATAAATGCTTCCTCACTATGGCTACATTTACAACTTTTATGACTTTAAGTAATTGTCCCAAATACATTAATTCATGTTCAACGCCTATGAGGACACCAGTACAAGTGATACTGGTCCATATAGATTTGTGTGGCTGCAATTTTTCTCTAATGCAAATAACCCATCCTTGTCATGTATAAATGATGTGACTTTCAGTATTTCCCATGGTCTGATAACATAACATGAAGGTTGTTTCTCCTATTTTTCCTTTTTATTTTTCATTTATTAGCCATTATAAATGCTGATACCAAGACGTATGCAAATGGCTAATATGGGCTGATAATATTGGAAATATCAACAAGGAAAAACAAAAACATTAGCATGTTCATTTCATGACAAGAAGAAACTGCTGAAACTGAGACTTGTCAGGGATGCCTTTTTGACTTTTAGGTATTCAACACTGGAACTACATGGCTATTATTACCACATTTAGCGGTAATAAAGGACCAAGTTCTCAGCAAAGCATTAAAAATGTTTTGACAAAAAAGCTATTTCCGTCGATAAGATTACAAAATGCTGCCGCAAATCAAAGTTCCTGCAATTTGTTTGTAAAAAGCGATTCTGAAGACACTGGAACTGCATGTCATGGCTTTAGGCTCACAAACAAAAGCAACTACTTGAAAGGATTGCTTCATAGTTGTAATAGTCGGAAAGCCGTGACTCATTTCCCCCCAAATTACAAATAATTTTAATTGTTTTGGTCTCATAGTTCCAATTTTACAAGAAATTGAACGTTTTGCCTACATTTAGGCATCTAGTTTTACACTAACAGTCATATTTGGTCTGATAAAAAGCAAAGCTTACTAGGGCTGTCAGTTTGATTGACAGGGGACCAAATAAAGGAAAACTTACATGTGTCTTTGTTAAGTTGCTGAGCCACCATGTGTGGCTAAAGTACTTACAGGATAGACAATAAAAATGTAACTCTTGCCAGGAGACTGACAAGAATTAAATTATGTAAGATGGCCATGAACTGGATGACTGACAACCTACACAGTAATCTTGCCAGAAGACATTTTTGGTAGCTTGTGGTACTTTCTCTCGGTCGAAACAACTGATAAGTGAAAGC
This sequence comes from Mchenga conophoros, assembly GCF_057382185.1. Lineage (NCBI taxonomy): Eukaryota > Metazoa > Chordata > Actinopteri > Cichliformes > Cichlidae > Mchenga > Mchenga conophoros. The sequence goes on from NC_140543.1 coordinate 33,509,397, forward strand.
AGATGATTTAAAATATAATTGTAGAAACTAAAAGAAAGACATTTTCCTTTGGAAAGATAACTGCTGTCTGGGGGGTGCTGACTGTCATGTGTCATTACATTAGTCATGTAAACATTAAGTCAGTAAATTTCCTTTTGGTGTAAAACTGTTAAGATAGCAACAAGAAGTGGAATATAGCTGTGACATGTTTACTTCAAACTGAGAAGTGTCATATTTCATTGGATTAGCTCCTCTTACAAAAAAATTACTTATACTTACATATAAATACATGGTTATTTATAAATGATGAGAATACTCTGTTTTATATATTTTATGTGTATTGTTTGTGTTGTATAACTTAAGCATGCCATGTAGCTACTGTGGCTTGCAAAAGTATTCGACCCCTTGAACTTTCTCACATTTTGTCACATTACAGCCACAAACATGAATCAATTCCACGTGAAAGATCAACACAAAGTGGTGCACACGTGAGAAGTGGAACGAAAATCATACATGATTCCAAACATTTTTTACATATAAATAACTGCAAAGTGGGGTGTGCGTAATTATTCAGCCCCCTTTGGTCTGAGTGCAGTCAGTTGCACATAGACATTGCCTGATGAGTGCTAATGACTAAACAGAGTGCACCTGTGTGTAATCTAATGTCAGTACAAATACAGCTGCTCTGTGACGGCCTCAGAGGTCGTCTAAGAGAATATTGGGAGCAACAACACCATGAAGTCCAAAGAACACACCAGACAGGTCAGGGATAAAGTTATTGAGACATTTAAAGCAGGCTTAGGCTACAAAAAGATTTCCCAAGCCTTGAACATCCCTCGGAGCACTGTTCAAGCCATCATTCAGAAAGGGAAGGAGTATGGCACAACTGTAAACCTACCAAGACAAGGCTGTCCACCTAAACTCACAGGCCGAACAAGGAGAGCACTGATCAGAAATGCAGCCAAGAGGCTCATGGTGACTCTGGACGAGCTGCAGAGATCTACAGCTCAGGTGGGGGAATCTGTCCATAGGACAACTATTAGTCGTGCACTGCACAAAGTTGGCCTTTATGGAAGAGTGGCAAGAAGAAAGCCATTGTTAACAGAAAACCATAAGAAGTCCCGTTTGCAGTTTGCCACAAGCCATGTGGGGGACACAGCAAACATGTGGAAGGTGCTCTGGTTAGATGAGACCAACATGGAACCAAAATGCAAAACGCTATGTGTGGCAGAAAATTAACACTGCACATCACTCTGAACACACCATCCCCACTGTCAGATATGGTGGTGGCAGCATCATGCTCTGGGGCTGCTTCTCTTCAGCAGGGACAGGGAAGCTGGTCAGAGTTGATGGGAAGATGGATGGACCCAAATACAGGGCAACCTTGGAAGAAAACCTCTTGGAGTCTGCAAAAGACTTGAGACTGGGGCGGAGCTTCACCTTCCAGCAGGACAACGACCCTAAACATAAAGACAGGGCAACAATGGAACGGTTTAAAACAAAACATATCCGTGTGTTAGAACGGCCCAGTCAAAGTCCAGATCTAAATCCAATCCAGAATCTGTGGCAAGATCTGAAACTGCTGTTCACAAACGCTGTCCATCTAATCTGACTGAGCTGGAGCTGTTTTGCAAAGAAGAATGAGCAAAGATTTCAGTCTGTAGATGTGCAAAGCTGGTAGAGACAGACCCTAAAAGACTGGCAGCTGGAATCGCAGCAAAAGGTGGTTCTACAAAGTATTGACTCAGGGGGCTGAATAATTACCCACACCCCACTTTGCAGTTATTTATTTGTAAAAAATGTTTGGAATCATGTATGATTTTCGTTCCACTTCTCACGTGTGCACCACTTTGTGTTGGTCTTTCACGTGGAATTCCAATAAAATTGATTCATGTTTGTGGCTGTAATGTGACAAAATGTGGGAAAGTTCAAGGGGGCCGAATACTTTTGCAAGCCACTGTAGCTACATGGTCATTTGTTTCTTTGGATCCCCCTGTTAGGATTTTCATCCTTCAAGGCAGATCTAACTGGAAAAGATGATTTCACCTTTTACTTATGTCCACCTCTGAGATGCAGTATTATCTCTACTCCTTTGGTCTGTCAGTCCCTGAGCCAACCTGTCTCACAGCTGCCTAACTCTTCTGCCTTAAAATACAAGTGCTAGCTTTACAGTTGTCTGTTACTCATCTCCACTTAAATGAACTTAAGTGTACTCAAGTATATATATATATAGTTGCTTATTTATCACATACTATATCAGGCATATAACCATTGCAAGCAATCCCACAGAGCTCAGCAAGCTCCATGTGGGAGGGTTCCATCTTGTCAAGCATGGCTTTCAAGTTGCTTACTACTTGCAAAAAGCAGGCAAAGTGGCTGGCAAATGTGGGATTGCTTACCAGAGGCGATGCAATATAAATGTACATGCGTGTTTTCCAGCATTCTCTAAACAGGGTGTGACATTAGGCTGATGATTAAACCGCTTGAGGGTGACAGGTGAAGGAAGCAGGAGACAACACTCCAAGGTGAAAGACAGCCGACATGAGGGAAAGAAAAAAGGTGACAGAGAAGGAGACAGGACAAAAACTGAAAGAGGTGTTAGTAGGTTAGTACAATGGTGAGCTAGTGAAAGGAAAGATTTGCTTTGGGAGGAGACTGAAAGACAACCAGGAAAAGAGAGAGATGAGCCAGTTGATGTATTTGGTAAGTGGTGTAATTGTCAGTGAGTATGTGCCCAGGAGCTGCTGCTGCTGAAGCTTGGCTGTGTTTGGTCTTTGGTAATGCAATTAGCTTAAAGATTAAGTAATGCTCAATATCCAAATGCTGAAAACATTTCTTGTTTATTGCCTGTGCGTCAGTGAGCAGAAACATCAGACTACAGCATTAAACAGCTGTCTTGTGGTGAAATGTTTACATCAAGGCCTGTACACTGTTGCATTTCAGAATTATAGACCATTTGACTGAAGCATTCCAAAGACAACTAAGAAGGTATAATGCAGCGCACACACTATTTAGCACCACAGGATTGTGCTGACCTTAAATTAAAACGTGGATTATGGTGTCCTAAAACTACACACATTTAATCACACAGAAATAGAAGGCCCTGCCTTGCAGAGCTTAGAAAGCTGAAAAAGAAGTTATTTGCCATGCATAGCAGGAACTTGGTTTGCAAAAACTCAAAGGTGTAATATATTTCTTTAGCTGTCAGAGGCATGGAAGACTTCAGAGCCTTACAGTGGATTTGTGTACGTTTCAATTTCCTTCTTGGTGAAACATGCTTTTGGGTTCTGCACACCCTCCAAGTTTCTTTATCTTATGATTTGTTCACCCGAGGCGTTCCCCAGCTTACGATGGGTACACAGCTTTCACTTTGAGATAGGAAATTTGCACCAGCAAACTATATAATGTTAATCATTTCCCTGTGGCTTTTTCAATATGGCTCTGCAAAGGCAGACAGACAGGAGTGTATGAATAAACTCATATAAACTAGAGTTGGGCAACATGTTAACATTTTCCAGCTGTAGTCCCCACGCCCTATGTGCCATTTTCAGCATATGGACTTTAGATATGGGCATATGGGATTATAGAAGAACTGGTTCTAAAAAAGGAAGTGTGATCAGATGAAGAAGGCCGCTTGTTCTCATGAACAAACATTGTGTGAATGACAGATGCTACTAAATGGCCAGCCATAACCACATGTCAGCAATTTGTAGTCTAGTTCTTAAATACAATTTATGAATTTCATCACCAACAGGAAAGAAGGAAAAAAAATAAAAATTTGATCATGTTGCATAATGCATAAGGCCTTCTCCAACTTTCAATTCTTATGAGTTATTAATCTTTAATTTGTGCTTCACAGATTATTTAAAATTTAAAAAATTAAATAAACTAGCAAAAACTTACCCTATGGCAGGCCTGTGGCACTTTAATGCATGACACATACCATCCATCCATCCATCCATCTTCATCCGCTTTATCCGAGGCCAGGTCGCGGGGGCAGCAGCCTAAGCAAAGAGGCCCAGACCTCCCTCTCCCCAGCCACCTCCTCCAGCTTATCCGGGGGAATACCAAGGCGTTCCCAGGCCAGCCGAGAGATATAATCTCTCCAGCGTGTCCTGGGTCTGCCCCGGGGCCTCCTCCCGGTGGGACATGCCTGGAACACCTCACCCAGGAGGCGCCCAGGGGGCATCCTTGTCAGATGCCCGAACCACCTCAGCTGGCTCCTTTCGATGTGGAGCAGCAGCGGCTCTACTCTGAGCACCTCCCGGATGGCCGAACTTCTCACCCTATCTCTAAGGGAGAGGCCAGCCACCCTTCGGAGGAAGCTCATTTCTGCCGCTTGTATCCGCGATCTCGTTCTTTCGGTCACTACCCACAGCTCGTGGCCATAGGTGAGGGTAGGGACGTAGATCGACCGGTAAATTGAGAGCTTCGCTTTTACACTCAGCTCCCTCTTCACCACGACGGACCGGTGCAGCGTCCGCATTACTGCAGCTGCAGCCCCAATCCGTCTGTCGATCTCCGGCTCCCTTCTCCCATCACTCGCGAACAAGACCCCGAGATACTTGAACTCCTCCACTTGGGGCAGGAACTCATGCCCGACCCGGAGTGGGCACTCCACCCTTTTCCGGCTGAGAACCATGGCCTCAGATTTGGAGGTGCTGATCCTCATTCCCGCTGCTTCACACTCGGCTGCGAACCGTTCCAGTGCGAGCATAACACATATATGTTCATTTATCTTGTTATTCTGAATAGCTTGATTATACCATCAGTTATAGTCAGATACCAAAAATTGGTTGTTTATAAATACTTGTTGTATGATATGTATCAAGTATATGATATATACATGTAACAATCATATTTGTAGATATATATTTAGTCTTTTTTGCAAGTTACATAGACACCTGCTCAGTTTTGAAGACTAACAAAACCTAACCTGCAAGTCTTTGTGGAATACAGTAGTGTTGGCATGGTCTGTGATAATACGCTTAACCTGTATTTTAAAAAGAGATATTTAAATGGTAAATGGACTTGTTCTTACATGAACACTCACAGCCCCTTAAACAACATGTCAACATTTTTCTAAACCTAAATGTTTTGTGAATGCAAACTAACATTCACACTGAACGTATCAGAGAGTAGGTTTGGATAGAAACTGAAATCATCATTTTAAAATCACGTTTTGTATTTACGCTGGTTATCTTTGTCTATTATTAAAATTGATATGATGATCTGAAACATGTGCCAAATACACATGTGACAAAAAGCTAAGAAATCAGGAAGGGAGCAAATGCTTTTTCATGGCATTGTACATATTCTGTACATAAACATTTAGGAAAGCACAAACCTTCCCATCAACTGTTCCTTTGATTCCATACTAATTATTCATTCTTCCTAAGCTGTTAGAGTTTCTCTTATATAATGTTTAAATGTTCAATAAAAATGTGTTGCTAAAGAAGAACTTTGTAACTGTCCTGACCAGTAAAGAGTGTGTCATTGCCATAAAACTGCTTTCCTCCTGAGGTCCACAGAGCTGTTGAAAAGACTCCGGAGGTCCCTTTATATGCATGTAAACCTGCGTCAAAAAGTTCACCAAATTACAAAGTACAGAATGTTTTCCTTCATCATGTGGTTGGACTTAGCGCAGCTGTGGGCTTTGCTTCTATTCATCGGTATGTCACAGTTCAACTGGTTTGAACTTTGACCGGGGCATGCGTGAGTACTCCTCGCTGGCTGTTCCTTCAGCCCCAGGTACTTCACTCCGTTCTCATGCTCCTTCTTCCTGATATTGTTCTCATCATTCCACATCTATCACAACTGTGATCCTCTGCTTCTTGTAAGCCAGTACTGTGTGTGTTTGGTTGGCTTGCAGCTGCTTGTCTGTCCCACAGGAGCTCAGGACCCTTGGTGTGTGGGGCCTGTTCTTATGCTGTGCGGTCCTTTTGGTAGGATTACTTAATGTCAGCCAGTCCCTCTGTCTGTCGATTGTACATCCCATGCAGGGGCTTGATTGTAGGTGATAGATCCACTGTTCCTCATCAACATCTGTCTTCAGCTGCCTGAGGGATTCTTGGAGCAGTTCATCTCAGAGGGTCATCTTACTGGTGTGTTTGCAGATGTTCCATGCTTGATCATGGATTGTGGCTCTAGTAGTCACTATTTGTCGCCCTCCCTCTTTCCCTCGTTCAGAATTTTTCGTGTCTTGACATCAGTGACATCCATTTCCTCCTTTGGTGAGCTTATTATTCCAGTTGTGTATCAGTAGTGGACCAGTAGTGTGTGTGCATTGAAAGCTGTTTTTTCCTGGAGTTATTTGGTGGGGGTGACCTCTGCATTTTTATCATGGTCCCCGGTGTCCTGTGTAATACCCAGGTACTTGTGGCTTTCCTGTATATCTGCTTTTCTGCCTTTGTACAACTCTTACTCTTCAATCCAGGTCAACTTAACTCTTTTTGCAACCATTTAGCCACAATTATTGAGTCCGAATGACATCCTGACGTTCTTGCTTTAAATTCTGGTGAGGTGGATCACTGAGTTGACATCTCAGTCATTCCTGGCATACAACTTGTGGAAGCTGTCTTCCAGATTCAGGTCTTAATGAATGTTATTAGCACAATACTAGACTTATATAGTGCAAAACCTTCCAGTACCCATATGTGGGGTATTAAGTCATAGGGTTTCTTATTGTTAATCCAGGCGGTGCTGGTCTGGTCTGGAATCCTGGTCGCACTGCTCTATCAACCAGGAGCTGGTGCTTTGACGCTCCAGTGTTATTTCCATTTGATTTGACTGATTTCTATCAGCTTTATATTTCTCATGTTTTGTGTTCAGTACAGTGGAAGTCTGTATATTGTAAGGTGCCCACATGTGTTGGCCAATTGTAACAAGCAAACAATGTTTATAGGAGGTGTGGCGGAGGTGTGGTCCCGGGCGCGGCTGCAGGGGAGGAGTGGTGCAGTGGGCTCAACGGGGCGGTGCTGGAGATGCCGGTGAGAACAGCTGATGGCGATTTGGACTGATAATGGTTTCCTTCCCTTTTTATAGTGAGACGGAGAGGAGCGGAGGGAGAGGGAAATCAGCTGGGACCGACTGTGTTCATATCATAACCTGGGAAAACGATAAATAAATGTGGAAGCTGGTGATAAAGACCTGTGTGTGTGTGTGTGTGTGTGTGTGTCTCCTCCGTGCGAGTGTCACGACTCACTCGATATAGCCTATCTTTTGATAAAATGGCTTCAGGGCTTCACCACGTGACCATCAATCTCAATCACCTGGTCAAAGGCTGAGCGTAGGGTGTCATCACGAGACTGCTCCAGTGGGAAATCACCCGTGGGGGAAACCTCCGGAGCTGGCGGGGCTTCCCATGAAGGACCCGCCGTCTCCCCCTCCCCGGAGTCAGTGTCGGACGACCCCGCGTCACCGCTGAGCGCCGCGCAGACACTACATGCTACTAACAGTCGTGATTGCATCCCCGCATACTGTCCCAACAGATGATGAAACCCCGGCCAATTCGTGTCCAGAATTAGGGGATGCGACAGGCGCGGGCTAACCGCAGCCGTTACTCTATGCGTTTTGCCCTTATACTTTAATAACAGCGGCACTATGGAATACCTGTGAACATCACCATGAACACACTTCACCTCCACCCAGTCTGCCTCCAGCAAAGCCCCGGGGCGACAGCGACACCGACAGCGGCGGAGGCGGCGGCGGGGCGGCTGCTCCAACCAGCCACTTCAGAACCAGAGTCTGCCGGTCCGCCCGCTCCTGCAGCGCAGCCAGGTGAGCCCACTGGGCCGCCGCTTGGTCTTGGCTCATCTTCGCCATCTCCGCCAGCATCTGCGCCAGAAACTGCAAAGGCTGGGCGGGCAGCGCAGCCTGTGGGTCGGACATCCCCACGCCGGCTGGACACTGGGTTTCGGCACCACTTGTGAAATGCACTATACACAGGTACACACACACACAGGTCTTTATCACCAGCTTCCACATTTATTTATCGTTTTCCCAGGTTATGATATGAACAGTCGGTCCCAGCTGATTTCCCTCTCCCTCCGCTCCTCTCCGTCTCACTATAAAAAGGGAAGGAAACCATTATCAGTCCAAATCGCCATCAGCTGTTCTGACCGGCATCTCCAGCACTGCCCCGTTGAGCCCACTGCACCACTCCTCCCCTGCAGCCGCGCCCGGGACCACACCTCCGCCACAGGAGATGACTCTGAACTGCAGTGAACTGATGTCCTCAGTTTCTCTAATGGCAGTGAAACGGAGTGGCTCGTAAAGTAGCTTCATCATGCTGTTTCTATTTTTTATCATGAGCCTACACAATCTGTGACAGTTTATGCAAACTGATAAAACACTGCAGCCTTTTTAATAAAAGATACTGTATTTGTTTCCATACTCCAGAAAAACAAAACACCTAAGATTTGCATTGCAAGTCTCAGTGTGTAAAATAAATAAATAAACATATAAATGAACAAGGTAACATGGAGATTACGGGAGTTTGAAAACTCTCAAATGCAGTATGTACAAACCAGTGTTTTGATTGGCCCCAAAATGAAACGCTTACACTGCAAGTTGAGACAATAACAAGACACCCAGATTCCCTTAACGCTTTTATAGCTTCTTATCTCTTTTTTACTCAGCCATGCAAGCTCATAATCCTCATACTCGTTTGTGTTTACATCGATTATCAATTGTGGGCGTAATCGTGGTAAACAAATGAAACGTCCTTTAATCCAGAATAAGTCTAGAGAAAAAGTCTAGAGCTTTATTTCTGTCAGTGTTTCTTCTTACGGAGTTTCAAACCCTACCAAGTATTTGTCGCACTTATGAGCTCTCACTATTTGCATTGCTGGTTCATTTCTATTGTCTGTGAACATTAAAAAAATTACTGCAGGTAACTGCAGAACTGTATACCATCATTTTAATTGCTCTTTATTTTACTAGGATAACATTAGAAATCTAAAAGGATGCTGTTAAAGTGGAATGAGAATTCACAATGGCTGTTAAAAATATAGTCATCTGAGATCCATGGAACAAAGTGGTCTACAGACGGGGTCTAGAGCAGGGATGTCAAACTCATTTTACATCATGAGCCACATACAATTCACCAGTGAATTTCCCCTCTGTGTCAGTGAAAAGAAATTTAACTGCACATTGAATCCTCCATGTATCTTCATAAAAGAAGATAAAAGTACTATTTCAACATCATGTCTCATCAAATACTTCGATAGTAAATGAAAGAAATCTGTCAGTACGACTCTTTGGGACTAAATTGTTAGTAATAAATGTGTAAAATTACTGAAAAAGTAGCTCGCTGCCCAAAGTTTGTGATTTCTTTTTTTCTTACTTTGTTTTGTTTTGGGTTTTTGCCCAGTGTGGGGACCAATTTTTAAAAATCGAAATTTCGATTGTATACAGTAAAAAATTAGAAACGTTTTCTGTAATTTAAGTGTTCATCTATTACTTAGATAATAATAACGTATACTTTATTAATCCCGTAGGAAATTAGTCCTCTGCATTTAACCCATTCACTCAGCGAAGCAGTGTGCAGCCACCAATCCAGCGTCAGGGGAGCAGTATTTAGAGACAGTACCTTGCTCAGGGGTACCTCAGGGTAGCCGTTCGGTGGACTTGAACCCCCAACCATCCAATCACGGGGTATACACTCTACCTACTGAACTCTCTCTGATGTAGTATATATGAGGTTTTTATCAGTAGGAAATGCCCGTCTTCACACTTTCCATTGTCCAGTGGGCAGGATTAGAGTTTTGGTGTGCTGATTCTGGCCCACAGGCCGTATGTTTGACACCCCTGGTCTTTAGACTTATAGGGGCTCAAGCACTGGATACAGTCCATCCATCCATTACATTACCACTCTTCTGCTTATCCAGTTAAGGGTTGCGGGGGCGGGCCTGGAGCCTATCCCTGCTGCCATAGGGCAAGAGGGTGTCGTACACCAATCTGTTGCAGGGCTAACACAGAGAAATGTTCAGTCTATTTTACATAGGACATGAAGCTATGTTTTTTTAAACAGCAGAAAGCAAAATGCCCGTGAAATCTGCAATACAAAAGACCGTGGGGGGGTTTGAGTACCATAAATTATTTCATATCATTTCATTTCTATTGATATTTCAACTTTCATACAGCGTTTACTAATGCAGCAATAGAAAAACTTATAGAATAAGACTGCACAGTGCTGACTACAGATACAGACTGATAAGGAATCTAAGGATTCACAGTGGTCTCTGAGGCTGCACAGAACCTTGGGGTTTAATGATAAATAGGAATACATGTTGACAGCGATCTGGGGGTGCAAAATGATCTGAAATCTAGTGAAGATCTCTGATATTTGTAGTCGCACAACATTCTAGGGTCTTGCGGTGGAAAATGTCTGTTGGGGTAGTTTCTGTTAATACAAAAAGCCGGCAGTGATCCTAACCATAGGATCTCCAGCGATGTAGTATCCGGGGCTGCACATTTACACTGTGAATTCTCTTACAGTACAAAAAAAGGGCAATCAACAACCCTTTTAATTCAAAGTGACAGATTATGGACTTCAGTGCACAAGTATTTGTGACAATGTATAGCTATAATTAAGGTAAAATTACAATGCAGTCGACAGCAGGAGCTGCACACATGCATCCTGAGGTTTAGAAATGTGTTTGGCACAATGGGAGCAAGCTAAAACTATCACCAAAGTCTGTGTACAGAGCTTGGGCTTTCTTTAGTGACAGTCATTTTCTTTTTGTTGATCTAGTTCAGTTGTTTTAGGGGGCTTACTATTAATGAAGGTTTAATGCATTTTTCTAAATATTTCCTGTGGGCTAACTTTGCCCTCTTTTAAGATAAGTCTAAACACCGTGGTGGGTTGAAGGCACGTCCCTGAACATGAGGTATTTGGCTATGATGGACTTTTCCATGAATCTGTGGCTCATCGGTAGAAGGTTAAATGAGCATCTGCTGGTCTCAAAACATATGGCCATTAGGCTGTGTGAATGCCAGTGCAGGGTGGCAGGTGGAGGCCATTACTATTTATCTAACAGGACCTCATAACACATCCTGTCCACAGAATTCATAAAAAGCTTTTGAACAAGCGGTCCTGATTGAATCCACTTTCAGACAGGAAAGGTGTTAGTGTTTCCATATAGATTGGTTTTAGTACTAGAGAACCTACCTTCTGATTCCAATCTCACTTTGATTTAAAGATCCATGTGCATCCATTTCTCGCATGAATGTCTCATCAAACAGAAAGGAAGGCATCTTTAATGCAAGAGGACTGATATCTAACACCCTGCCTTTAAAGAAGGTGTTATACACACATGTTCAAAGCAGGCCTGGGCAGGGCAGCAGTCAGGTTGTGATTACACTTACAAAGATGCATCTATATACGCAGAGCATATGCATGCACGGTGACAGTACAAATGATGTATAGATCCGCTTCTAATCTGCATATGATTTCTGTCCTCCATTCACCAACCCTGTTGTCACTGTTTTTGTTAGATTTACAAACCTGCTCTCTCCTGATGTGCCATATGTGCTAACAGATGTTATCGTCTTGGCCCAGAGGAGGAAGACAGACGACCTGTCTTCACAACTAAAGCTGAGAAATTGTTTGGATTTTTTTGCTCTCCACCTTTTCTGTTGGTGGAGAAGCTCTCACATTTGCATTCTGCACCAGCCTTTTTGCTCCAGCTGCCTGCACCATAACAATGGCTTACTCTCCCTCACTGTCAGGAGGCTTGTTTTTAGGGAGGGAAAGAACAATTCAAGTTTTTGTAGGTAAGCTGACTGTCGGCTGAAGGTCCTTACTGAAAGGATACGCCTTCACTCCAGAAGTACGTACACAGAAAGCTGAGCTCGCCACACATTGTGGAATTGAATATTGCTCCAGGCAGCTATGACAGAATTATTTTTTATGGATCAAATTATCAACAAACATAAGAAAGAACTTCTCCGAGTCTCTATGCAGCTAGCTATATTAATATGCCACAAACTTCCAACTTTTTTTTTCCTGGACACTATGCCAACATTGCAATTATACCACAGGATGCTTTATTTACAAGACTAATTAACGTGCCTACAATTCAACAGCCCAAGCACCCCTTAAGAAAAGAAGTGCCGCTTTGCTTAATTACCGCAGAAATGAAATTTTAATAAAGCTAACAGAAGAACTCGACACAATCAGGAAGCCATTAAGTAGATGAAGGTAATCCTGCAGGACTGAAGTAAAATTAGAACTCAGCTGCGAAACAGAAAGTCAGGCAACAACAAGGCCAAGCGCTCTGAAAATGACATTTGATTAAAGCCCACTAAGATGTGCTGAACAGACAAAAGGGGGGAAAAACTTTTTTCTTTTTTTAATGAAGGAAGTCTTTAGATAAGGGAAATATAAATCCATCTACTGTACATAGTTATCTTCAGATCTAAGAACTACAAGCTCATTTCCTCTAATAAAGCCTGGCAACAAGAAGTTCATATTAAAGGTTATCTTCAACACAATAACAGCACCACTGCTTTTTTTTTTTACCTTTTTGAAAATAAAACACATCAAAATCAGGCGATAACGCGAAGACTGACGTGATGTGGTTAAAAATGGCTGTGCGCTTTCCGTTTGCTCAGTGACGACTACACCTGAACGCCGGCCAGGACTCGGACAAATTACAATTTATATGTGCAATATGATGACTAGCAGATGTAATTGGTGTGGATGTGGCGTGAGTTTAGCTTGGGCTGTCACTGTAAAACAAGCTTTCTCACACAGGAAAAAGCTTGCAGCATGGTAATCAGCGTTTTGGATTCGAGTCATGCTCTGGCCCTCAAGATAGCATTCATACAAAAGAAGAGCTATCAGGGCAGTGTAAAGCTGGGCCACCACGATGCAAACAAAATGCATGATCACTTTGTTTTTTCTTAGTATAAATTCTATACTGCTGGTGCATGTAGCTCGTTAAGAAAAATCACAAAAGCAAATGGAAATGAGGCTGATTGCTCAAGGCGCTGTGCCACTGTTGTCTCTCAGCTCTGCCAGAAACTCATTGTGAGTCATCACATGTGAATGTATGGCTCTGTAATCACTGTTGAGGCTCAGGTATTGTTAGTACGACAAAGTGAGTTATTCTGAATTGTTCCATTTTTTATGGTTTATAACACACATGTCAGGAATGAAACACCTTAATTAGGAGACTGAATGTCAAACATTTAACAAGGATTAGCTGCGTGTACTTTTTGCCAGTCATAGGTTCAGCCCAACTTACAGCAGTTCTATTAGAAGCCAGATTTTTCTCTCATAGATTTGAATTGATCATTAAAATAGAGTTTTTTCTTCAACAAAACTCATCTCCTTTACCTGAGGTATGAAAAAGTATTTAATATTATGTATGTTGAAGCAATGTATGTTATTGTGACCACTGTTATTCAAGCTGAGGCCTAATGTGAGATTTTCACATTGACGTTTAGTGAGTTTGAATTCCAGTTAAATCATATTTGAAAAATACTTTAATGAAATGGCATCTTTAAATTCTTATTATAATGTAGTTCATGTTGAATTGGGATTAAAAACACAACTAAACACTGTTTTGCTGGAATTGTTGTGCTCAGCAGACAGGCTCACAGACTGTATCTAACTCAAGTTCAGCTTTTGTGTAAACCTAACATAACGTCTGGGGAAAAACACATCCATGCATAAATGAGCTTATGCATTAGCTGTCCTACACAATGGAGATGCAGCTGAACCAGGTATCACAACAGTGCTTGCTGTGAAATAGCAGGAACTAGCTATAAGCGGAGGGCAGCCAGGCCTTCGAATACTAGCTAATGCTAATATTCTTTTGTTAGCTCTCCAGGCTCAGTTCCTTGCCACCTAACATGAGGTTGTTGTGGTGGAGGAGAACCTGGAGACCCACACTGGCAACACTCTAAACTGAAACACAGACAAAGAGGCTGGCTATAAGAAGAGGCTGGGCAGGCAGTGTGTGTATGCAGTATGTTTTCTATCAGTCTGTTCAGGCAAGTGCACTGTACTTTGCTGTGGTCTGCTGAGGGAGCAGCGTCAGAGCTGGTGACACCAACAGACCCTGTGATTAACTGCAAACTGGACACAGCTGTTGTGGAGTGGAGGTCACTGAAGAAACGGCTGCACGTCATGGGTAATCCTGACCACCCTCTGCACCAAATATATCTTAACTCCTCTCATCTTGCCTTAGATTCTCAGATACATCGTGTGCTATCAGATTCTGTTCACAATAAAGAAGAGGATGGATTTCAATGACAGCCCAGGAGGGCTGGAACACAAAATTTGTCATCTGAATCTGCCCCTTTTATATCTGTAATAAATAATATATTTCACAGTTTGGATTTTTAGAATGGGAAACATATTCTTTAGAATAAAGTAGCTAATGTTTGATGCGTCTGCTGTTCTCTCCTAATGAGGATAAAAAGCCAGCAGCCTGTCTGATTTCAGATTATCTAACAACCTATTTGTCAAACTGGTCCTGTACCAACTGTTATTTGCTTGCAATAATGAAATTATTAGAACCTTACTGTGGCTGGAGCAGCTTACTTGGTGTGTCCAGTAAAACGTCCAAGGCCGGCGTATTCAACTGTATAAACCATAAACCAGTAGTTCAAAGTTTGAGTGGGAATCAATGTAGCGGCACACAGTACCAGTGAGAGTGACAGGGAATTATTGAGGAAAATTCAAACCAGAGTGTAAATTGGACCCAGACCAGCATAAAAAGGATTGTGTTAGTGTTATTGACAGTGTTTCAAGAGGTATTAAAATTTTCCACTGAAGTTCATAAAACAGCAGAGTAAGGTCAAAATACTGTTTGGAGTGCATCCTTGTTTCTATTAAAAGTTGGGTTGCTGTAATAATCTGCGAGTCATTTTAAACTATCACTGAGCTGAAAATACTGCAAAGACAACAAATTAAATGGCTTTCTTGGGGCATTTGGTTTCTCCAGTTTAATGCCAGCAATGTTCTTTTTAACACATCAGAGAGCAGCTGAAGCTTGTTTCTTGGCACTTGGGGCTTTGATTTCACAACATGCTACACCTCATGCTCCTCCTGAAATTGTGACCCCGGATAGAATCAGACCAGGAACCGTTCAATTCCGAAGCTAATGTGCAAACCACCACACTGTGGAGCTACACCTAGTGTGTCTAAAACAGTGTTGCAAACCAGACTTATCAATTACACTCCCTTAAGACAGCATCCTCTTCAACTGGACACTGTACCCCACCAGACTGCAAAAACTATGAAGGAGTGATTCAGGAATATGATAAAGAGACCAGTGTGTTGCTTTTTTTTTAAAAATCTATCTATAAGGATCCACTGGATATTTGCTCAAAGACCCCACTTTGCAACTCTAAGGACTGACTGGATGTGCTGCCACCACAGGACACCTCCAAAGTGCCTTGCCCATTCCCCAGTGGGTGAGAGCTGCATGAGAGTCGCCTCAGTGTATGCAGATAGTTTGACAGCATTATCAAAATAGAATGATGCCAAAACTGACAATAGAACTGAAGCAATGCACACAAACAATGAGAACTCATTTGTAATCTGAAGATGATATGTCAATGTAATGAGTAATATATTTCACAGTTTAGTAAGGTAAGTGCAACCACATACCTCACACACAATTAGTGAGTAAGGTAACTGTTTGGGGTTTCATTTTGTACTATAAAACATGCTTTTTTGTAATACAGGACCCACAAGACTAGATTAGAGAAAGAAAGAGAGATATTTGTTAGAGAACAACATAAAAACCTGACCAAAACTTGAACTTAAGGTGCATGCTGATACTTCAAACATCCATCCACCCATCCATCTTCATCCGCTTTATCCGAGGCCGGGTCGCGGGGGCAGCAGCCTAAGGAAAGAGGCCCAGACCTCCCTCTCCCCAGCCACCTCTTCCAGCTTATCCGGGGGAATACCAAGGCGTTCCCAGGCCATACCTCAAAAAATCTAAGTCTAAAGCAAACAGGACCAAACTTGGAAGTCTTTAGCAGCTTGCAGGGCTCTTCAACTCTGGAAGGCCAGACCAGTTTTGACTTTGGCCTTATTTCTAAGTCAGAAGTCTTTTCAACTGAAAAATTGTGTAAGAGGAGAGTAAGCAGCACCTCCAGCTGAATGTTCCTGAGTTTATCTGTACATGATAGTCTCTTAATAAACAGGGCAAACAGCTTCAATTGCAGGGACTAACAACAAACATGCTAACATCCACTGGCAACCCAACTGGCTGCAACAGAGAAGTACTGACTGCAGCACATGAAGGAAGTGTGAAGCCACTCATTCACTTTATCTTTCCATAGCCAATAGTTATTTGGTGTTTTTATTACTGTTTAAAACGTTCAAGAAAAAAAAATGTTCAAGAAATAATTAATAATCATTTTGATATCAACTATAAATGCTCCATCTTTTTTAAGTTGTAACAATCCCCCGTGTATTTTGCATAAAGCCCTCAGATAAGAGTTGCACATTTTCTAATGCTACAGCCTTTCTGAAGAAGTCTTGAAAAATAAGAGTTTGACGTGTGTGATCCAGAAAAGCGGGGTGACAGAGTTGCTTGTGTTGGATGCAGATAAACATCGCTCTGTAAATAGCCTCAGTGTTATAAAGAAACTAAGGCCCAACGACTTCATGAGGAACACAAACCTGTATAGCTCAAAAAGAGGGAAAGTCTGAGGCATTTGTGGTCATGGACTCGAATTCTAATAGCATTGTTCAGTGCTGAAGGGAGTTTTTAGCCCTTATCACTATAAAAGGAGAAATTATTTCTTGAGCAAGATTTTGACCTGTAGCAGGTCAGAAATGCTCTTCGAAGTAAGATCTCCATAAGAGTTCATTTACAGTACTTATGGGTACATATACTGGAGAAAATGCTGGTTTGGGTATTCCAGTTGTCAAGCTACTTGAAGAGTCAGGGTTTTTCTAGCTCAGAATGGGACTTTGGGTGGTGATCATACACTGACCACACAGTGACCATATCAACATACACACACAATATGACACAAATACAGTTCTCCAGAAACACATTCATTTTCTAACTATTTGTGACTAAGACTTTAATGGATTAAGCATGAATTCTAAATGATAAAGCACAGTGTTGTTTTATTATTAATATAATAAAAGGACATTTAGTACTGAGTTTGAGATCCCAGGGGAGAATGTAGTTAAGCAGGCTAAGACAGGCTGAGAGAGCGTCTCCAAGTCCTGCTTAAATCTCTTGAAGCCACCAGCACAGCATGAATTTAAACAGTACCAGAGATCCTGTACATGCTAGCTTTATCACAGATCATTCCGATCATGTCGAAACAATGCATCTTAGTGAGAGAAGAGCTAACAGCTGGAAGTCAAATACTTCATATCTAAGTTTATGTAATTCTTGCTTAGCAGATTCCTTCAAATATGTTTTGAATATTCAACATATAATAATGTGTGGGAATTTGAATAGCTATGTTTTATTCTTGCTGCTTATTATTTTCGCTCTGGTGATCTTATTTGGTGCTGGCTAAAACCTTTAATGGAGGGCTGTAATTTTCTCATCGCAGGAAAACACTGACAGCAGAAAAACAGAGAGAGCAATTCACTCATACACACAATGAGAGTCACTTGATTGGTTTAGTTGTGGGATATTGGGGGAAATCTTTTGAAACCAGTACTGTTCTCATGTGGGAATTCATTTAAGAGAGTCGCATGATAAAGCAGAAACAATTTAAGTAGCATGCTTAATATCAAGAATAGTGTTGAGTCTGGTCACTCAGTTCTTGTAGTCTTTCACCTATAGGTTACATTTCTGTCAGTCTAGTCTCTTTCTGATGAGGAGGACACAACTCTTTTGCTGAAAAGGAACAGTGAGATCCTGCCTTAGGATTAGAGAAAAGAGTCAGGCCTATCCTTGGAACCTCCACAGAGGTGAAGGAGAGAAACTCAAGCACGGACCCTGAGGCCATCTACAGACCTGGAAAAAAGATAATAGAGAGATTTAGTCTAACAAGAAATCCACAACATGCCTTCCTAGTTGTTCAGGTTCAGTACCTACAGCCAAAATTAACAGAGCATTATCATTCCCAACGCGTAACATACTGACAATTTGTCCAGGCCCGAGGGTGTCTCACGGTGACGCAAAAGGTACCTTTCCGCATCCTTATAAAACACTCTGGGTTCTCAATATAGTCCAATATAAACCCGCTTGCGCCAGTAAGAGACGCTTAGAGCAGAGGCTCAAGCCGTCCATTCCAACACAAACACGTCAAAGCTTCACTATAAATCAACAATAAAATAGCTTCATGTTGTGGCCATCACAGTGTATATGTGTGTTTTGTTAACCAGTGCATAATTACTGGCAGTAAAGAGACAAATGTGTACCAGAATAACTAGCAAAGCAGGAGCCCAGAGTTTACATACAAGTAAGGAAGCTCAACTCAAGAATAAATTTCTTACAAATTGTGTTTCTGTCAACATCTTATTGACTTACTTACTTACTCACTGCTAGGCAGTTTGATCCCTTTGATCTTCTGACTGGAAAGTAGAGTTTAATTTAAACCTGCATGTACACTTTCAGCCTACACAGAATCTGGTCAAAGCAGGTGATATTACTGAAACCTGAACCAGATGGCAGAAAGTTAAGTAACAGGCTCTAAAACAGGTAGCAACCTATTCTAGAGTCTACAATAAGACAGATGTGGGAGCAAACACTGTAAACAGTCGTAACCTCGTCCTGTGGCTGTCACGGTCTGGCTGGCAGACCGTGGGGATGTGAGAAATGAGGACCCAAAATGCAGGACTTGGCGCTGAAGGCAGTGCGTTTATTTACAGTGGTGACAATCCCAACAATAATAAAGCCCCCGTGCGATCCCAACTCCCGTTCCGTGTCTTCTCCTTTATCCCGTGCTCCGTGCTCTGTCTCCGTTCCCTGTGTACTGTCCGTGTGCTGCCTCCTGGTCGCCACAATTCCTCCTGAGAAACACGCATACAAAAGGCAGTCGTGAGTACAAAACCTAACGGCAGACTTGCACTAACCTTGCACGATAAACTAAGACTGACGGGAAGTCACTCAACGATCCAGCGTCGAGGAGCTCTCAGCCACACTGTTTTGAAGCTCCTCTGACGAGGCTTGATCGGCGCCAGGTGTGTGTGGATTCCTGGGTGGGACCGGTCAGCTGGCAGGGCCACACCCACCAGGCCTAAAAGTGTCTGCCACGACCGCACCCTCACACACCCATAAACACCTGACAGTACACCAACACGGAAAACAGGACAGCAGACACAGCCATAATAACAATAACCACAATAATAATGATAATAACTACAATAGTAGTCCAGACTGCTCACGGACCCCGAATCCCTGGAACTGGGTCCGTGACAGTGGCACTTTAAGATGGTTAGCTCAGAATTTTGCTTCATGAGCATGTATCTGTAGATTAAACCTACCTTATTGAATCTAAGCATCTGCTGCTGGTGTGATAATTCAATTCAGTTCAATTCTATTTATACAGCACCAAATCACAACAACAGTTGCCTCAAGGTGTTTTGTACTGTAAGGTAGATCCAACAATAACACATACGCCCTATGAGCAGCACTATGGCGACAGTGGGAAGGAAAAACTCCCTTTTAACAGGAAGAAACCTCCAGCAGAACCAGGCTCAGGGAGGGGCGGGGCCATCTGCCATGAGTGGGGGTTGGGGTAAGAGAAGGAAGACAGGATAAAAGACGTGCTGTGGAAGAGAGCCAGAGATAAATAACAAGTATGATTCAATGCAGAAAGGTCTATGAACACATAGTGAATGACAAAGGCGACTGAAGAAGAAATACTCAATGCATCATGGGAATCCCCGGCAGCCTATTGCAGTATAACTAAGGGAGGATTCAGGGTCACCTGGTCCAGCCCTAACTATATGCTTTAGCAAAAAGGAAAGTTTTAAGCCTAATCTTGAAAGTAGAGATAGTGTCTGTCTCCTGAATCCAAACTGGAAGCTGGTTCCACAGAAGAGGGGCCTGAAAACTGAAGGCTCTGCCTCCCATTCTACTTTTAAATACTCTAGGAACAACAAGTAAGCCTGCAGTGTGAGAGCGAAGTGCTCTAATAGGGTGATATGGTACTACAAGGTCATTAAGATAAGATGGGGCCTGATTATTTAAGACCTTGTATGTGAGGAGCAGGATTTTGAATTCTGGACTTAACAGGAAGCCAAAACAGGAGAAATATGCTCTCTCTTTCTAGTCCCTGTCAGGACTCTTGCTGCAGCATTTTAGATTAAGGTTTAAGGCTTTTTAGGGAGTTTTTAGGACATCCTGATAATAATGAATTACAATAGTCCAGCCTAGAAGTAATAAATACATGAACTAGTTTTACAGCGTCACTCTGAGGACAGGATATTTCTAATTTTAGAGATTTGGCGCAAATGAAAGAAAGCAGTCTTACATACTGCTTATGGTCAACAGTATCGAACGCTGCACTGAGGTCTAGCAGGACAAGCACAGAGATGAGTCCAGTCAGAGGCCATAAGAAGATCATTTGTAACCTTCACTAAAGCTGTTTCTGTGCTGTGATGAGCTCTGAAACCTGACTGAAACTACTCTTTGAAGAATTCTTGAGATGAAAGGAAAGTTGAAGATTGGCTTAAAATTAGCTAAGACCGCCGGGTCTAGAGATGCTTTTTAAGCAACAGTTTAACTACTGCCAGCTTGCAGGCCTGTGGTACATAGCCCATTATTAGAGATAGGTTGATCAGGTTGATAATGTGGGGAATCATTTTGTCTTGAACACTATCACCTCTATGCTGCAGTCTGAGGGTTGATACTGGCATGTGCATCCCTTGATGGCAGTGTGTCACCTTCTAATGGCTGCAGTCAGCAAGATTTGACAAAGTAAAAGTTATCTCACGAGCACAGTATACATCTGTGACCTTTGTTGACCATGATGTGCAGATCTGAATTCATAAGTACACGTACTGAGTATACCATAATCTCACGTAAGTCGCAAAGTCAAGCTCAGTCAATCTCTGCAGATTAGCCCAGATCAGCTGATACCAACATATCCTGTTAGCTTCTAGCTTTCTTGTATCACTCCTTTTCCTTAACTCAGCTTCAACGCTCTAATTCAAATTATTCCCTAATAGTCTACCTTTTTCCCTCCTATCTGTGACTCTGAGCAGTTGCACATCATGTGAGAGCAAAAGGAGTGAGCAGACAGACATAAGCTAGCACCTCCCAAGAGTCACAGCCAGTAAATATTAGGTTAATTGCTCAAGCACATTAGCACTTGTTCCTCATGGTTGTCATTGACTTCCATTAGCATCAATTAAGATTAGCTCTCCTTTAATTCAACAAGATGAGGGTAGACTGAGTTATGTTGCTGAGAGGGAATCGAGCTTGGTTTCCTGTCACTCGCCCGAGTGAAGGACTTGTGAACTAGGGAGGCAGTTCTGGAAAAAAACAAAACATCAAGGACACAATGTGAAGTTGTGAAGCTCTCAGTGCTCTTTAATAATATGACTTCATCATATGTGGCATGTCTTATTACAGTGTAATACATCACTCTCACTCCTGATGGTTATGAGTAAATGGACAGAGTTACATAATCCTGAGGTCCTTAGCACAAATTCATAGGACACGTTGCCATGTTAAAACATTTTGCTGTAGGCATTTCTGTCTTCTTTGCGTGTCCATGGTGCAAATATAGGCGAAATATAACTAGATTGAATCTCAGTGCAGAATAGGCTGTGGATGTCATTTTAGAAGGCCAGTTTTTAGCTAACAGAATGAAAATGGGATTTTGTACTTTAAAAGTACTGTGCAAAAGTCTTGAGCCACCCCTCATTTCTTTGTATTTTACTTTCAAGGAACCAGAATTTATTTATTTATCCTTTTTTTTGGTTTTGTTTTGTTAGATGGTCTTGTGCAATACTTTTCCACATTTTGCGAGGATGCTCCAAAGTTTTTCTTTGGACATTCAATAGCAACAGATCTCATGACTGAGTCAACAAAATGTATAGAAGAGGAAAGGAGAGAGGTACATAAGTGAGTGTATACAGCCATTTGTAAAACATGGTAGAGATTTGGGGATGGTTGGGAGGTTGCATTCCAGCTAGTGGTCCTGGGGATCTTGTCAAAATTGACAGATTTGTGA
The DNA here is from genome assembly GCF_057382185.1 of Mchenga conophoros. Taxonomy (NCBI): domain Eukaryota; kingdom Metazoa; phylum Chordata; class Actinopteri; order Cichliformes; family Cichlidae; genus Mchenga; species Mchenga conophoros. The sequence goes on from NC_140543.1 coordinate 33,531,507, forward strand.
ATGCAGAAAAGTAACATTAAATTTGAAGCCACCGTGCAAGGCCACCTGCAAAGGAGCTGATTGGCAGCAGCTTCATATTTCAGCATGACAGTGATCCCAATAATAACGTGTGTAGTAAACGTGTGCACAGTGTAGTAAAAGCATACTTGGAAAACACAGAATGGAACACTGTTGTTGCTGGATTGGCCTCACCAAATCTTTGACCTCAACATTATTAAAAGCGTGTGAGGTCACCTTGACAGAGAATGGAGAAAAAGCCAGCCAACATCCAAAGAAGAGCTTTTGAATGTCCTTTAGGAAGCCTGGAAAACTATTCCTGAAGCCATATTTACATAGATTACAAGAAATTGCAAGAAAGCTTAAGAATTTAAGCTGCATTGAATAATCATAGTTATACAATTCTACAAAAAGAGAGAGAGAGAGAGAGAGAGCAGGGTGGCTTAAGACTTTTGCACTGTACCATATAACTCAGTTATACAGTTGGCTTTGCAGAGGCTTTGGCATGTCATCTGGTTTGTGATCTAAATGGTTTCATCCTGGGGCAAGTGAACTGCTCAATTTTTAAATAATAAAGCAACTACCATTTACCCTAATATCTCCTGCATACTACAGAATCTTGTCATTTAGAAACTAAATAACTATCTGGATTGAGTATTGTTAATATTCTTTGTTACACAGTTGTATATGAAACCAGTATTTCCACTGATTCATGGGATATTTTGTGATTTCTAAGGGTTATTAATAAAAACCATGTAGCAACATGTCCTCATTGTAGAAAACATGTAAAAATCCCAAATAAAGTGGTCTCCAGTGCTTTGCTTATGGTTTCATGAAGTTTCATTTCATGAAAGTAGACGAGTCATGGCTCTTTTGTCATAAGCATAATTGGACTTGACATTTCATCACTCTGAGGGTTATTATTTCATCTTACTCTGCTATTAAAAACAGAAAAGTAAATTAGGGTTCTGGGGTTTGACATCGTGGGACACAGTCATGAACATATGTGATTCTCTCACAATGGGAAATTTCACACCATTTCGAATGAGTGCCCTGATCTTGATTGGTCTAAACTGGTGACATGCAGTCTTCTGTTATGTCAGGAATACTTTAATCAATGTTGGCTTTCTTTTTCTAAATCAAGTTTCCTTGAGGGTGACTTCAAGCCTTTAACTTCAGGCTATTGGGACGCCTGACAAAACAGAACTGGCACATGTCATCATGAGCATTTGTATTAGGTTTAGATCTAACAAGTAAAACGACTCTTGTGTTGTCCAAAAAAAAAAAACCCAAGGCCTCTATTATAAAAGAGACTTAAGATCAGATTTGATCTTAAAATATCCATCATCTCAACTGGGGTACTGAAACAGGACATGAAACACTAAACATATGAAGGCTAATGGACATCATGGAGCCCTGCTTTCAAAAGCTGACGGATGTAACTCTGTCTGTGAAACTGGGTTTAAATAAGAGCTTAAGTTAAAGTTTTAAAAACATGTTTAGTGCCGTCTTCTGTCAGTATGGAATGTGACACTATGTGGTTGGTTGATTGCAGCTAATAGACTTATATTAGTTTATTTCAGAAACAGTAACTCAGGGGAATATGAGGACACTAAAAATCAGTTTAAGGGGATCACTTCTGTGCTGGCCTCGTCTGCAACAATGAGTTTTATGTTGAGAAATTAGGGGTGGGTTTTGATAATTGATTTTCCAATTAAAATCAATTTTAACTTGAATATATTGATATGGATTCATTAAACCCTGAACCGATTTTTTAATATATTAATGTTTTTTTGCCAGAAATGCCAGAATCTCAGGTTAAACCTCACAAAACTATTTCAACAACCACCAAACAGCTAAAACAGTAAATGAGAGCAGGTAAACGGATTCTACACAAAGACATAAACACAAAGCGCGGACCCGACGCATCAAAATCTGTGAGATGTCGCCTTTCTCACCTGACGGCACGTTGACAGAGACGCCGTCGGGGCTGAAAGCCGACAGCTCACAGATCCTGAAGCTGCAGGTTTTGTCACTCTCCAACCAAAATTGACTGAACCAGCAGCGAAAGAAGATCAAAACTACAGTTCACATTTCTCTTCACATAAACATCGTCATGAATTGAGTTTTGCTTCCACCACGATAAAATCACACTTCCTGCCCAGCTGTCTTTCTCTCTCAATGTACTTCAAGAAGAGCTTCCTCGCTCAAATCTCTGTTTTCTGCATCATTCGCTTGTTTCTTACACACCAGTCTACCGTTGTGTTGAGTCAGCCGCTGTTTTCTTTGTTTGTTTGTTTTTAAATGACTTCCGACAAGAAAGCCTCATTTCTGCTGTTCAATACTGAAGAAATTTAAACTTTTTAAAATTATGCCAAATTGCAAAACGCTTAGCTGTGTGTCTAATAAAACCTCCATAACTTTGCTCTGCTTCACTTCAGCAGCACTAGGTAATGTTCATATGTTGATTCATGGTTTTCTTCAGTTTTTGTTCTACTGCAGAATATTTTTAAGGTTATCTGCTATAAAAAACCAGGCCAGGAAAATCTCCTTCATGTTTTTCTGTATTTTATCCTCAGTTACTTTGACACAAAGGCTGCTGTGATGTTTACACCTCTGATGAAGTCTCACAAGTGTCATTACTGAAAAATGACCAGAATTATAATATTTCTAACTGTCTGAGTCAAAATTAAATCGAAATGAATCGAATTGCGGATTGAATCGAATCGGGACCTCATAAGATGAGATAACTCTTTCTTGTCATTGCAGAGTCATACATAGTACACTAGTACAATGAAATTGGAAAACTGTCCCACGTCAGCACTACGTACAACATGATACATCACAACACAACACCAGGGCTCTCAAAATCGCTAGCCCGACGTCCCGGGGCTAGCGATTTTTCCAGTCGGGCTACCAAAATCTATCTCTGCCCTGCCCGTCGGCCTATTGTAGGAAGGAAAAATATATGTCAATGCTTTTGCATTCTTTCGGAAATGTAGCTGGGTAATTATGTCATTGGCATCGGTGAGCCACTGTCAATATGTGACATATTGAAATCGCGTTTGAATTTGCGCTTGTTTTTTTGCTTTCACTTTGCAATCGCGCGAACTGTGTATAGAGAGCGACAGCACTGATCTGTGAGTGATGATAATTTGTGCACCAATTCCTCTGACATCGTCTTATCAATCGTTAGCTTACTATGCAAACATGACAAGTGAAATCTCCCGCAGCAAGCTTAAACATGTGAGAGGTTGATCGCAGAGAATCGCTGAGCGTTGTGTGTGTGTGTGTGTGTGTGTGTGTGTGTGTGTGTGTGTGTGTGTGTGTGTGTGTGTGTGTAAAAGCAGCAGGATATATATTTCAGTTCTGCTGAGCCAAATAAGACAGGTCAGGGTGAAGAAGTGACAGCCAAAGAAAAGTTTACCACAAAACGGAAAAGTTATGACAAATCAGACTATAAGGCAAAAAGAAAGTGCAGCTTTATGGTTTCATGGACAAAAGAATTTCTGTGGCTGCAATATGACGAGCTAAATAACCAGGGCTGCACATAAGTGGTCCGCAGGTGCGCATTCACTGTCAAAATAAAAAACGCGCACAAGATAAGAAGTTGCAACGCGTGTTTGCGTACATAAGATTTTCTGGAGGAGGACTGACATTTATTTAGAACGCTTAAAGATGTCGAAGAAGCTCCTTTAAGCAATTACTTTGGTCTTCCTTCACCTCCAAAGAAATGTCAGGAGTCCGAACCACAAAAGAAGCATGTATTCTTGGAAAAGTGGTTGCAGGAGGTGAGCTGGCTTCAAACAAATGATGAACACACAGAGATGTGGTGCAGAATGTGCCGTGAAAATCCCACTCTAGCGGATTTGAGTTGATGATTGTAATTTTTATACAATGTTGTAATTTGTGTTTCAACAATTTTTTCATTAATGTTTTGTTTCCATTACAATATTATACTTTAATGTATAATATTGCAACGGAAACAAAACAGGAAACAAAACATCAATCAAAAAATTGCTCTCTTTTTTATTCAGGCTACTTAAATTTATTTTGGGCTACCAAAAACTGAAGAGTCCCTGCCCGAAGGGCTACCAGGGATTTTGAAATTTTGCGAGCCCCGAACACAGTAACTTAATCAGAATTGAATCGATTCTAGAAATCTGTGATGATACCCAGCCCTATAAGAAATCAAGGATATACGATCCACTTTCACTGTCTGTCTCTTTAGCAATAGGTGGCTCCCCGTTGTTTGATTAGCTGCACTGAAACGTGAAGATCCACCTGTTAGCCGTAATGTTTGGGTTTTAGAGCACATAAATGAGGACTGTTTGAGTCAGGTGACCGCTGGTTCACTGGACACCTGACAAGCTGGAGTCAGAACGACATAAAGAATGTTTCACTTCTTTGCTTTGTTAAACTCCTGAGTTTCTTTAGCTAGATTTGAGCAGACAGTATGTCTCTGAACAACTCATTTGGCAGCTTCTGTCTTGTGTCACATTACCAATAAATGCTAGCATCCCGGTGCCACTGGCAGCCATGCACACACAAACCATCACACTACCTCCGCCATGTTTTACAGATGATGTGGTGTGCTTTGGATCATATCCATACTTTTTTCTTGCCATCATTCTGGTAGAGATTGATCTTAGTTTCATCTGTCCAAAGAATGTTTATCCAAAACTGTCCTGGCGTGTTTTAGATGTTTTCCTCATATAACTTTAATTGGAATATGTTTCAGTAAAGGGGTTAAAAAACAACTTGTGTCAGTGTCCAAATATATATGGACACCTCATTATTTGACAATAAACCTACAGCAAACTGCAGTTGAATGATGAAATTGCAGAATCAGATTAAATTTAGAAAATTCATATCTACTACTTATATGACATAGCCTTTGGACACCAAGGTAGCTAAACCCCAGCAGTGTGCTTATACCACCTAATTTAGTCAGAATAGGACAGAAGAATCTGAAATTCTCTTGTTGCAATAGGATCTAGGAATACCATGAAATGACTCCCATTTTGATTTTTTTCTTTCATCAGACAGCTCTCCGTATTAGTATTTCACGTGTCTTCTGTTTTGTTTATCATAATGACTTTGCTGATTAGCACTGTTAACCAATCTGCAATTAGCATTTGCAGATGTATTGTAATTGAACATGTGCCAGCCTAAAATTACCTTTGAGATACCTTCAGCTTCAAACACTCAAAGCACAGCAAATATTTTGTTTGCAGAATGAGGGAATTAAAGCATCATTTAACAGCAGTTATGCTCTGTCTTCTCTTTGCTCACATCTTCTTTCACAATCTGCTAAACCCACAGAGGGACACCACACATCTTTTCTGCAGTTCCCAAATTAGTCTTGACCCTTGGGGTAAGCCAGAATGTGTCACTGAGAGTTCCACATGTCTGTTGGATGTATCTGGTGTAAGATAAAGAGGCAAAGTTAACATAGGATGGAGGTCTGAAGAAGGCTTTTATAGGCCCAGTATGTTGTTGGGGAGAGAACTGAGTATGAAAGTTCTTGTAATGACCAAAACAATAGGACTGCAGAAACAAGGGGCAAAAACTGGTTTTCTTTGAAGGATATCTGGGTCTGAGGAGTCTAGTCATTCTGCTGTGAATCACACACACACACACACACACACACACACACACACACACACACACACACACACACACACACACACACACACACACGCACACACACACACATATAATTCCCATGTGCTACACGCTCTTCTGGGCAGAGATCTCAGATGTCGTTCCCTACCAACTTGTCTGTCTTTATCTGGAAGTCACACAGAATCTTAATTTGGTCATTCTCAACCACCCCATGGTTGTATCCCCATCTGACTTCAGGACTTCCAGACCATACTCAGTACAGATGGTCCTATATATTCTGCACCCTGCTGTTATGTGTTGGATTGTCTCAGGGACGTCTTTGCACATCTTACTTGGTGTGGTAGATCAGCGTTACACGGGTGAAAACAATCATGAAAATAAAAAATACATTTTGAGAATGCCTGTAGGTGAGGCAAGAGATCATGCCTTGTTTATGTCAAAGTATGACATAAATAGTTTAAATTTAGACTAAATCAAAATTCAAAGTTATGATATAGAATACAAGACACATTTTTTCTCAATAACTTGGAAGGTTGGTCATGTTTCAGGTAGCTGATCGGCTCTACCACCTGAGCCACAGCCACCAGGTGCTCTGCCACCTGGCTTAGACATTTAGACACAAATAAAGTGTGAAATAAAGTAGACACTTTATTTGTGTCTAAATGTTGGGCTACATTTAGGCACAGTGGTGCTTTGAGCCAAATGTGAATGATGTGAGCTTGCCAAGTATCATTTTTCTTTGCTCTTGCGCCAGCTTCTCCGGTGTTAGCAGTGATGCAGAGTTGTCAGCTGTGTTGCTGAAAAGTTATGAGTGCAGTTTTGGGTTTCTCTGTTCGTTCTGCTGCTCAGAATAATTACCTCTAGAAATGCCAGAGAAAAAATACGTATGAAAGGCTATGCTGAAGATACTTCATCCACTTCATCCACTACCATCCAAAAGGGTTAGCTATTTCAAAGCTCATTCCATCTGATTGACATAAAGTCACTGGTTTCCCCAGAAAGAAACTCCCTTTTTGCAAAGAGTTTTTTAGGAGTTTTCGTCATCAATAATTCCAGTAAGCTGAAACTCTCGCAGTAAAACGTTTTAACACAGGAATATCTGAAAGGTGTCGATGCTTAATCTCTGTCTGAAATATATGTACACAAAAAATCAAAGAGCTTGATTTTGCTTTCATTTTTTTCTGCACACACCAACACAAACTGTGCAACGGTCACAATCAAATGTCGTGCTCTCAGGTGTTCCAGGAGCCATGCGGTGAGTCTTAGGGCAGTTTGTGCTTCTGCAGATCAAGTTGCTTTTGCTTAATTAAAGCAACCTCTGAACTTGAAAGTCAATTTGCTCCCATAATAATTAACATTCTCCTTGGCCCCTCGCTGAGGGTTGGACCCCTTACAGATGAACCTGACATTTAGTTCAAAGGAATATTAATGCTGGGGATGAATAAAGCACAGGGTCAGTTTGGTAAATGCATATCAGGGTACCTTTAGCTGATTTGAAAACTGACTTATGATGAGAAGATTACAAATTATGCCATTATACAGAATTTTAGATGAACCCATTTTGAAGGTCCTTTGCTTAGTGTTGATACACAGAAAATGTTGGTAAGTAGACGGTGGTATGGAAATAAGAAGCAGCTTCTATCCTATGCTTTTATTTTGGGGATGTTATTCAGGGTGCTAAAAACAGGAAAAGCATGTTAGGATTTAAAATAATCTTATGTTGTCTGACTTTTATTTAAAAGTAATCAAAACTAATTAACACTATGACCAAGAGTTGGCAGGTAGTGCATCAGAATTTCTAAAACCAGAGGCCATCATACTCATTAGAGGAGAAGTCTGAACTAGCAGCAAGGTCATATCCTCGAAGACTATCATAAACATCTCAGGAGGTGTTTATGATAGTCTCCAAAAATACTTACATACAGCTTTTCATACTTCACTGAACTCACAGGGAAGTGGTTGTAAAGGTAGGACAGCTTTGACACTGCAAGCCTGGGGCTCATTGTGAGTAAATAGATGAAAATTAGAGCTGTATTGTGCATGAACGCAACTTAGTCTCTTTAAATATACCAACAGCATTAACTTGAGAAGCAGCAAACCAGAGAACCAGAGAAGCAGCAAAAGGAACTGAATTAATAATTTTTAAAAAGTGCTTTTTGTAAAAGTATTGACAGTGCTGTGTTTGAAAATCATCATACAGTACTGCACAAACATTGTGAACCAGGAAATGAGACACAAGTGGAACAACTTTTAGAAAAATGTGCAAACATAAATGAAAATATACTATATAAAGCAAAAAAACTAGTTGGTACAATTCTAATAAGCTTGAAAGTCGATATTTGGTATGACCGCTTTTAATCGTCAACACAGCTTGAACTCTCGTAGACAGCCTTCTTCTAATTTCTTTAAGTGGTCTTCAGGCATAGTTATCCGGACTTCTTGAAGAAGATTCCAAAGCTCTTCATTGAATTTTGGCTGCCATTCTCTGTGAATATGATCCCACACAGATTCAGTAATGCTGAGGTTTGGGCCAATCCATGGCTGATAGTGTTACATTGTATGTTCTTCTGTCCAGGTGTGCTTTTCTTGCATCAATGGTGTGTTTATGATCATTGTCATGCTGAAAGTGAGGCTGTTGCTAATGGTATTGCGTGGTGGCTCGAAATCTGACAGTACTCTTTTGTATTTACAAATCAGTTTTCAGATCAGTTTTGACCAGATCCCCAACACCACTAGCTAAAATGCAGTGAGGTGGCTGTAAAGTTAGTATCAAACCATAATGCAGACACTCACTGTTGATCCAGCATGATTTGAACCAAAAATTTCAAATTTGGATTCATTTCTGACATAAGACCTGTTACCACTGATTTTCAGACTTGTGTAATTTGGTGTACCTCCGCCTTTTCTGCCTGTTTCCCCTCTTTGAGAATGAATTGTTGAAAGCGAACCTTCCACTACGACTATTTTATGATGCTTTGGCGAACTGTAGATAAGTCAACTGATAGACCAGATGCATGTCTGAGATCCCACGTCAGGTCATGTCTGGATTTCCCCCCCTGCTTTTTAAGGCATGACTTTCGATGTTCTTCAACTGCTCTAGATAACTTTTTGGTCTTACGCTATTTTTTTATTTTTCTTTTGTTCTCCAATTGTCCAGTTTCTTCAAATCTTGTCATGACACAGCTTCACCATGCCAAGATAGGTTTTTAAGCTCTTTGGGAGTCACCTTGTTAGCACAAAAAATCCCAAAAGAAAACAATTTTATACCCGTCAAACTGTGTTGTTTCTGGCACTTTAGATTTTCTGGCTGCTGGTAACAAAGTGGATAAAGATAGGACTTAAAATGGTTCTTTTCAAGCTGTCTGTTATGCATAGACATCCCTTGAGTTTGGTGCCTTTTTTTTTTTTTATCTGTGAATGATTCATAGGTTAGTATTAAGTGGCTTAATAAACTAAAGTATTCCTCTGAAAATAGTCATACAGAAAAATTTTCAGAAAGGCTGGAGTATCCTTGCTTCAAAAACACTTTGCTGGAAAGTCTTGCTCAAGACTTACAAAGCAAAAACAGTATATGGTAGAGTAGAAGCAGAATATTGTGGTGCAGATGGCCCAGTATCATTCTTCACTATCCACAAGTCTGCTAGAAGAACTTATCAAATGTATCACATTTTTTCTTCCATTGGCATCTGGCCATTGCTGTCATCTAAAGATGGATTTTATCAAGCAGTGACAAAGCCATTTTCCTTCAGAGATTAATTTGTAGGGAAACAGATGTAGCATTTGCATAATTCATCAGCAGCTTGTTTTGTGGATGAATTACGGTAATCACTGGTTACACGTAAATCTGTCTACCTGCAGACAGAAAAAAGGGAGAGCATTTGCATAAGACTAACTTTATCAAACCATGTCTAAGGGCCAAATTTGCACAGCATAGTAGATTAGATACTGTCGATAGAATAGACTTTCCTTATTGCTACATGAAGTGCCACCTGCTGGCTAAAATTGCAAAAACAACGCAAAACTGGCTCCTATAGAGAATAACGATGTTATTCATATCTACTACTTATATGACATAGCCTTTGGACACCAAGGTAGCGTGAGTTTTCAGAGGAAATTTACACTGTAAAATGAGAACATTTCATAACAATTAAACAGGTTAATGTGTAAACTCAATGGGTTGACCCTTTAAAGAAGAAAGACTGTTTTTTCTTTCCTTCTTCTTTTTTTTTTAACACATGTAGTTAATTTTAAAAAGTTGATCACAACCTAACACAAATCAGTACATTCATTTAATCCTTTCATTATATTTGATAAACCATTTTTTTCCTGCTCTCTTGACAAAATAGGTGCTTTTTCTTTGGATTCTAAGCATGGTTACGCATGTTGAGTGTGTGACTTTGACACAATGGGTGGCATCTGTGAGTAAGGTATGATTGTAGTAGTTTCCCACCATGCAGCTTTTGTGACTGCCACGCTTCTGGCCAAGTCCATTTGAACAAAACAGAAGGTAAACACCAAATACAAGCTTGTTGGCAATTTGTCGTGGGATAGAGCTTTGCATGTGATTAGCTTGTTTGCTTAATATGTTTAGACATGGTAGGTCCATAGTGTATGTGCGCCACAGCACAGATTATTACAAGGCTGCTGATTACTACTGAGTGAATTAGTCATATGTCTGATTTAGACTAAGCAGCAAAACAGATTTAGAGGTAGCAGATCAGAATGAGAAGAAGAAGAAGACGATCGTGATGTTGTAGGCAAAGTGCTCCCCCACCTCCAATTTCTTACCAAGGCAAGATTGTTTCAGAGCGAAGATTGTTTAGCCCTGGTGTCATTTTGGTGGATTTATGGGTACTTTTCTACTCAGCTTGCCACAAAGCAGTTTTCTCCTTGTGAGTCTGTCTGCAGGGAAACGTGAAACACTATTTTCCGGAGAAAAATATAGTTCAGCCTATCCCAAAGGCTTCATTCACTCCGCCAGCTCCGGTGATTATTTCTACTTATTTATTTATTTTTTGAGGGTGACTTTCTGACTTGTTTAAAAACACTGACACATAACTTATCTCGAGAGGTAAAGATAGGATTGACATGGACTTGTATGCTCAGCCAAGCTGAGATGCCTTGATAAAATGGATTACACTTATACAGTCAAAAATCCTAGAGTTGCCACAAAGTGTTTTCCAGTCCGTTCAGCATAAAACATTTTTTCTCATCTCAAGTTTTTATCTCAGTTTTAGGAAGTAATGATAATTGTATGTAACACATTAATAAATTATCAACAGGAAATGTCAGTATTTGTTAGTGTTTGTATTATACTTGGTGTTTGTTATTCGTATGTGCCATATAACATATGTCCGACGTATCTGGAACATGTTATTAAGATCAACATTTTTGCTGTCTGCATTTTGGTGTTTTGAAATTGAACAAGTGAAAAGTGGATATTAACGAGAAACTGAGAGACAATATGGGACTGTCTTTGGTTGACATATCTTTTTAATGTCATGTGGATGTCTGGGACAGTGTCTGTTGAAAGGCATACTGGGTTGGTCATTCCCATTTTTAAAAGGGTGTGTGGCAAATTATGAGCATATCACACTGCTCTGAAAAGATCTATTCCATGATGCTGAAAAGGACGTAACTGGGATTCAGGAGAAACAATGCTTGACTGGCTGTGGAGCAGTTTGCAACATTTTCACCCTATTAGAACTTCTGAGTCGTTCATGGGAACTTGACCATGAAATCTACATGTGTTTTGTGGACTTGGGGAAGGTCCCAAATGGGCACCTTTAGGGATTCCAGGGACTCCAAGTCCATTGATTCCTTCTGTTCTTGTGCAATCATAGTGAGAACCGTGTCCATGTTCTCTGCACAAAGTTAAGCACATTTCAGTAGGTGTTGGACTCCATCAGGTAGGGCTGCTCGATTATGGCAAAAATGATAATCACGATTATTTTCACTGAAATTGAGATCTCGATTATTTGACGATATTTATTTAACCCTAACGACCTACTATAGAACCAAGTCCGCCAGAGCTTATATTATTTTTTTTTACATATTGTAGTGCCATTTGTGGGAGCATTTCAAGTTGCTATACAACTGTTATAGCCCATATTTTAATAATATGTATGCATTAAGTCCATAGTAACTACATTAATTGCAAAAAAGTACAATAAACTACAAAACAATTGAAAATCGTTTTTGTTTTTTTTACATATACTTCTACTTGGAGAAATTTAAGAGGTTTATCCCTCAAAACTTTAAATACAAAAAAGTTGCAAAAAATAGTTTACAACAACAGGAAATTTATTTTTGAGTGTCTTCATAGTTTTATTTTGGAGATACACCAATTTTTATATACTGCAGGAAAAACAAAAAACAATCCTATGATGCAAATTTGCAAAGAAAACAGCATGTGCATCAAAATAAACTATTTCCAGCAGTGCAATTAGAGTTCTAAGCATCACAGAAACTATTCAGAAAAGTCAAAAATGACTTAAAAGCCTATACTGGTGCTTTTATAAGGCCTACAAGTAAAAAACTACATTTTCCGCGAAAATGACGTCACTTCCGGTTTCGGGCAGGAAATGGCGGACATGCCATAGTTCGCGCTGACGTCTGTTACAAACAGCTGATCAGATCGGCAAAGCGTGTTTCTGGAATATTATGTTTTTGTTCCTGCAAGCGCTTTTTATGCAATTTTTGCAAAGCTATATGTGGAAGGAAACCGTGACCGAGGACAAGCTGATGGCATAAGATGCAAGTACAACTCCTCTGGTTTCATATGCAAAAAAAAAATATTTCGCTAGCTTACGCGGTTCAGGTTCTACAGGGATTTAAAAATAGTTACACAAAACGGAGCGTGCTGCTCTGACCGGCTTTAAAGGGTTAACAATAACAATGTATTGAATAATGACTTTAAAAAGTAATATAAAATAGTGTGCAACACCACTGAAGTTTTTTTTTTTCCTCTCTTTTCAACCAACGGCAGTCACTCTCCTCTCCAAATAACTTCTGCTTAGCTTTCCGAGTTTCCCTTGGGTCCTCTTAATCAGCGGTCTCCACCCTTTTTTGCGCCACGGACCGGTTTATGCCCGACAATATTTTCACGGACTGGCCTTTAAGGTGTCGCGGATAAATGAGGGAGGGGCTAATAATCGGCTCAGTCATTTTTAATGATCGTTGAAAGCCCAGATTGTAATTGTGATTAAAATTCGATTAATTGAGCAGCCCTACCATCAGGGTTGCCCATTGTGTGAAATCCTGTTGGTGATATTCAGTAACAGGATCACAAGGTGTAGAAAAGTTGAGGAAGGTTTGTGTTAGGAACTTCAGAATAGCATTTCTTCCTTTGCAGATGAAGTGGTTCTGTTAGCTTCATCTAAATGTGACCTAGAGCATGCATTGGAGAATCCACTGGAATTGTTTCCTGAGGCCATGGTTCTCTGCTGGAAAATTGTGAAACGCTAGATAAGGGGGAGATGCTGCCAAGCAAGGATGTTAAAATATCTTGGCATCTTATTCACAAGTAATAGCAAGTTGGAGCTTGATATAATGCAGTTATTGTTAGCGTTCAATTTACCACTTCATCTATGTTCCAGCGTTCACCTGTGATTATGAAATGTGGGTGATGACCAAAAGAGTAAGATGACAAATACAAGGGCTGAAATGAATTCCTCGCTACACTGTACAGCATACACCGCATAATGTGGTGTATGCTGTACAGTGCAGCGAGGAATGCCCAGACCTCTACATTGGAGAGACCAAACAGCCACTTCACAAGCGCATGGCACAACATAGAAGAGCCACCTCCACAGGACAAGACTCAGCAGTCCATCTGCATCTAAAGGTCAAAGGTCACTCTTTCAAGGATGCCAATGTTCACATTTTGGACAGAGAGGACAGATGGTTTGAAAGAGGAGTGAAAGAAGCATCTATGTCCACTGTGAGCGACCATCTTTGAACAGAGGCGGTGGTTTACGACACCAACTCTCTGTCATCTATAATCCAGTTTTGAGATCCCTCCCCAGACGCCTGAACGCCCACTCACATCCTGGGCCATCTGACATCAGGAATTCGCATGATAAGGTGGGGCCAGGTTTCCCAATGAGCTCACCCAAAACTCTGGCTGATTGGGACCCACACCTTGGCCTTTTCACACCTTGGCTCAGGCGGTTAGAGGATCATCAGGGGGTCCTTTTGTCCCACTTTGGGGGGATACTCCCACTAGGTTTAAATCTGGGACTCCCCACCATTTGATCTTAGAACTGAAGAAGCTTCTCGGATGAGAGGTGAAATGTCTTCAAGCAACTTAAAAAAGTCCAGATGCTTTTCTTTGCAATCTCCTTCGACTACGATGACCTGGATGACTGAGAACCTTCACAGATACAATTAATGTAATTATTATTTATTTTTAAGATAATGTCGTTAGTATAAAATCTGCATATGTGATATAAGGATCTAGTGTTTTTCTTGGAGTTATGCTTACATTAACACATCCACTGTTTTAGAATCAATTACTTATTTATTACCAGTGAGGCTACCAGCTAACCAACTGAAGAACTCCCAGAATGCAACATTGTGGTTTTGTTGTAACTAATTTATCAAAGATCTACTGTTGCTGTGTGTTTGTTATAGGCAATTAGTTCTTCCAGTAGCAACCTTGTGCTCTTTCTCTTTGAGAACTACCTTGAAGAGCACAGCCTCTCATGGCAAATCGTACTGTGGAATAATCATTGTGCAGAAACGTCTTTAGCTGAAGGCCAGTGAAAATGCAAGATTCTTTTTTAAATTGTGAAAGAGTTATACAGAAATGTTCAAGATTCAAAATCAAATGAGGAAAAGATAGGGGAGTGAGACAATTTGTATGGAAAGAGGCTACAGTCACTATCCATCCATGCTTGTTCCTGTCAGGAGCACAAAAATGGTGCATCATCCAATTAAAACGTGTCTCCAGACACTCCAGTCACAGACACACTATATTAATAATCATGAAAAAAAAGATGTATTATTGAATCATGTGTGCTTTGTTTTGACTTGTAGCCATCAAGGTACAGTCAAACACTGAATTACATGGGCTAGATATGCATCAGTCAAAATTTTCTTGGCCTATTTTATTTGTAACATGCTCAGATACTACGCCCATTCAAGTAGAATTAATTTCAACTCATTTTCATTCTAGTGTCCAGGGGAGCTTTTTCTGTTGTTGTTGTTGTTGAATTCAGTGGAAAAATGTCAGTCTTAGTTTTACTGGATCTCAGTGCAGCATTTGATACAGTTGACCACAACATATTACTCAAACGACTGGAGAACTGGACAGGTCTTTCAGCAACTGTACTAAACTGGTTCAAAACATACTTAGAAAACAGGAAATACTTTGTATCAATAGGTAACTTCACATCTGAGCAGACAAGTATCACATGTGGAGTTCCCCAAGGTTCCATCTTGGGACCTCTTCTGTTTAACATTTACATGCTCCCACTGGCACAGATTATAAAGAACAACAAAATAAACTATCATAGCTATGCAGATGACACACAAATATATACACAATGTCACCAGGAGACCGAGGCCCTGTACAGGCTCTTGGTAAATGCATTGAGGAAATTAATGGCTGGTTGTGCCACAATTTTCTCCAGCTAAACAAAAACAAAACTGAAGTAATAGTCTTTGGTAGGGATGGGTATCGTTTAGGTTTTATCTGATACCGGTGCCAAACCGGTACTTTTGAAACGGTGCCGGTGCTTAAACGGTGCTCAAACCGGTGCTTAAAGAATGGAGAACACAAAATTGGTCCAAAAACCTCTCATGTTCATGTTTTTTTGTAAAAAGATAACAATGTTAGCCTTTTCTGCAGCTATGGGGCATATATGGTATCACTCTTGGCTGGAAGCAGTGCTTAAACAATGGAAAAAAACACAAACTTTGTCCAAAAACCTCTCATGTTTAACTGTTTTCCACTTTTTCTTTGGTCATTTTAGCCTTTTTGGCCAGGGTGAAGGGAGTATCTGCCATCAAACAAGAAGACAGCTGCATGTAACTACGACGGTGTTTGCTAGTTCACCTTACATGCATTCATGTAATAACGTGGTTAGCCTACTCAGCGTAAATTACACACGAACAACATTAAGCTACTCACGCAGAGAAGAACGGCTGCTGCTGCATCATCATCCTCATCATTTCTGCTACACTGGTAGGGCTAGGGGCCAGGACTCTCCTCTTCGGGTTCTTGGGGGATGTTGCTAACGTCGGGTCTGATAACAGGCACCACACCCGCGGTAGATGTGCTCAGTGTGAGGTCTCGCAGCAAGCTATCAAATACGGCGCGTTTCTTGGCTTTTAAAAAAAACGCTATGCGTCGCCAGGTTTTTCATCGGATTTGAGGTGTTACTTCCTTTGCACAGTATCACCTTAAAGTACTTGTTGCTGGCTGCTGAGTTTGCATCTTTTGCTGTGAAGTGTCAGCCAGACTTTTGACCGCTTTGCTTCGGGCATTTTTAATCTGTAGCTCTGCTCTAAAAGAACGTACGTACCTGGGCCCACCTACTATCCTCGGAAACATAAAACGATTGGCTAGAATCTAAAGTGTAAGGGAAAAAAAGCACCGAAATAAAGCACCGAAATGTGCGCTGCTTTTCGGTCTGGTTACTACCGTTTATGTCAGAACCGGATACCGGATACCCATCCCTAGTCTTTGGAGCCAAAGAAAAACGATTACAGGTCACCAGAGAACTTCAATCTATACACCTAAAAACCACAAACCAGGCGAGAAATTTGGGTGTAGTGATGACACATTAGGACAATAACAATATCAGGTTACTATCACCTCAAGAATATTTCAAGGATAAAAGATCTGATGTCTCAACAGGACCTGGAAAAACTAGTCCATGTATTCATCTTTAGTAGGCTTGATTACTGTAACAGCATCTTTACAGGTCTACCTAAAAAATCAGTCAGACAACTACAGCTCATTCAGAGCTCTGCTGCTCGAGTCCTCACTAAGACCAAAAAAGTGGACCACATCAGTCCAGCTCTGAGGTCTTTACACTGGCTGCCTGTCCGTCAGAGGATAGACTTTAAAGTTCTGATGCTGGTCTATAAAGCTCTGAATGGTTTAGGACCAAAATACATCAGTGACCTCCTGACCCAGTATGAACCTTCCAGATCCCTCAGGTCATCTGGATCCGGTCTTTTATCAGTTCCCAGAGTCAGAACCAGACACGGAGAAGCTGCATTCAGCTTTTATGCTCCATATATCTGGAACAAACTCCCAGAAAGCGTACAAAACGTACTCCTTTTTTTTTCATTTTAAATTATGCTTTTTATTTTTTTTGTTTTTTAATGTCTCTGTAAAGCACTTTGAATCACCTTGCTGGTGAATTGTGCTATATAAATAAACTTGCCTTGCCTTCAGTCTCAATGACACTGCTTGATTAAATATAGATTTCTATATAACTATAATGGAAAGCACTGACCGGCATTTTTGTAACTTTTCTTTTAATTGAAATTTTTTATTTAACATAATATTGGCTATTCAGTATCTTTCTAATATGTTATATCCAATAACGGATCAGCTAATATATATTTTCAGTAAAAGTGCAACAGACTAGAGAACAAACAAATACAAACAAAACAAAGCAAGAAAAACCCTCAAAATAAATTGTTTCAGGTTACTGGCACAATTTTTTAGATTTCTAAAAACCAGCTGACCAGTGTTTCATTTATCTACACCTACAACGTTGGTGTAGATAAAATGGTGGTGGAGTTAAGTAGGTTGAGTAGTTTATGTTTGAGTTTTAGCAACTTTCACATTTACTTTCACTGTTATTGCTTCAACACAGAAAAGAGAGGCTACTTCAGACCCAACTGGGACTACATAGGGATCAGATGTTAGGGTCCCTGGGTCGTTGACCCAGTGTTTTGTGTTTTTGGTTCTTTGATTTTTGTTATTTCATTATATTCTATCTTTGCTTTATGGGTTTTAGGATTATTCTTAGTTAAGGTTCTCTGGGTGGGGTTTGGTTAGAGTTTTAGTGTTCTGGTTTTCTGTCTGTGTTCCATAGTTGCTGTCTCCCCTGTCTGCTGTATTCCCACGTCCAGTCTGTGTTATGTTTCCTGTTTTACTTTGAAAGTCCATGTCTGATGTTAATGTGTCTGGTTTTGCTTCCCCTTGTCTCGTTAGGCCTGATTTGCCCCAGTTGTGTTTCCCTCCTGTTAACCATTCCCTGATTGCTCCCTCTATGTATTTAAGCCCTGTGTTTCTTTGTGTCTGTGTTGTGATCTACTCTCATTTATGCTGTGTGTGCCGGCTGCCTGGTCTTGTAAGTTTATTTGGATTTTTGTTACGTTTGGCCACTTTTTGCCACTTTTTGCCATCCAGCAATAAAAGCTGAGTTTTGAGCTACTTTCCGCCTCCGAGTGTCTGCACTTTGGGTCCTTCCACTTCCACTCCTGCCTGCACACAGCTTTAACCTGACAGAAGATCACGACCAGAACATGGACCCCGCAGACTCTTCAGCTTTTGAATTCAACGCTGAGATGGAGCGGATGATTGAGCTCTTTGACCACATTGCTCAGGCCAACGATTTGAGGACCATGGCAGTTGGGCTAAGCGCTGTAGATGCCATCATTTGGAGCAACCCTCGGCTTACTCAGCTTTCTACGGACACTGTACTGGGCAGCTCCATAGCTGCCTGGAGGGAGCAAGTCAGGGCTGGCGAGCTTGCTCTCTCTACCTCCACCTCCACTTCTTTTCCGCCGCCCCAGGACAACACACACTCACCACCGGCCTCAACGCTACCACAGACTTCCTCTCCTTCCACACACCAGCCGGGACCTCTTTCACCTGCATTTTTCCTGGCAGCTATGTGGTCGGACGATGAAGAGGTCTCAGTTTCTCCGCCAGTTTCAGTTCCCTCATTCAGAAGGAAACGACGCCACTGTCGCTCCTCTCTCCAATCTTCTGTTCTGCCACCTGTTGTTCCCGCTGGGGGTTCTGGAGAACCGCTCCAGCCATCTTCCGTCTCCGCTGGGGGGTCCGAGGAACCGCTTCGGCCGTCTGTTCCCGCTGGAGGGTCCGAGGAACCGCTTCGGCCGTCTGTTCCCGCTGGAGGGTCCGAGGGGCCCGTCCAGCCTCCTGTCTCGTCAGCTGGGGGGCCCGAGGGGCCCGTCCAGCAACCACCTGCGGCTCCCACCCTTGCCTTGTCCAGCCTCCGAGTCTTCACCCTCGCCTGGTCCAGCCTCCGAGTCTTCACCCTCGCCTGGTCCAGCCTCAGCCTCTGTGTTGCCTGGTCCAGCCTCGCTCTGTCTAGCTTCGTCCTGCACGTCCCGTCCGGCCTGCACGTCCTGTTCGGCCGCTTTCCAGGCCGATGACTGGACGTCGTTGCCATCATGGACGGCTCCCTGAACTATGCCGCCGTCATGGACGGCCCCCTGAACTACGTCGCCGCCGGTGCCTCCCGCCTGCCCGGCCTCCTGAACTGTTTTCTGGGCTCTTGGGCCGTCAGCCTCCGGGCCGCCCCCCTGAACTGCCCGGGTTTGGACTTTTGTGCCGTCAGCCTCCGGGCCGGCCCCTGAACTTTTTCGAGACTGTTGCCTGGGCCTCTGCGCCTTTCATGGGCTCTTTTGTTTGTTTGCTTTTGGACTGTTCCTGGGCCTCAGTGCTGTTGTTTTGGACTTTGTTCCCTGTGTTTTGGTTTCTGGCTCGTTGTGTTTCATTTGTTTCGACCGTTTTGGCGATCGGCCCGATTTTGGCCTTAATCGTGCGTCGTGCATCGTGTAGTATACGTGGGGTAACGAGAAGCGATTGACACCTCACGACCAGCTCCCGATCATCAATCGCTTGGTCGTGAGGATTTCAAACCTGTTTGAAATCCTCGCGACCGTCGTGAGGGTGTCACCGCAGTTTCTCACGCTGCGCACGCGCAAACACAAATGTTAGCGAAAAAGACGGTGCAGCACGGCAGTGCAGCGTGTGATCTGGACACAAGCGATGGAGGCACAACTTGTAGAACTTTGAAAAGCTCATCCGAGCCTTTTCGATGTGGCCTCACAAAATTATCACGACCACAACAACCGTGAAAACGGTTGGATCTATACATTGCTGCTCAATCACAGCTGCCTGATCAATGTTTTTCATTAGCAATTTAGCAAAGTTGATGGTGGTGGTGTGTGTGTGTGTGTCTGTGTGAGTGAAAGACAGAGAGGGAGAGCGAGCGACAGAATTTCTGTTATAACCTTCATTTTATGGACGCACAGTGTGAGCACTCAGGTCGCATCAGAGCATCGGGTCGTATAGTGTGAGACCCTGCATCGTGACCTATGAACTTCTAACCCCTGCGAGTCAATCGTACAGTTTGAGCAGGAGCTGAATAACGTGACTGAAAAAAATCGCACAGTGTCTGCCCAGCATTAACTAGCCCAGCACACACACAGATTTATGGCTAATTCAGAGGATTGAATTAGTTGGCTAAGTGGTTAACTTAGCCAACTAATTGTTGGCTAAGTGGTTAACTAAACAGATGGATGGACTGATTTTCTAGGTAAGGCAAACTGTTTACTATCACACTGATTTCATATCAAACTTGACAAATATTTCTGTAAATCAATATGCCATGTTTATATTGATTTACATGCTTACACAGCGTATTGCTATCAAGTGGAACAGTTGTAACTGTGGTCTTAATTCCATCCAATTCTTGTTATCTGCTCATTGACTGCTGCATCTCTTGGTCAGATAATTAATTGGGGACTTTTTCTACAACAGAAAGCAAAAATAAATATCATAGAAGACACGAAGCTTTTTCTATCTTTACTCTAAAGTTTCGCAAGAGCCATATTCAGTTTCCCTTTCAAAGAAAAGGGAAACGGTATTATAGGATTTTTAATCAGGAAACTTTTTACACATGCGCCACCATGTCCGTCATGTTCTGGCAGGTAAAAAAAAAAAACTCTTCAAGGAGGCAGCTTAAACCAGGCTATGATCCACTTGAAACACAAAGAACATCACATCGTCTCTTTTATTGCAGGCTCTCAGAGAATGACTCTGATCCGCCTTTTGCCTCTCGTCAGTGCAGTTATTGAAAATCACCTTCAATTTACTCGAAACATCGAGACTGCAAGGGAGCAAGTCACCGTGGTCTGTTTGATCCAATCCTTCCTTTAGATGGGATGTAGGAAGTCAGGTCTGATGGAATCAGAATTACTGAGCAAGAAACTACAAAAGCTTCTGATTATCAGGCTATATTTAAAAAATGCTTCACGACTGGGAATGTGTGTACACACCTACGCATGCTGTGCATCCAGTGTGGCTCGATTGTAGAAACACAGACATAGAGAGAGGGAGAGACTATATTTTGCCCAAATCTCATACCAGATTAGGTTTAAAAGGCTCTGATGTTTCTCATATACAACTTGAATGACTTCTCTGTACTTTCTGCAGTGGGCGTGATAAATCTAATATCACTGACAGTAACTGTGTCAGATCGTAATGCATCTGTCTGGGTATTAAGGTAACCCGCCCGTTTTGTTATTCTGCACATAAAATCACATTGCATGCTTTTGAAATTGCTTGTATGGGATGGTGCTTCTTCATTTTCAGTCTGACACCTCCTTTGTTGCTGCCTTCAAAGCTATACAGCCAGCAAATAGACTGAGAATCATCTTTGTTTGTATTACAGTTTTGTCCCAAAAAGAGATTTTTTTCCCCTGACCTACAGTAGCACTCTTACTAAAACTTCTATGTATTCTTGTGGCACTGTAACCGATTCGGCAACAAAGAAGAAAGAAGGAATAGAAAAGCCCTGCTGCGGGCTTGTGCAGAGCTTCAATCAAAATCCTGGAAGCTAGTTGACATGTAGGCCATGAAGGTCCCCGCAAAGTTATTGAACTTGTTTCTCTGGGCTTTTTTTTTCTCCTACCAGCAGCTTTTTATATTACCTGGCAAAGCTTCTCCTTTTTCAGTCCTTTCTCAGTCCGAAGCTGGAGCCTGCAGTTTGAAAGGCTCACTGTCCCTAGATTAGGTTCTGCTGGTGTGTATGATCAGTGAACCAGAACCGGCTTGCGGTCGGAGCAGCATGGTGGGGTTGCAGCTACATCCCGCCAAGTGACTGGATGGTGATAAGTTCATTGTTGTGCCTCCTGCGTGCCCTAGATAAGCCCCAGCACGTTGGGAGTTCGCTGCCGCAGCCACAACAACAGCTGCAGCAGCCGCATCATAAGCCGTTTACGGCTGGTCAGACCGCAGCGTTCTGACAGACTGTCATTCCCACCTCTCAGGGTGTTTAGTACTAATTTAGCAGCCTGATTATAGAGGCGTACAAGTTTGCCACGTTGGAAACACACGCTGCTTGGATTCTCAAAAGACAATGAATCCGCACTGTATTTATACACCAATTACACACCCTACCAACAGCTTTTTACAAGAAGAAAAGCAGCAGTTAGAATCCTGGAGTGGATCTGAAAACCACCAAAGGGGAGAGAAATGCTGCCTTCTCTTAAGCAAGGCACTTAACAGGGTACTCCAGCAACTGCAGTTGTCATGGTAAGTCTTTGTCAGCCTTTAAAAATGCTGCAAAATGTGATTGCTGGGTAGTCTTATGAACATGTTGACATCACTTACCAAGCCAAATGTTGAAGACTGTAAATGTTTGGATGAGGAGATTTTGAACGTTTAAAGCACCACGGAGTGAAATCTTTCATGTGTTTGTCTGTGTGTGTTTTTAAAGCAGTATATTTAAGTTTTTTTTAAGTACTCAGTCTGTCATTTGTTTTGAACAATTGACTTGTATATGTTGTATATTGTATAAAATACAATGTGTCATTATGAAATTAAAAAGTCCCCAAAATGTCTCAAAAATATCCAACAAATCATCACATCCAAAGAATGAAAATTGGGTCAAAGTTGGCATTTATGTATGAAAGATAACCTTAATTAATAATAGATTAGTCCCCTGATGATGCATTTCCACTGATGTTGAAGTTTCAGTGAGAAACACATAAATAAGACTAATGGTAGTGAATACTTGGGTGAAACATTAGGCAAGTTCCCAGCCAGCCTGACTGATGATTAGGGTAGGTCGACCACCTTTTCTAATGTATCTGCTATCACCCCAGCATCTGATCACAATGCGAGACGAAAACCTCAACAAGCAATCTAGCACATTTGATAACACTTGGATCACAGTGCATTCTGCATGCATGTTTTCAACTTCCATTAACATACATTTACATACACTTTGCATGTAATTGACAGATCTGCTTGAGGCCTGCAAGTCAGGACACCTCAGCCTTGGCTGCACTGAATTGGACCAACTTGTTTTTTCAGGAGATTTTCAGTACTTGGAACAGTTTATCACTTGGAAGTAGTTTAACCTCAGCCTTACCTGCATAGTGATAAAAAATTCTCGGTTAAAAAGGATCAAACTTTCATCGGGAATGCAATATTAATCCAATCCATATGTGTTAAAGCCTGCACTTCTTTTTTATTGGTATTAGGAATGTCGGGCCTTTAGTTTTGAGCATACAGCCTCAGACACACTCAGAAGCTTACATTGTTATTCGATCTATACAACATTGATGTTTCGTCCAAAGCCACCCTTCCAGTGGATGGCCCTGCCTAACTTCAGTGAGGGGGCTCAACTGACTCCAGAGTCACGGATTATACAAATCACAATGCTTTTTGTATCTCTTTGCTTTTCACTGAAGTGGTATAACGCATGGTGGAGAGAATGAAGCTACTTGGATAGAACAATGCAGCAGTACAAGGGTTAGAGATTCTATTCTCTCTCTGTGGATAGAGAATAGTATTATCTTTTCCAGGGTCAGATATCTACCTTGCACTGCATACGAATAAATAAAACATGCACCATGCATCATCTATACTGAGTTTTGTGAAACCTCAGCACTTTTGAGCGAATATCTAACAAGAGGTGTAAAGGAGGACTTGAGGATAATTCAATACTTTTAAAGTTTTCGTTTAACTGACAACAAATGTTTAATCAATAAATTTAATTGGACAGTACATCAGTTTTACTGTTTTTTTAATTATTTTGCCACTTTTGGTATCTATGTTGTACAGCTGTGGTTTCAAAGGTTTAACACTCTCTTCCGGATTATGTTGTGTCCTCTAACCTTAGAAGGTGCAGCACATTTTCCTGGGGAGTGCCTTTCTGCTTTGCATTATTGCTATGAGTATTGGCATTAACCTGAATTTCTATGCTTCCGTGTGTTTCTTTTGAATGGTTATTTTAAGATTGAAAAATGGGCCCAGTTAACTGAACTTTGTCAGTGAGGTTTCTGCAGAGCATTAGAAAGCAGTTTTTACAAAAAGTGTTTAACATAATTATTTTAAAATAAAAGTGACAATTTGGTTGACAAAGTAGTAACCAGATGTTTACTGACAATGTGGAAAAAAGCCTCATTCCATGTAATGTAGCGCTCGGTTAACATTTCACCATCCATCCACCCTCTATACTGCATGCTGTGTGGCACAAATGCAAAAACAGAACAGTGCTAATGCTGCTGATGGGAGCGGGCAGAGACACGCACACTGGGGAATTTATTACCCACTTCAAGCATGAAGAGGGAGTGGGCTGCAGGTTTTACCAGCAGGAGAACCTTGTTCACATTCAGACTGTGATCGGTCTGGCCTTCAGAATTACGTCACGAGCTCCCTCGGTGGATTGAAACTCCGCCGTCTGCTCCTTGCGATCTAAATATAACCAGACGCTGGCGTAAATTCCCGACCATCTCACACTTCTGTTTAATCAGTTTTCTGTTTGATGTTTATTCAGCTGTGTGAAAACCCCAGGGGAACCCTCCCGAGGGATTAATAAAGTTTTATTTAATCTAATTTAATCTCATAACTTTAATCTCAGTCAAACTGATTTACTCTCAAACAAATATTACACTGAAAATAGTCAAACAATAACATTTTTAGCTCATCTAAGTGACTTATATATCATGTTTAACCTGAGTAGCGAAAGACCGCTGGGGTTTGAAAACGATGTGCCGGGAGTTTGCTGTTCTTGCCGGCTCAGATATTTGAGGTTTACACAGCTACATTCTTGCCTGAAAATATGCTAAAAGTTTATTTTGCGGCCCAGAAAGAGTAATAAGAGTAATATTAAAACTAAGTAGCTGCCACCATTGTTGGAAACAGGAATTGGCTGGGCCGGGCTATGAATTCTGGGATATGGTTTTTCATTTTTGTTGTCCGGGTGGAAAATCAGGAGAAATTCGGGACAATGGTGGCTCCGGGACATTTTCGGGAGGGTCACTGAAATTCGGGATTCTACGGAAAAATTGGGAGGGATGGCATGTATGGGTATGTAATGATGTGCTAAGTGATTGCTAGCGACACAGCTATGTTAGCATAACATAAACACAGTGAAGCTGGAGGATGAGCGTTAACTTTTTTCCACTCGATAAAAGTTAACATGAGGGTTCCTGATGGTTAGGGACAAATGCAATCGCATGGCAGGATGCTGTAAACGGACCAAACCTCAGTCAGGAGAACAACTGAGATAATCCATCCATAATACGAAGTTAGTCATTAATATACTGCAACAACATGGGAATAGAGTGGCTGTGAGAGAATTCAACATTAATGAATCAATGGTACAGAAGTGGAGGAAGCAAGAAGAATGAGTTTAATAAAGTTTGATTTATCTGACTGTTTTGTTTCGCTTAATGTGCCTTATAACCCATGCGCCTTATGGTCCGAAAAGCACGTATATATCCATCCATTTTCTTCTGCTTATCCTTATCAGGGTCAAGGGGCGGCTGGTGCCTATCCCAACTACCTTAGGTGGAGAGGCAGGGTACACCCTGGACAGGTCCCCAGTCTGACACAGAGCTAACACAAAGAGGCCAACAACCATTCACACTCACATTCACACCTTTGGGTAATTCCGAATCATTAATGAACCTAATCCCACTAACTGCATGTCTTTGGTATATGGGAGGAAGCCTGAGTACCCTGAAAGAACCTGATTTCATATGATTTGAAAACACAGATTTTGTGTGTCATCACTGGCAAGGACACTGTTAATATGAATTTTGCAGTTATTTAATGCATTTATGGGGAAAATATTGTCAGCTCCCAAGATTATTGACCATCAGCATAAAGTTATTCAGAGTACACAAATTCTGAAATTCAAAAATTACCTTTCTATTATGGTGCTCTTACAATTCAGGATGGTAATAGATTTAAAAGAAAATAAGTAATTTTATACACTAAGTTACTTGTTATTCACAGAACTGGCTAGCATGTCAAAACACTATAGTGTTATCTTTGTTTCTGGATATCTGCTGTTGTTTCAGTGGCAAAGGGCGAGGAACTGTCAGCCTTTACACATGAACAAAACACTGTTTTTGGAACTTTAGGATCCATTGCTTTTTTTATTTTGGCTTGAAAACACAACCTCTGATTCTTTTTTCTTTTTTTTTTTTAATTCTCCTCTCTTGTGGTTGGCCAAATGTATGAAAATGTAGTGTTAATTTGCTAAAGTGCTCTTTTAATGAGCGTGGGAGTTGCTTAATCTTAATTGATTATTGGTGGAGATGCATCGCAATCTGTCTGGTTCTTCTAAATGAGCTGTCATTCACACTGTACTGTATGTTTACTTTGGTCTAATTAATCTGCATGGCCAAAAATTGTCTTTAAAAGTTAAAAGAAAGTACACACCAAGCAGCTAATTTACTGGATCAAGATCACAAAATTATGGAAATTCATATTAATTACTTCAAAGTTAGTACAGAAGCAAATAGCAGCATAAACAATATTGTAAATCATCACACGGGTTATAAGTAACTACACAAACTCTCAATCACAACATCCTTGACAGTTTCTGTTTTTCCTTCATTTTCACATTACTTATATCAAAACAGTTTATTTTTCATGCCAAGAGAAATGCAGCATTATGAAAGCATGATGTTGGAGATGAAAAGAGAAAGAAGCACCTGCAGACCTTTGCACGTCATGCACATTTCTCAGATTAGTGGCTCCATAGTGTAGTGGTTTACACATTTGCCTAACAAGTGACTGTCCCTCATTCGATCCCGGAAAGAAACACAAATCCCACTGGGGTTGTGTCAGAAAGGGCATCTGGCATAAAAATCTGCCAAATCAAACATGCAGAGCTACCTGCTGGCTTCATTCTGCTCGAGCAGCCAACTGTAACTGTGCTTTCACACTGTAATTCTCAATATTTGACATAGAAGGGTATAGTAAAAATGATCTACAACACTGTTTTTGCTCCAAACTGTTGAGTTTTATGGGAGTGTAAGTTTAACAAGCAGACATGAGAGTAAAAAGAAACGTGTTCTGCAACTTTCTATATCAGACCTTTCTACAGCTGGAAAAAAAGGAAGAAAGCTTTGAGTCTCTTCCCAGCCTGTGGTTAAGTTGTTGTGATGCTTTTCTCTCCAGGTTTTAGCTGCTTCTGCCTGTGACCCAGACACCTTTGCAACGCAAGCCTTTTCACACTATGATTCTGCACCGACACAACACAGTGATAGTAATACAGTTCAATTAATGCTGAAAACCTGTGCAGGTCTACTTTGTTTTCACACAAATATTTCAGGAACTTAAAAGATAAAGAACTGAACCTGTAAGAAGATTTAAGCACACTTTTTTTTTTTTCAAGCAGAGTCGTCTAATTAGAAAAGTAAATAGTTCTAAGAAACACCTGGCACTTTCAGATTTAGGTGGTAAAGCAGGTTGCCCACTCTTCTTAGTGGTTTAATTTCCACTTTATTTTAAAGTGATTCGGGAAATGTTGTACCGTATTTCCCAGACTACAAAGCGCACCTGAATATTAGCCGCACAAGCTAAAATCAGGGGAAAATCCTGTTTTGTACATACATTAGCCGCACCTGACTAAAAGCCGCAGGTGTTTCAATGTTGACTCATCATATGTAAGCGAATATGCACAAAGGGAATTGTCAGGAAAGAGATGGCTGTTCTCCAGTGTCGGATACGAACAGGCTCAGGGTGGCTTCGTCATCCACTCTCAGCTCCTTTCCTTCGTTGTCACTTTCAAAACCAAAGAAATCCTCGTTGTCAGAGTCGAACACCCTCTGAAGGGCCGTGGCGGTGTCCTCCTCTCCATCATGCAGCAGTCCAGCCCTTTGAAATCCGTTGGTGATCGTGGATGTTTTCACACTTTTCCACGCTGTCAGAATCCACCGGTGGAGTTGAGCATAACTTGGTTTTCGCAAGTTTATCGCCGCACATCATCCACGCCTCCCGCTAAACGCGTAGCGCTACTTTGAAGTTTGTTTTTCGCGCTACTTGTACGGCACTATGTTGCCTGGCGGATGGACACGTGACCAGCATACCACTCTTGAACCCCGATACTGTGTGTCTGATCACATGCCCTTCCGCCAGGCAACGTAGTGCCGTACAACAGTGGAACAAACAAAACAAATCGTCTTACGATATGACAAAAATCATGGAAAATCCATAGAAAAGCCGCACCTGACTAAAAGCCGCAGGGTTCAAAGCTGGTGCAAAAAGTAGCGGCTTATAGCCCGACAATTACGGTAATCAAAGCTATACATATGTTTCTAATAGCATTTGGACATTCAGTTGTGAACATTAATATTATTATTAGCAGCTGCTAGCTGTCTTTATGTTGTTTTTATCTGTGTAAAAACAATAATGGTCACATAAGGAGGATTATATAGATTAGCTAGCTAACAGCTTAAGTTCAGTCACTTTTAACCAGCTGCCCAAGACCCTGTCCTGTGCTCAGTCGTATCCTGGTACAGATTCTAGCTGTGCGACAGCTGGAAAAGGATTTGGAGGCTGAAAAAACTTGAAAAAAACAAAACAAAGTCTGGAGTGTTTTTGTTCTTTTTATTATGCATACTCCTTTATTCAGTACCTTTGAACACCGTGACTTGAGTAACAGGCTCACTTCACCTGTTTTCTTTTAGCCATTAAGCTTTTTTTCTTCTTAAGTGGGACTGCAGGGCACTTGTAGTTGGACCTGACAAAAACTGGACAGACAAACTGGTGGAGTAAGCCCCTGGAAAATAAATGTCCTTTAACAAGTGGACTGGTATAGAATACAGAATTCAGAAGAAGATCTGTATTCACTCTGTTTTGAATAAAAGACTTGGACTTTACTGAAATGCACTTGAAACAACTGGCTACTGGCTCTAAAAACAATACCACATCTGCATGACAATGAAGCTCGTGAAATATGACCAACATATGAAAGCTGATTGTGCCAGGATGTGACTAAAATGGGGATTAAAATCTTTTCCTCCATCAACATGTACTTCTTTCACATGGAGATTAAGTTGTTTTCCATATCCATGGCTCTGCAGAACAACAAATGGGTTAACCAATGAGACATAAAAATTGTAATTGCTATTCGTCGCAGAATAGCAAATGGCTTTGGTGTTTGTTTGGTTCATTGCACAGTGCGTGCCTTCTTTGCGAGAGCTGATGTGCATGTTGAATTAAGTCAACATCCAAATGAGACTGCCGTACAGAGAGTGGCGGTCCGTGTGTGAATGACTGCTTTGTTAAATTCCTTCTATATGAAAGCAGCGATTGGTTTTGTGCTACAGGTTGACGGTGGGGTTCTTTGTTTTTAGGATATGAGAGCATGTTTTTTATTCGAATCTTCATTTTTGGTTGAATAATGTAGCTGAAGGTTTTTTCTAAAATCTGCGGTTGCTGGGAAAAAGGTGTTTTACTTTGTTGTGGTGGTGCCTTAGAGATTTGTGTTTAGTCCAGTTCAATAGAAACTGAATTGTGAATGTTTTCTATTTCTGTGGGAAAACAAATATGTTGGCTGGGTTTAGCTGTGAGAGGGATTTAACGCAGATCCCAGTCAGAGTGGGCGTGGCTGAGTGAATATGGGTGATGTAGCACAGAGTGGTGCAGAAATACAGAGCGAGAGACTTACAGAGATTTGTTGATCTCCCTCAGATGCAATTTTAGACACTAAAAGGAAGATTTACAGAGTGAAAGGACTAAGCTGGACTACATTCAGCCACACTCTTTGATTCCAGCTGCAATCTACTCATCAATCCATGAAACATTGGCTTTCTATTAAATTGCCATTACACATCATAGAAATTAGGATGAGACCAGTGTTTTGCCCATATAGAACAATATCACAATATTGTGGCACAAAAAAAACAGGCTGAAGTCAGCCTGATGAGGCTTTGGTGTATCTGTTTATTGAGACTCAGATGTCTAAATGCTGTTAATTCACAATCATTCCAAAATCTATTGACTGTGTTCTAATGTTTGCTCTGAAACTTTTGTATATCTTGTCACTGGCAGGACCAATCAGTAGTTTAAAAGGCTAAAGCTGAGAATGAAACTAATACAATCTAAACTCAAATGGTAAAACCTAAACTCAAGCCAGCAGAACTGAGGAACCTGACTTAAAGTAATCTAAAAAACTAATAGAAAATAGAAAACTATAATAGCACATATAAATAGAATATTATTTGAATAGATTTGTTGTCAACATCAAAATGAACTGCTGAACACACATTACAGCAGCCATAGTTATCTAATTCAGAACTTTTAATGAAATATCCTGCTGCTCTACTCTCCAGATGTGAAAACATGGTATCTGTGTGCTCAAACAGCTCGGCTGGCCTTAACAGCCACCATAGTATTAAAGCAAATGGTGCCAAACAGAAAGCAGGTCATTGCGATCCATGAGACTCCTTCAGTTGACCTTTTCCACCTCATGAAACACATGGTTGATTGCACAGCAGGCAGTTCCAGATTATAGGTAGGTTTATTCATTCCAAATCCCTTCTTTTTTTTGCGAGTCTAAAATGATTCATTTTCTCTGCAGGAAGTACACAAATATATAAATATATATTTTTTGCAGTCATTTTTAAGATAAATGGTGTGTTAATGAAAATCACAAGAATGTGGTAAAAACAAGCATTTTCTCCTCAGGAAAAGCACAGGAATAATTAACTAAATGAATGATGGCTGACTTTTACTTTGTCATTTCAGTTTCTTGGTAATTCATGCTGGCTGTGTTCTCATTGCTTCTTGGAAAGTATCTTGAATCAAGAGAAAGTTAATGTGTTTTTTACCGTGTGAAGGAGGCATATTGCATCTTCTACCTAAACATTAGGGAGACTTGTAATTCTTATTGTCTTTAATGTAAGTCTCCTCGAAGCCATCTACCTGCACAAATCAGTGGATTCTGGATCTTTGCAGTGGTACGCAGTAAATTATTCCCGTTTGGCTTAAAAGAACCGAACAAAGCTGCAAATGCAGAGTTAGCATTACCAGCTTTGTTTTGATTGCCTCCACATACAGAGATGCATTACGCCTTAACACCTTTCATTTAAACAGCTTAGCAACCTGTCGAAAGTGGTTTTGAAGCTCCCAGTCTTGGCAACAATACGATCCATCTGCTCTGCCTCACTTTTAATGGGATTCATCTGTGTGATCACATTCGCAGAAACTCTGCAGGGTGTGTGACTTTCCACGAGTGGAATTTCTAATCACAGCCAAGTGGGGTCAGTCTTGTTGAATCTCATCAAACTGATCGCTCCATGTATTTTACAGCAGCTGCTGGCAGAACCTCCTGTGATCTCAACTCACCTTGAAGTCGACCATTCCCCCTGTCCTCTATGCTCCGTGTCCCATACATAATCATCCAACATGAAATTTTAAAAGAGGAACTTCTCAAGCTACCGCAAATTACCATTTGCCGGCTGTCTTGGTTAATATGACGAGTCCCGTGTTAGGTAGCTAGTTAGGAAACAGAGCGACTTTGATTGATTGCGCGGTTTCCTATTCTCATTCATGTAGAAAATTGGCAAGGCAGAACGACACCTTAAAACGAGACCAGAAGCGTTCCCTGAGGACAGTGGAGAGTTTATGTCTGAATGACTTTTCCAGCTTTTGTAGTGCTCATACCTTTTGTTTTTACGTTTCTTTTCAGAGGTTCTAAGATGTTGAAACAAAAGCTGAACGATGGGGCGGCGTCACTGTTAGGCACGTATAATGAGAGGCTCCTGTTTAGTTTAGTTTCAAACATTTTTTGTTGTTTTGCCCACTAAAGCCTGTTATTTATTAACCTTTTCGATTCTTTTTTCACCACTAACATCAAGGTTTTGCTCTTTTGCTCGTGCTGTTTACTTTTTCAGCGTCATCGTGCAGCGAATCTGCCACAGAAGTTGTTTTCACATGTTCTTGGATTGCTTTATATTGGCAGTCCCTGCTTTGCTGATTGTGTTGTGGGTGACTGTGTGGTTGGTGGTAGGGATGTCTTTGATAAGGATTCAAGAATTATTTGGACTGCTGCTTATTCATGCCTGTCTGGATCACAGTTTGGGAACTCGTGTGTGTGGAGGGGCTGCAGGGTTGGAGCAGCGGTGGCAGGTTCATACCCTGAAGTTTGAATTTAGATTAGACCTCCTATCAAAAACCGAGCTCTTTATCTTACTCGTTTTTCTTTCCCATCCAACCTCTACTCTACCATTCTCGCTCTACTCTTCCCATTATGCCAGCTTCGATTTTAATGCTTCCCCCGTCCTCCCCGTCCCTCTTTACTACCTCCCCTTCCCTCGCTGTGAGAAGAAGTAAGAGAGGGCAGCTTTCCCTGACACCGCATGAGGATGTGAGCAGAATAGCTTCAGCAATCACCAGCTCTTACCACCACACACTCACGCCTCACTCTGTTGCTGTTAAATCCCAGTACAAGCGCACAGCTTCGCAGCCATATGGTCCTCCTCCTCCCTTCTCCCATATCCCACTGGGGAAACAGGCCTCAGAAAACAGCAGTCCTCTCAGACTGCTGTTCAGCTCCTGATCTCCCCTAAAGAGATCTTTTCGCCTGTCTCATTAGTTTTGAATGCTTTTAATAATAAATAATGGATTGCATTTATAAAGCGCATTACAATTCCAATATTCATTCACTCGCACATTCACACACTGGTGGAGGTAGCTACAGTTGTAGCCACAGCTGCCCTGGGGCAGACTGACAGAAGCCAGGCTGCCATATCGCACCATCGGCCCCTCTGGCCAACACCAGTAGGCGGTAGGTGAAGTGTCTTGCCCAAGGACACAACGACCGAGACTGTCCGAACTGGGGCTCGAACCGGCAACCTTGCGGTTACAAGACAAACTGCCAACTCTTTGAGCCACGATCACCCTATAATGCGTTTGTCGATATCGTCACATTACTCTCTCAGCTGCTTGGCCACAGTAAAAAAATTTTAAATGGAAAGTGACTTTACAGTGTTCGTCTTTTGTGATTACTCTCACTATGTGCTGTATACTGCTTTAATAAGACACCACCTGCATGCCAACAAAAAATCATTCTCCCTCCTTTAGAAATATAAAGCACCCATTAGCTCTAACCCTGATGCTTTGTAGATTCCTTGTATATCCTTGAATTGCATTCCGGTGGGCATTTATCAACTAATCAGAAATTACAAATTGAAACAGAAGAGAAAGCACCATAGAGTGCGTGAGTATCCTAGATAGCAGGACTTGGCATAATCAGGCGTTTGCTTCTCTAAGCCGTTTTATGTTCTTTTGAAACCCAAAGCTCAAAGCAAAAATTAATGCATCCTCTTAGCAAGTATTGTGGGACACGTTCCTTCTTTTTCTATGATGGCAGGTTTACTTAAAGCTAATTCTACATGCATTCTACTGGCATCCTTGTGCTGTGAACAGTCTTTAGAGCTGTAACGATGAAAAGTAGAGCATTAATGATCCATTACACAAAGCCTGCTCACATGCAGCTTAATAGTAGCTACCATGAGATGCTGGTCCAGAGAGAGAGTTTATCTACTTATATATTTTAGGAAAATCGTATTTCAAATGTATAACAAACTGATTTTTTCCAAGTGTCATAAAAAAACTAAATAGGCATAAACACAAATTCAAGTTCTAAATATCTTATAGTTTCACAGCAAGAATCAGCTGTCTCTTAAGCCAGTTATTCCTCCCGTCCCACTGCAGGTACCAGCAGTACCTCAGAGTAGGTGGATTCGAATGAGGCTGTGGTTGAATTAGTCATATAGCTTGGAGCAGATTACCAGAGCAGGGCAACGACTACCGTTGCTAGCTGTAGTCCATGACTGTGGAGTTGGAGTCTGTCTGATGAGAGGCTGTATGGGATTGAATGGCATCTCAAATGCTCATCAACTGAGCTGAATACACTTGGGCTAGCTGGTTAGCAGCTAATAGAATTCCAAATGAACAACTACCAAATTGACTGTGTATGGAAGATGTTAAAAAAGTAATGCTCAAATAAATCCCCAACTACTTTGGCTGTGTGCAGTCTTGTAAGCTAGCTAGCAGCTTGGTACGAGCATGAGAAAGAATCTGCATGCGAGTGTAGATGATCTTTCTGTGCATCTTCCAGAGGACTCACTGTGCTGCATGTTTATTTTTTTATGATTAGTTTTCTGCCTGACGACAGACAGGAAAGTGTGAAGACTTGCAACGAATGGCTGTGGGTCAGACTCAAACCTGGGCTGCTACTCTCCAGCTATAGAGTAGCGCTCCTACTTTAGCTCCATACTGTTTGTTTTTAAGACTTGCCAAAAGTGGGAGTGGGTTGCTTGGGTTGCAATTCTTCTCCTTTTGAACATTATGTGCTTTAGCAAATGAGGATGCAATACATGAAAACAAAGGGACCTCTAGTGGCTCTTAGATGAAGCGCTTAAGGTGTGTGCACTCCTTTAGGTGGCACCCCGGAACTGGAAAGTTGGGTGTTTGTTTCTTGTAATAAGTACACTGAGATTAGTAATTTGCAGATCAGAATCAGAATCAGAATCAGAATCAGAAAGGGTTTTATTGCCAAATGTTGAGCAGGTTTACAACATTAGGAAATTGCTGCGGTGCTTCAGTGCAAACATAGTGTCATAAATTGCGCTTAAATAGACATGAAAAAAATAAAAGTAAGAATAAGAATTTAAAGTGCTACGTAGAAAGATATATGCATGAGATATACATGAGATATATACATGAGAATAAGAATTAAGAGTGTCAGTGGTATGGCAAAACAATAAAATTTCAGTTTTCCTGTTCAACGTTCCTTTAATATTATTAAACCACCTTTTGAAACTAATGAAAATGTAATAATAATAAACTATCAAAGTGTTTCCTGGAGGCCTTTTGGACAGTCAGCACCAATTGATCCCAGACACTGTGCTGTTTGCTTTGCAAAAATCAAAGCATTCTGGCTTAAAATCGTTAACTAGTTTAACTATGCCCTCTGCTTGCTGGTTTTACAGTCCTGATTGCTGTACTTTATGTCTGAAAGGAAAGAGAAGCACAGTGTACTGCAGTTCTAACACGTTTTGCTCAGATCTACAGATCAATGTACAATGTTTAAATAGCCTGTCTGAAATTAATGAATGGTGATTAATCCTTAATGAATGTTTCAAGAGCAGGGAGAGTGTATTTATTTTAGGTTTTCCAGAACTCACTTTTGAAGAAAAACATCTACTATCATGTTTTATATTTTAGATGTGAAAACATAACAGGCATACTGATTTATATATATTTTACTGAAAGTGAAAATGGCAAGAACATTCGGGAACTGTTTGAGCTTTATTATATAATCACGTAAAACCATTTAAGCCATTAAAAGCTGATGTGTTCTAAAAAAGTTCTAATAACTGCCATATATAATTCTCAGTATTAATTCAACATTAATAAACTCTTAGAAGGAAAAAGATAACAACATTTCTTACCGCAGACTAGTCTGTGCATTCAAAGCAGTGGACGGAAATGTTACGTGTGTGGGAGCTGCAGGTATTTCCCAGTCACTGAAATATATCATCTTTGACCCCCCCAATCTTTCCATCTCTGTTTTAATCTCAGTCAGCTCTCACTTAGTCTAATCTTAATTAGCTCAAAGCAAATAGAATTAGTTCAGTATAAATGGATTTGTTTTCTGACACGCTGTGTCCCTGTAGCCAGATTTATCAAACGGCCACCGGACCACCGGGGCCTCGGCTTCCGACCACTGCACAATCCACACGTCACCTAACCCTATGGCGAGTGGACGTCCCACAAGGAGACCGGCCCATGTGTCTGGTTGAGCTCAGCCAAGCATAATCCATCTCCCCTTTTAGAAGCCAGTATCAAGTGGCACAAAGAGGAACTGCAGGTTTCACCATGTCTTAATTGGCTTCATTTTTCTGTTTTGAAGGTTGCCTCTTCATTTTTTTAAGTAGACAGAGAAAGTGTAATAAAAATAAGAGAACAAAATAAAACAGTTCCAACTCCGTAAAGATTTAATAGAGTGTTCCAAAGTCTTTCATCTTGAGTTTTAACTCACTGAAACTTTTATTTTATTTCTTTTTTTCTTGGCAGTTGTAAGCGACCGCTATCACGCCCCCACACGTTTTTGGTACTTTCCCTTGATGGTGACATCCCTGTGTTGTTGAAGATTTTGTGCTTCGCTGTTGTCCAAAATGAAATCTTTTGTTGTCTCATTTGTTCAGAGTGTTTTTATGGATACTTTAATCATCGTGAGGAGACTAACTTTTGTTTTCTCTTTTTGACAGCCTCTGGTTTTTAAGTAACAGAAAAAAATACTCTATGATTCCCCACTTTGTCATATTCTATGTATTGTCAAGTACAATCTGAAATATGAGAGCTAAGTATTTTTTTTTATGCTTTGGCCTTTTTGCAGTGACAGTTTTTATGATCTATTTAAGTTTGGTTTCTATGGTTTCCATTCAGTCGATGCATTCAAACAGACATGCATCAGGGATAAAAGATTCATATGAACTATATCACCTGTATGTTGTACAGTCCAGATCAAAAGTTGAAGACCACTTGAAAAATGGCTGACTCCCATTTACTCTACTCGAAACCTTGTAAAAGAAAAAAATATGATTTTGTGTCATTTTTCAAGTGGTCTCAAACTTTTGATCGAGACTGTATAACTAACAGATGCAGGGCTCTCAAAACCCTGACGTCCCGGGGCTAGCGATTTTTCCAGTCGGGCTACCAAAATCTATCTCTGCCCTGCCCGTCAGGCTGTCATAGGAAGGAAAAATATATGTCAATGCTTTTGCATTCTTTCAGAAATGTAGCTGGGTAATTATGTCCTTGGCATCGGTGAGCCACTGTCAATATGTGACATATTGAAATCGCGTTTGAATTTGCGCTTGTTTTTTTGCTTTCACTTTGCAATCGCGCGAACTGTGTATAGAGAGCGACAGCACTGATCTGTGAGTGATGATAATTTGTGCACCAATTCCTCTGACATTGTCTTATTAATCGTTAGCTTACTATGCAAACATGACAAGTGAAATCTCCCGCAGCAAGCTTAAACATGTGAGAGGTTGATCGCGCAGAGAATCACTGAGCGTTATGTGAGTGCGTGTGTAAAAGCAGCAGGATGTATATTTTAGTTCTGCTGAGCCAAATAAGACAGGTCAGGGTGAAGAAGTGACAGCCAAAGAAAAGTTTACCACAAAACGGAGAAGTTATGACAAATCAGACTATAAGGCAAAAAGAAAGTGCAGCTTTATGGTTTCATGGACAAAATAATTTCTGTGGCTGCAATATGACGAGCTAAATAACCAGGGCTGCACATAAGTGGTCCGCAGGTGCGCATTCGCTGTCAAAATAAAAAACACGCACAAGATAAGAAGTTGCAACGCGTGTTGCATAAGATTTTCAGGACGAGGACAGACATTTGTTTAGAACTCTTAAAGATGTCGAAGAAGCTCCTTTAATTCAAATTCTTTTGTTTTCATTCAAATGCCATTGTTTTTTTTTATTCTGTTGCTTACATTCAAACTCTGTTCTATACATTCTAATTCCATTGTTTTCATTCAAATTCTACTGTTTGTTCTCAAATTCTGTTGTTTTCATTCAAATTCCGTTGTTTTCATTCAAATGCTTTTGTTTTCATTCTAATTCTACTCTTTTTATTCAAATTCTACTTTTTCTAGAATTCTGTTGCTTTCATTCAAACTCTGTTCTATACATTCTAATTCCATTGTTTTCATTCAAATTCTACTGTTTATTCTCAAATTCCGTTGTTTTCATTCTAATTCCGTTGTTTGTTTTCAAATTCCGTTGTTTTCATTCAAATTCTACTGTTTGTTTTCAAATTCCGTTGTTTTCATTCTAATTTCATTCAAATTCTGTTGTTTTCATTCAAATTCCGTGGTTTGTTTTCAAATTCTGTTGCTTTCATTCAAACTCTGTTCTATACATTCTAATTCCATTGTTTTCATTCAAATTCTACTGTTTGTTTTCAAATTCTGTTGTTTTCATTCAAATTCCGTTCAAATTCTGTTGTTTTCATGCAAATTCTTTGGTTTTTGATCAAATTCTGTTCTTTTAAGCAATTACTTTGGTGCTCCTCCACCTCCAAAGAAATGTCAGGAGTCCGAACCACAAAAGAAGCACGTGTTCTCGGAAAAGTGGTTGCAGGAGGTGAGCTGGCTTCAAACAAATGATGAACGCACAGAGATGTGGTGCAGAATGTGCATCTTTCCCAGAACAAACACTAATTGCAAATAACATACTAAAAATAAACCTGAAAAATCTGTTTAGAACTATGTTGCAAAGAGTGAACTATCACTGGCACAATTTAGCAGTCTTTGCAAACTTCAAAAAGCAAATGGCCTAGATCTTGGTTCCACTTGCCTCTTACCCCTGACTTCAGTGGAAATTTCAAATTCAGGATCTGACACAGACTGATTCATGTTCTACACAGTTCTTACAAGTTCATAGAAATTTCTGTTCAATTAGAACCAAGTATTTGAGTTGATGATTGTAATTTTTATACAATGTTATAATTTGTGTTTCAACAATTTTTTGATTAATGTTTTGTTTCCGTTACAATATTATACTTTAATGTATAATATTGTAACGGAAACAAAACATCAATCAAAAAATTGCTCTCTTTTTTATTCAGGCTACTTAAATTTATTTTGGGCTACCAAAAACTGAAGAGTCCCTGCCCGAAGGGCTACCAGGGACTTTGAAATTTTGCGAGCCCTGAGGTGATATAATGCAAACCATCTCATTGTTATAAAACATATTCAGATAACTTTAAACCCACTAACGTTTTAAAACTTAAATGTATTATCATGTGAAAGCCGTCTTCTAACATTCTGGCGAGGCTAAAAAGCTCTGTTTACTTTGTAAAGTGGATACTTCAAGGCCTCCTGAGAAATCAGCCCCTCTTTGGTGCAGCTAGAGGACAGGCATGAAGGACAACCTCCATGTGTTCATACTGGAATAATGATCGGGAAATTAACGCTGTGTCTCTCCTTCAGACCCTTTCTCTGTCAGCTCGTGCTCTCTTTAGCAGTCGTTTATTACTGCTAAGTTTGGGGAATTCAGAATCAACAGCTCCAAAGTAATTTCTGCTTATCGCCGTGCCCTCTGGTGCTGAACTCTGCGATGATTGTTATCATGGTCTCAGTGGAACACAGTTTAGAGAGAGAGAATACACTTGTGGCATTGTGACCTTGGGGAGAGTCATCTGAGACACAAGCTGCATTTTTCAGTGAGATTTGGGATTTTGTTTTTAACCCTTTTTTAAATAGTGCTGTGGATGTGGGTGTTACACACACACACACACACACACAGACAGACAGACAGACAGACAGACAGACAGGCAGATAGATAGATAGATGTGTGTGTACATATATTTCTCTTCTGTTTAAACACCCTCAAGTTCAAACCGTTGTAGAAAAATCCGGTATTATAAAATGAAACCAATTTCAGAGTCACACTGCTAGCAATCGAAGATTTATGTAAATTTGTACAGGAGACATAGCACAGAGGAGATTGGCTGACAATGGTCTACAGCCAATCAGGACGCAGAACACCATTCGCTGTAAAAGAAAAAAAAAAGAAAAAAAAAGTATGCAAAATTTCAAAACACGAAATCCGCGAAATTGCGAGGCCGCGAGAGGTGAACCGCATTATAGCGAGGGGCCACTGTATTTTGGTTTTGCCTTTTTTTATTGGATAGTAAGTAGAGATGGACAGGAAATCAGGGAGAAAGAGAGGGGAAGACACGCTTTCTCCCTGTCCTATCCCCCAGTCATGTCTGTCCCGTTTGTAGCAACTGAAAATAAAATAAATTCATAATTATAATAAAGGTCAATCAAATGGACCAATATGGCAAGGCCATGATGATCCACGTGGTAAAATAAATCCGCTTAGCATCTTTCTTGGCCTTAAGACAACAATTCTGATGGCTAAAGATCCAAACGGGACACAAAAAAAAAAAAAAAAAAAAGACACTCTGCAAAGGGTCGGACTCAAACCGGAGTTTATGGTTGCCTGCTCACACACTGAGGTAAACCGCTGCCCATGGCTATTATGTATATATGAATTGCTGCCATGAATGGACTGTACTGTACCCATACTGTAGATGTCCGATAGGTATAAATTATTTACGCACACAGGAAGGTTTAGTTACCTGTACCTAGTTTAGAATATGAGATATAAGTCGAATCAAATATCACGGTGTTGCTATTAATAAACAATGGTTGTAGTTTTCAGGATATGACGAACTGAAGCTTCTCTGGGCTGCCCGAAGCCTGAATCTTTAAATCAGAATGTGACTTTGAGTGCACCATGATGCCTCATGCTGTCAATGTGCAGTATGTCCAGTACCTAAAACAGCAGCATGTACCATGTTTTATGAATTAACTCCATACCAGTTATTATAAGATCCTCATTTTTAACTGGCAAAGAGCAAGCCTTTTCTACTCTTCCTGTTTTTTTATTAATTAAATTCATTGTTTGGTTAGTATGAAAACAAATATTTGATCCCACTTTAAAAATGTCCACATTGCCACCTACAAATAATAAATATAACAGGAGTTGTTTTGAAAGATTGCAGTATGCAACACTGCCTGCAGATGATTTCAGAACCTTCCTCTTATTATATTAGACAGAAGGCTTAGAGACAGAAACTCTATAATCTGGACAAATCAACTATGTGCATAGTTGAATGCTACAAAGTAGATCAAATTGTTTTGCAACAGTGATAAACTGACCAGATAATATATTATTGTCACAGCAGTAGCTACAACGACAGACTGGTAATGCAGTTAGCAGCAGCTCTAGCCTCAAAAGTCCCGGAGGGCCCCTGCGACTCTATTGCAGCTCCAGTTTAACACTCAGCCCCTCATCTTATCCAGAAGCATCCTCCAATAAGATGAATGATTTTATTCCACCTCTGACACTTCGCTGCGACGTTATTGCCTGGAACAGAACAAAACCTCCCTGCTGGGTGCTAAAAACTGACAGTGTTATATTGCTGAAAAAAGGTTCCCCGCATGTTCCTTGAACTGCACCAGACAGACTGCTTTACTGAAATTTGTTTGCTTCTGTCACGTCTCATTAATCTTGATATCAAATTCATTTTTTAATTCTTAAAAACCCTTAAGAATTTTCTAATTCCATCAGTTGTGCTTGAATAAGCAGAAATCATTGCGATTTTACTGAATTTGATGCAATACACTCGACGTGCTAACGATACACATGTAAGGGAGATCTGTGACAGCCCCAAAGCACACTCTGAATTGTCGGTAATAACATTGGGGTGGTCTGTGCTCTGTCAGTAACCAAGGGAATCTTAAAATGCATTCAAACAGACATGCATCAGGGATAAAAGATTCATATGAACAGTTTATTCCAATTAATGCCCGAGTCACATCTTTTAGTAGCTCTTTTACATCTGTGTTTACTTTATTGGGAAAACAAAGTGCAGTCCCCCAGATCAAAATATGTTTTATAACAATGAGATGGTTTGTATTATATCACCTGTATGTTATACAGTCCAGATCAAAAGTTGAAGACCACTTGAAAAATGTCTGACTCCCATTTCTTCTCGTTTCATGTTGAAACTCTACTTGAAACCTTGTAAAAGAAGAAAAAAAGATTTTGTGCCATTTTTCAAGTGGTCTCAAACTTTTGATCTGGACTTTATAACTAACAGGTGATATAATGCAAAAACCCTTAAGAATTTTCTAATTCCATCAGTTGTGCTTGAATAAGCAGAAATCATTGCGACCTGAGGTGGAGTGAGATTTTACTGAATTTAATGCAATACACTCAACGTGCTAACGATACACATGTAAGGGAGATCTGTGACAGCCCCAAAGCACACTCTGAATTGTCGGTAATAACATTGGGTGGTCTGTGCTCTGTCAGTAACCAAGGGAATGTTAAAATGCTTCGTGTTGTAATTCTCTGTGGTGCTGCTATCCATTAGTTTATGCTGGCATGAAAGTTACTGCTTTCAAAATGCTTAAGATAAGGGCTACTTAAATTAAATTCTAAAGGCACTAAAACTCCTTTAAACTAAATGGTACTGCAAATCTGCATTCAGAGGAGGTAAACTAATAATGCAGCCTAATCAGATTACTTTGATTCATTTTGATGCTGGTAGGTGGCTACTTTTCTTCCTCTCCTCCACTCCCTTCATCTCCTCTCCAATTTTCTGTCTCAGCCTGCCTCCCTACTCCGTTTCCTCTTTTTTCTTTCTTCCATTTTTCCTTTTCCTTTTGTTCTCCTGCCTCGTCTCTGCTGGGTGGCACTGTGTATGGTTAGAGGGAATACTGTGGTGGTCTCATTAATCCAGCTCTCATGGCAAACTAGTCCCCAGGGACAGAGAGCCCCCTTTTTAAAAAGTGCCCTGTCACACTCTGGCACATGATTTGCATTTAGGTTAAAACCAGTCGGGACTCTTAAATCTTATTTATGAGCCGAGGGAAGTCCCTCTTCACTGTGACATGAGGGCATCAGTTACTGTCAGGCCAAACAATTACAAACGCACAAATGCAGGCAAGCGCACACGCACACGCACACAGCTGAGTCATGGTGAAAGCATGAAGTGTTTTTGGTTTATAAACAGGTTAAAATCTGTATAGGGGTTGTGGCTATTATCAAGCTTGCAAGAGCGTCCTTTGCCAGCAATCAGTGTAATGGGCTGTCCGACGAAGAAGGTGCACACTCACAGAGCACAAGGTGAAGTGCTGTATTGT
The DNA here is from genome assembly GCF_057382185.1 of Mchenga conophoros. Classification (NCBI taxonomy): domain Eukaryota; kingdom Metazoa; phylum Chordata; class Actinopteri; order Cichliformes; family Cichlidae; genus Mchenga; species Mchenga conophoros. The sequence goes on from NC_140543.1 coordinate 33,574,134, forward strand.
AATCTTATGCGTGTACAGAGTGTGCACAAAATATCAATGGCGTCAGCTCATTCAATGAATAGTTTAAGGCAGGTAAGTGTTTATAGAGAGAGCCTTTCAGGCATACATATGAAATCCTTCCAGTGATAGAAGAAGAACTTTACTCTTTACTGGGACTAATTAACCCTTTAAAATCATTATCAGTGATTAACCCTATCCATTATCCTTGCACATAAGAATATGACATTTTTATTTGTATTTTATATTACTTACTACTACTACTACTAATAATGGATTGGATTGATATAGCGCTTTTCAAGGCACCCAAAGCGCTTTACAATTCCATTATTCATTCACGCTCACATTCACACACTGGTGGAGGCAGCTACAGTTGTAGCCACAGCTGCCCTGGGGCATACCCTCCAAAAAATAAAATAAATAAATAAATAAAACCTTTTTCAAGCAACAAATAAAACAGAGCGTTACAAATCTAACTGAAAAGTAAACAGCCTCCAAATTAAATGAAAATAAAAAACTGGATTTGTGCAGGAAACAGAGACGAATCATTTATTTGTGTTTGCCCCACATTCAGAGATTGATGTGCCAGAATATACACTCATATGTTCTGAAACAGAACATATAAGTGTATCGTTAAATGGATAGACCCACACTTAATGTTACAATCTGTTTTTTCCATTTAGCAAAAAATAATTCAATTCAGTCCTGTTTTGTTTATCTGTTGCCAAATCCGTCACCTCAAGGTGCCAAAGACCCGACAACAGAACAGCAATGTGATTGTCTTGTTGTATTTGTGTAGTTGATGTCTGATATATGGCATGGAATCCATTCACATACTTAAAGCATGCTGTTTATTATAGCTTGGCACTTGCTGAAGACCTATTCAACAAATCCAGTTGTGTTTGATATCCTCAATGCAGTAATTTATGTGTTCAACCTTCTGTGGCTGATTAACAGCCTAAATAAGTAAAAACTCGTAGCAATAATGCTAATTATGTAAAAATCAACCTGTATAACCCTGAAGACATCACCTAAGTAAATTTTCTCTGGCTTGGCAAAGCTGCTCCAGTGCCGCGGGACAGTCTGCAACTGCTCTTTGCAGGCTGCTAACTCTCCTAATTACTAGCTTATGTGTAAAAATTACTCTTCCCTTTTACCCTTTGGTTCTCTGCTTTTTTCTCTTTATGTTGAAACATGAAATGTGTGCAAAGATAGAACTTATATATACGTATACAGAATTTGAAGCCTTGAATCAGTGAGGTCCCATGATGTGCAGGTGCTAAAATTGTGTAAGGTGATACATGCCCCTGAAGTTTGGCAAGCTGTGCAAAAGCCTGTGATCAGCAGGAAAATCTGGCTTGCAGCTACGTCTCAGCCACTTATCAGCGTAATGCTCTAGTGTGGAATGTGGTTAGCCTGTGTTTATATAAAGCTCTCCACACATGGCTTTAAGTAGATTTAGTGCTGATAGCGCTGGGTGTTTCTAGCACTTTCGTGTTTTGCCAGTGCACTGCTGTGTAGCCTCCCCATGCTTTCCCAGTCCTTGTTCCTGTCCTACTGAGTGTTTTACTTTACTGTTTTCATCAATGAGTCCTGGGCTTATTCTTTTGATCACGCCTAATCCTCTTTATTATTTGCATATTGTGATTTCTCCCTGCAACAATCAGTCCTCCGCTGCACCAAACACTGTGGACTTTGATTAATTATGGAATGTTTGTTAATGGACTGGGTGCTTTCAGTTCATCCTCACTTTTTATTTCTGCTATGCATTACCATTGTGTTTGCTGCTCGGTTAAGTTCTTTATGGTATAAATTATTTGATAGCTTGTATAGCAGTAGAGCAAGCGTAATATATTTAGATAATAGATTTGTGCACTGTACTGGGTCATGCTAGCAATTAGCGTAATAGTCTATTTCAGAGGCATTGGTTTCCAAAGTAATCCATAAACAGGGTGAGGATGTGCACTGTGAACCATACTTTAAATGGTGGCAGTAAAGAGGACTTGATGTGCAAATTCCTAATAAGAATTTTAAATGGAAATAATGGCTCCAGCCAGCAATCATAAAAACTGTAATACAAAGACACAAAGTACACAAGTCTCAGTTTCTGTCAAGTGAAAGTCTCACATTTCTCCACTTGTCAAGTTTTCTTGATTTTGTGAGTTTTGTTTTTAGTTTTCAGACACTGGATTTTGGTTACAATTCAAAGGGTTTTATCCAGAGTTTGTTCATTTCTGAATTCTATTTATTTTCACGTAAATGTTATATAAATATACATTTCATTTGTTTTATATAACTGAATTTACATGTCATTCCCATTTTATTATGTGGCACAAGTTCAGCACAAGCTCTGCCTCCTGTTCTATTTTGGTAAGTTTAGGTACCACAAATAAGTAAATGGACTGATTCTAATATAGCGCTTTTCTACTCTCCTGCAGCACTCGAAGCGCTTTAAACGACAAATAAGTCAACAGATCTGCTGAGAGCTGAGTGTTCTGTTAGAATACAGTATGATATTATGGGGAATACGGGGATTTTAATGTATGGTTGTCAGGTCATTCAGTTGTAAATGTGGATTGTAAACTGATTTCATGGAGCTAATGAAGACTAGCCAGTAAGCTGAAATGTAATCCCTTATTCTTTTCTCTGTTAGGACTCTCATGTTAAAAGATTTCAGTTGAGTTTTTACTTACTTTACTTATGAGACTCTTGAATATGAAGAGTCAAAATAACTGGTAGTAGTTAAAGATGCTTTTGCGACAGAAACATGAAGCTGTGTGAGACATAAAGACAAAGAGTCTTCCAAATCAAATCAAATCACTTTTATTGTCACATCACATGTGCAGGCACACTGGCACAGCACATGCGAGTGAAATTCTTGTGTGCGAGCCCCACAAGCAACAGAGATGTGCAAACACAACAACACAAACGAGCAAAATACAAGAATGGCCAACCTGAAACTAATAAATATATGTACAATATATAATAGTGTATGCATTTCTGGATGTGTATACTAAATATTTTCCTACGTGTGTGTGTGTGTGTGTGTGTGTGTGTGTGTGTGTGTGTGTGTGTGTATACACATTTTTACAAATTAAATAGTAAAAAAAATAAAAATAAAATAATAATAATAATAATAATAAAATATATAAAATATACAGAGTTGAATATGTGCAAAACAAGTGGTATTTATATACAGTGTGTAGTGCATAATGTTGAAGTTCCAGTAGTGAAGCTGAGGTGTCTATGACGTGTTCAGCAGTCTGATGGCCTGATGGAAGAAGCTGTCTCTCAGTCTGCTGGTACGGGACCGGATGCTGCAGAACCTCCTTCCTGATGGAAGCAGTCTGAACAGTTTATGGCTGGGCTGACTGGAGTCCTTGATGATCCTCCCCGCTTTACTCAGGCAGCGCTTCCTGTAGATGTCTTGGAGGGAGGGAAGCTCACCTCCAATTATCCGTTCAGAGCACCGCACTACTCGCTGGAGAGCTTTGCAGTTGTAGGCGGTGCTGTTGCCGTACCAGGTGGTGATGCATCCAGTGAGGATGCTCTCAATGGCACAGTGATAGAAGGTCCTGAGGATGCGGGGGCTCATGCCGAATCTTTTCAGTCTCCTGAGAAAGAAGAGGCGCTGCTGCGCCTTCTTCACTGTTTTGTTTGTGTGTACTGACCACGTAAGATCCTCAGCCAGATGTACTCCAAGGAACCGGAAGCTGCTCACTCTCTCCACAGCAGCGCCGTTGATGGTGATGGGGGTGTGTACTTCTCTGCACCTCCGGAAGTATGCAAACTGTAGAGGGTCCAGTGAGTCGGGTAGTGCAGAGCAGATGAAGTCCCTGACCAGCTTCTCGAAGCATTTGCTTACGATGGGGATCAGGGCTACAGGTCGCCAGTCGTTCAATGAGGAGATGGTGGAGGATTTGGGTACAGGGACGATGCACTGGAAAAAATGGCCCTCCAAAAACAAGAAAAAAAAAAACTTAATACAAGTTATTTTTTGCTTGAAATAAGTGAAAAAATCTGCCAATGGAACAAGTGAAAATTCTCTTGACAAGATTTCTTGAAATAAGACAGTGAATCAAGCCTTACGAGATCTTGAAATTAGCTGGAAAAACTCATTCTTAGCTATATTTTACTAGTGTTGTGAAGTTTTTGTGTCTCATAATAAGTTTGTGGTGCTCAAAAGTAGTATTTTCGCCTCAAAAAAAGCATTTTTTCTATAAACCTCCCAACATCATCCTCATTGTTTTCAGTGTATATAACTTGTTTTCAGTTCTAAAAACGTGACACCCATCTAGATTTAAGTCCAACACCTTACTTGAAATAAGATTAGAAATTGGCATTTCGAGACAAAATGTACTAAAGTTAGCATTCTTTTACTAGTATTAGGCAATCTTTTTTGTAATAATTCTCTATTTCTAGTGCATTTACCCCATATTCAAGACTTTTACCTACTGCTTATAAGACAAAAAAAAAAGAGAACTATAGACTTCAAAAGCAACAACTTTATTGATAAAACCCCATAAACAGAGGGGACTACATAAAAGAAAGCCATTTTGCAGTGACTTTTTCCCCTGCCCAATCTAACACTAAACACACCTGTAACATATGTGCATTGCACAGACAAAGTACAGACAAACACTGCTAGGCTAAAACTCCTCAACCTGTAACGTTTATTATTACAAAGTGCTTTTAACATGAACATTTGACCACATTCTTCAAACAATACCATAAAATTATCATTAAGGATGCACAGTATTTGATTTTTCAGCTATATCTAATATTTTACAGTTGTACTAGCCAATACACAATAAAGCAATTCTTACTTTTATACCAAACTAGTCAGTCTCAGCTTAGTCAATTTACTCTTTCACAGTAGAGCCTATTTTCTGAATAGTCCTCTGTCTAAACTCAACATTAAAAAAAAAAAATTAAAAAAAATAAATCTTAAAATTAACTAAAAGCGAGGCTGTCTCTGCACTGCACAAACCAAACACAAAATGCCGGCATGTTAGCCAATATTATTGTGCACCCTTAATTATAACACTGGACTAACCTGGCCAAACGAAAATCAATCACAACCAACATGGACTGTAGTAGCCGTGGAAGGAGAGAGGAAGTGCTTTCCTATAGTCCATCTGACCATATTGGCTTTACTGGCCAATAAAAGCAGTCCACTCAGCCATGCTCTTCTTGTAAGATGATGTGAGATCTCTCTCATGGATTTTGTCCAAGAGAACCTCCGTCTGTATGACGGAAAGCAGAGTGGCTACACACTTTGGGTATGTAAGGTGAAGGGTGTAATAGTAGGCCATAAGGTATAAAGCACCCTCGGTAACCAAGTCTTTTGGAAACGTGGTTATTGGCACATCTCCTACCGCTAGGATGCAGTTGGATGGACTCACAATCAGGACTGGGCAGGAGAGAGGACGTTTCATCAGATAGGTATTAGGGTCTTCTTGGTCCTTTAACACATAACACGGACATACTTTTGTAAGGATGATGCACTTTTGTTTCAAACACATAACTAAAGCTAAATTACAACAAAAGTTGAGGTTCTGAGAAAACACATCTAAAATTGCTACTTTTAATTATTCTCTGTTCACATCTGTCTAGCCTTCCTGAAAAACAGAAAACCAAGGCTACATTTAATTAGGTATCATTGAGGTGATAAAAATGTGCTACCACGTAATGCATCCATGTTTGTATTTACTGGTCACAGAGATCTAACCTGTGAGAACCCTCATACCAAAAATGTGTTTTAGGTGCCTTTTGAAGGCTTAGAACATATAATATGTGAATATAAAATACTTTGGCACTCATCAGAAGAAGCATTTTTTTAATACTGTTGTCCCAAAAAGAACAAAAACAAAAAACAACTGCTACATTTTACACAACTCACCTCAAGGACATGCACCAGAGCCTCACTCGCATCACGTGCCCTCTTTGGAGGAGCAGAGGTGGATGGGAACAGTGATGGCAGCACATGTAGGATCTCAAGAGCCTGTTCAGCTATACAGAAGAAAGAATCATCATCTCATTACCACACTTAAACAAAATCCTCAAGATCAAAAAAAACAAAACAACAACAAATTTTTGGCCAGTGACCTTTTGTAGCATTGAGTCTGTTTTCCCTGCGCATAACTAGTAAAGGTGCGGCTTTCAGCTCCTTCAAGAAGGAGAGGGGGGGTGGGGGATTAGGCCTTTAAAATTTCAAATTCTCCTCCTCCTGTCCTCAGTGACATTACTTTAAGCATGTTAAAGCAGTAGTCCGTAAAGATCCAAACTATACTCTGATGACCAATAACACCAAAACATCATTGCTTACCTTTATCCATTCCCATTGGGGGCTTCAGCGTCTTTTTCCATACACCAAAAAAACTGCACTTTCTGGCAGAAATCTTGCCATCTTCCCTTCAGTTCATTGATGAAGTTGGCATTTTCTTTATCCAAAATGCGATGAAGCTCCTCCATCACCTATAAAATATTCAGCATACCAATACAAACATGTCAATGCATCACTGAGGAGCAAGAAGTTGGTATGATAAACATTGTTTGGCTTGAATCACATGGATTCAACAATGACTTACATGTCCAATGTCCTTGAAGCAAGGATATGCTTCTAGAACCTTTTTGTGTCTGTCCTCCTCGCGAATAGTATTTGAATCAATGAATGCTCTTCTGGCTGAAAATTCCAAATCCAGGAGCTGAGAGACATCCTGCTGGTTTGGGTTTTTTCTTTTAAACAAAGTTTGTAGGGTCTTGTAGTGTTTGGCCAAGGTTGCTGGACAGTGGGTGTCTGGACTGTTGATATCTGCAGGCTTGTTTGCTGCAAGACACAAAATTACATAAACAATGTCTCTCACTTTAAAAAAAAAATCTGTCATTAATTATGTCATTAAAATTACAAGTGTCCACAGACTATACTTTAATGGAGTTAAATCTTAAAAAAAATAATAAAAAATACAGCTCTGAACTTAACTATTAAATACTTATTCATTTTTCAAAATATTTACCATGTAAATGCCAATTTACATATGGTCATGCAATCATATACAATTATATGTAGGCACACAAGTGCACCCCTATAAAGAACTGCCCACACACACACACAGCGGCAGTTGGATGGACTCACTATTAGGACTTGGCAGGGTAGAGGGTTCTCCTTAAGTAGGTTTTGTGCTTTCCTTTTTCCTTAAAGACATAGCAAAGAGATATTTTGTGTCAGGGTAATACACTTTAAAAATTAGTTTGGAACCTAAATTAAAAAACAGCTAAAAAGAGAAAAAAAAAGCCTCTAGTGAGGCACATTGTTTTTTAAAAACATTACTTTACATGATATACTGAGTGGTTAGAGACAGTGATGTTGCACAGACTTATACTATAAACACACCACAGTACCCAGCTCTTTAAATTTATAATATACTGGCTTTTATTAACACCAAATACTTGATTGATCACATTGGATCACTTCTTTCTTTCCTTAATAAAATGCCCAAACATGATTTTAGCTTTTTTGTTTGTCCTCTATCGTTGAAATTAAAATTGTCAGGTTGTGGACAAAAGAAGACTTTTGGGGAAAAACTTTCACAACTTTCAAACATCGTACTGACTAAACAACTTATCAATTAATGAGGAAAATGAATAACAGAATTATCATAGTTAAATTTATAATTAATTAGTTGCAGCCTTACCTCTTTGAATGTCTCCCATCTGGAGTGGCTTTTTGGGGGGATCTCACATTTTGCAGTCTTTTGTTTAGCTGTGTGTACACAGTAACCTGTATAGGACATTTAATACATTTTTCCAACCACTACTAAAATGTCCAACGTGAAACACTTTGGTATTGAAGTGGATGCATTTCACTTACCCATGTATTCTTGATGCCTTGGTCCTGTAGCATAGGGTAGTACTGCACTATTCTCTTTGCCATTGCTGTAATTTCTGGTTTTGATGGGTATCTATGCGATTCTCCATCCCCTTTTGCCCTCAGGATTGCAATCATACTAGTCATGGTGTTTCGGATGAGCCGACATCTGAGCTCCTTTGACATTTTGCAGCTGCGCTCTTCACCTTTCTTTGACAACTCAAAGTATTGTTGGCGGACTTGCTCAAGCTCAGTGTCAGTGTGCAATACATATTCTGGATAGAATAACTTCGCAACCTTTTCAGAACTTGTGCATTTTGAAGCAGTTGCATTTACAGTAGTGGATGTCTGTTGCTTGGGTGACTCATTAATGGAGGAGCTGGTTGAAGATTTTGAGTCATCTTGGCCAGATTCCTATAAAATAAATAATAATGAATAAAAGCAAAACGCAATTTTTTTTGTGTGTGTGTGTGTGTGTGTGTGTGTGTGTGTGTGTGTGTGTGTGTGTGTGTGTGGAGAGGGGGGGAATAGTGAAGAGCCATTCAACTCTGCCCGCGGTTAAACTAGTTGTAATCGGACAAAAACACGATGATGCCAATTTTAAGTGGTGGTGAGTGACTGAGAAACTGACCTCCAGTACATCCTGACAGGCACGCCAGACAGCTTTTCTCCGTAAAAAGTTCTCTGGGCCTGGGAAAAGATCCTGCAAGTCTTCACGAGACAGGGTGCCCATCATTCCCTCGCTGATGTTTGCAGCTATGAACACATTGGAAGAAAAACATAGCAAGATGAAATTATGCCCTACAAAGGAAACTGCATGAGAGATGAGACTATGAAAGTTGACACTTCATTAAAATTGTGTTGCTATTGCTAACTAGTTTAGTATAGAAATGTGGATACCTCATTGTCTGCTACTGTTTTTTGTATAGAGCTAATGATCAACATGCTAAAAAGACTGTACTTAAGTAAAAGTAGTGTTACTTCAAAATAAAATGAAGTAGAAGAAAAAAGTATTCTCCTCAAAAAAATTACTTAATTAAATTAAAAAATATATATCTGCTGGGCTAACTGCTGTGGAAAAATTCTGTTTACAGACAAATTGTCACACTACTTTAGTAGCATTGTTGACCTCATTTTTTATATATTGGACACTGAATTTTTATCCAGCTTTAGGTATTATTAAAGGAACTGAGCTTTTTGGAATGTAGTGGAGTACAGTTACTTCTTTACAAATCTACTCAAGTAAAAGTGTAAACTATAGTGCAGTAAAACTACTCTTAAGTACTTTTTTTCCCCAAAAGTTAATCAATTAAATGTAAATTGGTAAATGTTACTGAGAATTATCCACCTCTAAGGATGAATAAATACACTTGCATAAGTAAAACAAATAACTACAAATGTTCCTAAAATGAGGAAATGATCACATGAAATGGAAGGTAAAAAAAATTACTTAAACATCATCAACGACATTATTTATAAAATAATGTAATTTGCACACTTCCGTGTTCATACACCTATGTAAAACATAAGTCCATTTAATCTGTTTAAAAATAAATTTGCATACATTACCCTTTAAAACCGACACTGTGACCTCATCCAGTCCTTCCATGCTGTTAGCCTACTTAGCACACTAGTTAGCTTTTTTGGCGTTAGCTTGCCTCGTCCAGTCACTGTTCGGCTGCAACGTTACACAATATAAACACACCAAAACATTTAGAACTTTCGAAAGGAGTGTAATATGTACAAAAAATGAGCACTGTATAATACATTTTAACTTACTTCCAATGAAACGCGAATGCAAAGAACTCTGGGACAGTAGTGGCATGCACGTGTCTACATGAACTTAAGATGTCCACCAGATCATTCACGACAGCCAGAAACGAAGTTCGTCTTCAATTTGCCTGACATTTCTTTGGCCCAAAAATCCTAAAAGGATGATTGATTGGTTTTTAAACCAAACAACTGTCTTTGTGCATTGCAAAATAACGTTAATTATTATAGGTTAATAAAAAATTTTTTTACTTTATCCCCCACATATACGACAATTTAGCAGGCGCGTTTAACCATGGTAACGAGTTATTTTACGGCACAACTGCAGCCCGCGCTACCGAATGAAACATACTAGCTTCCAACATGACTTGGCGTTGCTTTATATGCTACGTGTTTGTAGCATTGAGTCTGAGACAACTTTTGAGTCACATTAATACCATGCACAGCCGCAGCCCTGACTTTCGCGTGGTGTGTGGAATTGATGGCTGTCCGAGTGAGTACAGAGTATATAACTCTTTCTACTATCACGTAAAGCGGACACACGCGCGTCACCTTCTCGGAGTGGAAGCGGATGAGGAGGATGGATCAACCCGCCACGGTTTACCTGGAGCAGGTGAAAGGACGGCCCCAATCAACCAAACTAACGCCAGTTCTTCAGTAACTGACGAGGGCTCAAGCATCCCCGCACTAACGGTAAGTTATTTTAACAAAAGCCAGAGAAACGAGCTGCAGAAGCTGTAACATAATGTTAGCATTTACTTTGGCAGATCCAAGTACGTCCATTAAATGTGTTGTTTTTGACAGACTCATGTTGTACTTTTATTTTAACAGTGATGAGTGTCGAACTAGTTGTTTCGCTAAATTAAGTAACTCACCTGAAACGTAAATGAGAGCTGTGGCAGAAACGCAAAGCTGCAGTCTTGTCAGACTGTTTTTTTTTCCCAGTCATCCGTTCGTTCGCTCCGGTGAATGCATCCAAACTTTGCAGAAAGTCCTATTAGTTTAAAAAAAGTTGATATATTGTTGAAATACGTGTTGAAATCAGCTGGTAAAAGCCAGTCAGCTAACTGAATAGGTCGCTATCATGTTTACATATGTGTTCAAGGTCAATTTAAGCCATGTGCACACGTACACGGGTATTTTTGAAAACGGAGATTTTCCGTTTTCGTTTTAAAAAATAATCCCGTCCACACGTAAAGGCAGAAATGAAGGAAAACGCTGCTATGAACATGCCAAAGCAACAGGTGGCGATATATTCCTAACCGTGCAGAAATGTTGGCCAATCAGAAGTCTAGAAGCCTCGGTGGGAAAAAGTAAACAAAGCTGGGGCATAGAAGCAGAACCGAGTCGTATGTGTGGAGGGACAGTAACTGTGTGTGTATATGTAAGCATTTAAACAGTGCAGAGAGTAGAATTAACAGTATTGTAGAAATTCATTTCACCGAAATAATAACGTGGCGCACAGTGTGACGTCAAAAAATGAGCACACCTTTGACACTGCGTTTTCTCCATTTTTCTGTCCACATGTAAATGCAAAAACGGAGTTTTAGAAAATATCCACCCTGGCCGGAGTTTTTAAAAATCTCCGTTTTCAGTGACCAAAAACGGCGTTTACGTGTGGACGAAAGGTGCAAACGCATAGAAAAATCTGCGTTTTCAAAAATACCCAGGTACGTGTGGACGTAGCCTAAGAGAATGACTATTAGGCAAAGCAAACCAAAATTACATGATTTGTTCAGAGTTACTGTCAAAAAAAAATTTAAACACACAAAAAAATACTCATCTTCACATTAATAAGAGCATTAAAGTCAATATTACTTTTATTGTCAGTATTGGTCATTTTTTTTTAAAGGTGAAACTACTAAATATAACATATTTCAAATTGTCAGTAACTTGTCCGACAGTAAATAACTGACATAACTAATTACTTTCATACAAACCAATCAGTAAGTTATTTTGTATATTTTTTAAATGAGTAATCAGTTATAAATAACTATTTGCATTTCTGAAGTAACAGTAAGACTACTGACAACATTAACTGTTACTTTTTTTTCTAAAACTATCTTTTGTTTTTCTTTTCTTTACCTTTTTTTCTTAGTAACTCAGGAGGTTATGTTTTTGGTGGCATTTGTCTGACTGTTAGCAAAATAACTCAAAGTTATGGACAGATTTTAAATTTTCAGGAAATGTCACAAATGGGCCAATAAACAAGTAATTCAATTTTGGGGGTGATCAGGCATGATCAAGGAATTTAAACTATACTGTACTGAACTCTCCATGTGCTTTGCTAGTCTTATTAATCTATTATCAAGTACTGCTTTGTTTGTCATTTTAGTTGTCATTTTAAAAGCTCAAATTAAAGACATCAGTCAGTAAAAATACATCTACCTTGTACCTTATGGGCATGAATCTAGCTAACTAATGAATGCAATATTGTTTGGTGATTGCTACCTATCAATGCAATTATTTATTTCTGTTTTAATAGATATGTTTTTGTTATTCTGTTTCAGAGTGGATTTCAAGAAGATGGAGAGGGTCACCTGAATCTTGACATTTATAAACATGCAACTGCATTTCTTCTTCAAGCCAAGGAAACCCATCGACTGACACAGGTAATTTATGCCATTAATTTTCCATTGAATTGTATTTCATTGTTAGAGAACCTAAAAGCAATATGCTTAACTTATGCTTAACAGTGCTCAAGCTATAACTTGGGCACTGTTCAGACCTGGCATCTTGAATGATCTGATCATAAATGGACAGCTATAGGTATGTGAGTGAAACACCTGACATTCGAATGTGTCTCCATGTACTTCATGGGTGACCACTCAGATCTCACTCCCCCACTATATATGGAAATAGACATGTATGTTGCATCCAAAATCTGCCTATCACTATGTTTCCTTAGCATGAGCTAAGAATAGAGACAACATAATACACACAACACAAATTTTCAATTTACATTTCCACCTATGATCCGATTTCTCAAAATGCATTATAATTAAGTGAAAACAAGGTTTTAACGTTGCATAAGGCAATATTATTCTTTACAAAAAAAATTTGGGTGGTGGGGGTAACTTATTTTGCTCATTGCATCTCACTAACTTTATGTAACTGAAGGTTTCATTTTTCAAAAATTGTGTCTCTGTGAGTTTGCATGTTGACTGTGTTCTCATATGAATTTTGTAATTAAGGATTTTCCTTTGTTTTTTCCTCTTCCACAGAGAGCTGTTAACCACATCGTGAGTGGAATCCAGCAATATCAGGCCGTATTATTGGAGCACCTAAAACAACAAATGAGTGACATGATTGAGAGACATTCTGGGGACCTGGATCAACTAAAGAGTGATGCAGTGGGGGTATTTGACCAGTTTGTTGACCCTTTCACTCAAATTGCTTCCACCCATTTGCAGGACAAGACCATCAAAGAACTGTTAAAACCAGTTGAACCAGAGATTATTGTCACAAAACAAACAGTCTGTTATTCGAAGCGTGGAGACTCCAGAGTTCTTGCCATTAAAGACCATTGTTTTCATTACATACCGTTGGTGAAAAGTTTGGAGCAACTGCTATCACATCCAAGAATGCTTGCAATGATTGATGAGAGGCCAAAGCCATGCAAGGATGGCTTTCTTCATGATTTCATTGATGGAGACATTTTTAAGTGGCACCCACTGTTTATTAAAGTCCCTACAGCATTACAGTTGATTTTATATACAGATGAAATTGAACTATGCAATCCTCTTGGATCTCGGGCAAACAAGAACAAGCTGTTATTGATTTATTACACCTTAGGTAACATCAGCCCTAAGTACAGATCAAGACTTCCTGCTATTCGTCTGCTTGCCATGGTAAAATCAAAAGATCTTTCCCGTTGTGGTATAGATGAGATATTTGAGAGGATTAACCGTGACTTAATTGAGCTGTGTGATGGTGTCCAAGTTGTCACTGCAAGTGGTGAGAGGACAATTCATGGGGCACTCATATCTGTGTGTGGAGACACTCTAGCTCAGCATGAAGTGGCTGGATTTAAGGAAGGAGTGGGTTTTGCCTACAGTAAATGCAGGCACTGCGAATGCCACTTTGAAGACATGCAGGAAAAATTTAATGAAGATTTTTTTGTTAAAAGGACCATGGCCAGTCATAACAGGCAATGTAATGACATTGAGAAGGCAAGTACGGACTTTCTGAAAGACAAACTAAAAATAACGTATGGTATAAACAGGAGAAGCAAGTTAACAGAATCTCCTCACGTTGATATAATCAATCAAACCCCACAAGACATCATGCATGTTATTCTTGAAGGCGTTGCCCCATATGAAATCAAATGTGTTTTAAAGAATCTTGTGCTTTCAGGGCAAATGAACTTAGATTCATTCAATAGTGCAATTTTGTGTTTCCCTTATTCTCCTGTTGATGTGAGGGATAAGCCTTGCCCCATATCTGTCAGTACGCTGTCATCAAATGACAATAAATTGAAACAGTCAGCTGGGCAGATGCTGGTTTTGTTGAAGATCCTTCCATTTCTTATGGACAAAATTGGAGAAAATCATTACACACAAATGCTACGTAACATGTTAGAGATCATAAAAATTCTGTTTTCACCTATTATTGCTGTCTCAACTCTCTCCAGATTGAAGCTTTTAATAGAGCAGCATTTAAAACATTTCAAACAACTGTTTCCAGATGAAAATATTATACCTAAACAGCATTATTTACTGCATCTTCCTTCTCAGATTAAGGCTCTTGGTCCTACAGTGAGGCATATGTGTATGCGTTTTGAGTCAAAACATTGTTTCTTCAAGCAGTGGGCTCTGAAAAGTAGTTTTAAGAATATTTGTAACTCTCTTGTGAAGCACAACCAACTTTATGAATGTAGTCAGAACGTGCATGAGAAACATCCCATTTTTTCAAGTGAAGTCGACATGGGTCCAGCCAAAGAGGTGAAAAATGTTCATTATGTAGAAGGCAAGATTAAAGACTTCATTGAGCAAGTTGAACATGTAGTTTCTGTACAGTGGATTATGCTACATGGAAATATACATTCATGTGAAAAATCTTTGGTTATTTCTGATGTCATAAATGATGCTCCAGAGTTTGCACTTGTTAAAAACATCTATATTGTAAATGCATCTGTGTATTGTTTTGAATGCCAGCCTCTCTCTACAGTTGGGTGGAATGATCAATATTTAGCTTATGAGGTAGAAGTTCCCTGTCTAGCTCAGGCAAATATTTTTGTGGATGCTGGAAATCTTGTTGATTATACAGCATACCACTATGTAAACTTTAATAACAGCAAGTACATTCCAGTGAAGTATGATCTAACTGACATCATCAAACATTATTCTTGAGTCTTTTGTGAATATGTGGGCTGAAATAAGGTTTTTAAAGACTGGCAAAAAAATTGTTCTATTTACTTTTTATTTTACTTTTGGTGCAATCTGTTCAGTGAGGGAAACAATTTCAGTGTTTTGCCTCTTTTTCAATGTCACATTGATATGGTTTGACTGGTATGTAAGAAAAATAAATACACTGTGCTTAAGATACTAAGACTCATAATAATGCAATGTTGGGCATGATATTAACCTGCAGTTCTCAATAAAGTAGATTTGATGTCCTGATTCAAGTTAGGTCTATTTCTTGAAACAAGATGATACATCTTTTACAAATAACACAGCAGCTTAAAACGTTTATGAAATGCCAAAAAAGCTTGTTTCGTGTGAGATATGACTCAAAACAATATGTTTTCAAGAGTTTTTCACTTAACAAGATATCCAAGATGCACTGTCTAAAAACAAGTTCCTATATCTCACTGAAACGTTACTCTTTAGCTGATTATGGCTTATTTTAAGTGTGATTAGATATTTTGACTTGAAATAAGACAAATATACTTGGTAAGATTTTGAGTTTTTGCAGTGTGGTGGCCATTTTGAAGCAGGCTGGGACTACAGACAGAGAAAGGGAAAGGTTGAAGATGTGTGTGAACACTCCAGCCAGCTGAGCCGCGCATGACTTGAGGACGCGGCCGGGAATCCCGTCCGGACCAGTAGCTTTGCGCGCGTTCACCTTCCTGAAGCACTTCCGCACATTCCATGCTCTATAGGCTTATAAGTCACTCACTGAATGAATGCATGAATAAATGAATGAAAGTGTTAATCTGGAGGCGGAATGTAGGTCTCACAGTCCAAGTCACTTATGCAATGATCTGTTGATTTGCACGTCAATGCCAATAAAATTTGTTACCCATGCAAACAAGAGGTGACAGAGATGATAGCATCTCTGTGGGGTTATACTTAGTAAAAGTGGCATTTTTAGCTAAATGCTCTGAAACTCCAACCTGATGCAATATAATATAGTGTTCAGGTACAACATACCTAACCAGTTTGATCCTAGACCGTGATCTGATCACCAAATCCTTGCTTTCCTTAGTGCTGCTGAAAGTCAGTCATAAAATCACATCTGGAACATACGCTATATTCCACTTAAGCTGCAATTTAAGTGATCTCTGTTTCGATTTATGTCTTCCAGGACTTCTGCTAACTTATGAACCTGATGCATTTGCTACTCTTCACACTTACATAACAGAAAATCACCCATAACGCTCTGCCATGCATTCATAATGTTTTCCATTTCTGCACTCTGTGTGTTTTGGCGTACATCACTAATATTTCAAATAGCTAGGAGGGGAATTTATTGTCTTGGGAGCTGAGGTATGACACAAAGCACAATGTTTCTCATGCTCCACTGCTTCCATAAAATCACTGTTTACTCATTTCTTTCTCGTGGGTTTATTTTTTTTCTTTTTTTTGTTTTTCCATGGATATAACGGCTGTCAGCTGTGGGAGTGGTATAAGCAGGGATCAGAAAAACGCTAAAACAGTGCAATCCATTTCGACGTATTTGCATAAATCATTTCCGGACAATGCAGACTGAATGAATGAATTACTGTAATAGAAAATGTCACAACTGTCACGACTGTCCTTGAATCTCTCAGGTTACGGGTGCCGAGCGCTGCAAATATGAAATTGCTCATCAGATTGCAGGCGTCTTGGTCGACAATGCCAATAAACTTTGTTGCCCATGCAAACAAGAGGTGACAGAGATGATGATCTCTGTGGGTTATACTTAGTAAAAGTGGCATTTTGAGCTAAATGCTCTGAAAGTCCAACCTGATGGTGGTACTAGAGGAAGTGTAAAGGGATTAACCTTGACTCTTCATCTAGCACCCAGTATGCAATGATCTGTTGTGGAATGTGAAAAACACGAGTGACGTGGGAGGATTCGTCCCCTGGGGACTATGAATGTGTGTAAATATGTTACTTTAATCATGTGGAATATAGAGGTTGATGATTTCAATCACTCTCTTGTCACATGTTTTCTCTGTTGTCTCCTAACTGACATAAAACAAACCTTCACTGTTTTGTCAATAGAGGTTAAAATAAGTCAGATGTTTCTGTTTCTGCGTAAAGACGTTTAGTTGTATAATTGTTATTGTCTTACAGGGGCTGCCCCTCCCTGAGCCTGTATCTTCTGATGGTTTCTTCCAACTTAGTATCACGGCAAAACCTGTAACAGACACGCTGGTCCACCGTGTTTTATGCTTTGCCTCTCCAAAGTGTGAAATGTACATGCATGCAGGAATTGCATTACCGGCAGGGTGAGATAACATATTTAAAGGCATGAAGTCGGTACTGAGTAAAAAACGTATAAAGTGCATTCCAGAGTCCTTAATCGCCAGAAACTATTAAGCTAGGAGGCTAATATGTATCTACATGTACATGTGTTAAAATGTCCGTGATTATTTTCATTTTGGCCTGAAATAAAACATCTTCCTCTGCTGTTACTGCATCTTACTGCATGTGTGTACATTTCACGTTTTGGAGAAGCGAAGTGTTAAATGCACACGATGGACCGGCCTGTCTATCACACACTTTGCTGTGATATCGGGTTTTTTCTTCCAGCTATCACCAAGTGCTTGATTGTAGTGGGTTGTCTGGTTGTTGAGGTTTTCTTTGTTGTAGAATCTTTATCTTACAAAATAAGGCACCATGACATGACTGTTGACAGAGGAGGACTGCTGTAAATAAATTAAATTAAATTGAATATGTGTCCCTTCTGTCTTATTTTGTTAGTTGAGTGAACGCTTGTAGTGTGTTTTTTTTATTGTGCAGTTAAAACTGCACGTGCCTTTGACTGCTCACTCGCTAACTTTCTGTCATATTTGATATCTGCACGATTGAACCTTCCAGTATCAGAAGATGCCATTTGCTGGTAAACTGTCCAAATTTAAATGGGTCTCTTCCAAGATATTGGTAATATTTTATGTGCAATAGCAGAAAGCTTCTGAGTGCCCTTGTGTTTGTCTTTTATGTTTTTAAAGAGATCTCTGGGAACTCGGAGGACATCCCTCTAGTGCGCTGGAGGCAGCAGTGGCTGGAGAATGGCACTCTGCTCTTCCACATCCATCACCAAGACGGCAGCCTGAGCCTCCCAGAACCGACTGAGGATCCAGCCAATGTCTCTACGAAGGAGGAGCTCCGCATCCTGCACATCTCTGTGATGGTAAACCCTCAGTGCTAAAAAGAGCTAAAACTGGAAAGTGCTATGTTATATTGCTGTTCATTTTCTTTTGACACATATAAGAACTTTTTAATTGGGCAAAATTTAGCAAAATGAAAAATGTTGGTGGAAGATTTTTTTTCTTTCTTTAATTAAAACTGACATGAGATCAAATTGATGAAACGACATCACTGTTTTTTCTTCTTCTCTGAAACAAAACGACTCCGAGATCTGTCTTTTTCTGATAAGATGGCACATTTTTTTGTTTTTGCTTCCAAATGAAACAGCACAACCCGCATATTTCTTTTCTGAAAAAGCAGACAAATCTTGTAGATTTCTGTCATGGTACGATGACTGTTTTACATGCAACAAATCCCCCCCAAGCCTCCCTCTGTCTTGCAGTTCACTCTGTAGTATGTTGAGGGTTTTTTTTTTGACCCAATATATGTGATATCTCAGTCTCCACCACAGTCACATGTCTGCCAGAGTTATTTAGATCAAACATATATTAAGCGCATGGCGCATCCAGCCTGCTATAGGGTAAGGATGTGTTTTATGACTGTAAAGGCATGGATGGGGTCAAAGTGGACTTTTAATGATAAAGAAAAAAGGGTATTTACTGTTAGCCATTTTAGTGCTATATAAACTATGGCAGCAAAACATATACTTATGAAATTCTACATTTCACTTGCAAAATATAGATTTTTGCATGCTTACACTGTATCAAACCTTATCTGCTCTGTCGGCAGAGAAGGAAATGAATCCTTAGATCTCACAGCTTCCTCTTCTTGCCTGAGGAAATGTATATTTATTAGATCTTAGATATGCCACACCTACTCCCAGTGCCCTTTTCTAGCCCAAAGACATTACAATCGTGCTTTGATGGATGATATGTATTTTCAGACATTGAAAGCATATTATAGCTGCATACACAAATGATTAGTCAGCTTGAGAAGACTTTTGCCAGCAGCTATATCTGCTGAACGGAGGCACGGAGCTGTGCTTCAACACCCGCTGAATGTCATTGACCTTCAGACCTTAATATAATGACGGATAACTGACTTTGACTTTCCTCTGCATGTTTTACATGTATTAGCAAACATCAAGTCCATCTACAAGGTGCGCAGGCTTCAGTGATGACAGCATTTTTATGTGGAAATTAGATAGCCAGGGTGCCAGTTCTGCTTCTCGCCCCTTTGGTTTTCCACTAATCTCAGATTTTTACTCCCTGCTCTATCTGCATTTCACATCCCATCAACCTCAGGTCCATGTCTCTGTGCTCCGTG
Source organism: Mchenga conophoros (assembly GCF_057382185.1). Taxonomy (NCBI): domain Eukaryota; kingdom Metazoa; phylum Chordata; class Actinopteri; order Cichliformes; family Cichlidae; genus Mchenga; species Mchenga conophoros. Next base: position 33,593,613 of record NC_140543.1, read on the forward strand.
CTCCGCTCATTCCTCATCCTGAACGAGCTGCAGCGGCAGCACTGCCACCGGGGTGTTTTTCATGAAGGTGTGGGTAGAGAAGGATTAGCATGCAGATATGAGCAGACCATGGAAACAGATGGAAGTGGTGTTGCCACTGTGCTGCCCGGGCCCCGCTGCAGCTTGCCACCCGGCTGGAGTCCTCGACCTATAAATCCAAAGCTGTGTCATTCGTTCAGCTCCTTATGGATACAGAAAAGATCCCGTGAAGGCTGCTTTACAGGCTTTTTAGCTCAACCGCACACCTGTAACTGGACCTGCTCCTGTTGTATATCACAGGAGACCTCAGGTTGGAAGCACTCAGTACGCAGAGCAGATGATGTCTAAATAAAAGCAGCAAAAAAGACACTTTCATTAGATCACAGCCAAATGTTTAGAAACGATTCTACTCTGTGGTGATGCAATGAGGCTGCAGCAATGAAAAGAAGAATGATTCACAGTTTAGCTCAACCTTGGTGTCACATTTAATGCTTGACTTACCAAACCAGTTGCTGGGATCGAGTGACATTGAACACTCCAAATAGCTCCTAAAACTCATGTTGATAACTCCGTATCGCTTGGTAAGATGAGTATATCTGTGCCAGACCTGCATCAACAAGAGGCATGTCAGACTGTTGGATTAATGTGTTTCACAGAGGTGTAAACAGAAACATTTATGAGAGTAGGGGGACGTCCTCAGATAGTGCCTTCCAGCTGCAGATAATACATACGTGCTTGTTCGCTTTTTACCCCTCAGCCGTAAAAGATGTCGGGGTATTGTCGTCCTCCTGCTGGGCGGGCGTGGACACCCGGGCTTGTAAAACTCGAGAATGAAGTGACGTTTCAATTTGATACCGTGGGTGTATCTACTAGAAATCTCGAGTTCGAATCACTGTGACCTCGACCTAAAGGTCAGGGTTTCTGAAAATCTTGTGATTGCAATAACTTGAGAACAAGGCGATGTAGGTTTTTGAAATTCTAATTTTGCAGTCTAATGACTGCAGACCTCAGTCTTAAGTCTGATCTCCATGTGGACAAACGAGGTTGTAAAAGAAAATCAACAGTTTAGCCTGATGATGTCATAATAAGTATATACAAGATCGACTTTGGAAGCGTCTCAAATCTGCATTCTTTCCAAAGGCCCGCAGAAAGTGTATCCTGTGGTTGCAAAATTCATATTTGTCTTACAGTGCTATCTTTTTACCAGACTCATGAAATTAGTTGGAATTAGTCCCAGGTCTGCACAATTTAGCCAGGTCAGCTCAGCCAGGAATGTCCAATTAGCCACAGTTCATTGCTTGGCCACTACACCACACCGTTGAGACTGTTTATACCTAAGAAGGAGGATGGGGTGGTTGTTGGGGGGGACTCCATCATTTTAAAGCTTGAGGATAAGCCAGGCTTATTATGGGTCTGATCCTAAAAGGCAATCGGGTTCAATGGACTGCAGCAAAGTCGGGATCTGAAGCCACAGGAACTTTTTTTTCCCCCTGACTCCAAGTGAGCTATAATATTACGGATTATTTCTGACTATATGGAACAACACGAATGAATTTTCAGTAGTTTAGCCGGTTTATTTTTCAGTCGCTGTGTTCTAAAGTTGGAGGTTGCATTCGCATCCAACAAGGTGACCACAGTGTCCTCCGCTGGCTGTGTGCTGGTCATCCATAATAGATGACTAACCTTGTGCATGTCTGTATCAACACCAGGTGAGACACTGGCAGTTCAAACACATGTCCTCAACTTCAGCTTGAACCCTACAGGCACAGACAGCTTCAAAGTAAACTGCGATACTCAGATGAAGACAAATAAATACCCTATATATTTAAAAAAAGATGTGTTTAGTGTGGCATGTTTGTTTTATGTGTCAAGACTCTTAAGCTCCAGTGTATCATTGCTATACACATTTCTCCCTTTTTAATTTCCAAATTCTAATAAGCTGCTATTTTGCCACAGGGCCTCAGTGGATCAATCCAATCATCACATACAGCACAGAGGCATCCAGAACAAACTGAGTCAATTACATTGTATAAATGCCTAATATTCTCAAGCTTAGAGGTTAGATTTGATGTTTTTCCCCCCGTGAATCTCTCTTGGCTCTATTGTTTTTCCTCAGAGGCCATAACACAACTTTTTAATTTGAGCAAGCATCATAGTGCTGCCTGAAAAAAAATGGAGAAATCAAGACAAAAAGTTAATTAGTAATGAGATAAAGTGGAATTAATTTGTTTTCTTTCACAGATAGAAGCAAATCGTTGGGAAGGTTACTGACGAGGTTAGTTCTGCTGGGTGGTCAGCAGGTGTGGACAGATTTTGTTTACCTCACCTGTGTCGAAGGCCTCAAGGAAAACGTTTCCTTTGAAGTTATTAGGAGGTTTTTATTAGATTCAGAGTGTCAGAGCTCTATGTTAATGGCAGCAGCGACTCAGGCTAAACCTTCGTTTGGGTCTGACTGAAATAGGCTCTCCAGTAGACATTTTTCATGCTTACATCATTATCAGTATTAGGATGGCCAACTATTTCTCTGAAAAGTACTTTTATTCTTAAACGCTTTTGCTAAATTGCATTGGTAGATCTGTTTTCAAAAAGAAAAAATGTAATGATGATTGTTTCTGATGTCAAGCTTGTGTGTGTGTGGGGGGGGGTATTTCATGCTTAGATTTGTGTTTTGTCATGCAGCTAAGATATGAAACTGAGAAGATTAATTCACAATTTCCCACAAAGAGAGACTCTATTAAAAAAAACCAAAATCCAGCTGTTATATATTACATATTATTCCAAGACCTTTAAGAAAATGGGTTTCAGTGCTTGAAATTTTCTATAGCAGAACTACACTATGAGAGATGACTTTAATAATACATAATCCACAGCTGAGGAGGAGGTTGTTATTTTTCCAGTAAAAATCCAGCCCCACTTGAAAAAAAGCAGATGAACAAACATGAACGTCAGGTTCTATTGGAGGAGGAAAAAACCTGCAAAAAACTCAAAGAAAAACCTGCACACCAAAAAATGGAAAAAAGGATTTGAGGATTTTATCAGTTGTCCCTTTGAGAGTGAAGGGTTACAGCCAGTCAGTACAAAGGTGTTCCAAGTGGCCATCTTTACTCGACATTTCTTTTCTGATGGGAATGTTCACCTCTGGGGTGAAGGCGCCCACATCTGTACGGCGCAGGGCGCTGAAAATGCTTTGATGAGTCAGCAATTAGAGCAAATCTAAACCCAGCTGATGAGGCTCTTTAATCTGTCTATGGGCAGACTGGTTCTCCACTATGGGTGGGATGGCTGCAATGCGTCAGCTAGCAGACATTTTTAGCTGCGACTAAAAATGATGTTCTAAAAAGAGCAAGGTGGAAAGCACACCAGATGTACTTTAACTAGGAAAAATGAACTGTCATGTGGGAGCTCCATCAGAATAAACTGAAATAAGCACTTGATACAAGCCTGAACACATCGTGCGATGGACATTAACCCTCAAGGAAATAAGACTGCAGGTCCTACTGTGGTGAGGGTAATAATGTGGAAATAGGAGAGAGAACAACAATGCCACTTGAGGAACTCCACCACAGGAAATATTGCTTTAACAAAACTTAATTATCAGTGGATAATAAAGGCACACAGACCCATACCAGAGAGGCAGACTAATTCTAACAATTTATTCAACAAAACAGAAGTCAATTACGAACAGTGTTGAAGCTGCTAGGATGGAGAAAACGGCTTAGAAACAATCACAAATATGATCAAATGAAAAAGAAGGTTTACTATTGTATAATAGGTAAAAGCTAGCCCACTTGTGGGGCATGCCACACTGAGGAGTACCCAGTGGTGCCTCACTGCAAACACAATGAAATTAATCACATGTATATCTGTGGGGAGGGGAGCTCACCAAATATGCCTCCCAGCAAGATGATGTTCTGCCTCACTAAGGAGAGAAAAATGTCTAAATGAAAACAAAGGGCTACAACTAGAACGCTTCTGAAAGAGCACAAATGAAAATAGCGCACACACAAGCAACTCAGTTAGAGAAAATACAATAGAGAAAATTTGTGGTAAATGCATAGAAATGCAAAAGTCTTAACCTGAATCGCAATAAAAGGCCTAAGCAAGATCACCATCGAGCACTGGGCAGCAAAACACAGGGTCGAGAGGGGTGCAACACAGTGGCCCCAACAGGGACTGCACTACCAAGGATGTCCAACATACCCAGGGTATCTTTTCATTATCTAGACTCACTTACACTAACATTGGCAGTCAGAATAAGCAGCCACATGAGGCTTCTCCTGGCATTCTCATGAAAGGGGTGATGTTGGCAGCATCTGACCAATCACCATTATGGAGAAGTGTACTGGCAGCAGAAGCAACTGATTTACAAAGGAAGACAAAACTGTAATGTTAGAAAATGATGAAGATATTAAACATAACACAGAGTAAAAGCAACACAGCTTCTGCAAATACAGCAACAGTGTGTTTGAGAGGAAAAGCGTTCGACAGTAGTTTCGTATTAAAAGCGCGGCATGAATTTGTGTGCACTTTAAGGGCAGTAGGAGTGGATAAGATCTACTATATTAATAAAGTTCAGCCTGTATGAAGCCGGAAAAGAAAACTGGCAGTGTTTAAAAGATATTTGAAAAAAGGATTCAAATTTAGGTTTAGTCTAAGCTGTGTGCGGATTTTGGAGTCCAAATAAGCCAATAAATAAATAAATAAAGCTGCATCTAAGAATCTATATTTAATAGTAATGCTCTTCAGACATTAGAAACTATTGAAAACCTTTAGATCCTCCATCTGTCTGTGTAGTGTCCTAAGAGATCTTCCAAGAATGCTGATGCTATGTTCTGGAAAACTGATTGGTTAGTGGGCAGTTATTACCTGTCGGTCTCTAGTTCCCTGGTAAGAAGTAAGGCACCTTCGAAGAACAGGAAACCCAGGGTTATCGCTATAGTTACCCAGATAGGCCCAAATCCTGCTTTGTAGTGCAGGCCTCAGGATCAGTGATGGTGCTAATCAAACTGTGGTTGGGGAGCTAGAGGAGAGGTCAGGGTCAAGGCTGCCTTCACCTCGAGTGAGGAACTTTCTACACTAGGGAAACATTCCCTACCACACCACCACTGCTGACACTAGCTTTACACTGCCAATAATAAACCAACAACATCAAATCACCACATGAGAGAGTATCGTTTGTAAGTGTTTATCTAATCACCCTACCTCATGCTGTCTAACTTTGCCAAGGAAAAAGTAATCGTGATAAAAGATAAAATCCTTACACGATGTTAAAATGTTGATGTGTTTGTTTTTCTGGGAAACAGACAGATTTATTTAAACCAAGTCCAAAACTCCCAAAACCAGTGAAAATCTCATGTTTTATTTATTTGAGTGTAATTGTAGCACACTAAATTGGCAGGGTTCCACCTGAATCTCTTGACATGCTAACATGGTAATTGGTAAATCTCTGTTTATGTTATTGCAAAATCATAAAGTGTTTTCTCATGACTGTAGAGAAATCACAGTGGCAGCCCTTTATGTTGTACCACTGTTCATTCCACAGTAAGTGGTTAGTGTTTTTGAAAATGTACAAGCTTCAATGTTAAGGGAAGACACGCGTGCACACACACCAACAGCTTATGGGAGGGGATGGCCATTGTGACACAGCTCAGCTCTTGGGGATATTGACATTCATGTGGTGACCCTCCTAAAACCCATGCTGATAGCATTGATCGTATAAACCTTAAATCAATGTGGCCCTGACCACTTGTAAAGCAGGATCCCCGGCTGGATCCCAGCCTCCAGAGCTGCTCTATGTGCATCACAGCATGGCGTGTTTTTGAAAAGCCTGCGGAGCGAGACAAACCAATCCATAGGTTCCCTATGGGCTGTCAGGAAGGCACACAGCCCAAATGCTTGGCCTATTTGTAGTGCTGCTGAATCTCTGATGCAGACAACGAGCGCTGTGGGTTGGTTTTACAACAAAGGCAAAACAGCCAAATGGAAATCATTGTTCTAATTAAAAGAAAAAAGCCGACGCTTTGCCTTTTAAAGCTGAAGCACAGTAGTTAATAATATGCCTGTGTGAGTAAGTGAATCATTTATGAGTTTGTTAAAGAAAAATCAGTCATTATTTATCATGTTACATTTTGTTAGCAGCTGACAGAAGCATTGACGTGGTGAAGAGCAGCGATTTTTGCTGTTTTTGTGGGTTTAATAGCTGCCCTGATGAATAACTGCGGGGTCACTGATGAGCCCTTTAAGCTAGTTTAAAGTTGTACAAGTGTTTACAGTTTTGAAACACCTGTTTGTAAAAGATCAAAAAACTCCTCACCTTTAAGGTGGCTCTAGGGGCAGATTTTGCATCCATTCCTCTATTAATTATTTTCTTTCAGCCGTTAAGCATCCACCAATCAAAAGAATAAAATGGCTTTTTCATGAAATAATTATTTGATGATCATTTCTAACACCCATAATTAGCTGCACAGTGAAGACAGCATTAGTTTTGGAAGATGTTTGATAGTCATCAAAATTCTTCTGTATGTTTTTCAGTGTCACAGAAGTAAAAGCGACTGCTACAATGTGGCCTACTGGGCATGTGTTGGAGAGGAACAAGGACAGCAGTGATAGCACAAATTTAGAATTCTCCTTCTCATGTAATCTCATCTCATGGCCATAGAAGTCCAAAATTACACACCGATTTGGATGACAAGATGATTCAAGATTCAGAAACCATCTAGGGAATATATAAAATCAAACATATGAACAGTACTGCAGTAGTGCAAGATATAAATAAAACAAAGAAGTAAGGAAATGAGGAAGAAATTGTTCTCCCCGCGTTTGTGTGGGTTCTCTCCGTGTACTCGGCTTCCCCCCACAGTCCAAAGACATGCAGTTAGTGGGAATAGGTCAATTGGAAACTCTAAATTGCCCATATGTGTGAATGCGTGAGTGAATGTGAGTACAAATGTTTGTCTGTGTCTGTGTTAGCCCTGCTACAGACTCGCGACCTGTCCAGGGTGTACCCTGCCTCTCGCCCTGAGACAGCTGGGATAGGTACTGGCTAGGGCTGGGCCATATCATACCGTTCACGGTAATACCGGTATAATGTTGGGCAATGATAACAAAATGAAATATCGCCATAGAATATGAGTAAAACGTGCATGCGCAGTGCCTTTGTTTTCATACGCAGAAAAAGCATGGCGGCGACGGAGAATGAGAAGGGCGAAAGCGGATCGTTGAATGAAACAGACGAACCAGAACTGGTTTGTAAAAATGCTGCAGCTTCAGTGGTGTGGAACTGGTTTGGCTTTCGTCTGTCAGATGCACATCAAAGCACAATTTTTGGTAGCGCATGCTAGCGGGCCGTCGTTATTACCGTGTTTTTCGGAAAATAAGTTGCTCTTAAAATCCTTTGATTTTCTGAAAAAATCGACAGTGCCCCTTATAATTCTTATGTATGAATTCTGGTGACCTCGAACCGATTTTATGTACACGGCGCTCAAAAATCTGTAAAAAAAATGTTTTAGTACGACTTTGCTGAGCTACGAAGCCGCACCGCTTGATGGATTGTCGGAGCATTACGGCTATCGTAGGCGGAGCCTCGCGGAGTGATACGTACTGTGCTTCAACATAATATTACCGTACTGTGTGTGTATAAGCTGTTTTTAAGTTTGTGGATATTATACATGGTTATGCTGAGGATATGTCGGCCAGTTTCCACTGGAAATGATTTTGGTTAAACTGTCAGCGAGGAATTTGCATTTGCACTTTTCTGCACGTGCAGAAAAATGTGGAGGAGTGACTGCTTTCTCAGCAGTCTGCTACAGCTTTAAAGGGGCAGAACACATGACCAATAACTGTATGGATAGGTCTGCAGTAATAAAGAGGTCTACTTTGTAGCAATTATCCTGTGGTTTCCTTCACCTCTATGTAAAATGTGTTTCCTTTGGCTCAAAAATTTAAATGCATGTTGATGCAGCTTATTCATGTGTAAATATGCTTGCTGATCACATGCTCTTGTAAGGTGGTAGAAAATCCCCAAGTGACCAATTATTATGAGTAAACATAAAGATTTAACTCTGAATGTTAACATTAATGACCTCTTAGCTTTATGTGCATGAAAACCACAAACTCTGTTTATGTTTGATTGAATTTTTCTAATATGTATTCCTTCTTTTCGCTCATGTGCCATCAAGCTGTGTCTCAGCACGCACATAAGAGAAATCAGTCAGACTAGATATGGCTTCAGCATCAAATAATTTCCTCTGTCTGTTGGGATTTCATCCAGGGCCGGTACCTTATAAAGCAGACAGCATGCTTTTAATAAATCAGACTTGCATAGGAGCTGAAACATTACATGCTGCTTCACCGGTTTATTGTCCCTTTGCAAGTGTAGAGGACATTACAGGAACAGAAAATGAACCGTGGACTTTTGGCCTCAATTTAATTTCCTATACAGACCGAAAGAAAAGACAGGAAAAAAATAAAAACACAAAATGCAAAATGCAAAATGACTTTTCACTTTTTTTCCCTTTTTCAAGCTGCTGCTGTATATTTGCCGTAATATTTGCTTCATGGCCACACGAGCCAACAGGAACAAGGAAATGTTTTTACTGCTGCTGTGATTTAATCCATAAATGTTAATCAGGTTAAATGAGACATGCACTGACCCCGAAAGTAATCCAAACAGAGTTCGTGCCAGACCTCGCTACACATTTATCAATGGTATAGTTGTAAATGTACAGATTCAATTTAGGGATTAAAAGCATTGACCTTGACCATATTTGATTTTGCTGATACTCTTTAGATGGCATAATTAGCAATGTCCAAGGGCTGTAAAGGGAAGTTCTCAAATAAAACACAAGTAATATGTTTTTTTTTAAGCACTCAAATAAAAATAATAATAATAACAATAAGCAGTTGATACCGTAAGTGTGCTTATCTACTGTCACTGGATGACTTTCTGTTCATTGGGACATGACAGGTGCATCCCACAGTAATATTAACTGAATATCACAAGGTTTTATGCAGAACACCTGCACTATTATTTTCCCTGCATTCTGCAGCACACTTCTAATTTTCCGAGTATTTGTAGAAACACAGTGAACTGGTAGCTGTCATTCAGTGCCACCAAATGAATTAGTCACACATGAGCAAGTGTAAAAATGAGTTTTGGATTTGTGCAGATGACATTTTGGAAACGATATGCACACAGGTGAGCAGAAACCTGCTTAATATGAATTTTTAGCATATGAATAAAAGTAAAATCTGGTACATTGAAGATAAAAGGGAAAACTATATAAACTAAATATATGAATATTGTTCATATTGTTTTGGCTCAGTGTGTAGTTTTGCTGATATATCAGTTATAACTGAATACAGAAAATCATATTTCCTATATTTAGACCCTAATTAAAGTGTCCTTTTTAAAAGGTCTAAGCTATCAGGACATGAATACTGGACCTGGGAGTGTCTTTTGAAATGTGGTTAGCAGCATATCCTTTGTGTCCTCTTGGTTGTACGGTGGGATGGTTGGATTATGGGAAGATGAAACTGATATCGATCTGATCCTGACTCGAAAAGTTAGATTAGGTATATTTGGCAACAGGCTGCTCGATGGAGCTGATTTGTTTACTTCAGCGTTCCATGTTTATTGCACCAGGCGTCAGCAGCAGCGCACTGGTTGGTAGCAGGACAGTAAAAGATCAGCATTAGGAGGTATTTCATGCAATTTCACACAGAAGGTTTATACAAGGTTTCATTGTTTTAATTATATTTATTTTTTGTCCTATTGTTCTTTATTTTTATCTTTTTTACTAATAAATATGAAATATTTCTGATGGCACAGAGGACTGAAAGCCTGTTTTAAGTCTTGCAACACTTGGTTTGACATTAAGCTATTTTCGTTTTTATTAAATATTGTTATTGGTCCTTATTTCCTGTACTGTGAAATAATTGGCCCCGTTGGCCTCTGTTTTCCATTTCCTGTTGTTTTTTTGTCTCTTCTTGTGAGAGAAGGACAAAGCTGCTCAGGACAAGCTTTTTACTCCCAGTATTTTTCTGCCAAGCGCTGTTAATGGGTGTATTCTTCAGTTGGCTAATTCTCCACAGAAAGGATGCTCAATCACATTGTGTCATAGGGCCATGTCACGAGTTTAACCCTAATAAGACCTTAATGGCAGAATAGCCAATAACTGATTCAGTGCATGTAAATACTGTCACTACTTCATGTTCCCTTATCTAGCACGACAGTGGGTGGCTGCTCTTTTAAACTACATGAATAAATGACTGTTTCTTGCAAAAACAGATGGAAATGCAGTAAATTAGGCAAACACTAGAGTTTGTAAAGTCAGTATTTGATATGACCAAATTCAAGCCTGAATTCTTTTCGACAAGCTTTCTTGTACTTTCTTTAAGTCATATTTAGGAAAAGTTTCCAAAACTCTTCTTTGGACGTTGTCTGCCTTTCGGTCTATTCTTTGTTGCGATGATCCAACACTGCCTCAATAGTGATTGTTTCATTGAGTGTTTTTCTGTCCAGGTATTTTCTTTTTGCTAGAGTGTATTTGCGATCACTCTAGACTGGGATCATACTGATCCAGTCAAACACTTTATAAAAGGTATTGCATTAAATTCAGTTCAGTTCCTCTGTGAGGAAGCACTTTGCAACAGTGGGGAGGAAAAACTCCCTTTTAAAAAGGAGAAACCTCAAGCAGAACTATCAACAGTGGGGGCGAGGGGAAAGAGAGCAGAGGAGTGAGAGCCAGAGTTTAACTAATGATTAAATATAGTAGTGGTTTATAAACACACCGAGAATAAAAAGAGTTCAATGAAGAAAAACGTGGGGAAGCACCATCAGCAGCATAATTAGAGAATCATTAATGAATAGTTCAGGGTCATCAGGTCCACGTCTGACTATAAGCTTTATCAGAAAGGAGACTTTTTAGCCTTGAAAAGTAAAGAGGGTCTGTCTTCCAAGTCCAAATGAGAAGTTGGTTTGACAGAAGAGGGGCCTGAAAGCTGAGGACTCTGACCAGAACTTTTTTATGCACCATGCAACCCAAAAGTTGAATGATGCATAAAAATCTTCCTTTACTTTTTTGCATTCACAATTTCTTCCATTTCACAAGATACCCAACACCACTGGCTGAAATGCAGCCCTAAACCATCACTGTATTTTGCAGACTGCTTGTTGATACTCACGGTTGTAGCTCTGTATTGACCTGCTCCGTACACGTTGATGACTTGATTAACATTAGTCACTAAATAGGATGCATTAACACTGATTTTCAGTGTGTAACTGGGTGTTTTTCAGACTTTTTCAGTTCCTTAAGAATGGCTTCTTGACAGCCACTAACACCATTTCAGATGAGGCTTCAGAGAATTGTAGACGGGTCACCTGAATTTCTCGGGTTTTCTCAGGTTTTCCCTGTTTCTTAATGATGTGATTTTCAGATAATGTTCATGTGTTATACATAGTCCTTTTGGCCTGCCACCGCTTCGTATAATTCATAGTAATTTATAGGTCACTGTATATTGGCTTAACAAGAAAGCATTGTTCTGAAAAAGATTAAAAAAACAAGGACTGGATTGAAAATGCATGAAGAAGCAGCCAGTGACGAAAGGAAAAACTGTGAAAGATGCTCAGATACCCTGGAGAGATATTGCCCGAGATCACTATAATGAGAAGATCTGGATCCTTGCAAGTAAAGTATAAAGACTCAAAACTTTTACACAGTTCTACATTTGTGATGCCACAGATTGGTTTATTTAGTGAAGTTCAAACAGAAATATTAGAATTTAAATATTTTGCATAATCACATAGAGACAACTAACAAACCAAATTTGATGTGTTTGCATCAGTAACATGAAAAAGTCATAGTGGACAAAATCTTTTTTTTTCTTCCCAGCACAGAAATATGTTGCTTAATTACTGCAAGGTTAGCGTACATTGTCCATCAATCAACTGCTAGGATGAATCTGATGGATCTCACACTGTAATATCAATGAATTACACATAAATATAGAACTAGGTAACTGATAGTCAGTCACCTCACATTCAATGAAGAGGGTTTGCTGTGTTGTACTTGTGCTTCTCTGTCTATGGTGGTCCCTGATTTCCTACTTTTTATGTTTGTCACACTTAAATCTTTCAGATCATCAAACAAAGATAACACAAGTAAAGAAAATTCCTCCACAGTGCTGTAAAGCAGCGGTCTCCAACCTTTTTTGTGCCACGGACCAGTTTATGCCCGGCAATATTTTCACGGACCGGCCTTTAAGGTGTCGCGGATAAATACAACAAAATAAAACTAGTACCGGTACCGAAAAACAGAAGATTTATTCATAACACAGGTGAAAAGACCCAGGAAAACCGAGTTAACGATAAAAACGATAACAAAATAACGCTGAAAACCGATAAAAACCCTGAAAACCAGACATTTCACACCTGAGCCTCAACTCTCGCGGCCCGGTACCAAACGACTCACGGACCGGTACCGGTCCGAGGCCCGGGGGTTGGGGACCGCTGCTGTAAAGGACTCATTGCTTTGTTATCATAAACACTTGATTGTAATTGTTGCTGCTAAGGGTGGCCCAACCAGTTATTAGGTTGATGGGTGAATCACTTTTTCACATAGGCCCATGTAGGTTTGGATTTTTCCCCCTTAATAATAAACGTGTCTAATATTTAAATTTGTTTGATGATCTGAAACATTTAAGTGTGACAAACATACAAACAAACAGGAACTTTTCACACCACTAAAATACAGAACATAAGCATTACTAATAGGCAGTAATTCAGGCTTGTAGAGACTTTGTAGTAACAATAGGCTGACTGGAGTCTAATGATGTGGGAAGCATGAATTATGAGTTATTATATTATGAGAAGCAAAGTCCTGGACTCACTGTGACAGCCTGGCAATCCCTGTGTGTCACGTTAACAGAAATTCGTGTTTCAAACTACATCTAAACATATATAAAAATATACCAGTTTGTTTCTGATAAACTGGCTGAAGATAACACATCAAAAGATAACATTTTGACACTATGGACTCATTTTTCCACCATTATAAAATGAATTATGTGATCTCATACAAAACCCACTGTGGATTTCAAAGCAGTGGAATGGAAATGGAAAAAAATAAAAAGCTCGAGCATAAAACATCTTTCAAGCATTTAAAACTTTTACCATTACAACTACAACTTACAACTGTAACATAATTCACGTTAATACCCCATTAGCACACAGAGTCAAACTATCATGGCTTCATGCTATATTAGCTTTTATGAAATACACCAAATTGAATCAAATGATAGAAGCCAGTTATGTCATTAATATTCATTTCCAGTGGAGAGGCCCTTGTGTGGGTTGCGACTTTCACATTTGTTCAATGTCAAAATCTGCACTGGATCATAAAGCCTATTGCTAAAAATCCTCTCAATCTAACTTTCATTTCATTCTTCATTCCATTTCATTTCATTGTACGTATCCAATGTTATATTTTGACAACATTAACTGCAGGTTAGGAGCTAGCGTAATAACAAATGCATTGAAAGGATTCATTGTTAGAAAACTATCAGTTTCAGCCATTAATATTGTAATCTGATATCAAATTCAATCAGCGGCCCTTTAGTGGAGATAAAGTTTATTATATTCCATGCAAGAAGCTTCCTTTTGCTATCTTGTAGCTGTCAGATAGTCCCGATCTTTCCGCCTTCCTGATTCTTAATGCCTCGCATTCAGAGACTAAGTGACAGATTGATAGCTCAGCTCTAATACTATGCCTGCTCCGTCAGCCTGAGAAAGGCCATGTCTTCTTTCCTCCATTCAGGAGTTACATGACAGGGGTGTAAGTCATAAGGAGCACTGGTGCCATTATAACATCATCCTCATCCGTTAGTAAGTGGATTATGGGGCTGGAGCGCTGGCATGCTCTGATGTGTGGTTTGGTTTTATTGGCTCTATAAGAGAACACAGTTCACTTAGTCTCCACTTGGATTCCAAGTAATGCCTGGCATTAAACAGTTTTTTCCCTGCATCGCCTGTATTAGCCCCCTCCATGTATGGGCACTAATGCTGGTTGATGGGCTTGAATTACATTTGTCACTGAGGTAGATTTGATTGAGGATCATTATCAGTACCTGACATTTGACATCTTATTGAAGTTTACTCAGGGATGAATGAAACAATGGGGTGCTTAAAAATACATTTGTGCTTCAGTACTTATAAATCTATGTTTATTTATCAAATGGAAAAATTCCTCAGCTTTTCAATTTGTTGTGCAGTGTTTGAGAAAATAATGAGTAACTCTAATAACAAAAAATCAGTTGAAAACACATAAGTATAAAATATGTTGAACAAACTAAAGTTCAAGGGTAGTCATGCAGGTTTAAAAGAAATATTAGTGTTTGTTTGTTTTTTCAGCCCGCTGCTGGAACTCCTTTTCATTTTTGTGATTTGCAGAAACCAGACGACTCTCCTGCATGATTAACTCAAACCCAAAGACTCTGGACTCTGCCGTTCTCTCACACCTCTGATAGATCGTTGTCCCATTCCCTCCAGCTTCCTCCTGACTGTGTAAAACAGGCTCATTGCAGACATATTTTTATGCATATACTTTTACTTACGCTTCGGCATGCTTTGAATCATTCGCGTTGAGAAATGCAGTACATACAGAAAGAGGGATCTAGACATTTTAGTTGCATGTCTGAAAAAAGGTAGATGTAGAGCACAAACAAAAAAAGTCATTCTGATGTTACAGTCGGCACAGAGTCTTGATCAGTTAACACAAATATGTATGAGTGAATGGGATTATGTCTTTTGGAGGACGCTTTCTTTAACTTGAAATGAAAATGAAAAACACATAAAGGGAAGAAAGTGGTGGAGGACACTGGTTCACGGGGTCCTGACTGGAGAGTGTTTTTGACTGTAAAGCCTGTCTTGCAAGGGCAACAGACTGTCTGCCATCACTGTGGGATATCTGAGGGTGCAGGCAGGGGTGGAGAGAGCCCCAGGTGGCAGTAGACTCACATGCCTTGGGAATCTACATGGCAACTACCCCGGGCAAGCAAGAGATAACCAATGCTTAAAGCAATGGGAGGCATACTATAGAAAGGCACCACGTGAGAGAATCTATATGATCCGCATCCACGGGTTCAACAACAAAACCTCGATAGTTTTACTTTCTTCACATAGATGCTGCTGACTGAAGGCTCTCTTTCACTCAGCCACCCTCAAGTCACACTAAACAGGGAGTGAGGCTTTAAGGGAGAGGCAAAATCACCACTGCACAGGAGATGTCACAGAAGCATCATAGTAAAAATAAATGCAAAAAAGTTTTTTTCCACAATCATTAAAAGACTAAAAAGAAACTGAGATAAAACCCTGTTAAAGCCATTTCCTTGTGATGAAGGCTACAAGCAAATTGAGATTTACTTGGGTGCTAATTTGTCATGTTTTATATAAACTGTAGGTCTTGCTCTTGTTTTGCTCTCCACCAAATGTGTGAGACTGGCTGTTTACCTACTAAATTCTTTTTTCAGCCACAAGTTGTTAATGTTGTTCTCTTAGCAGGCAGCAAATGGTTCACAGAGACTCATTTTTACAGTTCAAGTGATCTGACCGTTTGTTAGTGTAAAAATATTGTTTAGTGCAACTTTAAGTGTGTTGCTGCTGTCAGCGTCCACGACTGTTCTGGTAGAGAGAAATGTCAGATCCTCCGTTGGTTCAGTTGCATTTAGAGTCACTGCTTCATTTCTGTGAAAAGAGGTTTGCAAGGGTGACTTTCAAAGAGCTAAAAATGTAATCGTCACAAACAAAATGACCCTCGTCTCCTTTCTGTCCACTGCACATGCAGATTTACTGCACAAGTACCCATATCATGGTGCTATTTGTTAATGTCCTTGACTGTGCAGATTAAACAAACAACTTATGCAAATAGGCCGCAACATTTGCTGATTTAAATTAATAATAGCAACCAAAATCCCATTTTTATTCAGCCACAGACTCCCTAATATGTTTGAAAAGGGATATTTTATGTAAATGACTCATTGAAATCCATTTTTCAGTTAATCATTTTTGCTTATCTTTGCATAACTGTACTTGTTTGACTGAGCTGACGCAGTTTATTTCTAATTGATTTTTTTTCCCGGTCACTGTTTTTGAATCAGTTTCACTTAACCTTTGTTGTAACAGTGTGGTGAATGAGTATCGCTTACAGGCAGGATCAGTTAGGCACTGGTGTACTTTACTTATTATTTTGAATGAACAGGAGAAAGAAGATAATTTTGGATGTTTATGTATCAAGTTAAGTAAACACGTGAACACCTAGCCGGAGGGAGAATTTATCCAGTTTGCTGTAAATTTTTCAGACTGGTGGGTTTAATTCTTAAAAGAGAAAAAGATCGTGTGTGTTAGATTCCTCCCGTCTGTCTCTACGTGCACTGTCAAGTTGACATTTTCATAACTCTTGACCTTTTCCAAATTGCACAATTTATCTGATTTTGATTTTTTGATGGAGCTCAGCTGCTGGTATCAGATTAGTCGCAGGGAGGTGATAAATTGCATGCACAGTGCATGCAGTGTTATGTGTTACAGTCTTGTCTGAATGTTATCTCATCATTCTCGGTCTTTCATTACTTTAAATATTCAAAACAGTCACACTCAAAAACATAAAACTGCCCATGAACAATCATTGCCTTTATCTATAGAGGAGCTGCGGGCTGATATTCAGACTTAGAATCCCTCTCTCACTGTGTTTTCACAGGCTGTGTGCTTTTGACTTGCCTTGACTTTGATCCATATCCTGCTTCTTGGCAGGATTCTCTGACTCTGCTCTCGCTTTTTCTGCTCTCCCTTTGACTGTAAACCCTTTCATTGGCTCTCTCTCTCCGGTTTCTGTCTGATTCTGTCTCGATCCACTCTGCTAACCTGTCCTCAGGGCAGGCTCGTCGCCCTTCATCTGTCCATCTTGTGCCTTCTCTGCGGGTGTAGATGCCACTGCATGCTTCTACACCATCAGCTCCCTCATAAGTGGTTAAAATCAGAGGGAAAAAGAGGAAAATAAAAACAGTTATGTGACCTGACCCAGTCATCTGAGATCAGTACCTCCTGAGTTGAATGTCACAATTGACTTCTGTCTTGTGCGTTTCCACAGGCCGCGAGCGGGGCACATTTGTTTTTGACTTTTGTCACATCTCTGCGTTGTGATGTGAAATGGGCCCGAGCTGATCACACTGCGGCTTCAGTGTCTGCAGAGAGTAACACTGGAAGCAACTAACGAAGTCTTTTGTTGTAGCTTGAGTTTCACTGCTAGAGATTAAAATGATACAAATTTCAACAAGTATGTTGTGAAGCCGCAGATAAAATGTGAGATGGGAATGGATACACATCCAAAACCCGTGGAAATGAAATGAGTCTCAGTTGTCACTCCGTGGATGGTGAATGGATCATGGAAAATGTGGGAAAACCTGAAAGAGAGGCCATTCAAAACTACGCAGCCAACATCAGTCACCTAACAGGGGAACGTCAGCTGAGCTTACCTGTTGATGATGCAAGTTCACTGGTGTGAAGCATCAAATGCATGTGACAGGTACTAAAACAAACATGATGACACTTTGGTCACTATCTGCAGCTCTGCACCTCTACCATGTTTTGAAAAGCAGGTGTGCTGAGGGTACTCCACAACCCACTGGCAGATGGTAGAGGACCTTCGAAACTCCAAAATAGGAAATGAATAACCAGGTTTCTCAAAATTGTGTTGGTTACATTCCTTAATCCATTTTTATTTGCAGTAAATGCTTAATAGTAGATCTTATTTTCCCTTAGTAGTCCTGATGTAAACAGAGACAGCACTACATGAGAATGGCTGTGTAAAAGTAGTTTTCAGGTTTATGTATCTATCAAAGAGCAAAGTAGTGGATGGTGAGAATCAACAACTGGCAGCGAGACGATTGCCTGACTACCAGGACTAGCTCTGCCAGTTATAGAGCTATGAGCTAATGCAAACAATTCTACAACAGATTTTAACCCTCATTTAAAAGACTGATATCACTGCAGAGCGGGTGGCCAGCATGGACACCCAAGTTTGTGAATGCCATAACTTGAGAAGGAGGTGCCTTTGCACTGTCAAATTGATGCCATAGTAGCATCTGCTAAAAAGTAGGAAAAGTTTAAATCGTGGTGACCTCAAACTCAAAGTCAGAGGTCAGGTTTTCTGATAATCTTGTGAATATGATCACTTCACAGTGAAGCGATTTTCAAGTTCATACTACGGGTGGTCACCAGCATTACATTGTTTTTAAAAGCATTGATCCTAAAACATCACACGTACACTGTACTTACTGACTTCCTAACAGATTTGTATATATTCTAGAATTCTCCGTCTTAGATCTGCATCATCTTTCCCAGTGTTCTGAGTATTGGTCAGAACAAACCAGTCCTTTTTGTGCTGGCAAAAAAACACAGTTTTAGTCAAATGTGATCTCAAATTGAAGGGTAATAGACCGTTAATAGACAAAACTGGTTCCCATCCATCCATCCATTCGCTTCCGCTTATCCTTTTCAGGGTCGCAGGGGGCGCTGGAGCCTATCCCAGCTGTCATAGGGCGAAAGGCGGGGTACACCCTGGACAGGTCGCCAGTCTGTCGCAGGGCTAACACACAGGGACAGACAACCATTCACACTCACATTCACTCCTAGTGGCAATTTGGGTTATCCAATTAACCTATCCCCACAAGCTGCATGTCTTTGGATGGTGGGAGGAAGCCGGAGTACCCGGAGAGAACCCACGCAAACACGGGGAGAACATGCAAACTCCACACAGAAAGACCCCGGCCTGATGGTGGAATTGAACTCAGGACCTTCTTGCTGTGCGGCAACAGTGCTAACCACCGTGCCAAAAATTCAGTTAATTGTCAAAGACCTTAATCATATGAAAACATAAGCATGCACAAGCAGTCTACATTTTGCAGCATATGCAATTTATACAGTACAAACAAATGCAACCTGTATTGGAAAATGTAATGTTCTTCATCAATGTGAGGGCTGAAGGTGCTGCTCCTGGGCAAGACTGTTTGGCATGTACTCCATAAAACCACAGCGTATGATTTTCTGACTTTTGTGTTGACCTAATGAGATGGAACATTTTAATTAGAGGGTTGGATTATTACGCAGAGCCAAACTGTTGTGCCTATCTCCACACATGTGTTGAGGTATGACACATGCAACAACATGAATAAGTGCATTTTTTAAATTTAAGAAAAAATCTCAGCACTTAAAATGTTGCCATGAGTTAAGATTAGTTTAATCAAATGAAGATAAAAGGCGTATTCTGCTTCCGTTTCACCTTGAAGCAAAGTAGAGGAATGTTTCAGAGAGCTGGTGTCATGTAAAAACACTGTAGGCGTAATTCAAGACAGTAAACTGTCGCTGCAACCTTTTTCAAATGTTGCTGTTGGCATCGCGACTTTGACTTTGATCCGTATTCTATTGGCAAGATTTTCTGACTCTGTTCTCGCCTTTGACTCACACTGCTTTCTCTCTCTCCGCTTCTGTCTCCTCTCCCCCTTTTTTTTTTCTGTCTCTCCTCCAAATGCCACCCTCCTCCCCTCAGGGCGGGATGATTGCCCTTCTGCTGTCCATCCTCTGCCTGGTCCTGATCCTCTACACTCGCAGACGCTGGTGTAAACGCCGCCGCATCCCTCAGCCCCAGAAGAGCGCGAGTGCTGAGGCAGCTAATGAGATCCACTACATCCCATCAGTGCTGATGGGAGGCCAGGCACGCGAGAGCTTGAGGAACTCCCGGGGTCAGGGTCCAAACTCCAGCGGTACCCTCAGTATCCGGGAGACACCGATTTTGGATGGGTACAAGCAGGGTTTGGATGTGGGATGGTTAGAGCTCAAGCCCTAAATATAAGCACACAGCATGCGTACACATTGCTGAGTTGAATAACAGTATCTTGTTAATTCCATGCTACACAAGCAGAGCCTAATATTGCCTGAATATAGACAGCTGCTTCCACAAATCAGCCTGTACACAACACACTTGGTTTTATTGTATTAGCCTGTAATGTGTTTTGATGCCTTTATCAGTACATTGCGTCACACATTAGCCACTTGTGACATTTATTCTAATTTAGACAAGCCTGATAATGATTTCGCTAATTGATTTCAACTACATCCCCAGGTATGAGTATGACATTACCGACCTGCGTCACCATCTGCAGCGGGAGTGCATGAATGGTGGGGAGGAATTTGCCAGCCAAGTCACCCGTACCCTGGACTCGCTCCAGGGCTGTAATGACAAGAATAATATGGACCTCGCACCTGGTAAGCTGAAAGATGCACAAACAGCCAGGTCAGAAAAGACACGCGACCTAAAGAACAAGTGCACTGAACAATATTTCTCATGATAATTAGAAGTACAGATCATTTACCTTGACTTTAGGGTCATCGGCTTATTGGCTGTTATTGGTATTTAGCATTAAAGAGTATTTATTGTTTTATTTCATCTTATGCTGTTACTCATTTTCAGCAGATAAACACAGATAATTTCATGTCCTACCAAACGAGAGACAAGCGTAGCTCCAAGCCGGAGATGTTTCTTTGTTTGTTTTCATCTGACACTGTGCATTTTTCTAAGTAATGATAGAGGTTGAGACTCCATGTTGCTATGAAATGTTATCTTTTATAGTCATAAAGCAGTTACATTTTATTGCAGATGTTCATCTACCCATCTTATTAATGCATTTGTTTTTCCTCCTCCTCAGCCATACGGTTTTCTAAGTTACAAGACAATGCATCAAAGGGGGTTATGTTTGTGTATTGCACAAACTCAGTTGCAGCAATTGCAGAGTGAAATAAATGAAAAATTAATTGGATTTTTAATTAAAACACATAAGTTTTATTTTCTCTCATAGGTTAGAAGTAATTATCTAAATGAATTTGGAGGGAATGATAGAGGATAAAAAAACATTTTCACAAACATGCATGGTGGAAATGTTTTGCCTGTGTAAAATCCACAAACATAAGGCATCTTGTTCACTTGTTTCTACAGTTAGTAGAATAACATCAGCTGTGTGACCCATGTAGGATGCAGATCACATATAAATATAAAAACTTTAAACAGTATTTTTGTCACCACTGACATAATTATGGAGCCACGTACCTGCCAGGAAATCTGGATTTTATGTTTTAGAGAAAGCATTTTTCATAATTGGTGGACTTTGGAGTTGAGCACCACTCCCATGAGAATTACTTCATGAAGTGGAGCAGTTGTGATGAAGGTACAGCCTCTGAATTTCAACTAAGGAGAGAGTCACCACTCGGATTCATCAGATCTCTTATAGCTGTGCTCTTGTAAAATCCAAACCGCTCCACCCCAGCGCTTATGGAGCAGAGTAATCCTGTGCATAATGCATTTAAGATGTGTAACGCAGAAATAAAGAGAAATAAAAAATGGAGACAGCAGCTCATGCATGGAATAGTAAATAGCGTGAACATCAGAGAGGTCACTCAGAAAATAACATTTGAATTTAGACTTAAAATAATGAATTTCAGTAAATGTGTTTTGGCTCCTCTGACCTTTTCTCTGCTCTATGTATAATGTAGTAGGTACACATACATAAACAAATGAAAAACAAGATGTCTGGGGTATTTCGTGTCTGTTGTCACTTGTGCACTTTGTACTTCTTCAAAATAATCTTGTCTTACAGTTTACTGTACCTGGTAGTGCGGCTACAGTTGTCTCATTTAAATGTTTTGAAATAAAACTTTATTTCTTTAAAATATCAAAATTTTCATAAAGATTTTTCTTTTGCACAATTGCAACATTTTAATGTTTCCATATTTTAAAAAAAAGACATTAATAATAGAGAAATACGTGTTAAATTATCTGTAGTTTATTGTTATTAAGACATTTTGTGTCATTATTTATTACCGTATTTCCCAGACTACAAAGCGCACCTGAATATTAGCCGCACAAGCTAAAATCAGGGGAAAATCCTGTTTTGTACATACATTAGCCGCACCTGACTAAAAGCCGCAGGTGTTTCAATGTTGACTCATCATATGTAAGAGAATATGCACAAAGCGAATTGTCAGGAAAGAGATGGCTGTTTGGAGACACACCCCTTTTATTAATATTTTGAAAAACAAGTTATGGGTACATATTTGCACATGTAGTACATAACAGTAACCTGCAGCACACCAGAACAATAGATTCGGACTATAGGCTCAGGTGCAGCGACACGGCTTTAACAAGAAGAAAAGTCAGTCATTCACCATCTTTCTCTTCTTCCTGCCCACTGAAACCACCAAAGTCCTCTCCTCCAGTGTCGGATACGAACAGGCTCAGGATGGCTTCGTCATCCACTCTCCGCTTCTCTCCTTCGTTGTCACTTACAAAACCAAAGAAATCCTCGTTGTCAGAGTCAGAGTCGAACACCCTCCGTGGCGGTGTCCTCCTCTCCATCATGCAGCAGTCCAGCCCTTAGAAATCCGTTAGTGATCGTGGATGTTTTCACACTTTTCCACGCTGTCAGAATCCACCGGTGGAGTTGGGCATAACTTGCTTTTCGCAAGTTTATCGCCGCTCGTCATCCACACCTCCCGCTGAACGCATAGCGCTACTTTGAAGTTTGTTTTTCGCGCTACTTCGTACGGCACTACGTTGCCTGGCGGACGGACATGTGACTAACATACCACTCTTGAACCCCGATCCTTCCGCCAGGCAACGTAGTGCCGTACAACAGCAGAACAAACAAATCGTCTTACGATATGACAACAATCATGGACAATCCATAGAAAAGCCGCACCTGACTAAAAGCTGCAGGGTTCAAAGCTGGTGCTTATAGCCCGACAATTACGGTAGTTTGAATTACACTGAGATGGACAAATATACTGAAAAAACTAGTTGGGTTTATTAATTATTGAATACAATGGCATGTATTAGAAAATATACCACATACTAGACGTCTGCAAGCGACGTTTTAAAATACTGATGGATTTGTTTATTTTTGTTAATAATTCATGCTTTCGCTCATTTCTTTTTGCTATTTTGCAATTCTCTAAGCTAATGCACACATATTTTAGAAATTATGGTGATACAAAGCTTAGTAGTGGCTCTGAAAACATCATCCACAGAGATCCTGAATTAAGTTTAATCCGAATCCATGACACAGATGTGTGTGTTTTTTTGTTTTTTTAAACTGGAACAAAGTGGAGGACATACTGACATTGGCAGAAAATTACAGCTACCATGACAAACAGTGTCTGTGACTAAATAGCATGACAGTCACATATCTGCAGTAATATATGATTTTTAGTGTTTCCATGGAACTTCAGCTCTTAATATTTACAGAAATAGATAATTTTTCCCTCTGAGGCTTAAATGGGCTCTGTCTAATGCCTTAATAAGTTTTCATTTCATGCCAGCTTTTGTCTGTCTTTAATTTTGCCTGTTTGACTTCTGGTACAGCAAACAACATCCTGGATTTTCTTTCTTAGTATTGGTAATACTTTATGCTTGCCACGTCAAGCCAAAGCAAAGAAACAAAAATGTTTTTCGAAGTGGGTGCTTTCTCATTTTAACTCTTTGCCCAAAAATTCAATTAAACAAAAAAGAGTGTTTATTGAACCTTCCACCTCAAACTCATGTGTCAAATATAAAACACGTGACTTTAGGAAGCTTTAAGGTTGGTACGTCTCCTAGCTTACATTTAAGAAATCATTCTTCTTATCTGCAGTGAGTGACAACACCAAGTTGGCGCTAATGAACAAATACAAGGACAACATCATTGCCACGAGTCCCATCGATAGCAACCACCAGCAGAACACCCTGCTTCCCCACAATACCTCCACCAGCCAACGCAAACGTCTCTCCAGCAACACCCGCGGTGAGTCAATCTCTGCCATGGATTTGGCACAGACAGCAGATAACATCAACACCACCAATCCATGAGTCCTCTCCAGGACTACTAGCAGCATCAGATCATTAGCTGGACATTGTTGTATCGTTACATGTGTACACTGATCCTGTCAGGTGGCAGCCTGGGGACTTTATGAAGGCAGTTACATTTGAAAGAAAAGGTTTTCACATGACTTGACATACTTGACATGGCCCTCCAGACAGTAAAGCCAACCTGAAACTTTAATTCTTCTCCTCTCTCCCCTTTTTGTGTACGATAATATAAGCTACAGAATGAATGTACAGTTTTTAATTGTTGCTTATACTAATAACATACTGTGTGGACATCTCATTCACATCTCTGTGAAAAGAAGAAGCAGAACACAAAGTATTACCATGAACGCTGGTGTAATCTGTGCTTTTTATACAAGATAGGTCCTGCATGGCAGTTATGTGTCTAGTTTAGTTAATGCAGTTCAGAGGCTTTAAAAAATCATAATAACCTTAAACCAAGGGTTTAGGGAAACAAGCATAAACACAAATGGTTTCTATCTTCAGAATCTGTCGGTGCAGTGAAATCAAGTCCTAAATGTGGTGGAGTAAGCCGACTAGACATTTTGAGTAGATTTATCAGCAGAGAAAGTGCCACTACTCACTACTTGCTGCTAATGTTTTTCAGTGGTCAATAGTTGTTTTTATTTTTTTTTCATTCTGTAGCAATTTGCATATAATTGCCAAATTGCTGCACAGCCTAGCTCTGTTCCTGGAGCTTTAGTAATTCATAATGCAAAAAAATCTTCACTCAAGTGATCACATAAATTATTGACTTTCACTTCATTATCCAATTTTTCTCAATGCATCCGTGTTACACACTCACAGTGTTCACAGGAATAAAACAGACTTCAATATTATTGAGTTTTACTAGATAACATCCAGACACACTTGATATGATAATATGATACTGCTCTGTCAAGTCCAGGCAGTGGTCACTTACAGATGCAAGGCAAGGAGTAAAAATTGTTTTATTTTTTAATAACAAGTAATAGGACATAAACAATAATAGAGAATAGACGGACAAATTGTTTTACGTTGCAATTGGACTTTGTAAAAATGAAGTTTTCCTAGCTAGCTAAGGTGAGTATTGGTTGCCAGTAGATGTCTGTGTAGGTTTTCAGTCATCCAGGTCATGGTAATTTAAGGAGCTTGGAAAGCAAAGTGGCAAACAGCCACTTCATAAACACATGGCACAACATGGAAGAGCCACCTCGACAGGACAAGACTCAGCTGTACATCCGCATCTAAAGGACACAGGTCACTCTGTCGAGGATGCCAGTGTTCAT
Source organism: Mchenga conophoros (assembly GCF_057382185.1). NCBI lineage: Eukaryota > Metazoa > Chordata > Actinopteri > Cichliformes > Cichlidae > Mchenga > Mchenga conophoros. The sequence goes on from NC_140543.1 coordinate 33,618,859, forward strand.
ATTTTGGACAGAGAGGACAGATGGTTTGAAAGAGCAGTGAAAGAAGCCATCTATGTCCATGTGAATGTATGTGAACGACCATCTTTGAACAGAGGTGGTGGCTTACGAAACTAAGTTTTGAGATCCCTTTCCAGACGTCTTAACACCCACGCACACCCGAAACCTCTGCTGCTAATGACTCACACCCTTTTTTACACCTTGGCTCATGCGATGAGGCAAGTGATCTATAGTGGGTCAACAACAATCTTCAGGGACAACTCCCACTAGTGCAAAAAACCCTGAACTCCCCACTATTTGGTCTTAGAAGTGAGGAAGCTTCTCGGATGAGAGCTGACTTAAAGAAGTCCAGTCACTTTTCTTTCCAAGCTTCTTAAATTCCAATTAGATGTTGTTTTTTCAGTGTTGTTCAGTTTCAATGTTATTAGAGTGATCAGCCGCTCCTGTTCATTGAAAGCAAAGAGATTTAGTATCAGATTGCCTTTGTTAATGGTTTCCTCTACAAAAGCTAAAGTCAGACTTGGGAAGTTCAAATAAATGTTTTCATGTAACCTCAACATTCAAAGCATAATACATGTTAATGCAAGTAGCCACAGAAATGGTAGCTGCTAACATGGTGCTGCTAACAATGCTGGCCTAACAGTGATGTTTTAATAAGATTTGTCAGTCAGTATCACAAAAACATGCATGAACGCACAATTAGTATAAAAGTATAAAACCTTTGTTATAAAAAGGAATTGACAAAAGGAATTAACAAAACATTGATGATTTTTTTTGTAAAACTTGAATTTCAATTTGACTTTAATATGCTTGTGGTTACTCGCATTGAAAAAAATCCCTGTCTTTTACCAATCACACCTGCATCAGCTGAAATACATTTTCTCTGAGATCTCATTTACTTGTGACCTACGGTAATTGTATTTGTAAACAACATATCAACATGTTTTTTTCATTTATTTTATTGTTTTCCCATCATTGCTTCTTTTCAGACAAATGACTGAATATTGGTTCACCACACTAGTAACCAGAAAATGCTCTTGGAACCCAAAAGGCTAAGCCCTCTCCAAGTACTGTGTCTCATTATATGGGCATCTTTGTAAGATGTTTTGTAGGAGCGAAAATGCATTTCACTAAAAATGTAAAGGAGGATATAGAGGCCTGGGAGCGTGAGGGTCCTGCCCAGTATCTTTGCTGTTTCTAGGACTGCTCTTCTGGACAGAGATCTCGTATGTTGTTCCTGGGATCTGCTGGAGCCACTCGCCTACCTTGGAGGTCACTGCACTGAGTGCTCCGAATGCTTCTCAGGTTCTTCTCTCAGTCATTGGCACTTCTCCAGCTTCTCATGTTCCTTCTTCCCAATACCGCCGTCATTCGGTATAGCTACATCTATCACTACAGCCGTTTTCCTCTGCTTGTCCACCACTGCTATACCCGGTTGGTTACCCATCACCAGTTTGTCTGGCTGTATCTGGAAGTATCACAGGATCTTAGCTCAGTCATTCTTGACCACCTTGAGGGCCATGTCCCATTTTGACCTCGTGACTTCCAGGCCATACTCGACACAGATCCTGTACACTATGCCAGCTACTTGGTTATGGCGTTCCATGTATGCCCTGCCTGCTAGCATCTTGCACCCTGCTGTTATGTGCTGGAGTGTCTCAGGAGCATCTTTACACAGCCTGCACCTGGGGTCTTGCCTGGTGTGGTAGACTCCAGCTTCTATGGATCTTGTGCTCAGAGCTTGTTCCTGTGCTGCCATGATTAGTGCCTCTGTGCTGTCCTTCAGTCCAGCTTTGTCCAGCCACTGGTTTTGGATGTTAGCCACTTCCTCTGTCGCCGTCAATGATGGTTTTTCTCCTTGCTCCTCTTTCTTGGGTTCCTGCTGCCTGAGGTATTCAGTAATCACACAGTCAGTTTTAGCCATCTTCCTAATGTACTGATTGATGTTTGTTGTCTTATCCTGGGCAGTGGTTCTGACACTCACCACTCCTCTGCCTCCTTTCCTTTCACTTAGTGTCCAGTCTCAGGGTGCTAGATTTGGGGTGAACCCCTCCATGGTAAGGAGCTTTCTTGCCTTGATGCCAGTTGCTTCTGTCTCCTCCGTTGGCCAGTTTATAATCCCAGCAGGGTACCTGTTCAGTGGAAGGGCGTAGGTGAAGATAGCCCAGATCTTGTTCTTTCTATTCAGCTGATTCCTCAGCATTTGCCTGACTCTTTGCAGGTATTTGGTGGTTGTGGCTTTCCTAGTGACCTCTTCGTGGTTTCCATCTGCCTGTGGGATTGGTACACGTAGCTGTCCTCGATGTCTGCAATGTTGCCTTCTGGTAGTGCAATCCCCTCATTTCTGACTTCTGACTAGCAGTGGGGACAGACCACTTGGCAGACTTGATGGTGACTTGTGCTACTGGCTTAAAGTCCTGCCTCTAGTGTTGTTCAACACATTTCTATTGAGTTTAGATGTGTCCTTGATCCAACACAGCTGATTTAAATGGATAAATGACCTTCTCAACATGTCTTGAAGTTCTCCAGAGGCCTGGTAATGAACTAAACTTGTGATTCAGGTGTGTTGACCCAGGGTGAGATCTAAGGCTACGTTCACACTGCAGGCGAAAGCGCATCAAATCCGATTTTTTGACCCTATGCGACCCATATCCGATCATGCTATGACAGTGTGAACGGCGCAAATCCGATATTTTCAAATCCGATCTGGGTCACTTTCGTATGTGGTACTGAATCCGATACATATCCGATGTTTTAGAAAGCGACTGCTGTTTGAACGGTCAAGTCGCATTAAATCCGCCTTTTACGTCACCGACACAAGACTGAAGCCAATTATCAGCGCCAGAGAAGCGCCCGAGAAGACATCGCGAACGCTTCCTGGCCATCCAGTGTAGATGTCAGTGAAACTGTTGGGAAGACAACGTAAACATTTTATTTGTACTGTATAATCTGCAGATTCTGACAGAAATCTACAGCTATCCTTTGAAGCACCGCTCCTCTCTTAAACAGCAATAAGGATCATTATTAGGTTATTTACATTATGTAAATAACAAAATAACTTAAAGCAAAAATTGGGAAACGTGAAGACCGAAGTCTTTATATTAAGGGCCATCAGTCAAACAATACTGTTGCTCTGGGTCTAAACAGAGCGCGTTGTGTGTGACATCTTCTTTTGCGCATGCGGGCCGCTTTGAGCGTTCACACTAGAGAGCGTTTGCTGTCGCATTTTATTTGTAGTGTGAACGAGCAGACAAAAAAATCGGATTTGATCAAAAAATCGGAATTGAGCATTAAGACCTGCAGTGTGAACGTAGCCTATAACCTGCAGGGACACCGGCCCTCATGGACTGGGTGTCACAGTCTGGCGAGGGCAGACTGTATGAATTGAAAAAAGGACCCAAAATGCAGACTCCAAGGAACAGGGAACAAAACTTGAATGTTAACAAAAGGTGAGCCGTTTAATATGGCTGGTAGAAAAGGTACAAACAAAGGGCAAGGCAAACTGAAGCAAAATTAACACAAACCTAAACTGGGGAATCTAAACAAACAATAAGAAAAACCTAGACAAGAAACTTGGAAGCATGGCATGGCATGGACAACAGACGACCTGACAATCACACACTGAAAACAGAGGACTTAAATACACAGGAGGTGATTAGGGGAAGTGGAGACACATGAGGAAACAGCTGACTAGGATAAACATAATGATGCACAGGCAAGAGTAAAACTAACCGCATGAGCACAGAACACAAGACCCCTTTTCAAAATAAAACAGAAAACATGCAGACTTAGACACGACAACCAGAACTTGACAATGTAAGACACAGACATGAAACGCATGAAGAGCAGGGGAGATTTAACATGGTTGGAAACACGAGGGGGAAATAATAAGAACTAGAAACACTTAGGCATGATAATACAAACTTGATAACATAAGACACGCAGCATGAAACACGAAGGGTGAGGGGAAGCTTAAATACAGGGGAAGAAAACACAAGGAGTCTAATAACCAAATGAACTTAGATAACCTAATGAACAAAATAAACTCAAACTTAAAACGCTGGGTCAAAAGACCCAGGACCATGACACTGGGATTGGGGACCCCTGATCTAGGCACTCCAGCATCCATATGTGGGGGATTGAGTTATATATTCACACTACCAGACAAAGGTTTGGGCACACCTTCTAATTTGATAGTTTTTTCTTTATTTTTTACTACTTTCTACATTGTATACACATACTGAAGACATCAAACATATGGAGGAAGATATATGCAATTATGTAGAAAAGAAAAAAATGGATAAATAACTCTAAATATGTTCTATGTTTTATATTCCTAAAAAGTAGCCACCCTTTGCTTTGTTGACAGCGCTGCAAACCCTCGGCCTTCTCTCAGTGATGTTCATGATGTAGTCACCTGAAATGGTTTCACTTCACAGGTGTGGCTTTTCATTTGTGGAATTTCTTGCCTTCTTAATGGGATTGGGACCATCAGTTATGCTGTGCAGAAATCTGGTTGGTACACAGCTGACAGCCTTATTTGAGAACTGTTAGAATTAATTTTATGGTAAGATCCAATCAGCTAAGTAAAGAGTAATGACAGTCCATTTTTACCTGAACTGAACGTCAGTCAGTCTGTAAAATTGCTAAAACGTTGAATGTGTCCCCAAGTATAGCGCCAAAACCATCAAGTGCTACAACGAAACGGCTCACATGAGGACACCCCAGGAAAGGAAGACCAAGAGTCACCTCTGCTGCTGAGGATAAATTCATCCGAGTCCCCAGCCTCAGAAATAGCAAGTTAACATCACCTTGAATCAGAGCCCAAATAAATGTTCCAATAACAGACACATCTCTACCAGCTGCTGGTGACACTGTTGGGGATTTATTCAAAATTGAAGACACACTAAACCAGCATGGCTACGGTAGCATCCTGCAGCGGCATGCCATCCCATCTGGTTTGCGTTTACTTAGACCATCATTTATCTTTCAACAGGACAATGACCCCAAACACACCTCCATGCTGTGTACGGGCTATTTGACCAAGAAGCTCATCGAGCTTCATGTGGTAGTCAAAAGCCAAGAGTGTGCAAAGCAGTAATGAAAGCAGAGGGTGGCTATTTTGAAGAATTTAAAATCTAAAACATGTTTTGAGTTATTGCACACTTTTTTGTTTACTACATAATTCCTTATGTGTTCATTCATAGTTTTGATGCCTGCAATGTAAATACTCATGAAAATAATGAAAAATTATGAAATGAGAAAGTGAGTCCAAACTTTTGACCAGTAGTGCATATGCCAGATTTATCCTTCAGTAAAAATGAGGTCTGACAATGAGGCATTATGTGTTCAAGTCATTCAGCACTGTGTGCTCAGTTCCCTGCTGTGGATGTCTTTTCTCTCTAAATATTTATCTCTCACTATTCTAGTATTCACAAGAATCCATAGTGAGTCACTGAATGCCACCACAGGTTTAATCATTGACAACATCATGAATGCCCTTTGGAAAACTCTAGAGGACTATGAGACATTTTCACCTCGTTGGACAAAAGTTATCAATAATAGAGTGCAGAATACAGCAGTGTTATAAAAGTAGCATTGGAAAACAAGAGGCATAAAATGAGTCATAGATATAAACATTTCCTGGGAGATTATTGGACTGCGAACAATAAATAAAACAAAGTTAGCAGGAGCGTGTGAAATCTCACAACGATGCAGATCTCTTTTTCTACCATACATTTATTTATTTTTTAATTTTGCACTCACATTGTCAGCACAAACACCCATGCCTCCCATGTTCACCTGTGCCTGGACAAGCTGTGATATTGTCCTGTGTAATAACAGACAAAAGAATATTGGAAATGCAGAGAGAGAGAGAGGATACGGTTGATGAAACTGAGAGACATTATCCCATTATCATAAACAAGAGAAGAAGGCAGCGACATTTTTAAAATGTCATTTTGAAAATCTTAATCTTAAATCTGTTAACCTCAGACCATAACTCACTTTCTTCCACACTCGACTGCAAGTGCTTTATTCTCAGTCCAATTAAAAACAATTCTGTAATGTTCGTTGATGCAAAGTAATCTCCAGAAATACCCACTTTTAGCCACACAAAGTAATCCAGAAATCTTTTCCAAACAGTGAGGAAGGATTGGAAATGAAAAGATACGACAGAGGGACATAAACATCACTTCTATTTATCCTGGAATTCCACACACACACACACACGCGCACACACACACACACACACACACACACACACACACACGCGCACACACACACACACGCACACACACACACACACACACACGGGACACCTTGATTTCTAATTGTTAAAGAAGAAACAAATTGGTCTTGTCCTGTTTTCCTATCATGGTTTTACCTTGACTGATTTGGACTCAGCTGCTTCCACCATGGCTTTGGCAAACAACTGCCTGAAGCCGAGAAGCAAAATAGAAAAAAAGAACAATATTTAAGCATGTCCTTTTATCAATAAAACAGTTAAAACAAAGAATAAATGCCCACCACCCAATGTCAATGGATTTGATCAAATTTGCAATAAACATTTGACCAGCTAGAAAGTGCTTGGACAATGAAAACACTGAAGGTAGAAAGTTCAAAACAAAAGGATTCTTGGGTATACATGAGACTGTAGGGATTTGTATACTCACTTAATATTTGGTTTAGTATGAGACTTCTGTTACTCTTCCCTCACAGCCTGATACTTAAATATTAAGCCTGCAGCTTTCCAGTTGAATTCAATTCAAAATTCTGTTTCATTTACATACAGCCAATTCACAACAACTTTCACCTCAAGGGGATTTACATTTATAAGTTAAAGATAATATAATTAATAAATGAATAAACAATATTAGAAAGATACCCCCACAATCACCCAACACCCTATGAGCAAGCACTTGGCAACAGTGGGAAGGAAAAAGTCCATGGCAACAGGAAGTACACTCCAGCAGAAAAAAATATAAAAAGGTAAAGGCTACATGGTTCTAAAAATTACTCCAAACAGCTGCTCATCAGTAGGGCCAAACAATTCAATAAAAGCATAAAGATTCCTGGGGCACTTTTATAATTCATTTTTTAAAAAGTATTTAATATAAATATAAATATGCTGGTCTGAGTAAAATGGCTATTCTAGTGAAATTTTCTACCACAACCAACTCTAGAGTTTAGGTCCAAGAGTATGGTCCAAAAAATAGAAACTATCCAGTGAGTAAATGTGCCTTGTTTATACCAGAGCAGAATGGACAGACTGCTTCAAGCTGATAGGATCAGTAACTTAAATATCCACTCCTATGCAGAAAAGCATCTCTAAATGCACAACACACTGAAAGTTGAAGTAGATGAGCTTCAGCAGCAAAAGTCCACACCCAGTGCCACTCAAACCCAGTGGTTTGTGGACTGTGGGCTCTGGTACTGTAGGAATATAGGTTTTCAAAAGGTCTGTTAAGTAAGGTGGTACCAAACCATTGAGACTCTTATAATCAATTAATACATATTTAAAATGGATCCTGAAATGGATTAGAACCAAGTGTAAGGAGGTCAGTGTAGGTTTAGTGTGATCACACTGTTTCTTTACCATCAAAAGGCGAGCTGCTGCATTTTGAAGCTCTAATCAGAGCTAACATATAAAGAGTTATAATGCTCTAGACAAGAGATAATAAAAGCGTGAATTATCCTCTTAAAGTCATGTGAGTTGAAAGAAACTTAACAACAGAGCTAATCTGTTTATCACATTATAAAGAACTGCCAAAAGTCACGGTTCAGTCAAGGTTCCTTGCAATCATATGACAGTAAGTGGGTAAAAAGACCAGTGGTGCTGTCATATCCATCTAACAGGTTGGGTCGCTCAAATGAAAATTGTGTTTTACTTTTATTCAGTTAAGTTTATATCCACTCATGATTGTACATCTCTAAGATAATTCACTAGTGCCTGAATAAAATATGGCTGTTGGTTTGTACAGGCAACTCTGTCTTGAGGTCAACTGCAAAGCAATGAAAGGAGATGTTGTCTTTTTTTAAAAATGGACCGAAAAGGAAGCATATAGAAAGAGAGCAGAATGGGCCCCAAAAGTGAACCCTGAGGTCCCCCACAAGTGGTAACACGGATGATGAATACTGCCCTAAATGGAGAGAAAAACTCCTATCTGATAGATATGACTGGAGCCAGTGGTCGTATCTTTAATACCTGCACGTAATTCAAGCCGTGTCAGAAAAATGCTACAATCTACAGTGCCAAATGCTGTAGTCCAAAAGCATGAGGGAAGCAGACCTGCCAGCACCAGGTCATTCAACACTCACAGAAGGGTTATTTCTGTGATGTTTCAACAGAAGATTGGACAAATGTTGCCTGTTCTGATGAGTCTCAATTTCTGCTGAGTTGTGCACACCATGGGCCTCTTAGTGACATATGACCATAATTTAAATGACACAGGCTACATGGGTATTGTTGCTGTTGTTTATCCCTTTATGACTGCAGTGTGCCCAGCTGCCATGTGACAAAGCTCAAATCAACTCTAACTGGTGTCTTGAACATAAGTTCACTGTACTCAAATGGTCTTTACAGTCAGTAGATCTCAGTCCAATAGTGCACGGTTGGGATTTGGTTGAATGAAACATTCACATGATGAATGTGTAGCAGAAAAATCTGCAGCAGTTGTGTGATGCTATCATGTCACCGTGGAACAAACTCTCTCTCTAAGGACTGTGCAAAGATTTAAAACAAAGGGGCTAAAACCTAGTAATAGCAAGATATAAATATTAAAGTGACCGGTGACTAAGTTTTTAATGAGGAGTTATTATCCATGCACAGTTTGATGTTAGCACTGAAGCCTCACAACAAGAAGATCTTGGATTTGAGTACACCAGCCAACCCAGGTCTTTCTCTGTGGTGTTCGTATGCTCTCCCATTGCTTGCTTCGGCTCTCTGAAGGTACTTCAGCTTCCTTTCATAGTCATTCTGTCGCAGAAATGCATGAGCTAAATTAATAGGGCTAAATTGGCTGTAGGTGTGACTGTGAATGGTTTTTATTTTTGTTTAAGCCCTGCAGGGGCTGGAGACCTAACTTCTAAGTAATGTTAACATTTTGGAGTTCTATGTACATATTCAAAGTGTGTTTTGTGGCAAAAGATGGATCTAACCCCTCTAGATCTTTGATATCTCAAATAGTCAGCTCATCTCCCACTGATCATCTACTGATCTTCTGCTTTATTCAGAGTCAGCCTGTCTACTGACACCAGAACTTAATGCTCCTACAAAGAAAAGAAAGGACTAATTCTGAACAATTTAGTTGCAAAGCTAAAAGAATATGCAAGCATGAAGTAAAGAAATAAAAAATCCATTTGCGTACATTATATTTGTTGTATCAGCATTGGTAATATCAGCTTAGTAAAGAAATAGAAGGATTTGCTGCTTCCTAATACACTCAAAACACACACATACATACACACATACACAATTTTACAATTTTAGTGCTTCCAGGTAGAGATTAGTATTCTCCAAAGCCAGCTGCATAGGAATGAGGCTGTCTAAGCAGGCAATTAGATGTGCTTCATGCAGTTTTGAGTCGCTGTTGTTGGTGTTTCTAGTCAACTATTTTCATCTTTGTCATAAAATATGCACAGACAGAGCTATTGTTGTCCTCAGTGGATAACTTCGGTGCATGTGCAAGGCAGGTAAGGTAAGGACTCATTCAATTTTTGCTGAAGATGCCCCAGTGTCTCCCTTCACTCCATATGTCAGCACATTTAATGGACTCCAGAGTTACTTCTGCAGCAACTAAAAGTGCCAGATTTGCCAAATGGGAGAAAAGGATGTCAGAGTGAGTGAAAGGAGTGGGCCCAGGCCTGCGGCCCCCATCAGTATTTCATGATTGTTATTGCTGAGTGGGTGCATAATTTATTCCTAATTAGCGATGGACCATACACCATAATTAAGTTAATGTTGTCTAAATTGTTGGATAAGGTTAATGTTTCATTAAAGTTATTGTACTTCTGCATTAGTGATGGGTCGTTCGCGAACGAAATGGCTCTTAGAGCTGGCTCTTTGACGTGAACGACGCGAGCCGGCTCCTTATCGCGAGCCGTCACATGGTTTGTTTTTTTTTTTTTTTCTTTCTCTCAGCCTCTCTCTCGCACTTTTTTTCCGCTTCACTCTGCACGCGAGCCTTGTGCTTTACGCTGGGCAGAGGGGGGAGGGGCGGTAGTTACACTCAGTAGCACAGGAACAGAGCCAGAGAGAGAGAAAGAGAGGCAGGGACAACAACATAAGAAAGGTATAGTAATCATCCACAACTATTTTCGGTTGCAGATGATAAAGGCAGGGATAGCTCAGTAGGTAGAGTGGTTGCCCCATGATCGGAAGGTCGGGGGTTCGATTCCCCTTAACAGCTACCCTGAGGTACCCCTGAGCAAGGTACCGTCCCTACACACTGCTCCCCGGGCGCCCAATGGCTGCCCACTGCTTCACTGAGTGAATGGGTTAAATGCAGAGAGCAATTTCCCCACGGGGCTCAATAAAGTACAATAATGTACTTTCTAAAGGATTGAGAAAGCTTATTCATGCAGGTCCATATGACAGAGAATGTGCATGCTCTTTTAGTTTTCATATTATAATTTATATTTAATTGTGTTGTGGTTTGCAGTGTTTTGTGTTCTTTTCACTTTAAATTTGTGAAAGGAAAAAGCTGAAAATTTAAATAGTTAAAACTTGAAATGTGAATAGTTGATTTTTGTATTATATGATTTATTTATTACATTTTATGTGGAGTGAATAAATAAAAGTATATTTACAGTGGCCCCTAGAGACAAAGCACATACAAACTTCAAATCACGTACGAACTCTGAAGCATGTACAAACTCCAAAACACGTAAAAACACGTACAAACTCCAAAACACGTACAAACTCCGAAGCACGTAAAAACTCAGAAGCATATAAAAACTCAGAAGCACATAAAAACTCAAAACACGTACAAAAGACAACAGAAGTGCTCCAGGATGCTGGGCGCAGTGTTGAGCCTTTGTTATCTTGTGGCTACACAAGCCAGCAAGTACCAACGACCGGATTTGGTGTGTGGTAATAACAGGTAAATGAACTTTTTTTTAAATTATTTGAATATATATATGAGTGCTTGTGTATAAATACACAAACAATACACACATGCTTTCAATTGTGTAATTTAAGTGATCTAGTAGCTCTGCTTTGGAAGTTCAGTTCATGCTAGAAATGTGTTTTGGAGTTTGTACGTGTTTTGTCTCTAGGGGCCACCGCATATATTTATATATAAACATATATAAATAAAACCACTTGTTTTTATGTTAGTAATTCCTTTTGTGCATAATTTTATATTATTGTTAATAATAAATTAATTAAAGCAACAAAACAACCTGAAGAGCCGGTTCGGAGCCGAAAGAGCCGGCTCTTTTTAGTGAGCCGAACCGAAAGAGCCGGATCTCTAAAAAGAGCCGGAAATCCCATCACTATTCTGCATGCATAACGAGGCTTGCCCTCAGCATTGTCTCTTACCCACAGGATAACAGGGCAAACGTGGGGATAATAACAGACATGAGTATTTTGACAGTATCTTTTCATTGGATGGCATTGCTTGACTTAGTCTAGCTGTTTAGGCCATTTGATTTGACGGTGAAAGCACTGATAGGGCTAATGATAACAATGATGCTGTTGCATTCAAACACTAGAAAAGCTAATGAGCCTGATTCTTACAGAGTGCTTCTTGTTTACATCTGAATACATATATGGATTATCAGCCTTGATGACCAACTGTTGATTGTACAATGGTGGATTTAGTTCTGGGCAAATCCTGTTATTATACTAAAGAAAATGATTTTCCCAGGCCTGTAGGCTATCCGGTCTTTAAGTGATGACGTGATGAATCACTTAAAGACCGGTTTTTATTACCGCTAATCATTTTAAAGCTCAGTTTTTAAGCCCTTACGATGTAACTACAGCCAAGCCCATGCAGCAGTATATTGTGGATGGATCATCTCAGTTGTTCTCCTGACTGAGGTTTGGTCCGTTTACAGCAGGGCTGCCCAATCCCGGTCCTCGAGAGCTACTATCCTGCAGCTTTTAGATGCATCCCTACTCCAACACAGCTGAATCAAATGGTTTGATCTCTTCAGCATGCCATCATGTTTGGCAAAGGCCTGATAACAAGCCATTCATTTGATTCAGGTGTGTGGGAACAAGGATGCATCTAAAAGCTGCAGGACGGTAGCTCTCGAGGACCGGGATTGGGCACCCCTGGTTTACAGCATCCTGCCATGCGATTGCATTTGCCCCTAAGCATTAGGAACCCTCACGTTAACTTTTATTGAGTGGAAAAAACTCAGTTCGTTAGCGTTCGTCCTCCAGCTTTACTGTTTATATTTTGCTAACATAGCTTTGTCACGCTAGCGATCACGTAGCATATCATTATATACCAGGTAGCCAAACTTCAGTAACCCTACAAACGTCGCTGCTGTTTACTTTCCTGTCTTCATTTATGTTGGAAGTGACAGCAGAGCTGTACGTTTGAATTTGTTTCATAAATCCCTCAGTCAGAACATGGTGTATTATATTTAGATGGAAGCTAGCGAGCTAACTTCCTGCTAACTTCTAACTCCGTTAAATATAATAAATTCTGTTTTCATGGATGCCTGGTTGTTAAACTTAATTGTAACACCTGGTAGAGCAGCCACACTGATCATTTTATTACAGATGAAAGAATTTAGACCAGTTTTTAACCCTCACTAATGCTGCAGGGATCATTTGACTTTGGGACCTGCAGCTGAGTTTGGGCCCAGACATGGCTAGTGATGTCAGACTTAAAGACTGGATTCCAAATATTTCACAGATGGAGACTGAAAGATAGAGGAAAATAGTAAGACCCGCAAATGCCCTATGCGCGAAAGTCACGTGGTCTATCAATCTCTATAGAGACATTCATTATTGTTATTTTGAGACTTACATTAAAAGCCTGTCATATAACATGTCAGATATTAATAGTGAGGTATCATTGTGACATTGAAAGTATAACTTAGTCAAACACTTTTTGATATGAAAGCTATTTGGCCTGACTTGATCTGCTCTATAGACACAAACATCTAATCGAATGGCATTTATTTATTTATTTTGTTGTTGTTGTTTTTTTGTTTGCTGCATTTGGTTACTAGTTAACAAAAACTATCTTGTCACATACTGTGCTGTAGAATCTTATCAAATTGCCACCACTAAATTACAACAAAAGGGCAGAAGAAGCTGCTAAATCATTAGTCTATGCTCTTTGGGGACTAGGATCTCATATAAAGGTTTTGCGGGGTTTAGGTTTGATTGTTTTTGCTGCTGAAATGTTTAGTAGTGTCTTAAAATCTCAAATTTTCCACCAGAGGTAGGATGATCAGACTATACCAAATTAAATCTGCTACACAAAATACATAAATGCATAAATAAATGAATCTATTTCTGTAGCTTCAGTTTATTTGGTATAACAGGCAAACTCTCAATGCATGCAATTTATACTTCATTGTAAATTTGTAAGTGTTAATTGAACGTAGAATTTGCCTTTTTTTTTTTTTCCTTCCTTTTTATTTTCACAAATAGTACATAATTACATAACATAATACAGTGTACAATTCAAAACCAAAAAATAAACAAACAAACAGACAAACAAACATAAAACAAACAAACTGATAACTAAACACACAAAAAAACAAAAAAACAACAACAAAAAAAACCAGCTCAGTTCCATTACAGTTTAAACACTCAAGAGAATCCTTGTAACATAATATTAGAAACATCAGGTTCCACATAGTTCAAGTATGGTTCCCACACCTTAAAGAATTGATCTGTTTTTGAATGCAATATACATGTAAGATATTCCAGTGGCACTAAATCCAACACTACTCTTTTCCAACCTTTAATAGTTGGTACTTTTTCATAAATCCATTGGAGTAGTATATTCTTCCTTGCCGCATAGGTGAGAACACAGTACAATCTCCTATTATTCTTGGATATTAATCGCCGGCTGGGGAGGCCCAGTATGAGAGACAGAGGGTCCATCTCCAATTCACAACCGAAAATCTTCTCCATTTCAAATAGCACATTAGACCAATATTCTTGCAATTTCAAACATGACCAGAAGCTGTGAGTTAGGGTACCAATTACTGTCTTACATTTAAGGCACATGGGTGAAAGGGTAGGATTATATTGATGTCTGCGAAACATAGATATGTGCATTCTATGTATAATTTTTAACTGTATTGCTTTGGTACGATTACAAACTGATATTGATTTGGCGTAACTCCAGACATCTTCCCACTCCTCATCATCAATTACTATACCTAATTCCTTTTCCCATTTGCCTTTAAGCCTCTGTGACGTCCCTGAGAGTACAGAATATAAAGCCTTATAAAATATCTTCACAGGTACCTCTTTGTCTGTTAAAAATAATAATTTTTCAACAGGAGAGACTTCATGACTCTCACTAAAGTTAGTACTATGCAAAATATAATGCCTTATCTGTAAGTAACGGAAAAAGTCATGCTTGGGGAGAGAATATTTCTCAACCATTTGGTCAAATGGCATAACTACATTATCGGAGAATAAGTCCCTCAGTCTCTGAATTCCTTTGTTCTTCCATTCCTTAAATCCTATATCAAACATCCCCGGTTGAAAGTCAAGATTATTCACAATAGGAGTAAACATAGATGTTAGCTTCAACCTTCCCTCAATTCGACATACTGACTGCCAGGCCTTAAGTGTATTAAGTGTGACTGGATTATCACAGCTCAATCTAATATCTTTAAAGTTCTTGAAAAACAATAGGTCCCTTAATGGATACTTTGAAAGAGAGGTTTCAATCCCCAACCAGATAGAGTGTGAATTATTTGTGACCCAGTCATGAATATAACTCATGTGAGTACTCAATTGATATGTTCTAATATTTGGTAAATCTAGACCTCCTACTGAACCTGGGAGCTGCAGTGTAGCCATCTTAAGTTTTGGTCTACGTTTGCTCCATATAAAAGAGCTTAGCCAACTATTCAGATCCTTCATCACTCTATTTGAAAATATAACCGGAATCATTTGGACAGGATATAACAATCGAGGTAAAATATTCATCTTAATCAAAGCTATACGTCCTAGCCAAGAAACAGGTAGGGAATTCCATCTCTCCAAATCTTGCTTTACCTTCTCGAACAGAGGGGAAAAATTTGCTTTATACATTTCTTTAAATTCTGGAGTTATAAATATCCCTAAGTATACAGAATTTGCCATTTTAATTGTACGGGATGTAAGTGTGTGTGTGTGTTTGCCAGTTATTATTTTAACACTGCCTGCCAAGTTACTGTGGCAATAACAAAAGTACAGAGGGTTAGCCACAGGCTAGCAGCTGTGCCTTGGTACTGCAATGCCTTCAAATATCACTTTTTTCTCCCTTGTTATTAATATATTATAGGATCCACTGCATTTGCTCTCCTGCAACATCCTTCTTTTCCTTATATAGTTGTCATTCTACTGAACAGTGCTTTTGCAACACTGCATCATAGTTAGGAACTCATTTTTCTATTTTATAATAATAAGTCATCTATGTTGGGAGCTGTAAACTTTTTGGTTAGCTTCTTGTTAGCTTTTCTTTTGGAAAGGTTTGGCATTTTAATTTGGAGTCGTATTTTTGGGGGGTGGTTTCATGTAACTAAAAACACACATCTATAATTGCCCTAATTTTTTTAATAAGTAATTAAAAAAAAAGGCTTCCTAGAGCAGAAAGCAAGATTTAGTATTCTTTGGATATTACATTTGGGCAGATCTTGCTCAAATATCATGATTTTGCTTCTTCCTTTAGGAAAAACAAATTATATGTGCACTGGTAAAAGGTTGTATAGGTTGTATTGTTGTTGCAAATAGTTATTTTCATAGCAGCTATTCTTGAGATGAGCACTCTTGTTCCAGTTGCAGTGATATTATTATCGTCTGGATATGCTTGTTTTTGTCCACTTCCTCTGTCAGGGCAGATTGTCATTCTTGTGCCATTATTCTCTCAGCTGCCCGATTCTAGCACTGGATATCATTTTGGTTTATAAGAGGTACTTGTCTCTGCTGTGCATGCTGGGTTGTGGGTGAACATCCTGCAGTGAACATTTAAAGCAGTCTAACTTGTGTTTGTAGCAGTGTTAAGCACTACACCTTCAGCTCAGTTTTAAGATATAAAGTTGCCTGCTGTGCAAGGATGAGTCTTCTTCAGGAGTTGCTTTTTTTCTCCACTGCGAGTCACACTGTTACATTTTAAGCCGCATCTTTTTAACAAATGTACAGTGCTGTGAAAAAATATTTACCCCCTTTTTTCATTTTTGTCCCCTAAAGCTAAGAACTGTTGTGCACCAAGAACTGTAATCAAGCAATTCTTCTTTCCAAGAAGTTCTAACTGCCAATAAGTCTTTCACATCATGGCAGAGGAATTTTTGCTCACTCTTCTTTCCAGAATTGTTTTACTTCAGCCACATTAGAAAGTTTTCAAGCATGAATTGCCTGTTTAAGGTCAGTGTATCCTGGATTACAGGCCAGACTTTGACTAGATTAGTCTAAGGATCTTAGAAAGAAAAGCGTCTGGACTTCTTAGATTGCTTGAAGACGTTTCACCTCTCATCCGAGAATCTTCTTCAGTTCTAGGGTAAAATGGTGGAGAGTCCCAGATTTAAACCCCATGGGTGTTTCCCCCCAAAGAGGGACAAAAGGACCCCCTGATGATCCTCTACCTAATCACAAAAGCCAAGGTGTGAAAGCGGGTGTGGGTCACAATCAGCCAGGGTTTCGGGTGAGCTCACTGTGAAACCTGGCCCCACCCTGTCATGTGATTTCCGGAGGTCAGATGGCCCAGGATGTGAGTGGGCGTTAAGCCGCCTAGGAAGGGAACTCAAAACTGGATTATAGATGGCAGACAGTTGGTGTCGTAAGCCACCGCCTCTGTTCAAAGATGGTCGCTCACAGTGGACATAAATGGCTTATTTCACTCCTCTTTCAAACCATCTGTCCTCTCTGTCCAAAATGTGAACATTGGCATCCTCGAAAGAGTCCGCTGAGTCCATCTGCGGTCCATTTACCCTAGAATTGAAGAAGCTTCTCGGATGAGAGGTGAAACGTCTTCAAGCAACCTAAGAAGTCCAGACGCTTTTCTTTCCAAGCTCCTTAGACTACGATGACCTGGATAACTGAGAACCTTCACAAACATTTTGACTAGACTACAAAACAGCTCTGCACAGCACCTTTATTCTTGAACATCAGTGAACGTCGTCTCCGTTCCTCAGGCCTCCTCTCACTCTGCAACATTAGGTTAAACAATCTGGTTAAAAAAATCCACCGCCCACTCTTTTAGACATCTCAAGAGATAGGTCATTATGACGAGTCGCCTTTCCACTCCCCCATCGTTGTCATGTAGCTGCCCTCACTTCAACCTTACTATTCCTCTGCACATTCTAATTCACTAACTTTCCTCCATCCATTGTCTGTCTCATTTTCCACATTCATCAGCTACTCAAAGTACTCCTTCCATCTTCTAAAAGAACTATCTTCACTTGTTAGTATATTTCCATCTTTATCCTTAACCACCTTAACTTTATTTCCCACGCAGTCAATTTTCTTGGCAGACTGATATAAGTTCTTTTCTCCTTTCTTGTGTCCAGCCTCACATACAACTCACTTAGGGTATTTTCCTTTACCGCTGCCACCTCTCTCTTTGATGTATACCTGTCTATTGTCTTCATCTCCTTGACTATCCTACTTTATTTTTGCCAACCTCTTCCTTTGAATTCTTTCCTGTACTTCCTCGTTCCACCAACAAGTGTCTTTGTCCTCTTTCCTCTGTCTAGAGGAACCAAACAGGCTCTTGGCAGTTCCCTTAGCTTCTCAGCTATACTTTCCCAGTTAGCTGCTAACTCTTTCCTACCACCCAAGATCTTCCTCAACTCCTCCCTGAACTCTATGTAAAGTTCTTCCATCTTCAGCTTCCACCATTTAATCCTTGCTCCTACCTTGGACACCTGATATTGCTTAGCTACATTCTCCCCTGATGCCACCTTGCAGTCTTCTGTCTCTTTCAGATTCTGTCCTTCTCTGCTTAACATCTTACCTATCCAAGATCTCCTTATGACTTCTGTTTCCTTCTGCTACATGTCCATTGAAGTCTGATCCAATCACTGCTCTCCTCTCCCTGATGTCACTCTTTACCTCTTCATCCATTCTTCTTTCTCTTCTAACTGGCATCCAAACTGTGGGACACATGCACAGACAACACTCAACATCACCCTTTTCGACTTCCAGCTTTAAACTCATGATCCTGTCTGAAGCTCTTCACCTGTACAATACTATTCACATAGTCTTCCTATGTGAATAGTATTGTACTAAAATTCTCTTCCTGTGTATATCACATATATATATGGTTTTACATATACATATACATATATATGGTTTGAATCCACCTCCAGTGCTTCTGATCTTGTTTGCGTTCCACCCAGTCTTCTGCACACAGCTAGCTTTTTCCCTTTATCAGCTGTAGTCTCTACATATACACGTCCTTACTCTCATCACCAACTCCTGCCTTTCCTTCTCTTTCGCTTACTCCTAACACGCCTTTCCCCCTTTTTTTTCATTGTCTCCAGCCAACAGTTGCACAGTTTCCACCCTGTTGACCGTTGACCATAGGCTAAAAGGGTGCTGGTCATAGTTAACCTGGGCCCAAAACAATCCAGTATGGAAATCTCATTCTTTACATTCAGCAAGTTTCATTGGGCCATGATTTTATGTCACATGTTTTTCCTGCAGCCCTCTGATCCTTTTCCTTTAAACAATTCTAGCTCTATGCCATTGGTCAGTCAGCATGAACTCCTAGCAAACGCTGTAAGGTACATTTTCTCCTAACTGCCTTGGATCGTCTTCACAGAGAGACATGCTGTTGCACTTTGAACTACTTTAAGTTATCTCTAGTGTAGAACTATTACATTCTAGCCAGCACTTCTTTTATGTTCTTTTCTCTCTGAAACCTGAAGCAGTCCTTGACAGCTGTGCACTATTCAGGTGTTCAGAGAATAACTCAAAGGCTCCATTTGTAGTTTTTGTAAACCTGAAAATTCAAACCTTTTTGTAATACTGTAAATTATGGTCTAGTACGGTTGATGTGACGGGAGTTTGCTCACTTTATAAAAACCTTATAAATATAAAATCTGTTGTGTGTGCCCAAGTTAGAAGCTGTTCCCTATTGAATGGGCTGAAAATTATACCTAGCTAGTTCTAATGTTTACATATGTAGACAGTAAGTGTTTTGGGAGTCTTGACACTGTGGGCTATTTAGCAGTGTCTTGGGACACTTTTTCCCCTCTTTATATTTTAATATTTCTTAATTAAATTATGCATTAAATCCCAGTTAATCAAATAATTAATACATTACATAAATTCACTAAAATCGTACTGAAAGAATATGGAACATTCTACAAACAGCAATAATAGACACAATCACTGTAACCCAGAAACAGCAAAAAAATCACTACATAAATGTATTTCTTAATGCCTTCGGGGATTAAAGTCTATTCTATCAAACTGTTCCCTTTTCCTAAATGATCTTTCTGAGTTTCTGTCATTGATTCTGCCTGGATGTGACAGTTCCTCAATACTTGCTAATTTTAAGGATCCGTTATGGTTTCCCTGACATTTTTGCCTCACTGTTCTTCAGCTCAGTTAATTCCTTCATCTTAGACTGTTGTCTGACTTAGACTGTAACTTACACTATCCCTCTCCCAAATTAAAGTCACATTTCCTAACTTTAGACATTCAGAATGTGGCAAGGCGCAGTATCTACTTTTTGACAGAATTTGAAATACACATCTGGTCCTTGTGACCCTCATTACCCCACAGTCTGGGATGTGGGACCACTTCTCATGTTTGCCTAGGCTTCATTGTATATTTGCTGTTGTTCATTTCGATTCCATTTTCAGACTTACTTTAGTCTTTGCAAAATAAGTGCATCCATGAATCATTCAGGCATTAAAAAGGCACCTAACTCAAGATAAACCACTTGTGTCTATGCATAACAGACAATTCAGCACAGAAACTATTTTGAATTGTGTCTTTGTTGCTAGTGGCGTGTCACAAAAACAAATGATGTTTTCCCCTTTCGTCAGCTGAATCTTGAAAAATGCCGAAGGTAATACAGTTTGACGGGAAGAAAATAGTATTTTTTTCCACCAACAAAATTAGGAAACTGGACAATTAAACAGAAAAAGAGGTGCCAGGCCTAAAGACAATATACAGCAGATGACCAGTATCTGAAAATACAGCAAAGACCTGACACAGGACCTGAGAGATGTATCTGGCCCTTCAGTTGACCCACATACAAGTCACTGAAGCTTCTTCGGAAGTGGTCACAATGGCTGTCAAGAAGCCATTCTTAAGCGACTGAAAAAAAGTCTAGGGAACACCAAATTACACACTGGAAATCAGTGTCAGCTGGTCCTGTTGAGTGATAAATCCAAATTTGTGGTTCAAGTCATCAATGTGCACGGAGCAGGTCAATACAGATTTACAACCGTAAGTATCAATCTGTAAAATACAGTGGAGGTGCTGTCGTGCATTTTAGCCTGTCCAAACTGATGGAATTATGAAAACAGAAAAGTATTTCTCCATCATGAAATACCATCTGAAAAGTTTGTGGCAATGGTTTCATTTATCAGGATGACAGTGATGCCAAACACACTGAAACTGGAGTCTAGGGATAAAGCATACCCGGCTAGAAAGCCACACAATGGAACACTGTCAGTCATGGATTAATGATTCTTATTATATAGTCAAGCTTGTTAGAGTTGTACAACCGTGCTCAGTCACTCACTCTGCCTATTTCCCATTTTTCTAGCAAAATATAAAGAAATGGCTTTTTCTGAAACACTTTTTCTCAGTACTCTACCGGGAGCAACAAAACAAAACAACATAAGGCAACTGGCAACTGTAACTGGTTGCAAAGAGTCTTTCTTTCATTGCCACAGCACGTAGATCCGCAGTAGCAGCAGGAGGAGTGAAGAAATTAAAAGCCAACAAGTCGCTAGTGACCAAGTACAATCCATGCTCCGTCTATGCCACAATAAAGCTCGGTGGCTGATATGTAGTTTCATGTAAATGTGTTAGCAATGTTTAAATATCTCCCTCTGCTGGTGCTGTAGCTTACTGCACTACTTACTTAAGCATGCGTGTCTGTCTAATACACACTATTACACAAGTTGCTGTGATACTGGGTTGAATCCTTCCACAGAGTTTTATTTCCTCCTGGTCTTTGCTTGGGCTTTTTGCATTCTCCAAATGTATTCTGGCAAACGTGTTAACCACTACACTATGGCACTGCTGTCTGCTACTGCATAAGCTGTCAAAATGCTACTGCACTGTCTCTCTACAAAGAGGAAGACTGTACTATCGCTGCTATTATTTACTGTCAAGACAGTTATGCAAAACTAAGAGCAAGCTTTACTGAACAATATGATTTCACCAAATCAAAAGTCAACACACACACACACACATACTAAACAAAGCAAAGCACAGCAGAAAGTAAAAACAAATGAGGGATTATCCATGGCACAACGAAATGACACATGGGATAAAGAGCACAAAGAAAGAAATACAGACATAACAGAGCAAGCTAACATGAACAGGTGAATACAAATAAGGTAGAGCAGACAGTAATAAAGGTGAGAAAAGACAAAAACGAGTACAAAAAAGAGACAAATATATGGAAGAAGCAAACACATGGAGGGAAACATGAAACACTAGAGACAGGGGGAAGAGAACAGCAAAATATGAAAAGGAACCAAACTGAGAATTAAGAAAACACAAGTGCTATTACATTTTTATTTTATTTAATAGACTGGGAATTGTGTAGGCAAGGTTTTTTGTCTTCTCAGCAATGTAAAGTTTCCCGCATGCACTGCAAAGTCAGGTGACTGGTATTCTGCTGGATATATAAATGAATGGTTCAATATTGACCTAGCGATAGCAGTCACTACTGTCAAATATGATTAGCCTTTGTTCTGCTGTAACAGTAAGGTGATCTTCTTTGTTTAATTTTTGCTGCTGTCAATCTCCACGTTTATTCTCATCCAGTCACGTTGACATCAGTCCTCAGCAAAAGGCCTCTATGTGACTTTGGCTTAAGCACATACATTTACTCAAATCTTCAACTTCCTTTGTGTTGTCTTTAATATTAATTTAAATGTAAATTTGCTCTTACATCTAAAAATATGCTGCTCAAACTGGCCAGTAACAGTTAAAGTCCACCCATGGTGACAGTGCTGAAGCTCTGATGTGTTCCATCCATGTTGAGGCATTCATCAACTTTGCAGCAGCCTATAAGATAATTCATTTAAATGAGTACATGTACATATCCACACGAATAAAGCAGCAGTGATGCTCTTAATATGAATTATGGAGGATTCTTGTTATGTAGTTAAATTAATCCCCCTGCTGTAGTGCAAACATTGTTGCCAAGACTGTCTGGGAGGATGTTGCAACCAAAAAAACATGCATGATAAAAACACAGTAGACTGGTTTTGTTATTTTAAATTTCAATTTTATTAATATTTTTTGGTGAAACTTGTAATTCAAGCATGCCTGTGTGCTTGATGTTTTTTCCCACCTCCTTCTTCCTACTTTAGGGCATAGAGATTTAATTTGTCTTCACAGAGTTTTAGTTGCGCACACTGAATAATGTTCCAGAGGACTCTGTTTCCAGCCAGCAGACATATCTGGGGGGAAAGTGTGCAGTGAATATTCCTCATTATTAAATCAGTCGTGGAAAACACTGCAGAAACAATGGTGTCATCTAAAAAGGCTGAAGTAAGAAACGCCAACATCTGTGCTGTCAGATAGTCATGGCTGCCAATAATATTTATGCTGCACATTCATATCTTGCGCGCATTGTTCAAAAAAACCCAACAATATGAAAAGCTGATGAAGCCGCTGTCATGAAAAAGTCCTTCTGCGTTTGCCACATTGACATCGCTGCCAACTGTGTTTTCATTGGCCCATTGTTTCTGAGGGATCGTCTCCAGTTTAATCAAACACCGCCTCTTGGTTGGGGATTTTTAAAGCTCTTGTCACAGAGCAACGTTAGCATGAATTTTATTTCGATTCTCACACGTCCCGCTGAGGCAGCAAATCTTTGCTGCTTTGATGGATTTTCCCCCTCACTTTTTGATTCGCAATCCGCTAACACTTGTAAGACAAGCTTCAATACATGCCCCCTAAATATAGCTAATGCCTCAGCTAAAACACTCAGCTGAAATGCACTGTGGGTATATTGTTGTGCGAGAAGAGTTTGTTTATTTTTAAGTGTTGCACCTACTGTATAATCAACCCTCATACTTAAGAGCATTAGCTTTAATAACAGTCTAATGACTGGATGTTATGAGAAGGATTATCCTCCCAGATAAAGCTGAACATTCTTCTTTTTATTTAACATTTACTTTGCACTCTTCCTCTTTGTAGAGACAAAGTCTTATGGATTGTGTTTTTCCCTCCAGTGTAGGAAAAATATGTAGCACAGAAAAACAGGAGTCATGTTGAGATTGTCTAGCTAAAGTATATGTTGTGTGTTTTCATGTATTTCTTTAGTGTTTATGTTTTTTATATTACTTGCTGCCTCATTGTTGCTTCATGTATACTTTGAAATGAATGAGCTTGGAAACAGTGTCACACAGTTCAGCCCTCAGGCTTTGAGCCTTGAGTCAACACGTAATATCTTATTTATGTGGCTTTTTTACATTATCTTTAGACACATTTATTTTCACATCCTGCTTTAAGTGAGATGTTTGTTTCACACATTTTCTCCTTCTTTTGGCTGCGTATGATGTTAGAAATGTGATACCCTTCATACGGTCAAGTCACACAGCTCACCTTGTAAGCACTGGAGACCCGCTAATTTACTGGTAAACCATTTCTTTACCAGGACAGTGAGTATAAAGTTAGCCTGAAGCGATTATGCCCGTACAGGGAGAAGAAGTAAAGCAGCTTGTTTCAGCCAACGACCAACCAAAGTCCCAGGATAAAATAACTAAGGATTATTGATTTGTGAATCATTCCCAGCTACTGAAGAATACAAGAGTAAAATCATGATGCTCGAAGTGAGCACAATAGCTCACCTTTAAATATTTACAAGTGTTGCCATCTTCACTTTTATTAAATGAGTATATATTGAGTGTATATAGACAGTAAAACAGGGTGCTGTAAAGGGTTTGTAGTACATCTTTGTATCTGATGGAGGAAATGTGCTTTGTGTTTTTGTAAAGTCAAAGTCAGAAAAAGAAAATCATAAGCTTGTGCATCCAGTTTTTTTCTCTTTTGATGCAGAGCGGTCCTGGCATTTTACATTATACTAAGTACACACCATAAAACCCATGGACAGTAGTGCTTAGGAGGACCCACTAAATCGCAGTCCTTAGCAAAAAAAACAGCAGAAAGAATTTTTTTGCTTCTAGTTGATCAGTGGTCTTAATTTGATCTTGTCAAGCTAACCAAAGTTTAGCATTATAACAGTGTGATACAAATTCAATGGTTTCTACTAAAAGCATTTTAGTTTGCTGTTATTGCTTCCAAGTGACTGGTTCCTCCTCATATAGTTCTCTCTAAAACATCTCCAAGGGTCTTAATTGTAGTGCAGTGCTATCTTAGAATCACACAAAAAGGCAAAGCGCTGAAATGTTTTTATGTATTCCTCATGTTTCCTTGGAAAAAACATGAACACAACCAGCCTTGTGCATCATGGATACACCAATAAGGTACATAATGACCACATTATGTTTTCCACAGTAGAATGACTTCAAATTGTTTAGAAATGGCCTCACAACCAGATTTTCCAGATTCATGGCTGGAACAGTTGCTTCTCTAAGATACCTGCAAACTGGCCAAAACTGTCATGTTGCATTTATGGAGGTGCTCATGCTCACTGATCAGTTCATCTAGTTCATTTGATTTGCAGCTAGTTACCCTTAAATTTGCACATATGCTGCTTCTACATTTTGGCTTAATTCGTGTTAAATAAATAGTGATGTGTGTTGTTGTTCATCTGGAGTTAGATTTACCTGATTTTAGAAATTTTAGAAACTCACCTGATACGTCTGTGTACTTTTCAAATCTTAATATCTGACAAGCACCAATAATATCAAACTGCACAACAGTAAAAATGAAAGTAGAGGCTAAAACAATAGTCAGTAGTCTCAAACTCAAACATGCACTTCTGATTGTTTAACACAGGTGACATCAGTATTTTATTCAGATCGAGTCCAGTTAAGCCAGCATGCACTCTTTTTAATGTGCTGTTTCATGGATGTGGCTAATTCAAAATGTGTCAGTTGGGGAAAAAAATAAAAACTAAACACAGTATTTTAAAGAGAAACTGGAAAACACAGTGCTCAAAGTTGCAGCTTGATTTTTATTACAAATGAGCCGACACATCAGTAGATGATAGAAGAAGAAGACGTCCAGCAGTGGGTTGATCGTGAGTTTTGGCTTTTTCCTGCCATCTCTGTGAAGCTAACTTGAGGACAAATTCCCCACCACTGGTCCAGAACTCTTTTGTATTTTTTGTGTGAATCCAACAGCGGGTTCAACATTCTTGAACCCAGACGGGGACTCTGGGACGGAGGCAGACAGCGAGCCTCAGCTGGCCTTTTACACCGACCCAAACCGCAGTCGCCGCCGGAGTCGAGGTATGAGAAATGGTAATGCCAACAGCGCGTGGGGCTCAGGGGGTAAGGAGGACTCATACACCTACAGACAGTTAATCTCGCCGTCTGATGGTATTACCATCGCCACGACGCATGACAAGTCACCTTTACAGTGCATATAGCGGATGGCTCTGGTGTTGTATGTGCTCATCAGTTTGACTCCCAAGGGAAGCACATGCTGTGTATATACATAGGTGTGTGTAGAGTGGTTGTGAGCATGTGAAACTGATCTCAGTGCATCCGAATATAATCTTGTTGACGGAAATCAAGCAAGATGATGAGATCAGAGGTCCTCAGTACAGAATATTTTGGCATTAGTTGCATCTACAACCCAAAGAACATCTTATTTTGAAATAATATTCCACACAAATATTATTTCTAAGCAGGATCCTCTGCAAATGCTGTCATAGTGAAGTGGTGCAGCATGCTTTATATGTCAGCATGCCATGTCCTTGCAACTTTGATGTACAGTAATGGGGTGTGGAAAAGAGACAGAGAAGATTTCTTTTTTCAAGTAAAAAAATGTGACACTGGCCTCAAAATAATAGCTGCTGTCGGAAGGCGTTACAAGCTGTTACGATGCCTCCAAGCCAATTATTCCCCCGTCATGTGCACAGGTGTCACAAACACAGCAAAGCCTCCAGAAGTGTAGCCAACACCTTTAATTAGACTGAGCTTTAAGAATAGAACTATGTTGTTTAGATGCAGAGGATGACTCATGTGGCACGACAAAAGTTGTTTTTCATGTATAGAAAATTTTGAGAGAAGGATGTGAAGAATGAGACATTCCCCTCTTTCATATAGAAGGCAGAAATGTGCGCTGAAGAGAGGTTTTGTAAAATCTGAAAAATAACTGAAAGGGAAGTCAAAGGGGTGAAATTCTGCCCTGCATCCAGTTTCTGGGTAAGTTACTCGATTAAATAAACTAGCTTTAAACATTTTGCGATAGGTCAGCTTTCTACTTTGGCTTTTGTTTAAAGGATTGCCTTGGGCATTTTTTGAATGAAAAAGTTCTGCCAGAGTAATTTAAAAGTGACAATGGGATCTAGAGTTATTCAGCTAGTGAAAAACGAGGCACTTTAAACAAAGCCTGCGTGACTACATTCAAGGTCACTGTGATATTTTTCTGTGTGTATGTGCACGTATGCGTGGGTGTGGGGTCAGTTTTGACACTTTCTGCATTGCACTGGGGAGCAAACGAGATAAGGGGAGAGTTCTCACTTTCGGGGGAGGGGGGGCAAAGGAAAGTGGAGGAAAGAGGGAAGGTTTGAAGAACAACCTCTCTCTTTTTTCCCTCCACACATTCCAGCGTGGATGTTAAAACCCTTCGTAGGTAAACTGTATTTCTGTGCCACTGAGCCGTGCCTTGTGTCAACTTCCCAGAGGCTTGAGGGTTTGGATCCTAACGACCTTGTTATGGGTTTAGGCCCATGTTGTTGGGGTTTTTTGTCTTTGTTTGCTTGTTTGTAAAATAACTGTAAAATGACTCCCTGTGTAGCCATTGTGTGTACATGTTTGTGTGATAGTGTGCATGTACTGATGGAGGGGTTCTTGGGGAAAAGTGTGGTATCTGCTTCACAGTTCTCTACTCTTTCTTTTTCTTCCTCCCCCCCTCTCTCATTTCTTTCTAGCAGCAGGTTCCCCTCGGAGCCCCATCAATAAGACCACCCTGACTCTGATCAGTGTCATCAGCTGCGTGATTGGCCTGGTTTACTCCTCTCACCTCTCCTGCAGCCTCTCAGTCCGGGTAATCTTACATGTTCCGGAGCACCTCATTGCTGATGGTAAGGCCTTACACCAGCCACGGACTGTGGATGCAGCCTTTTCCCAAGCACATCCCCAGGGAGCGCTGAGCTTGCATTTCCTCGTCACTCTCCGGGGAGTTCGGCTCACTATATCTCGCTAACCGAGTGCCTGTGCTTTGTGGTCGAGCTGCTGATTCGCTTTGCTCTCTCGAAGACAAAGGTAAATGCCAGGTCGACCACCCTCTGCCTGGGTTTCCCATGTCGCAGCGCACAACAGATGTGCCCTCAAAGCATCGGAGCGCATCATTGCTAGGTCGCAATGACCACCCACAGCCAAACCTCCATCGCGCTTCCCCTGGTACTTTCTGATATGTTGAACCACCTCGCTAATGAATTTCAATGTAGTACCTGCAAAAAAAAAATAGCACCACGGGAGCCAAGTGTTGGCTCCTGCTGGCTCGTTGGCATTTTTCAGCTGTCACTGAAGTGAGCTGGCAGTCCAGATATATTATAGACTGTGACTAGGCTTGCTCATCTATCATCTAGAGGTCTGATTTGATTTGAAACGCTGCTGCTTTCCGGTGGTACACGCTGGCCTGCCAGTGATATTAAAATTCCAGGGAGGCATCGAGGGAGGGAACTTTGAAAGGAGAGATGAAAGATGGTGAATTCGCCTGTTGAATTACAAAACTGGGATCGATTTAGGATGTTTCCATAAATGTCTCCACAGTCTCATCAGACTTGATTTGATGTCACGGTGAATCAGATGAAAATCTGGATTCCACCGCTGTGGAAAGAAGCTATTAATGCCAACAGCTGCACATGTGTCTGACTTCAAATATTGAAAGAAAAGTACCAAAATATAGAGTCACACCTTTCTCCTTGCCTTTCACGTCTGGGAAAGTAATCATCTGAAGATGTTTGTGTAGTTACGCGGGATAACAATATCTACTGCTTTTCAAGATACATAACAAAGAACAGGGCCAACTTTTTCTTCCTATCACTAACTCGGAGAGTCGGGAATAGAAAGGTGGCTGACGTTTATCATCTCAGATTGTATTTGCTGGAAATAGATTTACTTTTACCATCTGTGCCTCCTGTGAGAGGTTTCCCAATTACATCTGAAGCTATCTCAAGGAGCGATGCTGTGGCCTAGAGTCCCATCCGAGTAGTGGCTGGGGATTCATGTTACCGGTCATGCCTCTGCTGCCATTATGCTGCCATTATAGATGTTTATCCATCAGATCCTGGGCATTTGAGTCAACCTCGGGAAATTTGAAGGCAAACATCCAAAAAGTTAAGCACAAAGTACCAAGTAGTAGACCAAGAGTCTACTGCCATTCTAGCAATGAAAGTGCACATAGGCACAAATGAGTGAAATTTTCATGTAATGTTAAGTGTGCTAGCCTTTAAACATGCTACCATAGTGCACCAGAGCTAATGCGCCTGGTATTTATGAGCTCTATAATATTTTTTTTTTATATAGAAGTTCCAAGGTTTTGGAGGATGGCAATCCAGCACCATCTTTCTTTGTACTTGTGATGTACTTGCACAAAGTAACGCAACATAACTGCTCTATTTAAAACGTGACCAAAGAGCTGCACACAGGCGATTCATTCTGCTCTTAAGTCTGGTGCTCACGTTAATAATTCTGGTCTCGGAGTCCGTTCAGGCCTACGTGGCTCCCTGTGAGAGTCAAACATCACGATGTGATGAATGTCTCAATTAAGATGGCTACAGTTTCTTATTTTGATAAATGAATTCTTCATTGTATATTAGACCATATATAAAGCATTTATGTTTTACACAGAAATCCATTTCATCTTTCAAAAGTGCATACATAGTTGCCAGAAAACTCAAATAGAACATAAAAAGTGTCATAAAAACAGAAACACTGCTGGTGTCTTCAAAGTTTTTCCAGGCAGTTTTATGACTCTCCACAATTAAGCTAACAGGATGAGTCCAGCCATTTGCAGTGTGTGCTCTAGTTCTAAGGGAATCATCAAAGAGGACGGCGCTAACTAGGGCACACAGAGCCTGCCAACAAGTCATTAAATATGCTTGGGTTAGCAAATGCCCAGTGCATCCCGTGTTTGCAAATGGACAGTGCTTTGGTCAGTGAGCGTTGTTGCTAATTTACGGAGATCACACAGCGGATAACTCTCAGAACCAAGTGTTCCAGAGACACCTCCTGTGTCAGGTGTCCTGGAACATGGAAGAGTGCTTTTGTTTTCCCAGGCAGTCACAAACTCAGTAGAAAACATTTTGCATACGAGCTCCCTTTAGTTTACAGCATTTGAGCTGTAAACCCCCGGAGACCTCAGTCTTTAAGTGTATTCAATGGAACTAATTGATTATACCTTTTAAGATGGAAGTTGTGTGCTGCAGCTTTCAACCACGAGGTAATTAAAGCATAAGTAGAAAGGTTTGAAATTAAACAGCAGCAGTAACAACGGCAGTCCTCGCCTCATTATCCTGCATTATGGCAACAGAATGTTAGCCCAGTGCTCAACAGTTTTACTTCCACTGATCAGATGCACAAACTTTGAAATTTACATAGAAAACAAACAACGCGACTGTAACTCATTTACAGCTGCACTCTCTCATCTTTAACCTTTTCAGAATTACGTGTCGGCCCATAGTCGTGCCAATAATCATTATTATGCATTTATTATTACAGAGAAAGCGTTGAGCTGATGCTTTGTTTGTGTCATAACAACCACTAATAAGAAAGAGGAGCACTGCGGAGGACTTCTCAGGGTCGGGGAACATTTGTTTCACAGACAGCCATACTTTGTTAAAATAAAAGAAGGGCCAAACACTGAACAATGTAAGTGAAAGAGATGAGATGCACAGCACGGAATTATGTTAAATGTTATGAATTTGACAGCTATAACAATCGATTTACAAAAACCCTGAGACCTTGGTTCAAAAAACTGTTTTCTGGGAGAAAATGTAGACTTTTTTGTTTCAATTTGGCTTTCACTGACATAACATAATGCACTGTAAATGCTGCATTGCATCAGCATTTACTCTATACAGTTTGTAAGCAAATATAGAGTCATGAATAACTATAAATTTTTTATGGCATGAAATCACAGCAACAGTCACCTTTATGCGATTTGAAGTAGCAAAGATCTTTCTTACAATTAAACATTTCAGAATGTGTTGTTTTGGTCAAGATGCCAGTTCTGCCCTCACTGCTTCTATTTTCTCCACAGTAATAATAGAAAAAAACCAACAAAAACAGCAAGAATCAAATGTTTTTCACTGCCCACCCAGTTATAGTTATGTGGTTCAATCAGCCAAGACCATCAACCTCGTCAAGGTACATTTGGAAATCCAGCTGATCATGCCTTACACATGTTATTTGTGTGATTATGGATATTCCTCTGTTTAAATCTTTCGGAGTGTTCACAAGTTTTGCTTTTTAATTTTGCAGCTTTCATGTTTGCACTATGGCTCTTAAACTAAAAATAACAAGTAATGTCTTATAAAGCTTTCATGTTCTTTCCAGATCCACTTCATTTTAAATCTGGTATTTTTTAATCACATTTTCTTTTCAAAAAATTAAATTTGAAGGTTTCCTAATTTGTTTTTCTCTCGTAGAAACTGCCTCACTAAAAGGTGGTGCTTGCTGTCATTATATTTAGCTGAAGATATTTCACTTGTAAGGTCCAATATGTGCTGTAACCTTGTCTTTTTGCTGTTGTTGTTAAATGGTTTTAGAAATGATAGAAAATATAAAGAAATAAGTGGTAAAAAAAACATGATAAATATGATAATTTGCTTTGAAGATTTTGTTCAAAGTCAGGCTTTTTTATGTGTCCTGTTCTGTTTTTCGTTCCTTCTCATTCATCCCTGCTTTTTCGCCCTCCCCCCGTCTCCATTCCTGCCATCTTTTCGTTACCCATCAATTACCTTTGTCCTCCTCTTCAACCATCTTATCCATTTCACATTTCTTTCCTGTTCCCTTCTCTTCCGTGTCTTCCATTTCCTCTGTCCTACCCAGGGTCAAGGTTCATTTTGCTCCAGGGGAGCCAGTTGGATGCTTCAGACTGGCTCAACCCGGCCCAGATTTTGTTGTACTATCAGCAGAATGCCAGCGGGCCGTGGGTGAACGAGCTGTGTGGACGACGCCTCCTGGATCCCTGCGAGCATCAGTGTGACCCTGAGACAGGTGAGCCGAGGCCGAACTGCCAGCTCTTCTCACAGCTTTGAGTGGAAATATTAACTAGCAGTGAACTTATTGATCAGCTCTCTTCATGACTTCCATTGGACGGGAAGTCCTGAAGAGAGCTGATATTAATACAGTTATAATTATGACCTGTTACATAAAATGCTGCTGCTCTTGAGATATGTCAGGCTTTACTATAAAAGCTTTCAGATTAATTAGAAGGTTGAAATGATATGAAAATCATTGTATTTTACAATTACATTCTAAAAAACAACAAAATATAGTTTATTGTTATTTTTACATTAGTTATCATCTTTCAGAATATGCCTACAACAACATTTTGTTTAAGTCTAGTCTTCTTTTTGTTTTTTTCTTTGACTTACAGTAAATTTAGGCTTTTTGTAAGAAAAAAACTGTATTTGAAACGCACGGCTTTACTGGAGGCTTTTGAAGTCTGATTTAGTTTAGTTACGGAGTAATTTGCCACAATGTGAAGCTGCTTGTCGTAGCTGTATCCATTAGGCTTTGTACACTTGGTTTCTCTCCGTTGTGGCCTCCCGTCCACACTCAAGGAAAACGCAGCGTTTGCACAACGCTGTCGAAAATGAATACATTTAAAGATGCGGAAGCACCGACAGTGAAAACAGACCTTTTCAAAATTATGACACATTTTAGTCATATGATGCAGTCATGTGACCAGTTAAACCAAGATAGTGGAGGGCAGTCCTATTAAAGATTAATATCAGTCTGTAGATGCTCCAGATGGCTTTTCTTCAAATTCTTTTATTCTCACTGGCTTTTGCGACTTTGTACTTTTGTGTTACTCGCAGCATCAACTCCACCTCATTGTTAGTCCATTTAAAAAACTCGGTGCTTTTCCTCAACATTTTGCCGGAAAGTAAGTAAGCGGCAGACATAAATGAGCAAGCCGAATCTTCTTGTGCTTCACACATGCGCAGTACTGGAACGTAAGCGTTTTCAGCCGTTTCAATGTGGACGCACAACTCTGTGAAAACGAGTAGTGTGGACGCGGAGCGTTTTCAGACGTAAATCTATCCAGGCTAGTGTGGACGCAGCCTTAATCGTCTGGTATATTTGGTGTTCCCTCTGAACAGAGTGAAATTTGTAACCGGCCATCAATTTGTTTTATTTCACAACTAAAAGCAAAATGAGCCTCCAGAAACAGAGAAAGGCAAACGTTGCATCTGTAACTTTCACTCTCAGTCTTAGCTAATGCCCACCTCACCATAGCTGCCTTCAGCAGAGAAAGGTTTTAGATGGTTACCCTCTAAAATCACATTTATATGCAGACCTTGTTCATTAGTCGCCCGTTATTGTTCATTTTAACTTAAGTCTCATATAATAATAATCTTATTTACTTATTCAATCTAAAATAGATAAACAGCCCACATCTAATGTATTTCTTAAATTTCTCTTCTTGCACAAAGTGCTAATGATTATTGCTGAGGGGAAGGCTAATAAATCCTCTGTGTACACTGTGTAACAAGTTAGTGTTCATGATATGTACGTCTACTTCAGATAAACTAAAGCTCATTTTAAAAAATACTAATAATAACAACCTTGTTTAACACTAACCTTATTATATGAAACAGCTTCACTATTTTGAGAACACATAAACAGTATTAAAAAAAAGAAAAACATCCTGATGACACAAAAACGATGTAATGGACATTGTGAGGACATTCTTCTTATTACCAGTTTATGACTCATAAAGTTGTTGTAAACAAAGAAAAAACTACTAATAAATAGCCAACTTTAGCAACATCATGAGTCACAATTCTAAACCAGCGTGCTCCGTCCTCGTCCGCCATAGTGCCCCCTGGAAATACTTCTGATGTAGTCTGATTTGTTTTGTTTTTTTTATTATTATTCTTCATCCGCAGTGTTTTGTTTTGGGGGGTTTTTTTATTCTACTTATTTTAGAAAATTGGTGAAGATCTTTATATCCTCCTGTTTTGCCTGCTTGCTTGTGTCTACACAAGTTGCTGAGCTGGCGGTGCCGCCCCGAACAGTGCAATGCACAGTGCAGTGTGATAAAAGTGAACCTGATTGTTTTCTTGAAACAACATCATAAGTGCAAAAGCAACATGATAATAAGTTCTGATTGACGGGAACGTGTATAAATAAAACACACAAAACTCAAAAAGTAAACAATGCAAACACAATAGTGGACTGTTTTTTTTAACTTTTGGTTAAATAAGTGAGCTCACTGTGAAATCTTAAACGTGTTTCTGAGATATGTTTCTCACCCCAACGGATTGTGGCAGATGGCCCCGCCCCTCCCTGAGCCTGGTTCTGCTGGAGGTTTCTTCCTGTTAAAAAGGCGTTTTTCCTTCCCACTGTCGCCAAAGTGCTGCTCATAGGGGGTCATGTGATTGTTGGGTTTTTCTCTGTGTGTATTGTTGTACGGTCTGTCGTACAATATAAAGCGCCTTGAGGTGACTGTTGTTGTGATTTGGCGCTGTGTAAATAATATTGAATTGAATTGAAATATGAATACAATTATGATCTTATTAGAAACCTAAAAATAAACATCCTGGTTAATTCATACTAAGCTGACTGATTTCAAACATTTCCTCCCTCCATACAAATTACTTAGTCCCAGTTCACAACAGCAGTCATCTCATGGTTTTGGGCTTAATGGGAATAAGAGCATAGAGATATAACAAACAGCTACAGGAGAAAGTGGACACAAGTTAATGTGATGGAACAGTGGCGTATAGATGCTTCCCCAACAGCCTGAGGTTGTAGCAGCATAACTAAGGCTTGGTTCAGGGTCACCTGAAGGAGCCCTCACTACAATCTTAAGCTGAAAGGAAACTTTTAAACCTGATCTTAAAAGGAGAGATGGTGTCTGTTTCATGAACTCAAAGTGAGAGCTGGCTACACAGGAGTGGAGCCTGATAGCCGAAAGCTCTGCCTATAAATTCAAATGAGAATATTTTGCTGATAAAAAATAACAGCAAAACATTTTGCTGTTTAGCGAGATCTTTATCAGTTCTCACTGCCTGTATATATATATACACATATATACATGTATATATGTGTATATGTGTATATATGTATATATTTTGATCTTACAATATGGGACTAAATGTAGTGTGTTAAACAGATTTATGCAGTACATTCTGATAAATTAATAAATTAGAAGCATTTGATGTATGTAGTTATATCTCATTCCTCAAATTTGCTCAGTACTTGCAAGCATATGTTATTAATAGGAGACACGATGGTGTTTTTAATTTCTCTCAGATCAGATCATTTTAATCATTGCCTATTATAAATGACTTCTTCAATTTCTGTTCTAACCTTTTTGTCAGGGAGTATTTTAAAATCAAAGTGCTAAATATAAAGTGGTCCCTGTTCCAATGGAGGTGTTGACAGTAAACTTTTTCCCTGGGCAATTTCCCACATACAGAAATAGCCCTGGCTTCAAGTTTCAAGATAAAGTTTTACAATGCATAAGCTTCCAAGAAACAACTAAATTTCTTTATGAAAACCGTGTCAGCTTTCAGATATACAACAATCAATTGGTAAATGGTAAATGGCCTGCATTTGTATAGCGCTTTTCTAGTCCATAGGACCCCAAAGCGCTTTACACTACATTCAGTCATTCACCCATTCACACACACATTCACACAAATTAAATGCATCCTGTCATATGTAGAAATGTTTTTTCAAACATGCTTATATCTGTAATGGCTCGAGGGAGAATGCAGACTGAACAGTGTAATTTTTGCTTTCTTAGACAGTCTCTGCCACTGCATCACTCTGATTATTAGTACAAGAAGTCTCACATTTAAAGTGTCTTCCTTGTTTTGCATCCATTATTCAGCAGCCTAACTCTCCCCTGGGCAATACAGAGTAAGTTCTGAGACCTTTAAATGAATCAAAAAGCTGGGCCAGTGTGTCTCATGCCTGCTCTTCTTGGAATAATTTCTGAGGTTCACCCACACACCCAAACCTCCACTCTCCCCACTCTTAAAATGATATATGGACCAGCCGCAGGCTTCAACAATTTTATTATATTTTTTATGTGATTAATTTGTAAAGGAGCCATTGTGTATATGTAAGGTTAGATACAGGCTTATCAGTGGGATAGCACACATGACAATGAGTGAAAGTGTGTATAGGCTGCCAGGAGATTGCAAAGCTGTCTAGCTGTTGATTTGCGATGAAGTTGAAGAGTCTGGAGGTAGTCCTCCTTCTCCAGTACTGCACTCTGTGCAATGTTTAAGTACCAGTAGCAGCAAAACAACCCCAGAGCATGATGCTACTACCACCATGCTCGACAACTTTGTCTCATCTGACCATAAAACTTTTATCCAGGAGGAATTTGGTTTGTCTTTGCTAATTTCAGTCAAGCTCGAAGGTCTTCTTTTCTTGGTTGGCACCCTCTCTATGCTGTGTTCCAGCAGTTTCCAGTTGATGGCAGACTTCAGCCTTGTGGGTTCCGGGGTAATTCCTGAACATCCTAACCAATTTCCTCTCATCTGGGTATGACAATTTTTGTCTATCTCCAGACTAGGGGTGGGCGATATAAACGATATACGATAGAAACTATATCAATTTGGCCAACGATAGAGATTTTGACTATATTGCTCTATTGTGATAGCGCATGTTGATGATGTCATCAAGCTGCACCTGTTTTGGTCGAAAGCATCGCAGCGGCTACAACCATTATCATCTGCAAATTATGCCAGGCGACAGTCACAGCAAAGAGATGAAGCACTTTTGAAATATGGGGAAAGCCAAAAACTGCGCTTCCTCCACTTCCGTAACATTGATTCATTAATGTTGAATTCTCTCGCAGCTGCTCTATTCCCATGTTGTTGCAGTATATTAATAACTAACCTCGTATTGTGGATAAATAAACTCAGTTCTCCTGACTGAAGTTTGGCCCATGTACAGCATCCTGCTATGCGATTGCATTTGTCCCTGACCACCAGAATCCCTCACGTTAACTTTTATCGAGTGGAAAAAAAGTTGGTGTTCATCCTCCGCTTCACTGTGCTAATGTTATGCTAACATAGCTGTGTCACTAGCAATCACGTAGCACAACATTATATACCAGGTAATCCAACTTCAGTAACCCTGCAAACGCCACTGCTGTTTAGTTTTCTGTCTTCATTTATGTTGGAAGTGGTAGCAGAGCTGTACGTTTGAATTAGTTTCAAAAATCTCTCAGTCAGAACATGGTATGAAATGTTTAGGTGGAAACTAGCAAGCTAACTTCCTGTTAACTTCTAAAACTTAATTGTTACACCCGATAAAGCAGCAACGTTGATGATGTAATTAAAGATGAAAGACCGTTTTTAACTCTCAGTGTTCGTTTGACTTTGGGACCTGAAACGGACGGAGTTTTGGACCCAGATTACTCCGCGAAGCTCCTCACTACGGCAGCCGTAATGCTCTGACAATCCATCAAGCAGTGCGGCTTACCAAAGTTGTACTAAAACATTTTTTAACAGATTTCTGCAGCCAAAATCGGTTCGAGGTCAGTAAGCACAACCAGAATTCATACATAAGGCACACTCTCGATTTTTGAGAAAATTAAAGGATTTTAAGTGTGCCTTATAGTGGAAAATACGTTATACAGAAGAAAAGAATATATCGTGATACATATCGTTACCGCACGTGCTTCAGATTATATCGCGATATGAATTTTAGGCCGTATCGCCCAGCCCTACTCCAGACCTTGGCAAAGATGTGACACACCCAAATAACTTGAACTGATGATCCTGGAATGTGCAGTTGTTTAGAAATGGCTCCAACAGACCGTTCAAACTTATATAGTTTTCTTTTTTAGATTTTCACAGAGTTCTGTGGATTTTTTCATTTTTCTGTCTTCTGTCAGTCAAATACTTTTTATGTTGGCAAAAAGAAACTGACCGTTTTAATCAATCGTGATCACGAACAAGAAGGTAATAGGGTTTGGTCTTGTCAAGTTAAAAGACACTGTAGAACATAAGTGAATACATGTCTACTCCAGTGCAGTCTTTGCTATCCACAGGACAGATCAAGTTCCAGGCTATTTGAGGGTGATTTGTACTGTATAGGTTCAGTATGTGTTTTTAAAGGTGACAAATCGCAGAGTGAAATTCAGTGAAAATAAAGCGTGAAGCCTAGATTGTGGCTCTGGCTGTATGTTGAGCAATTATGGAAAGTAACACCTTGCAAGTGTAAAACAAGTTTGAGCACAGTGCCGTGACCTGAGAGTGCAATGAAATGGCAATTAAAGTAAGATGAGCCATTTAGCAATGTTCAGGAGCTGTGCAACAAAGCTCATTGCCGCTCCAGCATTATTGTCATTATTTTTTGGATGCAGTTTAGATTATCAGTGAACATGTAAAACTGGCTTTCCAGTGTCAAACATTTCAATTCTTTCATTGCACATTTAACAGAGCAGCAAAGAAGCAATTATATTCAGAGCTACAGGATGTACATGTTAAGAGTGCCGACGAGGAAAGTCTTGGAAAAGCTGATGTTAGTGAAGAGCACATCCAGGTGATTCTTCTTAAAAGAGTAATTACTCAAAGCTTGAGGAGGAGAGCATGAACTTCCGTAATGTAGCTAAGCGACTAGAAGATGATGAGGTCTTTCTGGTCTATCTTCACATCTTTTATCCTAACATGCTGATATCTTGCACTGCTCTTTCGAACCCCTCCACACAACTGTTATTTTATTACACTCCAATTGCACAAGTAATAAGTTAATGGGGGGTAATGAGCTCAAATACACCAAACTCTAATGGTATTCTACTGCTGTGATAAAGCAGTCATTTTAAATGTACGTTTCCTTGAGTGAAATTCGATGAACACAGCAGATTAATCATGACCAGTGTCAGTGTTTTAATCATGTAATGTAAAGTTTAAATTGCAGCCCCATGTGCAGCACTTAACGGGCCAATAACAAGTTGGGAGTTCAATATTTAGGAACTCTGTGAGAGGATGTAGCGTGCAGCCTTTGAGCAGGATTATTATTTGAAAAGGGCACAGAGTATATCTCTTTCTTCTCCTTGTTTTTGTGTTCTTTTCTGGGATCACGGGCGTTACTGAACCCGGTCTAAGAGTTGTTTTTAACTCTAGAGCACACAGTGGCTCTCTTGAGTACAGAGTCAGTGTTAGAAAATAACCCCCATCTATATGTTATAAAATATAAACAGACTTGAAATCATGAAGACGCCTGACTCATTTCTTTTTTTATTCAGCTAGCATGAAAAGTCAGTAAACGATTTCCTTTAGCCTGGCAGGTATTGACAGTTGACCTTTTCCATTAACAGTGGTGTATACGCCCAGGGCCTGTGCTCTTCACTTGCCTCCTATTGAGCATGAGGAGAGCATGTTGTACATGTTACCCCTGAGTAACCATCTAAATCAAAGGTGAGGCCCCATCAATCATACTGGATAAAGTCGAGGCCGACATTTCTCCCAGGAGCTGATAGCAGCACAAAAAGCACACAGGCCTCACTTATCAGGACAATGGCAACACAGAGCATGAGCATTGTACGAGTCCCACTGCTGAGGTATTGGACCTTCATATTCATGTAAGACACTGGTATTTTTTGTATCGAGTAGTCGGTTTTGCACCCTCTAAAATATTGCCTAGTTACTTAGTCTGATGCTATAGAAACTGTTTCAGATGGCTTTAGACATTCAACTTTTAAACAGCACAGATGGGCAATGCTGCATTTCATGCTATTAGAAGTTGCCCCAAATTGTTGCCTTAGGCCTGAGGACTAAGTGGATTTGGGCAAATTACAACCCAAGACACTCTGTGCTTTAGTAAATAATGGCAGTGCCAAGTGACAATTCATTAGACTAATCACTGATCTAATCACTTCTCATTTGGGTAGGGGATGTTATTCAGTCATTGGGACCAGTCTGATAAGTGTGAAAAACACTAATATAAACAGAGTCTATTAAGTCTAGACATCTGGAGTAATGACTCAAAGTTAACTTCAGTATTTACTTCTAGGGTGTCCTTTTCCACTGTGTAACCACACTGATAAGCCACGAGAATAAAAGAAACAGACTAATATTCTTTGGTCCTCAAAACAACTCAAACCTGTCTGGGTATGGACACGGTACTTTTGTGCTATCTGGCAATACGATGTTGTTAGCGGTCTCTGTGGGTTGAAGCTTCGATGTCCAGTCAGAAGTCGCTGGGTAACTGTGCCGTCTGTTTCTCTTATTTACTCATAAAACATGAGCAGAAATTGGAAACATGATAAGGGAGCAATTGCTTATTGAGAGCTTCAACACTTATGGTTGCATTCACGGCATCATATTTCTTTCCTTGGAATTTGATGACATCTGAGACTAAAATGGAACTGAACCCCAGTGTTCATCACAGGTTGCTTTCATTTTGTTGACAGCTGGAAAATTACATATGTGCTAATTGTCTTACCAGTAAAATAGTCTTAGTGTATTTCTTCCAAGGCAAGTGTTAGCTAAGTGTCAGTCTTGCAAACTGACAAATAAAAGTAAGTTCTTGATTTAAAAAGTATTCTGTCACAGTCTGGCTGATCCATTTAGAAATGTATTTGACTGAAACCTAACAATTAAGTTCTGATTGAATTTTAAGTATGGTAACCATTTATTAGAAATCAAACTAATACAAACAAACAAATACTATATCCTTCATGTTTTTGATGAAATAATTTGCCATCTCCTCGGCTTATGTCTAAAAGTAGTAGCTTTAGGTTACTGGTTGGCCTCTTCAGTTTGTCTTGTTGCAAAATAAGAATTTCCAGAAGAAAAACAAAGAAAAACGACATTTTTAAAACTTGGTTTTGAAAAGAACTTTAGGGTCAGGAAGCATCATGCACATCAAGAAGGAGTCAAAAATCAATCCGAAATGAGTCATGCCGCAAGGTTTTAATGAGCTGACGGTGTCGGAGCGAGCCGGTGTTTTACACGCTGCGTCCTTATCAGTGTGTCAGAAACACATCCACTGACATGACGCACAGCAGTGAGCGCCATCGCTTTTTTTAGTAGCCATTTGGAGACTGGCTGCACTGTACTGAAACAACTGATTAAATATTCTGCTGCTGCAACGCTCTGAGGAATTTATTTTTCTGTTC
Source organism: Mchenga conophoros (assembly GCF_057382185.1). NCBI lineage: Eukaryota > Metazoa > Chordata > Actinopteri > Cichliformes > Cichlidae > Mchenga > Mchenga conophoros. Next base: position 33,659,654 of record NC_140543.1, read on the forward strand.
TTTGTGAGATTTAAACAAAAATAGCAACCAAAAAAAAGACCACCTATGAATACATCATTAAAAATAAGAGATGATTAAGAGTGCTTCTCTGCAGAGGATTCATCTTTAGAATAGCTCTCCTGCAGTGAAATGGAAGGAGAGGGGCAGAGGGAAATTTCTAATGAATTAAACAAGGCTTGACTATAATGAAGACATGATTGAATCACTGGCTTTCTGCTTGCAGGAGAGTGCCTTTGCTTAGACGGCTACATGAAGGACCCGGTCCACAAGCACCTCTGCATCCGCAGTGAGTGGGGGCCCAATCAGGGGTAAGTTATGATAATCACCTCATAATGGTTTGTGATTGCTCATTACCATCCCAAAGTCAACAACAAAGGACTCACCCTACGCATCAAACCAAGTGGTATTAATTTGCCTGCAAGAATCAAAAGGAACAGTAATGTTGACAAGTACAGCTGATATTTTTGAACACATAAAAATTTCTAATGCAGGTAATTAGCTGTGCACATCGGCATGTACTGTAAAGAGATCATTTTTCTTTGTTGCTCGGGTATTTGTTTATAATCGATGTCATCGTCTGCCTGATACAATTCCTAGTTTTACAGTCCTCCGCTTGTCCCGAGGTCACGTCACTGCATAAAACAGATTAGATGTGTTATTATGCAGAATGTTCAGATTTACATTTCTACAGCTCTATTCTCTGACTTTATTTATCAACAAATCCTAAAGTCTGCTGTTCATAGGCACTTTCCCTAGCAGGGTCAAAATCTTACAATATTGCAGACAGAGAGCCAACAATTACCCCCCAGCGAACACAGATACCATAGGACTTACTGCCTGCTGTCGGCTGCTCTCACTGGTCACTTACAGGCTTGGGAATACATCAATCGAGGGTCTCTCCAGCAGCTTCCACCTGTGGAAGTGAACAGCACGATTTTAGCACCTCAACCAAAAATCACAACTGCAGTAATAAATTGTACTGAAGTACAACATGGTTTTCTAAAACCAAGCAAATTCATGTCTGTTCTGTGTTCAGTTTAGTTTTTAGGTGTAATTTCTTGCAGACTCAATGCAGCCACAGGCGGTGAAGTACCTGCTGTGACGAGTATTTTAACTGTTAGTATTAAGTTGGTATGTACCTCCGAACCCATAATATATCCAGTAATGTGGCTGCAATGACAGCTGCGTGACTTTTAGTACTATCTTTAAATCATTTTCGGCCATAGGTAGATTTGTTAATTTTCAGTGGCTTTAATGTGGTTTATGATCTCTGCGTCTTTTGACCTCAAAGTCACCAGTTCTGTAATGATTCCAAGTGATGACTCGATATTTTTTGGCCTTAAAAATGCTGTTTCAGGCTCTTCTCCAGGAAGTTATATTAACACTTAATTGAGTTCACATCTGCTTCTTTAAAAAGTCCTTGACCTTTGGCGAACACTGGTGCCACAGTGCTGGCCACTCGGTGACCGCTGTGTGTGTAAGTGTGCGTGTGAGGTGTTACTGGTTTAAACTGTCTCATGGAGTTTTCTTGGTTTGTTCTGTGTGTGTTTTTATACCAAAACATATTGACTAGAGTGCTCATGACATTTCTTTTCTTAGAAAAAAAAGAAAGACATGCACTGACCACAGGGAGATATATTGTGAGAACGAGGGGACCCACTAAAGTTTAGCTCCAGAGCGATATGTCTGGGCAACAACTTGTTAACAAATGGTAACAATGAAGAGGTACCCCACTGTGACTTCTTTAGTTCTTGTGGACTGGTACTAGATTCTGCTGCACCTTGAAATCGTTCTACCAATCAGTGTGAAGAGTGAATGTGATGATGGCCTGAACAAGTCAAATCATACATCCCTAATCGATCACGTCGCCGGCAGGCATGTATTCTCTGTATCACACGCCAGCCTCAGTGCAAGTCGGAAATGTTTTCATCTTTGTCTGCATTTTATGAAACGTCAGAAATTTGCCCCCTTTGCCCATCTACGTAACTCTGCACCTCTTTATCTCATTTCCCTGGCGCTCTCCCTGAGTCCCTGTCACACCTGTGTAACTGAGTGAGCACCCTGGGGTGACTTAAATGTTTAATGACCACGGCCTATGGTGTGGATGCAGCTCTTCCTCAATGTTCTTTTTGCTTACAGTAGTGGTGGAGTTTGCTCAGAATGACATCGGTCCCCTGTCACTTCTCCCCCTTACGCTCTCACTTTGCAGACTGTTTAGTCCCGGAGCTGCCACTCCCCATTAATCTCCATCATTGCCCCTCTCTCGCTTCTGCCTCTTGGCATCTGTCTCCTCCCTTTGATGCCCCCACTCTCACTGGCTCCTTTGTGCACCCTCTCCATCACCTTCCGTCTCTCTCTCCTTTCACTTTGACCCTTTCTCCCATTCTGTCTCGCCCAGTCATCCTCTCTTATCCCCTCCCCTGGTAAATAGATATGAGTCAAAGTCACATTGCATGTCAGCTGCTGGAGAAACACATTTTTCAATCATTATGTTTACACGTAGTGCACACTGCAATGCTGGTTGTGATTTGTTGGGCTCTGCGAGGCGGGAAAAACTCAAAGTCACACACGGAAACATGGCTAGTGTTTCGATGTCTAGGGGGTTTAGATTAGGAGGATGGTACAATGAAAAATGTAACACTTCGCAGGCTTTGATTTTAACACACAATTTTATTCTCTCTCACCTTTTTTCTGTTCCTCTGATCTATTCTTTTTTCTTTCCTCTTTTTCATGCCAGTCCCTGGCCTTACACCATCTTCCAGCGCGGTTTTGATCTTGTGATGGGAGAACAACCCTCTGATCGCATTTTCAGGTAAGGAGAACGTCACAAAACTTTGTTTTATCTGACTGCATTTTCTGTGGTGCTGCAGTCAAATAACTTGTTAGAATTCAGGTACAATAGCTTTGATTGTGTATCTCCCTTATGATTAGGGGAGGATTTTGAGCTCCGGCTGCAGAATACCTTCTAACTCTGTCGGTTTTAAATGCACTATGAAAGGGAGCAAGAGGTTTGATTTTCAGATGGGAGAAACATCACATAAGCTGTTTGCTCTGCTGTTGAGAATTGATTTTTAAAACAATCTTAATGCTACACATTCATGACATTGATTGGAAAAGTTAATTTAGTTGACCACTTCAGACAAGGTCTGAATTAATGCTTGATGCATATTTACCCTGCTGCTAAAAAATCACTTTAAAAAGGTTACAACGGAACAATGGCTGATGTTTCATTTGAATTGAAATTGAAAACACTGAACAAGTCAAGTGTGTGACAGAACAGTTTCTGTCCATGCTGACTCCATATTGCTTCTCAGGTCCATAAGTTCATAGTGTTTTGGGTTTTTTTGTAATTTTACGCCACCATTACAGAGTGGATCTTAAATCAAACCAAGAAGATGTGATTGAAGTGCAGACTTTGAGCTTTAGTTTAACAAAATTATTGCATCAACTGTTAAAGATTTTTATTTTATAAATTGTCTCCATTCATACAGGCTCAAGTTGTCAGGGCTCTGTGTGCGGGCAGGTAGAAATGTGGATCCAAATGCAGGACTCCGAGACGAAATGTAACTAAAACCACAGCTTTTATTGCTGGCATGAAACAAAAACCCAAACCAAACCATGAAACCAAGCAGGCACACACAGGCAGGGTCTGAGGGTACAACGCGACACCGAGCATGGGAAAACACAGGGCTTAAATACACAGGGTAGTAATGAGGGAATGGGCCACAGAAGGGAGACACAGCTGGGGGAGATCAGGGCTAACGAGACGGGGGAAACAAAGCTGCACACACTAACATAAGACAAAGACTTTCACAATAAAACAGGAAACATGAATCACAACTCAGAGACACGGACTCAACACAGAGACAGAAAATGACACATGGAACTGAACTATACATGAAACCACAATTCCTAAAACATGGATAACAGATACATGAAACTCAAATAATAATCATCACAACCACAACAAGAGAACAAGAAAACAATCCATGATGCAAAATTACACCAAAACATAATAAACTCAAAATACGAACCATGACACAAGTGTAATTAGACAGTTGACTGTAAAGCGGTTTTGCAGCCATGTTGATTTGATCCCATCGTGTTGAACTCGTGGCATGTGGTAGCTTTTCACTGCAACTCTCGCTATTATACTCAAGAACAGGAAGGCCAGGTGACATTTGGGCTGAAAATCCTAGAGAAACATTGTCTGTTGCAGTGTTATGGCGTGGACACTGTTGTGGAAGTTTTCCATTTAATAAAGCCTGCAGACAAGCGGTGAGCGGTAGCTAGCATGTTTTAATCAAAAACAAACAATCTGCTGTGGTGCTAAATGACAAATATTGTTATTTTCCAAATACTTATGGGACTTTTGTAAATACCTTGCTATTTCTTCAGCAATTCTGCACTGATGAGCAACAAAGAGCAATAAAGAGTCTAAAAACAACACAAAAGACCTGAAAGACAAATTCGAGCATGCAGGATATTCACCTTTTATTTAGCATATATGACAGCACAAACTGCTAAGACAAATGACTTGCTAAGCACCAAACATATTTCCAAGTTACTAAAGAATCAGATATAGTTCACAGATGTCGGTTCAGATTGAATGAGCCCTGAAAAGCAAGTGAATGCTGGCCTTTTGTCAGATAAAGGTAGCTAATTTACAGCTGCTGTTATAAATTATTATGCTTTTAAGAACAGATGAATGTTACAAACACAGCGTTACAATATATATTTAATCTTTTCCCTTGTGTCTTATGACAGAGATCGTTGCTTTAGGCTTTTGCCTTGAAGAGAACATATAGCTGAGAGAAAATCATCAACATTCACAACAACACATCAGGGTATCGGGCCACTTGTCTGAGACCGAGGTATCTAACAATATTCTCAACTGCTTTTCTTGCCAAGTTCTCCGACTTGAGAAAGAGCAGATCTAAGAAGGAATGTGCCACTGCCTTCATTACAAGTTTCTGACTCCTTTCATGACAGCACAGCAGCAACAACAAGTTTGTGTGACTGCACAGTTGACGTGAACCGTTCTTATCATTGTTAGCATTGTCCCTATGCTGGGACACACATTCGACACACATTCGAAGCTGGAATGCTTTGATGCATTTCCTTGCCTGCCAGCATGCTTTCTGCAGCAGGCTCCCCACCTTTATTACAACAATAGTTTAAAATCTCGTTGTCCTCTGGCGCCTTCAACACAGCCATCCATCCTAATTTAAACATTTTTAGCTTTAAACTTCCTCAAACGTCCCTGTTTGCTCCACACATTAGAAGAGACCTTGAATTTTGAGCAAGCACTCGCTGACCTGCGAAGCCGTCCTCTTGTTTCTTTGAACAGATATTACTGTTCAACACAAAAGCTAATTAGCTGAGTGAAATTGAAGCGCTATAGAGAGTAAAGCAAAGGAAACCCAACAACACAAACAAAATTCTTGCGTGTTGGAGGAGCTAAATGGTGAGAGTCAGCATTCGCAAACAGTGTTTCCTATTTGCACAGTATTAACCGCAGGGAGTTCCTCTGCGGACTGCAAACATGTTTTCCACTCAACAACCGTTTCCTCTCGGGGCCTCTTAGTGTTTTCCACCACCACTTTCTCTTAGGTTGGACCAAATAAGTCGTACAGTAGCACACAAGTCCCCAGTTGTCCATTATGAAGCTGCGCTCATTAAGTGGCTGCTAATTTGTCCTGCGGTCACCCATATACGTCATACCGCATCACAGGGAATTTCAGCACTCCTGCTATACACAGTCCCGCAGGAGAAATGTGAGGTAGCAACAGCGCAACAGTGTCTTGAAGCAATATGGAAATATTAGTATTTTAATGGACTTCCATGTTATACTAACTTGCTACAGCCAAGTGTTTTGCAGTAAACAGGCAACAACACTTTGATCCACTCGAATCTTTTAAACTTTGGAACAAAGGGAGTAATTGGGTGGATATAATGAAGTGTTCCATTTCTATAGTGATTTAATCCTTCGCTTCTAAAAGCGACTGGTAATGCATGCAGCACCCACAATTCACTGCCCTTTTCTTTATGCTACGTTAGCATTTTATTAAATGCAAATTGAACAATTGTAAATGAGGAAATATGTTTAGTCTGCAGAAAAATGCCTGTTAACTATTTAATCAACAAGTCCCCCCTTTTTGTATTACAAGTATCCATGAATTATTCATCAGCACTAATAATGCATTTGATGTTAATCAGCATGCGCTGTTTAACTAAAACTTGAAGCATTACATTTCATCTGCAGAGTGTTTAAAGACTGATGATGTCCATTGACTCACAAATAAAGAATTGTTTTAAAGCCCTTGTTCCAACCATCTGTTGTTTACAGATTTATGGCCCTGTTTTGTCTTGGGGGAAACTCTTATGGGCCCTTTTTTGCCCGGGTGCCTCATTTGCTATGCAGTCTGTCCATTAACTCGGTGCCCTTCTGCTCAAGTCAGAGTTATGCAAAAAGGATAACTTAGCTGAAAGGTAAAATAAATAACCTGTAACAAACACGATGCCATTAGTCAGAAACACTGACTGGTGGATTTCCAAGGTTTGTGAGAAATGCCCTGATGATGATGATGATGATACGAAGGTTAATGCAATTTGCCTTTGAGACTTCAAACTTGGGAACAAGTTTGACAACTCAGCATTAATAAGACATGCAGGGTTTAATGGGAGTCGTTTAAAAGTTCAGGGTCTGAAGTTTTAATCGTCCACTGAAAGTCTTTAGACACTGCATTTTCAGTTTGGGGCATTCTCCTCTGTTTCGTGTTTCCTTTAAGTTCCTCAACTTTAAAGTTGTGCAGTAATAAGTCACTGGGATAACCATTATATCCTCGATGTCTCTATTTAATCTTTAGTTTTCTATTCAGATTTTAATAAACCAACACAGCCCTCACTTCTGCAGTTCTTTTTAACTTTTTGTGCCTTTATACTTTTAACATTCACTAACTTTTTGATGCAGAACCTAAAAGACTACTGCTGCATCGAGTTCAGCCTAACCATGTAAATAAAAATTACAACCTTTTTTTCTGCTTAATGGTAAAAAAAAAAAACAGCAAGAACCCAAATAAAAATATAAAGAATCACTTGACAATTCCAAAAATGACCACATAAGCTGTGTGTTAAGCTTTTAAACATTAGACAATAAACATGTCAGTAAAGACATATATAACTGGAATATTACTATTAAAAGTATAAAACCATGTTATTATCGCCTAATGTAGATGTCATGGTTTGCCAAGCGTGTAGATTAGAAAGGAGCCAAACGCAGACAATGGAGATGAATGTGGATGTTAACAGAGAATGAGCCTTTATTTATGGCTGAGCAGATGTTACAAATAAACGGCAAGGAAAACTAGAAAAGAACAAACAAAACCTATACTGGGAAAACTAGCCTGAAGCCTGAGGCATGGAGGGAATGACACACAGCAGCGATGCAGCAATGCAGACGATCCGACGACGCGCAAAGAGGGAAACGAGGAACCGGAGGGAGACACAGCGAGGGGAGCAAAAGTAGACACTCTGACATAGCACAAAGACTATCAAAGTAAAACAGGAAATACGACACGTATGTACAGTCACAGAGACACAAGACCAGGACGCAGAGGCACAGACTGGACGCTGAACAGAGGGAGCACAGAATCCAAACCTAAGAACAAAACTCTTAAGAAGAATTAAACACCAGATAATAATAATCAAAACAGCACAACCAGAGAATCGGATCATAAACCATAATACACAATAATACCAAAACCCACGCAACTCAGAATGCTGGATCAAGCTGACCCAGAACCATGACTGTAGATCTTTAACTTCTTGATTTTGTTCTTTGCTTGGAAATAACAGTTCACTCAAATTCACTATTGGTGTTTGTGCTGCTGAAGTTTCATATACTGTAAATATTTATCCCTCAGTTGTTGTAAAAGTCACATTTGCAGGACTAGAAGCCTAAAACCAAATAACACCTTACAAATACGATCATACATGCAAAGTAAGGCTTGCACACCTTCGTAGACACAAATCAAAAAAGACATTGCAGTTGCCATTCATGAACTACTTAGTAATATGTTTAACTGTAGTAACCTTTCGCCATTCAACACTTCACAGAAACAGGATTTCAACTGCTGTCAGTTCAAATAACTCTCACGACTTTTAGTCACAATTCAAAAAAGTAGTATTCTCTACATTTGTTTTTCTATGTAAAGAAACAGCATTTATGAGATCATCATCATATTATTATTACTGTTATTATTATTTACTTTTATTATTCTTAGGTATTTTGTCTCATATATATGATTAGACCGCTGTTTTGCCAAAATTTGAAATAATGATGTCATTGTAAGTAGAACCTGTTACAGGGCAAAACCAACATGATGAACGCCGGCTAAATTCTGTTTTTGTTAACAAAATAAACCCATTTCAAAGGACACGCTGTGCTTGCTTGATAATTATCATAGGTGTAATGAAGAACACTAATCAGCTCTTCATCATTGCATCTGTTAATAGGCGGGATATATCAGGGAGCAAGTGAACATTTTGTTTCTTTGCAAACAGTTTCGCCTAGCAAAAGTCAGCAACTTCCAGCAGCCTCTCGCCAACTGGTTGGGTAATTTCCTAGCAGCTGGAAGTTGAAAGGGGCTGCCAACAGTCTCAAAGGCCTTAATGATCTATTTTCCCCCGAAAAGCCTAAACCTACAACCCTACCTTACACTCTCATCTACTTTTCTTGTCCTCTTGCAGATTCACGTACACCCTAGGAGAAGGGATGTGGCTGCCATTAAGTAAAAGCTTTGTCATCCCCCCTGCTGAGCTCGCCATCAACCCATCAGCCAAATGCAAGACAGACATGACAGTCATGGAGGATGCGGTAGATGTAAGGTGAGAGACATTTTCTGCACTGCACTTTTCTTCAGTGTTACTTTGGGAGTCATGACAGTCCAACTAAAAAGAAATAAAAGGAGTCATCGAGCAGTGAAGCAGGGTAGGATTTTGCTGACCGCTGCACCAAGCTGAAAAGTACCTGAAGGAGTTTCTTCTTAATGCTGCACTTGAAGGATTGCAAAGACTTTCTGTCGACTCTAGTAAAAACAGACTTTTATTATTATCTCTCATCAACTCTCTGACATGTTTTGTATCCTCACGTAATCAGCATTTGTTTTTATTCATTGCTGTTGCTGTGAGTTTTAATCAGGCCTCTGAGGATTTTGCCGAGGTGGTCGTGATTCAGAGGGCAATGCAATTCTGCAGTCTAACACAAAAACATTTATGAATAAAGGAAAAAATGCCAGAGTTTAAAAAGAAAGAATTGCTTGGCAGTTCAAAGCCACTGAGAGCGTTTGAATTGTTAAATGGTTCATAAGTCCAAAGAAAATCTACTCTGTGTGCAGTGACTGTGGGCTGCAGAGAGAGCTGTAAATGAGCCAAAACAGTGCTGCAGAGTTAAACCGGGCTCAACTGATGACATGTATTACACAGTGGAAGCAATGCCCCTGAGCATTCTCTTTATGTCTAATGAGAAATGGACAGACATGCTACTTGGGGTTGGGGGTTAAATCGAGAACATACCCACCCAACCCATAAAAGGTGATTTTTAAGGTAGTGCTGAAGAATTTGTGTTATTTCGACAGTCACTGACACGGCAAGCAGGAAACATGTCTCACTGGCTTGTTATCTTGACCATCTACAACAGCTGTGGATTAACAACCACGATGATCCTACTCTGGTCCAGATCACTGGAGATGTGTGCAGCAATGTAATCTGTCCGGGACACAAAGCAAAAACCAAATCATTGGATCCAGTATATGCTCTAGCTAGCTTTTAGCAAGTTAGCTAGTGGTGCAAATGAGCACAGACACATGAGCGTGTCTGAAAGAGCTCTCTCTCAGAGTGTGGTTTGTGCTTCACTTAAAAATCACATTAACTTCCAGACTGATGGAATAAGATGGATAAGAAAATATCTCAATGTTTATTTAAAATATGCTTTTATTTTGTGTGTAGTGTAGGTTGGGTACTGTTCTGTTCAAAAATGCTTACTGGCAAACAGATTTTCACTGGAGACATGGGACGGGTGTGTGCAGTCATTCTGCGCTTTTTATAGGCAACTTTGGGGTGGAGCTAAAGGTAACCATGCTGGATCAGAGGTTTAGTCCAGAAAGAGATGTCTACATAACAAGGAAGCCATGTGTTTATAAAAAACAGAAGTTAGACTCCTATAATAAAATAAATATAGTGGAGCAGACTATTTCTGTTATAGTCTGTGTTTCTAACTAATTAAAATAAATCCAATTATCAAATTTACATTTTTCCGTATGCCTGAGCCTTCAGCGTTTATGTTTATGCTTCATTGACCAGCCAAAATACGAGGCTCTCTGTTCAACACGTTCTCATCCCAAAACGTGACAAATCGTCGGTATGTTACGCAGTGGGAATGAGAATGCTCTATATGATCAGTTATGTCCCATTTAATTACATTTATTTAAGTTACTTAAATTAGTCAGGGGTATGCTCAAATATGACCAGTACAGGGCAGAATTTCACAGCATCTTTCAGTATCTAGTGAACTCTTTTGGTCATTTCTTTGTTTGATTTAGTTTTTTGGTGGATAAATAAGGAACCTGAGAAAAGTTTCCACCAGTGTCCTGAAGTTAGTGACCTTTGGTGCTCTGTTTTGTCCAGATAAAATTTATTGTGCATTGAAGACCCCAACATAACACATCCTCTTCTCTGAAAATGAAAACCACTAAAACTTTTAAATGTTCAAAATTATTTCAGATTAATTTTCTGAGAGTCGTAATTGTGTGAAGAACAGAGCAGCACCGATTAGTCTGGTAATTTCAGAGCAGTTAATGGCAACGAAAAATCTTTTCTGCTGGAACACTTGTTTTGTTTTTAATTATTTAACGTGTTTTCCAGAGAAAGAAAGAAAGTGAGAGACAGAAAGAGACAGTAGTACAAGCAGTGCTTGTCATAAGTGATATATTATGGATGAGCCCTTTAGATTCACACTTTACATTCCAAAACAAAAACACAGTAACCTTTTTGCACGTGTCTGAAGTCTAAATATTTACTCTAAAAGATCCCTGGTCCTCTTAGACATATGACACAAAGACAAGAGTTTAGGTAATAATATATTTTTAATTCTTTTGGTGCACGGATAAAAAATATCCACATAAGACTGAATCAACAGTAATATCAACAGTATTACTGATCAGGTTTCTGTAAGATCATCTCTGTAGACCTCGAGCATAAAGACTGCTGCTCACTTCTACTTGAAGGACAGACCAGTAATTAGTTTGATGCAGAACCGACTTTGCTTGTTGGTGGAAAGCTTTAAGATTCACCCAGATTAACAGTTAACATGATTTATTATGTTTTAGAAAAAAATATGTCGGAACAGGATTAGTTTGTAGAGAAGAGGTCGGTCCTTTAGTGTCTGCTGAAACATTCAGTGTCAACAAGTTAGTGTGTAACAGTGTAAAGCGCTGCTCTGTTTTACTTATTTTCCCTGTGATATTATACCAGGTAAAGTTCGACTCACCAGGTGATTATCAGCATTTTTGTGAAGCCTCATAAACACAGAGGGAGCTTTTTTTTATATTTGAATCCCAAAGAGTTCAGAAATGTAAAGAAAAACTGATTAATTTCATTCATGAAAACACCTCCAGACATGTTTCTGTGTATCATAGTTATAGGGTACATTTGTTATTGATTGCATAAAATATCAACTCATTATTGATAAACAGGGCCAACTAGATTTCGGCATAAAATAAAATTGTGGCTGGATATGAAGGGTGTTCATCTAAGATGACAGGGATTATGGATTAGCCCTCAGGTGATTTAGTCATCTGATATACTGCTCTTAAATTAATGAGACATCCACGAAGGCAGCTGCCCACCTGATGACCCATGCTGAATGAATGATGTGTCATCTGTGATCGCTGTCAAGCCACTTCCTAAAGGAAAAGAAAATCACAAAGGTGTCAATCTGGAGTTAAAACAGAAGATGTCAGTAGATTTTATTCTGCGAGGACCATGAATGCCTGAACTGAATCGCTTTGCAGTTTAACAGCAGTTGTTTCAGTTACCTTCTGGATCAAAGTGGTTGAGCAGCAGGCTGAATGGCAGGAAGACAGATAGAAATTGACACCCCTGGGCTACTCTACTGTCACTAAAAAGAATACAGTGAAAAAGTTTGGCTTCTGCGTTCCTATACATGTGAATGGAAAACCATACATCTGTCAAACAGTAAGAGAATAACAACTTTAGATGACAGAAGACGATGTGACGGCCATTTATAACACAATCCTTACTTGCATGAGTTGGTCTATAGTGCTCTTTGTCAAATGCAGTGTCATTTTTTTAGCCTGAAATTGAATGACTTTGATTCAAAATACACAAAATTTAAAATATTTACCACATTTAAACATGATTAACTGTGAAGCTCTACATGTAGATGTTTTATGGGACAGTGGTGACAGAGTTGAAGGGACCCTTGACACTGTCACAAGAACAACATTTGTCAGATTCCCACTAAAGCAGGCAATGACCTGGGGGACACCAAGGTGTTCCCAAGACAACGGGCATATATAAACTCTCCGGGCTGCCATGGGCCACCTCTGGGGTCTCCCTCTGTGGTCCTGGTAGGACATGCCCAAAAGACCTCACTTGCCTGATGTGGGAATGGGGAAAGGCCATTTATTAAATCTGTCAGCCACTGAGGTTGATGAATTTTCACGCTTAGTGATTTCTTTTTTAAATAGAAGCAAAGTCATTTGACTTGGTTCATTATACTGATGTGGCTCTGAGAGGATTGTTGTGATTATTTATCATATTGTTTCAATGAATTTCACACTGAACAAGAAAAAGGATTAATTATCGGGAGAAAATATTTGGGTGTTTGTTGCAGGCATACAAAACCAATTTGATGAAAGCGACGTATAGACACATACGAATGTAAGACTCCAGCTGTGAGTGTTTTACTAACTAAAAGTGCTGCCTGAGCCACAGCTGGTTGAAAGGATTAGTTATCAGAACAGGAAGTGGACATATGTATATTTTTAGCTTGTTACTGACAGAAATGATGATATGATGTCGGAGTTCAGTGTTGTTTAGTGTTAGACTTTATTGTCAGCGCTGGAAGCAGCATCTATATGCAGTGAGATGAAATGCAGAAATGTGGGGGACACAGTATTCCTGCATTTCTTTGGCACTTTGAGAAGTACTTTCAGAAGTATTTTACACAGTTGTTTGTTTAAAAGTTTTTTTTAAATGCCTGAAAAATATGGATAAAGAGAAGAATAAGGTGCAGAGATGTAGGTATAGAGCTCAGAAATTCTGTCACCAGGTTACTCTGAGTATTTTTCATTTAAAGCAATATTGTAGGAACCACCATTTCTCATCAAATTGGCTGCGGTAGCAGAAACTATGGGAAGGTTTTGTACACCGCTGAACACCTCTAAGGAATTATTTGTCACCAGCTCAGCAGTTATCTTTCTTCATTCAGCCGCTCACATTTACAATTAATGTATTCATGTTTAGCCTCTTTACGTCCCTTTGCTATGTTTACATTCTTTAATTGTATCTCACTCTTCAGCATTTCATTTTCATTTGGCAGTTTATTGCTGTGTAAATGTGTCATTTCTCTGATCCGATGAAGGCTCCTCTCAGCTTCCCCAGACGCCAAGGGAACAATGTTAGCACCTTCTTGAACATGGTCAAAGGAGCTTGCAAAGAAAAGCGTCTGGACTTCTTTAAGTTGCTTGAAGACGTTTCACCTCTCATCTGAGAAGCTTCTTCAGTTCTAAGGTCAAATGGTGGAGAGTCCCAGATTTAAACCTAGTGGGAGTTTCCCCCCACAGAGGGACAAAAGGACCCCCTGATGATCCTCTAATCGCCTGAGCCAAGGTGTGAAACTGGGTGTGGGTCCCAATCAGCCAGAGTTTCGGGTGGGTTCGTTGTGAAACCTGGCCCCACCTTATCATGCGAATTCCTGAGGTCAGCTGGCCCAGGATGTGAGTGGGCGTTAAGGCGTCTGGGAAGGGAACTCAAAACTGGATTATAGATGACAGAGAGTTGGTGTCGTAAACCACCGCCTCTGTTCAAAGATGGTCGCTCACAGTGGACATAGATGGCTTCTTTCACTCCTCTTTCAAACCATCTGTCCTCTCTGTCCAAAACGTGAACATTGGCATCCTCAAAGAGTGTCCTTTATCCTTAAGATGCAGATGGACTGCTGAGTCTTGTCCTGTGGAGGTGGCTCTTCTGTGTTGTGCCATGCGCTTGTGAAGTGGCTGTTTGGTCTCTCCAATGTAGAGGTCTGAGCATTCCTCGCTGCACTGTACAGCATACACCACGTTGTTAAGTTTGTGTTTTGGCGTTTTGTCTTTCGGGTGAACCAGTTTCTGTCTGAGCGTGTTGCTGGGTCTGAAATACACTGGGATGTCATGCTTGGAGAAAACTCTCCTGAGTTTCTCTGATACACCGGCTACATAGGGGATGACAATGTTGTTGCGTCTGTCTTTCTAATCCTCCCTCGCTGGTGTCTGGTCTTCTTTTCTGTGCCTCTTTGCTGACTTTAAGAACGCCCATTTAGGATAGCGTTTTGAGTGCTTCCTTTACATGTGTGTGTTCCTTCTTTTTCCTTCAGGCTTAGAGGGAACATGTTCTGCCCGGTGGTGTAGGGTCCTAATTACTCCAAGTTTGTGTTCCAGAGGGTGATGGGAGTCAAAGAGGAGGTACTGGTCTGTGTGTGTGGGCTTCCGATAAACTTCGATGTTGAGTTTGCCGTTCTCTTCAATGTGCACGGCGCAGTCCAGGAAAGGCAAACAGTTGTCCTTTGTGTCTTCCCTGGTGAACTTGATGTTTTTATCCACAGCGTTAATGTGCGCAGTGAAGGATTCCACTTCTTGTGTCTTGATTTTGACCCAGGTGTCGTCCACATATCTGTACCAGTGGCTGGGTACTCTTCCTTTGAAAGAGCCAAGAGCCTTCCTTTCCACTTCCTCCATGTAAAGGTTGGCTACAATAGGTGACACGGGGGAGCCCATGGCACAGCCATGTTTTTGTCTGTAAAAGCCTTCGTTGTATTTGAAATATGTAGTGGTGAGGCAGAGGTCTAACAGTGTGCAAACATGGCTGTGCCATGGGCTCCCCCGTGTCACCTATTGTAGCCAACCTTTACATGGAGGAAGTGGAAAGGAAGGCTCTTCACAGACTTCTTGAACATGCTGTTGCACTCTTTTGAACTGTGTTCAAACGTGTTTGATTATAAATTTGTCAATATGTCATGTTCATATTGATTAGCTGGCGTCATAATTAAAATGACTGGATGAAAAATCAGTAAGAATTTTGGAAATACTTTATTATTTATATGTGTTTGCATTGTTTTGAGATGTTATTCCCAAAAACGTATGTATTTCTATGTGTGTTGTATGAGAGCCAATCAGCTGTCATTGTAATTGTCACTGTATCAATGATATTAGGAAGTCATATTCAGAAAGACGCTATATTTTTCCTTTCATTTGTTGATGGTGAGTTTCACCTCCCTGTCTGAACAAAAATAAGTCCACTGCAGGGTATAACTTGGCATTTAATCACACATTTACTTATAACCGTTTCATTCATGTTAATGGTTCCAATAATTGAGGCTTACATTCAGTTTATATTTCAAAAGCAGGCAGCTGTCTCTATAAATATATGACATGTCCTTTGTGGTGGAATTAAGGCACGACAGGACCACAGATCCATGTTTTGAGCCATCTTTATTTAATATTTGCATCACACCACCACAACCCCACACCAACCCCTGAGTCCCCGTGTTTTAACACGGCGGGCGTGATTGCGGATGTCGTGCAGGTGCGTCCGCACGGCACCGCAGACCACGCCCCACCACGTCCTTGTTCAACGTTACCAGTGTGACTTTTTTGGTTTTTAAATCCAGTGTGTTTGTTACATAACGCAGAACTATTTCAGCAGAAGCTCTTAATAAAATCAGGATAATTAACTGTGTTTTAACCTGTTTGTTTTGCTTTTCTGGTGAGAATTTAAACAAGGTAAGCCATTCCAATGACTTAATAAAGCGATGGTGTTCTGACCGTAACATCACTTACGTCAGATAACCGTTTTAATTGTCTGTCGTCTGTCGTTCTAATTAGATAAGTGTGTTTGGATCCATTGTCAGTGCCAATTAAAAGATTATAATCTGATCTGAATCTGGAAAACTGTAATCCAACAGAAAAGCTGAAACTTTTAGGACTTCCTTCCCATCAAACACCACCTTGTTTTACAGAGAGAGATCTCGTGATCGTATTGTTCCATGTTTAATGCCTGGAGGGGATGACTCCTTTTTAATGTTGAGCACCAGAAACATTGCACATGGGATGTAATGAAACATGTAAAAGAGTTTAGGGAAAGTCATGAGTCTTACAAGTGTATCATTTGATGTGTTAGTTTTTGAGACCATCATTTTATTCCCCGATGAAAAACCTAAACAAATTGCATGTTTCGTTAATTAATTGAGAATTTTTCTTTAAAATAGTCTCCGCATGAAAGCTCGTAGCATGTTCCACTGTTGTACAACAAAATTGTGTAATACTGAAACCGTTTCCTGAAATAAAAAAGCCTTTAACATTTCTCCTGTGCTATCCTCACCCTAAATTCAGTTTGGCAGACATAGTTGGGCGAAAGCATTTCAGATAGTTGTAATCAGATCGTTCTTTCTTTAATCTAAATGTTTGTCCTGTCTGCATTAAATTGGTTTTGACATCCAAACGCCCAAATATTTCCTCCCAAATGGACATTATGATGATCATTCTTTCCAGCGCTTTGATACTTTGGGATATAATGAATGTTGTAGTAGCCTCAAAGACTCACCAACAAAGCTTTGAACCTTTTTTTCTTTTCTTGTGGGATGTTTAATGGTAAACACAGTAGTGTCACCCACAGTTTTTGGGTGTGATTTGACTTTAATTAGGGTTCTAAAATATCCTAGCATTCGAACTTGCAGTTAGTTTCATCATCTGCTGAAGCTCTCTTCAATAGGTTCCCTCTGAATAAATGACAATAAAGCAGTGGCCAATTATAATGGAAAAATTGGTTTGTAAGATAACATTAAGTTGAGTGTGAAAGGGAAGGAAACTCGCTTCCTTTTCTACCAGGGAATTTAGAGGGGAGTTAGGGAAGTTGAAAACTAAATATTTCTTTTAGTTCCACAGAAGTCATCAATTTCCCTGCTAAGCCAAGGTTCATGGCAAGGCTATTACACCAGTTCTTCTTTATCACCAGCAGCACTATTCCTCTGAAAAAATAGCTACTGATTTAGATTCTGTGAGGAAAAGCAGCAGTCCACTCTGCTTTGTTCTTCATCCTCAACCATCTCAAGTAGTTACACTTGTGCCCCTCTACTGGATGATCTGCTCATTGACCTTGCAAGAGGTTTACCGGCAAAAATAATAAATAAATAAATAAATAAATCGTAGTTACTCCGAGTGCTCTGAGCAAGGTTAAAGCAATGAATTCATGGTGTGTCTTATCTCACAAGTCTGCTATTTTGCATAACAACTGTGCTGTAAAAACTCATTGCTTTTCTCATGATGATTACACAGAATGAATTAAACATGCAGGTGTTTGTAATTCATGAAAGAAGATATCTCTTTATGAGAAAAATGAGAGCAGAGTGTCAGAACATGTCTCGCAAAGCAGACTGTTGAAGCACTGCTCTGACAGTTCCTCGTTTTCCTGCCAGACTGAAATGTGATCTAAAGAAATGTGATAACCTAATCAGTTCTAATGAGAGTGAATGGAACATTCCTGACATCGAGGCATCGCTAATTGGATGTTGAAGTGTTAGTTTGTTTGAAGTTAGCATTTCGTGCGCTTTTTAAAACAGTATTGATTCTTCAGAAGGATATTATAATAAATCCTTTAATTAAACAAACAGTCTCACTAAGATTGGGAACAATGTCCAAACAAAGCAAGGAAAAATACAGACAGGCACATTATACAGTACATGTTCAATAATCAGAGGTGGTAAAAGTACAGACATTTTTTAATTAAGTAGAAGTACAAATACCTGTTTTTAAAAATACTCCAAGTGAAGTTGAAGTACTAAATCTACTTCTTTATGCAAGTAAAAGTAAAAAAAACTACAGGCTTAGTTTTGTATCACAGTATGAAATTACATAATTTATCAAAACACATCTTGTGGAAATTCAGTATGTGATTATAAATGACAACAGTAGAAGTAAGCTTTAAATTTGCAGTTTATTGAGCGTCCTTTACCTTTTAATCTAACCTCTCTTCTTCCTTCTGTCCTCTCTGCCTCACGTCTTTCTCCATCTCTGAGTAAAGTTCTCACTGTGTCCAGCAGCTGGACCTTTAGCCGACCACACATGGCGCAAAAATAGTTTGTGTGCTGATGTTTGTTGGGCGAATAGAAACGTTGCATTTCTATATACCTGCCAATTTAAAAAGTGTCACTCTGTTTTATACTCACTCCTTTTCAGTCGCAATAGCTAGATGCTGAAGTACCGCGACACATGCACTCCTACTGTAACCTCCGAGTAGAAACGCGAGAAACCTAAAGTAACGAGCCTGTTTTAAAAATGTGAAGTTTCATTGTTTATGTGGCTTGGTTGATTTATCGATAGCAAAGACATTTTTCAGTTCAGTATGAACAAAAATGTCCACACTTACATAATAATTAATTTAATTATATGTAAATGTATTATGTTATGTAAAAGAGTGTAGTGAAAATACAATTGAATTGATTTGTATGCATTCAGTTTATACCAATTACATATTTCAGCTGCATTTTACTTTGTTTATTTCTTCATGTTTATTAAAAGTGAAGAATTTATTTATTTATTGTGCAGTTAGTGTTAAAAAAGTCCTCCAACCTTACATTGCAGACGCTGTCTTTAATGTAATCAAAGAGCAGAGGTAAGCAAGGAATCTGTAGAGGAGAGCTTTCTAAATTTGTATCATGTTCTGTTTTCAGGACGATTTCACTTTTTCATATAATGGTGAGTAAGAAAGAAACACCTGTGGTAAGCTCTTATGAGTCAAGAGGCTTCATTATGGTCGTATTGTAAAGATATGACTATAATGAAGCTTAGTCAAAACTGTGGATTGTACAGTGATCGTACAACTAATGAATGAGAAACAGGATCTGTTTCTATACAAACATCCAATGTGTGTCTTTCATTTTCTTCATAGGTGTTAGGGTTAGGTGGTAAGTGAATATGGACCATATGATGGTTTTTGTGAAGCTGTTAATACAATGCACATAGTTTTGGACTTGTGATTGTCTTAGAACCATTTAAAGGACTGCTCATCTACTAAAATGTCATTATCCACTGAATCATATGAGGTCTATGAAAAGTACAGTGCATTACTGGTAATTATGGAGAGCTGCAGTAATATAATTAAGCATATATGCTACAGCTCTGCTGGGAAAATATCTAAATTCTGACTGCTCTGGTTGTAAAATGTTATTTGATCCCAAATACAGTTTTAGATAATAATTTATTAGGGATTTTTGCTAGGTAAGGCCATTTTAAAAGGGATGGTAATTATTTAAGTCACTAGGATCGCCACCTCTGTGGAAGGGAACGCTAGATTAGATCGTCCTCACCCTAAAAAAATGTCCAGTTGTCCTTACAGCTTATCGATGTGGAATATTTGGTGCAGAACAAGCTGCCAGTCATATAAAAGATTGCTGACAGATCATTGACAGATGATATACCTATGGTGGGATGCCTGGGGAATGGAAGTGTACTGGTACTGATTTTCCAGAACAAGGCTGATATGCACAGTTGTAGTAACTAGAGAGGAATAAGTGAGCCACACCATGAGGCTGTGGGAAAGAGATGAAGCTGGGTTAAGAAGCAGGAGTATGGCTTCATGCTGAGGAAGAGGAGCTTTGCTGGAGAAGTACAGAGAAGGTCAGAAGCTACACTGTGTCTTTGTGGAGCCAGAGAAAGCATATGATAAGGTGCCAAGAGAGGAACTGTAGGACTGCATGAGGAAGTCAGGAGGAGCGATGAAGTATGTGAAGGTGGAGGACAATAACACAGCGATGAGGGGTGTGGTATGAGAGACAAAGGTTTCAAGCTGGCTGTGGGATTACATCAGGGTACAGCTCTGAACCACACCGTAAAAAAAAAATCCTAAAGAAACAGTAATATCCCGGCAGCTGGGGCGCCAGAATAATACCAGAAAATAGCTTTCACATGAAATACAGTTATTTTCAGTAATGACAATACAGTTTGTTGCCCTACTTTTACATGGGATTTTGCCTTTTTCAAGTGCTTTTAACTCATTCACTGCCATTGACGTCTATAGCTGTCAATTGCAGTGAATGAGTCAATGGGTTTAACTCATTCACTGCCAATGGCTGGCAGTGAATGAGTTAAACATTAAATTAGGAACATTTTAATGTGATTAAACAATGAAATTACCTATAAACAAGGTCAATGAATGCGGCAATATGAATAATAATACTTAAATGTACAGAAATATACAGTTAACAGTTGGTTTAAATAATAATGGATTGCATTCATGCAGCGCTTTTTGAGACCCTCAAAGCGCTTTACAATTCCCCTCTGGCCATCACCAGCAGGTGAAGTGTCTTGCCCAAGGACACAACGACCGAGAGTGTCTGAGCCGAGGCTCGAACCGGCAACCTTCTGATTACAATGCGAACCGCCAACTCTTGAGCCACGATCGCCCTAAATAACATTAATAATAATAATTATGTGATGTAAAAAAAGTTTATAAGAATCATTTCATATATTTTTCCATAGCATAACATTTGAATTCAACAGTTCAATCTTTCAAATAGAGCAGTAGAGAGTAGTGAAGAAGAGAGGGCAGACAGGGTGGAGTAGGTGAGAGGAGGGTCAGGGGTGATTTATGACAGAACAAACAGATTTACAGCAAAGGATGCTGAATGCTTGCTATCATGTATGACTTGGGGAAGGTGGTGGTTATAACAAAAAGACTGGAGGTGGAGATGCAGAGGGTCAGTGTGATGGAAGACGATGCTGGGGAAAGGGTGAGAAGGAGGCAACCCATAAAGGGAGCAGCCAGAAGAAGAAGATGGATGGTTATTGCAGCATGGTTAGTGATGTGAGCTCTGGCAATGAAAAAGGTACTATAACAGAGTTTTATTATTTAAAACAAAGTTCGGTTAAAAAAATCCTCATTAAAATCTTTAAATTCCTTTCCTTTATGAAATATCGTTGCTCTGGAAACTGCCTTTCTTACACATTTTGTTGGGCAGTAGCTCCTCATATCTTGAGGAAAAATTGGAGTAGTATTCAATTCAATTCAATGTTATTTGTACAGCACCAAATCACAACAACAGTTGCCTCAAGGTGCTTTATATTGTAAGGTAGCCTACCCTAACCCAGGCTCCGGGAGGGGCGGGGCCATCTGCTGCGACCGGTTGGCATGAGAGAAGGAAGACAGGATAAAGACATGCTGTGGAAGAGATCCAAAGATTACTAACAAGTATGATTCAATGCAGAGAGGCCTATTAAACATATTCAGTCAATGCATCATGGGAATCCCTCAGCAGTCCAGTTATGCTATTGCAGCATAACTAAGGGAGGATTCAGGGTCACCTGGTCCAGCCCTAACTATATGCTTTAGCAAAAAGGAAAGTTTGAAGCCTAATCTTGAAAGTAGAGATAGTGTCTGTCTCCTGAATCCAAACTGGAAGCTGGTTCCACAGAAGAGGGGCCTGAAAACTGAAGGCTCTGCCTCCCATTCTACTTTTAAATACTCTAGGAACAACAAGTAGGCCTGCAGAGCGAGAGCGAAGTGCTCTAATAGGGTGATATGGTACTACAAGGTCATTAAAACAAGAGTAGTAGACACTTAAATGCAATATTTCTTTAAAAGTTAGGCATAGTAGGTTTGTACTGTTTAGTCATGTTGGACTAGAGCTCAGTTGCTCAATTGATGCAAAGTTTGTGTAGTGCATCCAAGCTGTCAGAGAACCAGTCTAAGTTTAAGTCACGCAAAAAACCAACCTCAGAGATAACATGTGATGGAATTCATTTGGCAGCTGTTTCCAGGAAGCGTCCTAGAAAAGTGGCAGTTTGGCATTGTTATAAATTCAGTTCAGTCCTGAGCCAAAGTAACTTTATACATGTGTATGAAAGTAACTTTACCATTCATTAAAAAAAGTTAATTTAGAGTTGTAAAAACGCAGAACAGATGGCAGACAACCCAGCACTCACCCCCATCATCACTAAGTGCTTAGAGCAGCTGGTCCTAGCACACTTCAAATCCTGTCTCCCCCCCACCCTGGACCCCCACCAATTCGCATACCGCCAGAACAGGAGCACAGAGGATGCGGTCTCCATCGCACTGCACTCTGTCCTCTCACACCTGGACAACAACAACACCTACGCCAGAATGCTGTTTATAGACTTCAGTTCAGCATTCAATACAATCCACCCCTCACAGCTCATCAGGAAACTGACAGATCTGGGCATCAGCTCCCTCATCTGCAAATGGTTACTGGACTTCCTGACCAACCGCCCCCAACATGTCCGGCTGGATAACCGCTGCTCATCTACAATCACGATGAACACCGGTGTACCACAAGGCTGTGTGATGAGCCCTTTCCTCTACTCCCTCTTCACCCACGACTGCAGGCCTGCTGATGGTTCCAACACCATCATTAAGTTTGCAGATGACACCACGGTGATTGGCCTCATCAGTGACAACGATGAGGCCGCCTACAGGGAGGAGGTGGATCGTCTGGCTGAGTGGTGCGACACAAACATCCTGCTGCTCAACACTGAGAAGACCAAGGAGCTCATCGTGGACTCCAGGAGGAATGCTGACCCACATCCACCCATCCACATTAAGGGGACGGCTGTGGAGCGTGTGAGCAGCTTCAAGTTCCTGGGAGTCCACATCTCCGAGGATCTCACCTGGACGACCAACTGCTCCAAGCTGGTCAAGAAGGCTCACCAGCGCCTCTTCTTCTTGAGGACTCTGAGGAAGAACCACCTGTCCTCAGACATCCTGGTGAACTTCTATCGCTGCACCATCGAGAGCATCCTGACCAACTGTATAACAGTCTGGTACGGGAACTGCTCTGCCTCGGACGGCGTTGCAGAGGGTCGTGAAAACTGCCCAGCGCATCGCCGGAGCACCACTTCCTGCCATAAAAGACATCTACAGGAAGCGGTGTCACCCATCACATGGACTCTTCACCCTCCTGCCCTCTGGGAGGCGCTACAGGAGCCTCCGGACTAAGACCACCAGGTACCGGAACAGCTTCTTCCCCACAGCTGTCAGACTCCTGAACTCTGCCTCCTGACATCTGACCCACGTTAAACTCATGGACTGAACATACACACACCCACAATGGACAACTGTACCCTCAAACACACAATAATAACATGGACTGAACCACCACTCACAACCACCAGCACTTTATATAGCCTCTGTAGGAATTATATCTCACTTATCTTAACTGCACTACTGTATAGCTCTGTGTAAATAATCATTCTGTACATTCGATAATCTTTAATCCTACAACTGTTTACAACTTGCATAGTTCCCATTTCTGTATAGCTGTATATCCCAGATTCTGTAAAGTTATTTATTTCATATTCTGTATAGTTTTTCATATTTATATCCTGTTCATAGCCTGTACATAGCTTGTACTCACTACAGCCTGTACATACTTATAGTTATAGAATATTCACAACATACTTCATACCGTGTACATTATAACATACCATAATAGACCCATTTCTGTAATATACTCACATATCTATATTATTGCTAATATATATTGTAATATATCTATATCACTAAAGCTACGTTCACACTGCAGGTCTTAATGCTCAATTCCGATTTTTTTTGTCTGCTCGTTCACACTACAAATAAAATGCGACAGCAAACGCGCTCTAGTGTGAACGCTCAAAGCGGCCCGCATGCGCAAAAGAAGACGTCATACACAACGCGCTCTGTTTAGACCCAGAGCAAACAGTATTGTTTGACTGATGGCCCTTAATGTAAAGACTTCGGACTTCATGTTTCCCGATTTTTGCTTTAAGTTATTTTGTTATTTACATAATAATGTAAATAACCTAATAATGATCCTTATTGCTGTTTTAGAGGAGCGCTGCTTCAAAGGATAGTTGCAGATTTCTGTCAGAACCTGCAGGTTATGCAGTACAAATAAAATGTTAACGTTTCTCCAACGTTGTCTTCCCAGCAGTTTCACCGGATGGCCAGGAAGCGTTCACGATGTCTTCTCTGGCGCTGATAATTGGCGTCTGTCTTGTGTCGGTGACGTAAAAGACGGATTTAATGCGACTTGACCGTTCACACAGCAGTCGCTTTCTGAGACATCGGATATGTATTGGATTCAGTACCACATACGAAAGTGACCCAGATCGGATTTGAAAATATCGGATTTGTGCTGTTCAAACTGTCACACCATGATCGGATATGGGTCGCATAGGGTCCAAAAAAATCTGAATTGATGCGCTTTCGCCTGCAGTGTGAACGTAGCCTAAAGCACTTCTGGATGGATGCAAACTGCATTTCGTTGCCCTGTACCTGCATGTGGAATGACAATAAAGTTGAATTCTATTCTATTCTATTCTATTCTATTCTAAAGGTTGTGCCAGGAAATGCATCCAGTATAAAAAATTTCACTTTCAGGGCGATTAAAAAGAAGTCATGAAATATACTTTTTGAAAGCCCCACAGATACACCTGGCTGAAGGTAATTACTTTTGTGTATTGCTTTTGTATTTGCAGAGAGGAGTTGATGATCAGTTCATCGTTTGACTCTTTGGAGGTTCTCCTGGACTCTTTTGGACCTGTCAGAGACTGCACCAAAGACAACGGTGGCTGCAGTCGCAATTTCCGCTGTATATCAGACCGCAAGCTTGATTCCACTGGATGTGTGGTGAGTCCTTTTTTTCTGTTATAAAACTGCCTGCAGTACCTCAGGTTTTGCTGAAAATCTAATCAAAAGTATTACTGGGCACCATACAGCCTTCATATAACTTTTTATGACTGATATGAGAGCATAGTTAGTACGGTCAGCAGATCCAAACAGTCGGGCTTTTTCGACTTGTGGTCACCTGGGATTTTTTTACTAGTTAATATTCCAACTTAACTTTGTGTGTGTAGTCTAAGTATAAACACAACTGCATGCCACAATGACCCACAAGGACAAATAGCAGATCGGCAGTCTCAGCAGATTGGTACTCTCTAATGCTTCTGAGTAGACACTTTGACTTTGCCTCTTGTCTCATATGCCTCTTAGCCTGACAACACATTCATTAACTCCAGGTGGTGCTTAGCAACCAGGAAATGTAGCAGCCAGGTTTGTTTTGTTCTCCATCTGTTGGGGGTTTCAGCAATAGCATTCTTGTTATTTGCAGAATCTTAGCACTGGCTGCTAGTGTTTTGCTTCTGCTAAATCCCCCACTTCTATTGATAAGCTGTCAGGCACCATCAGTCCTAACAATTTAATTTCTTTTCAAGTACTTTGATACACTTGAGTAGAGCCTTTGAGGTGGGTTTGGAAGATGCTATTTATGCAATCCAGTATTCTTCTTGCCTGTAATGCATCTCAACGAGAGGCAGAAGAGTTTGTGAGAGTTTTTTAAATGGGAAAATGCTTTTTATATAGAGGCAAGCATTTCCAGCCAATTATATACAGTATGCATGATAAACAGTTGCTCAGACAAGTAAATATTATTCAGGCATTATGGAAAACACATGCACGAGTACATTTATTGACTTTCCTCATTTGGTTTAAATCATTAAGTTTGAGACTGCAGGCTAAAATTGCACGAGCTTCAAAAATGTGGAAGGAATATCGAAACCAGATCAATCAGTCTGTCTCAGGAGCTAATATATCTTATCCATAATGTTATTGTCTATTAGTCTCTTTTTAAGCTGAGAAATGTGCTATTTAAAATGTTAATTCAGTTAAAGTGGAGGAGTTCAAGTGTCTTGGGGTTTTGTTTATGAATGAGGGGAAAAGAAGAGTGGGAATTTCATCAGATGGATCGGTGGAACATCTGCAGTGTTCTGGAGGTTGTATCCGTCTGAGTGTAAGCAAAGGTTTTGATTTTCTGGTCAATCTGCATTCTTACTGCACCTATGGCCACAAGCTGTGGGTAGCGAATGAAAGAATGGGATACTAGTCATGGAAATAAGCCTCCTCCGAAGGGCTAGAGCCACTAGTCCACATAGAAAGGAGCCAGTTGGAAATACTTCTCCTGCACGCCTCTGAAATTAGTTGTTCTCGGGCATGGTCAGCTGTGCCTTGCTGCAAACACAGGACATGTTAGTGCACATCATAGTTCAATGCGTAATGCACTGTAAGCAATATACCCTGACTTTTTATTCTTTTGTTGTTGGAAGACTCTTTTAGCTGTCATACTTTCTAGCCCTGAATGAGTGCAACTAAATATTTGCCACTGCTTGCACTGAGGTTTGCATTAGCATAAATGCTAATATTGAGGACGGTCAGCTAAACAAAACAAGCTTCCTGTTCTACACTGCAAACAAAACTTAAAAGTGTGTTGATTTTTTTAAATGTTTATTCAAACATTTTTTTACATTGTGACGTTGTTCAAGCTTATTTAGCTGGAGAAATCTGTCACACGTAAAGTATTTATTGTATGTATTGTGCTGTTCACCACCAGAAACGATAAACACTGTGAAAGAAGACCTGTAAGTAGCACCAGCATTGCACTGAAATGTAAGAAAGGGAGATATCTAATTTCCATCATGCACCAAGAGATGACTGAATGGATATTTTGGGTCAGAGTCATGTGGGTATTTTATTATGTGTTGTGTAGATAAGATTTTTTTCATGCTGGTCTCTCATGTGGGAAAGCACAAAAAGGAATATCAATATTTGGTTGTGACAACCTTCCTTTAGACATTACCGGATGATGTTAAACTAAAACTCGTGTTCTAGAAGACTGCTTTATGTTGCAGTGTGTTACAAATCCTTGACAAAAGCATCAGGAAAAAACCCAAATTTCTTCTTGATGAAATTAGTGTCAGGTGGATCCAAAGAAAAACTCTTAAAATATTCGTTTCCATGGAACTCCTTTTTCAAGTCTATTAATTATTTACCCTTCTCTGTATTTTCATCCCTGTGAGGATGTTCTACTGTAAATTTCTTTTAGAACTGAAAAAAGAACATAGATGTACTTGCAATGCATAATATGCACTGTGACACTGGTCTATAATTGTTCCTTTTTTCCATATATAAAATGTTCAGTGTGCTGCAACAAGAGGCTGCTAGCTAGATGTGACTGATAGACACGTATGTAGAGAACTGTAGTTAGACCAAAGATAAATAATCACTGCAGGGCTGAAAGATTGACAGGTGGGATGCATTATCTGTTCAATCTGTTTTCACACCCTTTTTCCTGTCTAATTAATACTAATACCACCTGTTTGCATAAGCCAGACCTTCCCAAAGTGTGGGGCCCCCCCCCTAAGGGGGGTGCAGAGCCATTGCAGGGGGGGGCGCGGGATGAAAAGGGGGGAAAGAAAACAAAACGCTTGGACACTGCTAGCACGGGGCGCCCACACAAACGCAAAGCAGGAGATGAAGCATCGCTGAATATGTTTCCAAACCAACTTCATTCTGAGCCAAAGACGAGAAAATATGGTGAAGCAAATCTGCCCTTTGGCTTCACCTGCACAGGTGCCGAGGTAGGTCTCCCTGCAGGGTTGGCTTTCCCTTCGTCGGGAGCAGCGCTGGGCTGTTTAAATCACGGACAAACAGTATCCCACATTCTTGATTTTTAGTTCACAAACACATCTCATAATGACTAACTACTCCTGACATTTTGGAGATGTAAAACTTTTTTTCTTGTAAAACAAAGGGGGGCCCAGCAAAAAAAGTTTGGGAACCACTGGCATAAGCTCTCAGGAGTTGGAATGTTGGCAGTTGGTATCTCTTCTACTTTAGCTGCTTCACTCTGCAGTCTTTGATCTCTTATGCTTTAAAGGTTTCTTATTCTTTTTGAATGACACATGCCGTCATTGTCCCATTTTTTTTAACAACCACCTATTATTACAAGCAAAGCCACTGATATTCCGATACAGTATACCGCACAGGCACACATTCCTCTCCTGTCCATCACCATACAGGACCACTGTCAGCTCCCATTGCATATATTACTGTGATTTTTAGTAGTTGTCTTGTGACTGCTGAGCTAATAAACAAGCCTTTCATCTGTCTAATGAGGGTGGTAAACTGGCTGGGCCCTAGCGTTCTGATTCCACATTAATCAATTAACGCCTTGTCTCAGTCCACACTGCCAGAAGCTGCCCTGTGTGCATTTAATATCTTTTCTTTCGAGAGAGTCAAGTGATGCTGGCGGTCTGTGCTGACTGACCTCCTCCATCTAGCTGATATATTGCTCTCCTGAGGAGAGGCAGCATGCGGCACCTGTGGAAGTGAAAGCGTAATAATCACAAGATGATTGTGAGATTAATTAGCTTCTTCTTGTCACTTGTCTCCTCTGCAAAATGTTGGAAAGCAAGGATGTTGTTGACAGAACAGATTGCCACCAAGATGGAATGACTAGAATAGCTGGGCACCATCCAAACAGCCCGTGTAGTGAGTTTTGTAGCTTGATACATAAACCTGCAGTACACAGGACATGCCAGTCATTGCTGCTGCTTACTTCTGTGTGTTTTGGTGTAGAGCTACTTTATAGAACCACCTTAGGCGTTTTGTGCACACAGTATAAGACAAGACTTAACTGGGACTGTTTGTGGTGTGTGACCGGGACAATGTTTATATCGGGGATGCAAAGAGAGTATGGAAAACAAAAGGGTCATCAGCACTGACTCTGAATCACATCTACAGACAGAGCTTCATAAAGTTCTGTCTTTAGACTAACAGCCAAAACTTCGTAGCTCTAACTTTTATATATTTTCTCAATACAAGTACAGAAAATGTGGGTAAAGTGTGTAGTAGTTTAATAAGACTGACAAGTGTGAATAATTATAAAAGAACAGAAAATTAGAAAAGAAATAACAAATAAAACCCTCAAATGTATCAAACTGTACTAATTTATAAAACTAGATACTAAAAAAGTAAACTGAAGTAACAATAGTTTCAAATTATTTTAGCAAATCCTTTGTCAAATACTCCAGGATTGTGGTATCTATAAAATCAATATGCTGATTATTTATTGTTTATATTATAACAGTCCAGATTTTTAATGTTAACAGACAACATGCTTATGAAGTAAAGCAGATGTTGTGTACAAAGTAGAAACAAGCAGGTCAATCAGATATTGTTTTTAGTGACTGTAGGTTGTGATGTAACTTATGTAGCATCCATCCATCGTAAGTGTTCTCTGTGGATGGATGTTCTTCCACCATCTAACTATGTCTCCAGTTAAAGCAACAGAACTCTACAGGAACAGAGGAAATGACTTCCTCCTTGTCACATGATGCTTTGGCAGAATTTCTTTGAGTCACACAGCTTCCACGGCCTCACTGAACTCCTCCCACATCTGAGATTTTATTTCAGCTGCTGCCAGCGCTGTGCATGTTTGGCCTCCTGATACCTGTCAACTACCTTCAGAGTCCCAGAAGCCACACGCATTTATCACTGTAAAGATAAACAATGGCAGTAGCTAGACCAGTGTTTCGACACACCACCAAACAAAAAGTTTCCCCGGTGCACCAGGTATAGCTCAGTTTGTCCCAGTATACCTTTTTTTGCTTTCTTCTGACCACTACTCAGGCTGGGCCTTCATCATCATCTTCATCTTTTCTCCAGGACCCAGGTCAGACTGACTACTTTTTCTTTTCAAATATTTATCTATTTATATTGCGTCGTCTCACTCACAGCATAACTATTATGTAATTCTTCTTCGTCTTCTTCTGTTTTACTAGCAGTTAGCAACCCATTTTATTAGAGCAGGTAGTTGTACTGCCCTCTAGTGGTAGAGAATGTAAATGTTCTGCCCATTACTCACGCCGGGCGCTTAGAGTACTAATCAGGTGGAATCTTCCACGACACACCTGATCATTTCTCACGGCACACCTATGTGCCACGGCACAGTGGTTGGGAAACACTAAGCTAGACAACTGAGTGTGTGTTCATATAAATAGGATAAGAGGAATTAAGGTGGTTCTGAAGACAAAAGAGTTGGGGTCGAGCTTATTACTATTGAGGTGTTCCTAACAAAGTGTCCAGTAATAATAATTAGGTCAGTAATATTATATTAGTATGTTGTATATTCCCCATTATGATATGAATATGTAATTCCCATAAGGAAAATAGAACGTCTGTACTCTCGTATGTATTTTGACTCCTTGCTCATAGATATTAGTAAACTGAATAATATTTTTAATATATGCAGTCTTTCCCTTTGATGAGGGTACAATACTATGCTCTCAACTTAATAGTTTTAAATGAATCTGAAAGAGACACCACTTTTTTTTGATGCTTTTCAGTTTATAATGATATAACCTAATTCAACGTTGAACCATTGGTCAACTGAAGGTATAAACAATCAAAACAACAAAGATGTAATAGCTTTACATCTCAATAACTGTTGGTTTATCTCCACAAACTACAAGGCCAAACAGTTCTACAGACATGCGCTCACCACAGCACAAATCACCTCTAAAAAGGCTTCATGTGACAAAGAACTAACCCCCTTTGCTCCTCTTCATTAAATCTGGCCAGCCTCAGACTATATACTTGAAACTCATCCAAAATATGTACAGTATACTGTACAAAATATGTACAATACCGCATAAGACCAACAAATACACGGCTTGCAGCCAGGTGCCCTTTAATAATATTTCTGAACGGCACCATACTGTATGGAACTGGCTAAAGTACCTCTTCTCTCCTGTATTGGTGTTATTCCCTTTAGGCAGCAAAAAACAATCTTGACTCAGATCACATTTTGGGACACTAAGCAGTGCTGAGTGGAGTCAATACCTGGCAGAGATGTAGGTAGACCTCAGCCCTGAGGAGGAATAGGAGCACATTAGATTGTCACTTCTGATGTTTTCTCTCCTCGGGTCACTGGACTTCTGTGTTTATGTGTTTGAAATTAGAAGTTTAATAAAAGGAAGCGCTCATCTACTGCGTTTTGTATGTGATGTTCAGTATTAACTTTATTTGAAAATAATACATTATTTGTTAGATGAAGATGAAGGTGGAAAGATTAATGGCACAAACATAAATGAATCTACTGTCGCATTAATAATAATAAAAAAATATATAATTGTAATAGTAGAAATACACATCCTGAACCAGAATCACAAGTTGAATGTGACAGTTTTAATATGATGTAAAAGATGAGGTAGTTCCTCTGCTCATAACAATCGGAAACCATACGTGATTTAGATTTGGAAAAACTCTCCTTCAGGTTTAAAGATCACTTGAAACATATCACTGTGTCCTGTTCTGTTCCTGACCAGACATCAGCTCCTGAATCAAACCATCTCATTTTGGTGTCTAGGTTTATAACCCCCGAGACCACACAGCAGTTTTTAAAGACTGAGCCTGCGCTGTCAGGCCAGAAGCATGACGCCTGCCATGTTTGTTATCTTTTACAATATTCACAAAGGTGCAGACCATGAATTTGTCACTCAGACTCAGGGTGGAGCCGTGATGTATTATTTTAATGTGCTGATGGAGAACATTTCATATAAACCACTTGAAGTGGTACATGTCTTTGGAAGATGTCATGTACAATCTTCCAGTCCAAATGTAACTCCCACCCTGTTCATCAGCCAGACTAAGCTCTCTATGTCTCTTGTCCCAAATGAAATCAAGTGTGAAAACTTAGTGATTTGACACAGTGGACGAGATCCAACTTGCATCGCAGATGCATAAGTGCAGTTGGTAGGAGCAGGGCTTTCACGAAGCAGCAAAAATGGGACATGTCCTTGTCATTCTT
Organism: Mchenga conophoros; assembly: GCF_057382185.1. Taxonomy (NCBI): domain Eukaryota; kingdom Metazoa; phylum Chordata; class Actinopteri; order Cichliformes; family Cichlidae; genus Mchenga; species Mchenga conophoros. Next base: position 33,691,626 of record NC_140543.1, read on the forward strand.
CATAATGCTTTCTTCATCGGTGTCACGGCTTGATGTAGTTCTCTCTCGCTGCAGACGGAGGTGTTCCTAAGCACTAAAAAGAATTATGCCAGTATTAGCATATAGTCTTTTTCTTCTAGTCAGTATAAATGTCTGTGGATACTGGTGTATTGGATCCTTTTTATTAAAGAACCCTTCACAATCATTTTATCCCAGATTCTGCAGTGTTGTGCCAGAACCCTATGGCAGTTAAATCAGTCAAAGTTTTGGTATCAAAGAACAGGACCCCACATAGCAGACAGGTCTAGCCCAGATCTGGTGTCAACCCGGCACTGCTGGCTGACTTCTGGCATGTTAAGTGGTATGTCATCCAAATATGGGCCAGGCCTGGCGTAGATGGCACTGTTTATGTGATGGCATGCCACATCTGGCCTGATTATGGTTTGGTTTATGTGGCCCAGGCTCATAGAAAACAGGTCTTCCCCTGATCCAGCATCAAACTGGCACTTCTGACTGACTGGTGTCATGGCAGGGTGTCTGTCAACCTGATTGTGGCGGAGGCGTGGCCCCGGGCGCAGCTGCAGGGGAGGAGTGGAGCGGAAGGCTCAACGGGGCGGCGCCGCGAGGCCGGTAAGAACAGCTGATATTGTTTATGGACTGATGATGGTCTGCTCCGCTGTGTTTATAGTGAGACGAGGAGGAGCGGCAAGGGGAGATCAGCTGGGCTCGAGCTGTCAGACGGTGCGACTGAGTCAGCTGTCAAAATACAAATATATCAATAAACGTGGAAGTTGGCTATACCTGCCTGTGTGTGCGTGTGTCTGTGCTGGGTGTACTCTACACTGATGTTGGCCAAGTCTGGCAATGATGGCACTATTTATGTTCCTATTTTCCTATTTTAGGTAGAAGACCCAAATGCTATGTTGCAATACTATATTGCTGTGGTTGCCAATGTTTCAAATGCAGGTTTGACAGGTTTGTGAGTGTAAACTTTATCCAAAACCTACTGAGGGTTTACTCATGTTTACCACTGGGTGGCTGTAGCTCAGGAGGTAGAGCTGGTCACCTACTGATCGGAAGGTTAGTGGTTCGATCCCTGGCTCCTCCAGGCTGCGTGTTGAGAGTATGAATGTGTGTGAATGTAGTAAGGCAGCACTCGGTTTAGAGAAAGTGTTATTGGGTGAATGTTGTATAGAGCACTTTCAGTAATCCGGGAGAGTAGAATAGTGCTATATAAGAATCTGTCCATTCTGTGTCTGAACAGAGTTTTGTCATGTCTTTTTTGCACTATTGTGTTCCGGCACATGTTGTTATTACATGGCTTGATTAAGGTACACCTTAGGCTGACATCTGGGGCCAGAGCTGAAACTGTTCTGGGCCAGCACAGGGCCACCAGTGTGTCTGCAACTGGCCTTGTGCTGACCCATGTGTGGGCCACCTCTGGCAAAACAAATCTGGGCCACCAAAGGGCCGTCATTCTTTGCGGTATGTGGGCCAGATCCAGGCCATACCATTTTTGCGATGTGGGACCATTGCTATAATTGCAAATAGAAATGTACCAATTGCAGTTTTCTTGGCTGATTTCAATTTCCGATTGTTCTCTTACTGTGACGTGTTGGTAAAGATTGTTACAGATTCTGATTTTTTTCGAAGAAGTAAAACTGGCAGCATAATACAGTAAATGATTAAACATTAGAGTTTCTTCTCTCACTTAAGAAAACTGAAAATAAAGTGCTCTGCTACTAGACAGAGGTACTCTTAATTCCGTTGTTTTCATTCTAAGTCTGTTGTTTGTTTTAAACTTCCATTGTTTTCATTCAAATTCCGTTGTTTTCATTTGAATTCTTTTCTTTTCATTCTAATTCCATTGTTTTAATTCAAATTCTGTTCTGTTCATTCTAATTCCGTTGTTTTCATTTGAATTCTATTCATTTCATTCTAATTCCGTTCATTTCATTGAAATTCCGTTGTTTTCATTCAAATGCCATTGTTTGTTTTAAACTTCCATCGTTTTCATTCAAATTCCATTGTTTGTTCTCAAATTCTGTTGTTTTCATTTTAATTCCGTTGTTTTCATTCAAATTCCGTTGTTTTCATTCAAATTCTGTTGTTTTCATTTTAATTCCGTTGTTTTCATGCAAATTATTTTGTTTTTGATCAAATTCTGTTCTTTTCATTCAAATTCCATTGTTTGTTCTGAAATTCTATTATTTTCATTCAAATTCTGTCGTTTTCATTCAAATTCCGTTTTCATTCAAATTCTTTTCTTTTCATTCTAATTCCGTCGTTTTCATTCAGATTCCATTGTTTGTTCTCAAATTCCATTGTTTTGATTCAAATTCTATTCATTTCATTCTAATTCCATTCTTTTCATTGATATTCTGTTGTTTTCATTCAAATGCTGTTGTTTTGATTCAAATTCTATTGTTTGTTTTAGAATTCTGTTGCTTTCATTCAAACTCTGTTCTGTACATTCTAATTCCATTGTTTTCATTCAAATTCCGTTGTTTGTTTTCAAATTCCGTTGTTTTTATTCTAATTCTACTCTTTTTATTCAAATTCTATTGTTTTAGAATTCATTGTTCATTCATTCATTGTTTTGATTCAAATTTTGTTCTGTTCATTCTAATTCTGTTGTTTTCATTAAAAATTCTATTCATTTCATTCTAATTCCGTTCATTTCATTGAAATTCCATTGTTTTCATTCAAATGCTGTTGTTTTTATGCAAATTCCGTTGTTTTTGATCAAATTCTGTTCTTTTCATTCAAATTCCATTGTTTGTTCTCAAATTCCGTCGTTTTCATTTTAATTCCATTGTTTTCATTCAAATTCTGTTGTTTTCATTCAAATTCCGTTGTTTTCATTCAAATTCTGTTCTTTTCATTCTAATTCCATTGTTTTGATTCAAATTCTGGTCTGTTCATTCTAATTCCGTTGTTTTCATTCAAATGCTATTCATTTCATTCTAATTCTACTCTTTTATTCCAAGTCTATTGTTTCTTTTAGAATTCTGTTGTTTTCATTCAAATTCCGTTGTTTTTGTTCAAATTCTGTTCTTTTCATTCAAATTCCATTGTTTGTTCCCAAATTCTGTTGTTTTCATTCAAATTCCGTCGTTTTCATTTTAAATAACTTAAAATGAGTGTTGTGTTTTAGCTTACTAAACAAAAGCAGATGAAACAAGTTTCATAACAAAACAAATGTCCAGTACTTACATCACCTGAATAGGATATCGACCCTATTCTCGGTTTCACTTGTCTCCATAATTTTTCTTGTACCTGCTTTTTATCGCTCATTAGTTCAGGCACCTTCAAACCTAAAGCCGTATTACAGCAGACACGTTTCACACGGTATAAATAATCCTTCTCTGTTCAAAAGTAATACACATGCGGTTTCCCTTTTGTGAGCAATTTGGACCAAAGTAACAAAGCTCTTTTTTTCAAGTTGATAAAGAAAGTTTTTTTTCCTCTAATTTACCAAACGAGAAGCTCACATTCGCATTCTCCAAGTCGATAAAGTTTAGCAAAGAGATTACTTGTTTTAATATACTTTGTGGATATCTGTTCACTACGATTCGTTACAGATTGTAAGATCATTACCCATATGGAAAAGAAATAGTAAAAACTTGTGATTATATGTAAATCATATGAGGCTTACATGATTTACTCATGAAAGTGGCCACTTTCTCATTACTTTCATACATTGTTTTAGTAAGTATCCAAAACATACAAGTTTCATTATATAATTTTTCAAGGGATCTTATATTTAGGTTTGAAGGTCGCCGGTTCGATCCCTGGGCTCTCTGTCCTGGTCGTTGTGTCCTTGGGCAAGACACTTTACCCTACTTGCCTACTGGTGTTGGCCAGAGGGGCCGATGGCGCGATATGGCAGCCTCGCTTCTGTCAGTCTGCCCCAGGGCAGCTGTGGCTACAACTGTAGCTTGCCTCCACCAGTGTGTGAATGTGAGAGTGAATGAATAGTGGTATTGTAAAGCGCTTTGGGTGCCTAGAAAAGCGCTATATAAATCCAATCCAATCCATTATTATATCTGTTTTCACTCTTATATGCTTTTCATACAAGTTTCACACAAGACAGATACAAACTTTATAAGATTTATATACATCTTTTCCATATGGGTACATTTCTGAATGGAAAATGGCAGTTTTAGAATTACCGACAGTGCTGACAGTTCCAGCAATCAATAAAGGAGAGCATCCATGGTCAGGAAACATGACCTTTCCTTTATAGACAGGTCTATCGTTGCAGTGCCTCCACTTGACCTGAGTCTTCATCCATATTGTGCTTTCTGCACTTTGCTGTGAAGGAGGTGAGAGGGGTTACTAGAAGGCCAAGGTTCCTGCACTAAACTTCCTCACCATTACATCCAAAGGAGACTGGAATGAGGAGCCTAGTGCTCTGTGATAAGCTGACCTTTGACTCACAGTGTTAATCTAATCACATGCTATAATAAAACCCTCTCCAGACAATTTTCTCTGCTAAGAAACATGAAAGGAAAGTGAAATGTTGGAATAATGTTTTAGGTTAAGAAAATGTGATGTCTTTAACAGACTATTAATGAAATGATAAGTTACTCTGCGAACATTCCTGTGGGCTTTCTTCTCTCTCTCTCTCTGCTGTAAACCTTTTAAGTTTTTGGCAAATATATCATCCCAGTTCTCTGTTTGATGCATCAGTCAATGTGCATTTTAATTCTCTAACTGGCCTTTTGATTAAGATATTTAAGGTTTCATGACCTTAATATACGTGGTTATAAGTGCCAAGGTAATATTTCCCAACATACAGTACAGCAGTATGAAAAACCATAATGTCATACTACAAATAAAGAGGAATAATAATAATAAGAAAATGCAAACAAGTAAAACAAAGGTTAACACATCATCTTTTCAATTCAATTTCATAAATATCGCAGAAAGAAGCTTTTTTGTACCTTATATGTGCTAAGTTTCAGCTAATGCATGCACAGTTGTTTAGGAAACTGTATTCATAAACTGTGTGGGTACAATGCACAGACACATATTAAAGATGTTCATCGGCCTGATGAAGCGGTAAGTCTTGTCCCTAAACTAGTGACCTTTCGGTGTACTCAGTTGGAAACAAATTGTGGGTACTGTTTTGTTGATCATCTACCCCCACATGAAGTGGCTGGGTAATGAGCTTAAAGGATCTAGCAATTGTCCAGGATGTGTAAAATTAGGTTTTACACATCCTGTTATTTTCTCTTTATCTCTTAAACAGCTACTTACTTGTTTATATTGAGTAAAACACCATAAATGCCTTGAGAGACACAAAATATGAAAATGCATCTTGTATACATTTTTTGCTTGTTGAAACTGCAAAAAAAAAAAACCTGAAGGATTTCTTCAAAAATATTTCTTGGTAATTGGGGATTGGGTGGACATTAAGATGCATAACCACTATGTGTGGTGATTTTACTTTTTACCAGGTCAAGTTAGTAAGTAACTTAGATCATTTGAAGTATGTGTGAAAAGAACATTGTCAAAGGACTTCTGTGTAATCTGGTGAAAAATAAAGTGCATCATTAGTTACAGAGGAATGAAGAGGGTAAGCAGCAAGGTGCTGCTAATGAAATGCAGCTGATTCTATGAAAGCAGGTGTGTGTTAACACAATGTCACAATTTTGGTAGAAGTGAACATCCCAGGAAATTCACCCCAAGGTCAGACTGTGCAATGCTCAGAGAAATTGCAAAGAAATCCAAGAGCTACATCCTAGACTCTATTGGCATGCTAAATGTTAAAGATGATTATAGTACAATTAGAAAAAGATGTGTCTGAAGGGTACTCTCTACAAAAAGCATCAGAGTAAAGCTTAGGTTTACATATTTGCTCCTGAAATAAGCACAAGATTGTGGATCTATGTCTTTTGGCCAGAAAGACTATTGTGGAGATGTCTGGCCACAATGCACAGTGCTTCATTTGGCGAAAAAGCCAAACAGCATATCAGCACCTCATACCTATTGTCAAGCATGGTGGTGGAGGGGTGATAATTTGATAAATTGATAATTTGTTCGGGTATTTTGCACCTATTAAGTAAACCATGAACTCATCGGTATGTCAAGGTATTCTAGAGTCAAATGTGAGGGCATCTGTCTGACAGCTGAAACTTGGCCCACATTGGGTCAACAGTAGCACAATCACCTGTAGATCTACAACAGATTGACTGGGCCACAGCAAAACATCTAAATTCTTTTCATTTGTAGAAGTCTAGAACTAAACCTGATTAAAATTTGTGCTGTGACCTTAAGACAGCTGTACATAAATAAAGGCCCCAAAACCTCAATGAACTCAATGTGAAGAAGAGTGAGCTAAAATTCACTCTGATAAAGTCTCTCAAATCATTAGTTCAAGTTATCCGGTTGTTCAGTCTGACGTCACTAGCCGTGTCTGGACCTAAACTCTGCTGCAGGTCCATATATCAAACGATCACTATGGCATTACTGAGAGTTGAAAAACTGTCTAAAGTCTTTCATCTTTAATAAAATGATCAGCGTTCTGCTCTACCAGGTGTAACAATTGAGTTTAACATCCAGGCATCCATGAAAACGGAATTTATGACATTTAACGGAGTTAGAAGTTAGCAGGAAGTTAGCTCGCTAGCTTCTATCTAAATACAATATAGCATGTCCTGACTGCGGGGTTTTGGAAACAAATTAAAACGTACAGCTCTGCTATCACTTCCAGCATAAATGAAGGCAGAAAACTAAACAGCAGTGACGTTTGTAGGGTTACTGAAGTTGGGCTAGCTGGTATATAATGATGTGCTACGTGACCGCTAGCGACACAGCTATGTTAGCATAATATAAACAAGCTAACTTTTTTTCCACTCGATAAAAGTTAACGTGAGTGTTCTCGGTGGTCAGGAACAAATGTAATCGCATGGCAGGATGCTGTAAAAGGACCAAACTTCAGCCAGGAGAACAACTGAGATAATCCATCCACAATACGAGGTTAGTCATTCATATACTGCTGCATGGGCTGGGCTGTAGTTACATCCTAAGGTTTTAAAAACTGAGCTTAAATAAATGATTAGCGGTAATAAAAGCCGAGGGAGGTCAACAGTGATCACTGACTGTTTTAGGAGCTTTTTGAGATTAAATAGAAGAAAATACATAACATTAAACATGTTAACAACACAAAAGCCATATTAAACACAGACTACTTTAGACCCGGAAGTAAGATTCGTCACGTCATCACTTAACGATCGGATAGCCGCTAAAGGTGGTTTAACAAGCTACTAAATCATGGTGTGTACTTCCAGTGAAAAGGTTCTTTTCCACATGACTGTACTTTTGGCTTAACAGGATCAATTTACTTTCCTATTGTTTTCAATCGCTGCCATTAATTATTCATATGAAAATGAAAAATAATATAAGAATAAAAAAAATAAATAATTGACAGAGTATGAAAATAAACATGACATGAACAAAATAATCACAATAAACAATGTTTTGAAGGCATAGAGCCTAATAACCTTTTACTATGCACGACCCTTTCATGACAGATGTATAATTATAATATATAATTCTGCACACAAATATCACAATATTATAAGTAATTGAAAGGATGGAAAATTATCGTGTCTTTGGAGTGATTTTCTTCAAATTGTGGCACAGTTATTACATTAATGCTTTTAGTAACTGAAAGAACAAAATCACAGATACAAGCAGCGGAAATGAGCTTCCTCCAAAGGGCAGCTGGCCTCAACCTTAGCGATAGGGTGAGAAGTTCGGCCATCCGGGAGGGGCTCAGCGTAGAGCCGCTGCTCCTCCACATCGAAAGGAGCCAGTTGAGGTGGTTGGGCATCTGACAAGGATGCCTCCTGGGCGCCTCCTGGGTAATGTCCCACTGGGAGGAGGCCCCGGGGCAGACCCAGGACACGCTGGAGAGATTATATCTCTCTGGCCTGGGAACACCTTGGTGTTTCCCCGGACAAGCTGAAGGAGGTGGCTGGGGAGAGGGAGGTCTGGGCTTCTCTGCTTAGGCTGCTGCCCCCACGATCCTGCCCGGGATCAGCTGAAGAAAATGGATGGATGCTTTAATTTATATCCAAGAGGGAACATCTTGAAAAAAATCACACCTCAAATATTTTGCACATGTGAAGTAGATTAACTACTGTCATGTCTACTTCACAATGAAAGAAATTCTTTGAATAAGTCAAATTTCCAATTCTCCTTCTTGATTAGGACTTGATTAACATTTTCCACTGAAGACTTTTCCTCACGGTTTAAGTCTTCAGTCATTGAATCTCTGTACCAGTTTGCCTATTGGACAAATTTTAAAAGTGCATAGCTTACCCAACTTCTCTTGCATGGATTTGTTGCTGTTTGGCAATAGCACAGGGCTGATTCCCTTAAGCCTCAAAAGCACTGAAAGAATTTATCTCCATTAAGAAACAGAATTAAAAGTGGTGGTTCAAGGGGTTTTCTAGAGTAGCCTTTGTACTGCATGCTTGCTTTCTACAACAGAACAGACAGCACTCTCACTCACTGTCTGGTTATTAAATATTCTAAGATAAATGGTGATTACTTTGCCTTCAAAGACTATTTTGTTTGTGTCAGTGGATGGTCATTATCTAGTAACCTGCGTGTTCCTTTGGAGAAGAAATGTGTCCTTTCCAGGTAGTTACTAATAAATACCGGAAATGCCTTTCACAATAACCGAGAATGCTGTCATTGGTTTACTTTCAGGGTTGGTCTAGCACACTAATCAACTCGGCTACTGACTTTCTTCAATTTTTTTGTCATTCTTATTGTTCATGTAGTGTGGTAAGTCTACTTTTCAAACCTGCCAAAATGTAGCAGGAATCAGCATATTAGGGAGTCCAATTTCTATTTTATAAAGGCAGAATCTCGTAGAAAGATTGCTACATTCTCAGATGAAATTCAACTTTTTAGCAAGAGCCAGTTTCTTGCAGTTGTTGTAGTTGATGTGCAGCTGTGTGAATTCCAATCCTGAACAGACTTTTCAGTTATGCGGCATAACGCTTCACCCACAGGTTTGTCAGTTTGAAAATTTGCTAATAAGTGTCACAACTTCATTTTCTAGCACTTAGCTTTTTTTATATCCTAATCTTTATTCTCCATGAATTCTCCTTTGTAAAGCTCACAGATCTGCTGAAATCGAAATGATATAGAAAATAGGACTTTAAAGTTCATTCGTTAATTACTCTGCAGGGATTTGTTTCACAGTGTCCACAATGAGTTCTCAACCTTTTCAAATGTTGTAAAATGAGGTGAGCCATCAAGTTCCAAGTGAGACCTAATTATCCATGGATCGGAAATGTCATAAAATGTAATATAAGACTGCAAGATGAAGTAACATTGTGTGACTGAATCAACTACAAGCGGAAATTTAAAACAACAACATTTTGTATGGCAGTAATTTACACATGCCGCTCATGTAGAATCAGAACTAGCCTTGAGGCGACTGTTGTTGTGATTTGGCGCAATATAAATAAAGTTGAATTATTCCATCTTTTATGGCAACACATCTTTTCTGAAGACAACAACTGAAGAAGTTATTAAATTAGATTTAAATGTTTTTGAAAGATTTGACAATTGCTTATACAGGGAAAGTTTTATACAGAGGATTATATGTTTTACCCAAGATTATAAACCAGATTTATAAACCAAGTTACAACTATCCACAGACAAAGGCTCAGGCAGGCGCATATTCTTAATGATTATTATCCTGCGGAAAGCTGGACAATAGTTCCGAGTTATCACTATTCCAATGTGTCGGAAGCCTATTGTGGCAGTCAATAACCAGAGCTATCTGTGGTTGGCAAGCTGCAGTATAGCAGCTCATCAATACAAATTCCTCTCAGCCTGCACCGCATGTCCACACATCCATTGACTGCAGTGAGTTCCAGTGATTTAAAGACTCTGTGCCATAGATGTGTTAGGAGATTCAGTGTTTCATGTGCTCATTGCTTCACAAGTAATAAATCATTTGTCGCCACGGCCCTTTGCAGGGTGACAAAGTCAATATCAGTTTATTCAGGGAGCAAGACCAGGGACCACTCATTCAAGCATGTGTCCTCATTCTGTACAGGTACTTCTACAAATGTATAACAACCGCAAATGTATATCAGTCACATTTCTTCGAGATTAAAGGACATGAATAAAATAACTTGACAACTTTAAATAGCTTTGATCAAATGGCAACAGTTCTTCTTTGTAATACAGAAATAATTTGATGCACATTTTACATGCATCAATGTAATACATGTATTAAATGTACAAAATAAAAATCTCCAACATCTGCGCCAGTTTTAGTGTGAAGCAGTCCTTTAGTAATACAACAGTTTGCTGTTTTTAAATAAGCAGTTTAATAGCAGCATGCTAAGTCAGGACCTGCCAGTAGAGTTGATAAGTGATCCTGTGTGTGATTATGCAAAGTTTGTTATTTCTTAATAAGTTTGGAATTAACAGACTTTGCCTTCCACATCTGCTCTAGTGCTTTCTTAGCCCCTGGTACTTTTCTGTTTTCTTGTTCTCCTTCTTTGTGATGTTACTGCGCACTGAGATTGTCACATCTATCATATTCTGCTCCTTGTCAACCACCACTATGTCTGCTTGATTGGCCAGCAGCTGCTTGTCTGTCTGGAATTTGAAGTCCACAGGACTTTGGTGGTGTCTCCCATTGGGTCTTAGTGACTTTTAGTCCATATGCTGCCCAGATGTTACTGTACACTATTGAAGCCACTTGGTTGTGCCTTTCAGGGTATGCTTCACCTGCTCCAATCTTACATCCTGCTACTATGTGTTGAATAGATGTTCTTCCAGTACCGCTTAGTTTTAGCTCATGACACTCTAATGTGCAGGTTAACCACTTTGCTGACTCTGGATTTGAGCCTTCTTCTCCATGGGGGGGAGATGTATCCTTATTCTTATACCCAAGTGCTCCAAGGATTGCTTTGCAGTGCCATATATGAGGCTTGTTTCTGTGATTCTATATACCTCCTGCAGAGGCATGTGCACTGAAGGGATTCCCCATGATGGTGGAACTATTTTTCTGCTCATATAGGACAGAAGAGAAGAGGAAGGTGAAAAACATCCTACATTTGATGCATGTGCATAGAGGAAGTTAACTCTAAATGCAAGGATGTGATGACACTAGTCAGAAGACTTAGAGCGCTGTCACTTCTCTGATCACCTATAATCTTTAAAACATAGAAGTCATGGTTTAACCCAAATGACTTCTTAAAAAGGTCAGTTCTAAAATGCAGTTTCAAGCCAGTTGAAGGTTCATTACAGTTTTATTTGCCTACAATATTAGATGTTACATCCACAAAAATGTGAAGTAAATTGAAATCAACACAATCGACAGGCCACCTGCACTGTAAATAGGCCTGTGTAATAAAATAATATGCTTCTGATTCTTCCATGCTGAGATTAAACAAACTGTCTGGTCACATTTGTGATGGCAGGGGTGCCTTGTTAAAATGCACTCCATCAAAGTTTCCTTTGAAGCTGTCACTGACAGAAAACATAATGTGAATTTCACTTGGCAGCTGCTTGGGAAACACTGAATGAGTCGGGGTGAAGTCAGGTCTTTCATAGCTCTTTTGTAAATTCACCGCAGTGTAGAGGGTGGTTCCATTAAGAGGTTGTTCAAGCCTGTGTAAAAAAATGTATTGTGGGTCTTTCTTATTAATTTCTTGAAGTATATCTACCAAACTAAATAATTTAATTTCATTCTTCAAACATGAAGAAATTCTGATGTCATCTGCATGGAAATTGAAATTAAACCTGCAGTATTGTCTCATTTTCCTCACCATAACAGAAAATCTCCTTTAAAGGGATAGTGTGTGTGTGAGTGTGTGTGTGTGTGTGTGTGTGTGTGTGTGTGTGTGTGTGTGTGTGTGTGTAGCCACTCGCCCATCTTGATGATCTCTGCACTGAGTGCTAAGGCAGCAGTATGTTCACAACTGTGAAATCTTCACAATGGGAGAAAAAATATCTTAAAATACATAAACATAAGAAGCGAGATGTAATAACTATCGCTTGTGTTGATCAATACGGAAAAAACTGGCAAACGAACAATGCAAAACATTTTGCCAGCACCCTGCAGCATGTACACCCTTAAAAAGAAGTGTGGGGTCAGAAGCATGAATCAGCTGGCCATTACATTCTACTTGTACAACTACTAAGCAACAGTGGCAGAAAAGTTAATATTACTTCTGTTGAGTATTCATAACTCCATTAATTTCTCAAAAACCACAACATTGTCTCCTGTGAACAAGTCGTGCTTTAGGGGAATATTTTATTCACTGACGCTATAGTCAGATGGTGGAATGACTTCATTAAATATGCAACAGTTATTTTACAAAATAAATAAATAAAAATACTAACTCTGAGGGGGCCAGGTAGGAACGTTTTATATAGTATATAATATTCAATTCAATTTTATTTATACAGCGCCAAATCACAACGACAGTCACCTGAAGGTCGACCCTACAATAATACATACAGAGACAAATCCAGCAATCACATGACCCCCTATGAGCAAGCACTTTGGCAACAGTGGGAAGGAAAAACTCCCTTTTAACAGGAAGAAACCTCCAGCAGAACCAGGCTCAGGGAGGGGCGGGGCCATCTGCCCGTGACCGGTTGGGGTGAGAGAAGGAATATAATATAAAGATATAAATATATATTTTATATTTAATGCCCCACTGTAAACTATTTGCTATGTTTCAAGGTTATATATGTAATGAAGTAGTTACACATATACTTATTTAAGTGATTTTATATATATATATATATATATATATATATATATATATATATGTGTACATATATGTAATTAAGTAATTCCATATATACATGAAGTAAAACAACCTTAGACTTTGTCAAACTGTCCTGTGAACATTCCTGTCTTGTGAACTTTGAGAAATCACCTTGATGGAATACGTTCACAAAGGACACCGTTCCACTTTTGACTGTAGGTTTTTCCTTCAGCTGGCCCATTTTGTTCTCATGAGCTAAATTGTTTTTTTAAACTTTTATAGGTGTAGTTGTGTTCAAGCAGTGCATACAGGTCAAAACTAACATAAAGTAAATCTTGAGGGACTATTTTAGTGTGACTGATCTTAATCGCTTTATCATATTTCATCAGAGATTAATAATGAATCAGATTCCCACCTGGGTTCTGACCCCCAGTCTGCTCCTACACATGTTGTGTAAGTGAAAAGACACATATGTCTTCATCTCAACAGCAATTAGTTCGTTTGAAAATCCTGTCATTTTAAAGGTAGTTAAGACAACACAAATTTACTGGCAATTTAAAACTTGGTGTTCAAAGTTATTAATTTAGTAATGATTCTGTAATGATATCCTCATACTGTTACTTGTGCAGTTTTACAAACAAGGCTCAGTGCTTACACACACACACTGCACATGGGAATAGTGTTTGCATTCTGTGGCACAGATGTTATGGGGTCTGTCTACCTGCCCCATTTGGGATTAGTGTTAATGTGGTAGCTTCACACAGTTTAAGCAGCTCTAGGAAAGTGTTCTTAATAGTAATGTGTAATTGCCAATTTTAGTCATTTAAAACCATGTGTTCGTCCCACAGTGCCCCCCAGGACTAAGTCCTATGAAGGATGGCACCGGGTGCTATGACCACCACATCGGCATCGACTGCTCCGACGGTTTCAATGGAGGATGTGAGCAGCTGTGTCTCCAGCAGTTGGCCCCTCTAGAGGATGACCCGACACTCTACAACATCCAGATGTTCTGTGGGTAAGAAACAACACATTCTGTGCTTTTTATTTTTAATTATTATAGCAATATATTTCACAATTCTGTCATGTTAGGTTTGTCACATTTTACATGGTCTATGGTCAGTCAATAACAAAAACAAAATAAATCCCTTTGGTATGCTGCCATTGCTATATATACAGAGAGAGAGACAGACAGAGAAGAAAAGTTCCCAGATTCAGGTGATATGTATAGTTTTTGCTTTTAAATGAAAACAGATGTGTATTCATAGCATTTAGTGCAAAATGAGCCAGTAAAAAACGTAAAGCAGTATGGTGGTGGCACTTTAAGACTCCTGCTTGTGGAGTCTTAAATATACCACCATTAACATTTATTAAAGCAAACTTTGATGTGAGTGTTGAATTAAAAATACCAAAACTAGAAAAAAGGGCTTTAATGAGTTCCATTATGATCCCCTGGGGCCTGATTTATAAAAGTGTTTATCTCTGAAATTAGTTTAAAGATAATACCTAACAGTGCGCTCATTTCTGGAAGATATGGTGCATGAAAGTAAGTAAAGCAATTTATGCACCTGTGATTTATATCTGTCAAATCAACTGAAATTTAAAGAAATCTGCCTTGCTGCTTTTCCTTATGTAATGCCAACACAAATGGGGCTTTACTCAGGAATAGCCTTGGACCATGGACCGAATGAGAAAAGCAAACCTTTTGGGACATAAGAGCAGGTGATTTAAGCCCGGTGACACATATCACACAGTGGACTGTATAGTGGGTCACAAGGCTGGGCAAGAAATAATGTAAAGTGTGTGTGTGTGTGTGTGTTATTCTAGTTTATTTTTTATGATGAAAATTGTTATATAACAGACGCCTTGGAACAGCGTCTTTACCTTCCAAAGTAGTTTCTGCAAGTCTCCAAAACAGATATGCTCATAAGCTGTAATACAGTCACAACTATCCTATCAGTGTCTCTCAGTGCAGGGGAAACCATCTTAATCTGTAATAAGGCACTTCCTATGTGTTCACTTCCACGTGCACCCTGGGTTATTGCTGTACTAACTCACTGGCATCAAAGGCTAATCCACTCTTGAACCTCGGGGTCGTCTGCAGTGTGTTTTTCTTGTACATCTTTCACATTTTACTGTTCTTAACTACTAGTTGCAGAAACAGTTTAGAATACAATGAATTATACAGTAGCACAAGTTAGACTCTATGTCTTAATACTGGTGCTTGTCTGTGTCATTTTATTGTTATCATCTGCACATTGAATTGTGTGCAGTGATAGATTTACAGCACGGAAACCACGCAAACAAACAAACCATTAAAACACTGAATGTACAACAGTTTGTTGTTTCAAACGTAAGCTTTGGCTTGACGACGTTTAATAATTCAGAATATTTACCGTTCTCATCTACAACGACACAGTACAGTGTGATGTGGTTTACTGGAACTGCATGTAAGAATTACACATTTGCAATTAATTAGTGACTCCTTGGAATCAGCTGATTGTTTTCTATTATTTATTTAGTTGTAACATATCAAATTAATCCATCGAAAATGTTACTTTCACACAATAAAAACTGCACGAGTTACAAGCCCTCAAAGTAAGTAGAGATGGGTTTAAATTTGGTCCTTTTTAGTCACATTATTTTTTTCAGCTTTTTTACAAGCCTTCTGAATTATTGAGTACAGGAACAGGCTGATTTAACATGGATTATATCATAGAAAAACACTGCTGATTTAATGACATTGACAGAAACAAATACTGGAGCCCTGGACATTGTATGCATTTTCTCTTAATTCAATATAAATCATTTAAATAAAGTACTTTAAGGTCAACTTTAAAAAAGTCATATAACCACGTGGGATAGGTGACTGGTCAAAACAATTTTTATATAAATAAATTTCAATGTTAGGGTCAAGATTCCTTCTCTCAGTTTATTTTCTAATAATAATCATCTAACTCTACTTGTGTTATGGCCTCAGTCACGCAGGCTAAGAAACTGGCCGTCACCCCCTGTTTGACATGACTATATTTAATCATTTTGACCCAGAAGGGCTACAAAATGGGCCTGCTGTCAACATGTAGATTAGAAATGAGGCTTTTCACCAAGCTATGCAACAATCCTTTAAAGTATACCCAAAATGTTTTTAAGATTTCTCCATAAAACAGTTAGAAAACCATCCAGGGTGCTAGTTCTTATGTAAATATCCCATGATACTGATGCTCAACATCAGTCATAGAAAGCTTGGTCATGAGTAGTGTGGTGTTGTTTTATTGGATTAGATGAAGTTGGTGTAAATTTTGAACATAGCATGAGGATGTTTTGAATTAAAAAGAAAAGAGAAAAGAGACTCTTGAATAATAGCAATTAATAATATAAAAAATAATACAAATCCAATAAAAACTAATCAGACCAGCTTTTTAAACTTTTTTGTGTACTACGTTCAGTCCCTGTTCATATGTGATTCAATACGCACTTGCCTCTTTTCCTCACTTAGTTCTTTAGAAATCAATGAAATACATTTTCTTGGTTACAGCAGAGCAACCCAAATCTAGCCTGAAACTAAACATCCAAGTACACAATCCATCAGCATCATGCTGGTCTGGACAAAGTCAGCTGATTTTCTGTATGAAAAGTGCTTTATAAATAAAGATTGATTGATTGATTGATTGATTGATTGATTGATTAAACAGGCTGCATCTTTGGAAAGAGTTGGTCTGGCTGTGTCTGGGGAAAAAACATCAGTGTAAGGTTTATGGAACAGATGAATGAATGTGGATGTATTTCTTCATGTGAGGTGATTCTTTCATGGTGGTTAACTGACAGAGCAACATAGTGTAAGTTGTCCCTTAGATTAATAGGAAATGGATATGAATGAGGCAAAGATGACGGAGGAAGAGAATGAGATGATGATGGAGGAGGTTGTCACAGGCTAATTCGTTTTAAAATATTGAGCAATTAGGACTACTTGAATGTTATACTTGACTAGATTTGGACCTGCTAATATTTTGAACCACGCTGATGCTGGGTTGCTATCATCATCAGATCATCTCTTCATATGCATGTAACTAAAGTGTCTTCAAATATCAGTGGTCAGTGATGATCTACAAATGGAAACCACAAAGCTTTATATACAGAGATTAAAAGTAGGGCTGCCACGATTAGTCGACTAGTCACGATTACGTCGACTATCAAAATCGTCGACGACTTATTTAATAGTCGACGCCTCGTTTGAAGCTTTGTAAGATCCCAAAAGACGCAGGAATAAGTAGCAGGATTTAAGAGTGTAATAACGGACTGAAACAGAAGATGGCAGCACTGCATGTACTGCCGTTAAACCCAGAAGAAGAAGAAGTAGCTCTGTCCCAGAATTCATAGCGCAGCCCTGCTCAGTTTCCAACAATGGCGGCAGCTGGTTAGTTTTAATATTCTTCTTTCTGGGTCACAAAATAAACGTTTAACATATTTTCAGGTGAGAATGTAGCTGTGTAAACCTCAAATATCTGCTCAGTTTATCAAGACACCGCATATTTTCAAAAGCACTCCGACGTTTTCGGAGACGTCTGTTAGTCACTAGCTCGATAGCTAGCCGGGGGCTAGGCTCACTAGAGCCGGTGAGAACACCGGACTCCCAGCAAATCATTTCAAACCCACCGCCCTCTTTTGTTACTCAGGTTAAACATATATAAGTCACTTAGATAACTTAACAATGTTATTGTTTGGCTTTTTTCAGTATTTTATTTGTTCCTGAGTAAATCGGTTTGGCTGAGATTAAAGTTATAGTTTTTACACAGCTGAATAAACGTCAAGCAGACAGCTGATTATCAGAAGTGTGAGATGCTTGAGAATTTACTCCGGTGTCCTGTTATATTTTAGATAGCAAGGAGTTTATTAAACTTCACCGAAACAATCTGCAAATTTCATTAAAATTTAATAAACTATCATCTTGTCTTTATTGTTAGTTAGCACATACCTTAAACACTTAAAGCTGTAAGCTAATGATAGTTATATAAGAGCAGATGCTGCTGGTGCAATAATCTATACCTTTTACGTCTGATCTGATTAGTCGACTAATCGCAAAAATAATCGGTGACTAGTGACTATCAAAATAATCGTTTGTGGCAGCCCTAGTTAAAAGCAAACTGAACAAAGTTGGCATTTTTATTCTGTCACATGAAGCCTAATAATAACTAGCATAATATTTAGAGTTACTAGAGACGGCCACGAACCTTCTGCTAAGATATGCTGGATATGAAGAGTTTTGATCTAAAGAGAGTCTTAACATAAGATGTGTTTAGAATATCTGCAGCTCACGAGTCATACTAGCATTTGGCCTTTTAGCCTTTGCGCTGTTTGAATGCAGAAAGCTGCCAAGATCTGTTTCTTACTTTTCTCAGTAGACATAATTAAAACAAAAGCAATGACTTTTGATCATCTCAGCTGAGAAACGGCACATTTTCCGATAAACAACACTTTTCTAATTGAACACAACAAGCTGCTGTCATCTTTAGGGCAAACATCATGTTGCAGGCGTACGAATTTGTGTCAAATTTACATAAGCGGGTGATACAGACTGCTGCTTCATTGAATTCTCAACAACAGCATTTTGTTGTCGTCTCTTCCCATAGTGCAGATGTGGCTAATCCTCCACTTTTCCCATCGGAGACTGGCATTAGCTTTGCGACATTTAGCATCCAGGAGAGAGCTTCTCATAGTGTAAATCCCTGACAGATTATCTTTTTGCTTTCCACCCCACTCCACCCTCCATTTCACTGCCTCCACTTTGTGTGCCTTTGATTCATTTCAGAGTATATTACATACTGAGATGTCAAAACATCATCAATATGAAAGAACCTTGAGAGGCCTCTCAGTGTGTGGATTCTAGCTCCTTTCTTGAAATGGGGGATTATGTGTCAGTTGAGCAGAAAGGATTTTGCTGATTCTAGTGAGTTGTGAAGTCATGAGTTGTTCATGCTTTGAAGTTAGCAAAAAGATACTTTTCTGAATATTGATACATGAAATCATACTTTTTTTTTTAAATTTGGCAACTGCACAGAAACCAAAACACAAGAAATTACATTTATTAAGTTGTGGAAACTACTGCGAGGTAAAAATGACATTTTGGCTTTACAGTGGGTATAAACGAAATATTTATAACATACTCTACTAACTTCAATAGGTGTGTCTTTCAGATATTTTCCCAATTTTTAGTTAGAATAAACTGGTTGGTTTAGACTAACCTGACCTGGAAGATAACTTGAGAAGGGCTCATATTTTTTAACATGACAAGATCTGCCTGACATCATCACAGTGGTGTTTGTGGGTAGTTATATAATATAAGCCCTGTCAGGCTGTAGACAGGATTATGCATGCATTTATAGACTGGGTGCTCAAGTAAGACACGAAGGGGGAGGACCAACCAACATCTGGTTGTCAGCTTCAGTCTGGACCTTTCTGGTAGTCTGTAGTTAGTACACGTGCCTGTACAATTCTTTGTTTGCTGCAGAAACTATGGCTGTTACCTAAAATGTAATGGATGGCGTGTCAGCTACCAGCAATCAAGTTGTCCTGTGTTTGTCTGCATGTGTTTCATTTACCTTCTTTGACATGAGTAAAGTAAGATATTGACTTGTTGATCGTTAGATTGCACACAGCTTGTGGAGAATTAAATCTAAGTAAATATCAAAAAGACCTCCACTGATTTTTTTTAATAGATCAAAGTTGGTAACTTTGGGTAAAGTTAATGTGTTTTTAATTGAATATACTTATCTACTTTTTAATAGAATTAAAAGGTAGTTATTAAAGGTCTGTGTTAACTTTTGTCTACAGATGTGTCAGATTATTATTACTGTTGTTGTTGTTTACTTCAGCTTTGTTCAGTTTTTCAGTGTAAACATTTTTTTATTTTCAAGAATAATAAACATTTGTCGTCTGCACACTGAAGATTGATTTGCTCAATAACTACAATATAAGGAATCAAAAGGAAAATGCCCGAGCAGAAAACCCTAAAACAAACAGACAATCGAGTTAGTAATTAAACTGAAGTCAGTGTTGAAAGGAAAACAAAAGAAAAAGGAAATCCGTGGATCAAGTAAATGACTTTAATCCCTGTTTGCTGCAGGTGCATCGAAGACTACAAACGCGGTCCAGATGGGAGGTCGTGCCTGCCGCTGTCTGAGGCTTGCACTGAGGGAATAGACTGTGGAGAAGTGCTTGATATCCCTGCCAACCAGACGGTGTTTGGAGACCTTTTCTACGGATACAACAACCACACCAAAGAGAGCACCTCTGGACAGATCCTCAAGGCCACATTCAGGTAAGCACATGAGACTTTGGTGGAATGGAGCGTGTGGGACATTGTTCTGCCATTTGTACCTCAGCTGGGAAACACTTGGCACAGGACTTTCAGCTCCCACAGTGCCGATATCACAGTGAATGTTTATCTTCATTTAAAGAGAGAGAGAGAGACTTTTAGCTTGTTCTCAGCACAACCTCCTTACTCACTTTTTTAAAACTTTATTCATTTGAGGATTAAAATTCTAAGGAGCATGTATGTATGCATATTTGGTAAAAGTCTTCTCAGTACAGGTATGACTGGACTATATGTTTGACACACAAAGCAGATTCATAGATCCTAGTCAATGAGCCTTTGACGGGAGTAGAAGAAGAACAACAGAGAGCTGAGAGAAAGACTAAGAACAGCACTAAGGTTCCCAGTTAAAATGATGGCACCCTTAACAGAACAAAATCCCTTCCAAGGCTGAACATAGATTATATATATCAACTGCTTGTTAAACACTGCTGCTTGCTGTCTTCACTCAAGATCAAAATCTATTCGTTTTCCCTCGTACGAGACTGAAGAACAGGGGGGACAAAGCCTTTCGTTCTCCAAGGCTCAGGACCAGTTCACCACTCCAGCTCCATTTAGCTGACTTCCTTTTGTTTTTTATTTAGTTTTAGTTTTACTTTGTGACTTTTCTGTGAAAAATGAGTGTCTGTGAATAAACGTTACTTATTCAACGGGACGTCCACTGCTGCCTGGACCTTCACCAGGCTGGGCAAAGGATTCGGAGAAAACTGGATAATTATGTGGTCGCGACAAACACTTGGTAACTACTTTACTCCACACTCAACCTCTTAAGCACCAACGCCCCCAGACACGGGGGCAAAAGGGAGGAGATCGCATTTAGGGTCAGGTGTGCGTGCTTAAGATGTTAACTTCACACGTTATGAGTGCTGAAAATAAGGTAACTACCACTGCTGCTGGTAGTTACCTGCTTACTAGGTCAGACTGATGCTCTTTTAAATTATATCAATCTACAAAACACTGCAATAAATAAAGATTACTGCTTTAGCTTTTTGTTCTCTCCAAACGTCTATAGCTACTGCAGTGATATCAGTTTTATAAATAATCATAAAGCACTGATGTTTTTCAGTTTTGCTTTTTAATTGGTTTCACAGTGGACAAGCTCAGGCCCCGCCCCTCACACCTCAAAGGCTTTACTTCATTAAAGAACTGAACGCCAAGATTTACGTTTGCAGTACAGTGTTTAGTCTGAATGTCACCAAAGTATGTTCCCTTTAGCAGAGACGCAGACTTGCAGTGTATATTGATGCAAATATGAACATACCCAGGAATCCATAGCGATAAAGCTTACAAGCGGATGACTTTGTGTTACTTTACAATAAAGATGCAACAATTATAACAATGTTTGTTTGTGTCAAACCACAGAAGCAACAGATTTTCATTTTCTCAGTGGACACAGTTAAGTCACTTTAATGGTGCACAGAAGGACAAATAAAGCCGTGGTGACACATCCAAACTGAAAGGACGCGACAGTTGTTTCTTTCTTTTTTTTTTCTTTGTTTCTTTTTTCTTGTTATTTTTAATTGTTGTGCTTAACATACACACAGAATTTAACATATCTGAAGAGGTACCAAATAAATGTTCATGTGGTTTCCCCTTTAGGTATAAAAATTCTGTTTTCCCTCAAAGTAATAAATCAGGGAACAGCATTTAACCTCCCCATCTGCATATGTAGTCAGTGTTGTTTGCTCTTTATGACACTTTTTATAGCGCTTTGGAGCGTGATGTCACGAAAGGGAAGCGTGGTCAGGATTTTTGGTTGAGGCGCCATCTCCCTGTGCCGAACAAAGCTCAAGCGAAAGAGGAGCAAAAGCACACACATCAGCTACAGTTCGTACTTGCTGTGTGGTCGGCTGTAATGTTCGATCGCACGACCGGCAAGGGAATAAGCTTGAGAATGGTCTGTCTTTTTATTCTTTCCCAACCTGTGTTAGCTAACCTGGGGAGCTCATATAGCGGACCTTACCAAAAGAAGGCGTCTAGCCTGGATAGCCGCCGTGAGACGAGCTGATATCCAGTTCTCTTTCATCTCCAAATATCTGTTGGTGCTCCAGACATTTTCATTCCAATAAGTTCAATATATGTTCATGTCACTCTTTATAGCTTAATAATTTTGTTGTTGAAGCGCTCGGAGGTTATAGAAATTGCGAACAAACATCGTATTGAGTGACTTTGCAGACATGCTATGTAAAGATTCGCTAATTCTCACAGACGGCAAACGCAACGACAACAACAGAGAGCACTAGTCGAAGGTAAACACCACCCCCACCCCAACCAAAGGGTTTTAAGTAATATCTAACCGGATTATCAATGTAGTAGTTTGCATCTACTTTACACATATGGAGACATAATATGACAACGAGATTTTTGCAAAGGACGCTAGGACGATAGCGGTAAGTCGTCTGGGTCTCTACTCCACTGGCGTATTTCATACGCGTCCACATTTGCGATGCACTCTATTTTTTGCACTTTATTTTCGCTTCGCCTCCGGACGCAATCAGTCTCTATACCATCCGTTTTCTTTTGAGCTGCTTTCAAGCATGTTTCATGCAGTCGTACTTCCGACACAATGTGTTTGTTTTGATTCGTGGCCCAGGAAAATGGCGCCGCGCTCCCACAATACCTCAACTCCAAAGCCCTATATTCCACGTTGACCTGGGTTGCCAGTACAAATATGACTTCATTATTATCTGCAATTCTTATGTTCTTCTGTACTGAAAATCCAAAACTCGAGAAGCAACAAACAATATAAGAAAAAGGGAAATTTAATTCCACCTTCGTTCACACAGATAATAATCATTGTGCCCAAAGCATTTTTAAGAAACTACGCCGCTGATGTTGGCATTAGTGCTGTGGCTCAACCTTTCAGCTTTTCTGGGAGTAGAATATGGTTCAGGTCACAAAAAGGGAAGCTGTTCATACATAATCTGGAGGCAAATGTGTCTCTACTGCTAGGAAGAAAAGATCAAATCCGTATCTGTAAAGGTTATTTCATGGTGGAGTAAGGATTTTGTTTGAGTTTTTATGCCATTTCCCTTTCTGAAAAAGTAAATGACAAAACAGGATGTTTCTCCTGGCTGCGTATTATTTAACACAAATAAAATGCATTGCCTCTTTTGTGAGACCTAATGTATATATCCAACGCACTGTCCCTCTCATAATCTCTACAGAGATCAGAATGATTAGTGGAGTGCTTTGAGGGTGGTTAATTATCACTCGCTGCATGTGGCAATCATTTCCACTAAACTCAGGAAGCCGGAAGGTCAGCAAAGTCATCTGCGGCCCACGAATTTAATTTGGGCCATGCATGGATTCTGCTGCCCGGAGGCCAGTCACCCACTTAGGGATCGACCGCTAGAGTCGTAGAGAGGAAGGGACGCGTGAGCCAGGTTAATAGTTAATATCATCAAGAATCTAAATCTCAAAAGCTCTGATCTCATTTGAAAGCGCTTGTGCTTCCTGTTCAGATGAGGTGGTGGAAGAGGAAGGAAAGACTCTGTAGGGAGGCATGGTTAATGCAAGGCCTAATTATTGGAGATAGCACCAAATGGATTGAAACTGACCAGGAGTCAGTGTGCTGAAATTGAATCTAAGGAACAAATTGGCTTGAAAGTAAAATGAATCAAAGTTGCAGGAAGAAAGCGTTGCATCCACAGATGTGTGTCGGGAGTTGTTCCAAAACCAATAACATGAACATAAGTGTAACAGTGAATGTTGGCCTTTGGAAATGCATGCGTAGCTTGCAATGGTATCTGTCACCAAGGAAACTGAATGTCAAATTTAATGATACATAGCAAGAATTACTAGCTGGCGGTCAACTTTCAAATGAGCGCAAAAAGAGCTTCCTGTAATTAACATTGCAAAGCTGTACTTTATGTAGCACCTTAGAACCTCCGATATATTTTAGTGACAGAAAATCTTGGATCTTAACAAATTCTGTGCAAATTATACACCGCAGGTCTACTTAAGGCAAATATCAGCCAATGACATGGTCACGGTGCTAATCCTGTCAGCTAATAACAGGAAACTGAGGTTACAGTTTGCAAGTGTTCACTAAAATGTAGTCAACATTATGTCCATTTTGCTGAACAGTTAAATGTACAAATGATAAACCATGACAAATGCACATACTGAGAATTGGGACATTTTAAGCTGAATGTTTAAATACTTCCGATTTTGTGAAAGTGAAACAACAAATATGAATGAATGAATAAGAATAAAAGTGTACCCAGGAAATTCTGCCTTATGTAAACCATAGGATGCCATGAGCTTCAGCTTTCAGCTGGAACTCATCACGGACACTTACAGACAGTGTTTTTCTTCTACTTCTTCCTTTTTCAATCACAGATACACAGACAGAACATTACCAGGCAACATTCCTAATGGACTTCATGGTAATTAACTAGAGCTCATATAGTCTGAAACCAGCCATATTTGTCATTTTAATCGATGAAAGTCAGCTCAGGCTAAAAATAAAAGGCCTGCTAGCCTTACCTGAATGTTTGGTACATTACTCTCTACTTAATACACAGTTTAATAAGAGATTTGCTGACACTGATGCACATCTAGTTATTTATTTATTTTGAAGGGAACAGATTTCAAGCCTAATACTGGGATGTAGAATCCAGCATTTTACAGAGTGTGACCAGAGCGATGGATGAAAAAAATCTGAATGTGTAATCTGTCGTTTGTGAGAGCCATGAAATAAATTGCAAGGTTACTCCAAGGAGGAACAGCAGGGGAGGTAGGGTGCCATCTTCCTTTTAAACACAGGCCAGTACAGTGGATTTATTTGCTCTAATGTCATTCTCCTCTGAAGCCACAAACAGTGGATTTTAGCTGACTCCCACACCCTCCACTCATTGTAGAGAGTGACACAAAGAGCCAAGTAGTGTGCACCTCTCTGACACGACCCAAACGACCTGCAGTCAAAGACACCCTTCAAACTGCAGAACATTCAATTACAGTATTTCTAACAGACACTCGAGGCTGCAAAAGTGCAAAGATGCAACGACCAGCCTTCGGAAGCCATTGACTTATTCATCAGCATCTACAACATGCAAGCGAAACAGCAGCGCGGCCCGTGAGTTCACATATTCCCTCACATATTTGCCCTTGAGTAAACACGAGCACGCGAGGCAGAGGCAAGGGGAGGGAAAATGAGAACCTCTGTGTGATGTTCACTGGCACTTCTTCAAAAGGCCCTTACCCCACGGCTCAGGAGTGGCACAAAGCCTCTGTCTCCCTCATTCAGTCGAAAGAAGAAGTCAAAATTTAATATTCTTTAACCACCGGTGTGGCTTTATACGTCTGTTTGTTTTTTCCTCGCTCCAAATATATGCTACCATTTTTACCTGCCTGAATTCTTTTTCGCTGTCAACAATACACTTCTTTGCTTTTTCTTTTTTTTTTGCCCACTTTTCCACTTTCATGCACTGAAAGTAAAAAGAAAAAACGGTAAGCATCCGTCCAAGTCAACATTTTGGCTGCTGTTGGAGGAGAAATGCGAGTGCTGGCGAGAGAAACGGAGCTGCTCTGTGGCCCCGTCAAGGATAGAGAAAAAGTGGGGGAGATAAAAGGGAAGCAGCAATAACAGTGAGCAGGTGGCCAGCAGCACAACACACACATAACACTAACTGGTACACAAACCTGGGTGTTCAGGTATGCACATACTGTAAACGCACACACGCAGCGCTTGTTTGATTCCCTCTGCCCAGCGTGGTCCATCTTTCAAGCTCACCAGCCCTGAAATGCTTCTCATGTTTTTTTGGAAAGGGGAAAATACACCCTTCCCCTCGTTGCACAAAAAGCTCCGCATTATCATTTCAAATACACAAGTTTTTTTTAATTTGATTTCCTAGTGGGAGAGATCCAGTCATGGCATCGTCATTGGCAGCAGGGCCGGTGGGGCACGCGGTGATTCTGGTTACAGAGTGAGACGCGCGTCTGTGTGAAGGAGATCCTATCACGGTGACATCTCGGGGGTGCGATATGATCTGGGTTCAAATTACAGAGCTCAGTGACAGAGTCTCTATCTTCCCGTCTCTGCGGGAGCCAGTGGACTCCAGTAATGAGATGTTAAAAAGCTAACCTCCTCTCATTACTCCTAACAGTGTCCTCCCTCTCCTCTCTCTCAACTCCTCTCTCTATTGCTTTCTCGCACGACGAGCTCAGAACAGGTTTTAATGAATATTTTAGTGGCCTTTGTTCTCATTCTGCTGCCTGCTTGGGATCAATGATTAAGACCACACTCCCACCTGACAGCCCATCACTCTCTCACCCCACTATTTTGTGTCAGAATCTTTTTTTTTTTCTCTCAAACTCCCTCTCTTATTTTTTTGGGCTCATTTGTGCCTGCTGTACCACACCCTCGACATGACGCCCTCAAGAGGAATACATTCATTGACTCAGTTAATTAAAATATGAAATATGCTCGCTGCAGACTAATGGAGACAGTGGGTTGGGAATGGGTTGCTAGTGGCCCTGATTGTCTCTTATTGAAAGCCACGAGTTTATTGAGTCACATAGTCAGGGGGGATCGTTGCGAGGAAAACAGAAAAGAAAGTGAAAGAACTGTTGTCGTAAATCAAAAGTGTCCTGGTGTTTTGTCTCATTTCACATTTTAATAATTCATCAAACAGGTGGCTGCTTCACCACAGCTCCTGCTAAAGAAGAAGAAAAAAAAGTCTTTAGTAAGTTTTGGCAGTTTTGCAAGAGTTCATTGAACTTCAAGAGAGAAAATGAATAATGACATGCTTACAGTGCCAGATGGCTGCTAAATGTTACATGCCATCCTCTAACAAAATTACAGTGAAAATTGTCAAACACAAATGCAGCAATAGCAACCACATAACCCGCTTCACGTGTATCTATGGGAGAGAAAAATCTAATCACGGTCGTCAGCAAAACAACTGAGATTCAGTCATTACGTTCCCAATTTGTGTGTTTTGTTAAACTGACAGCTGAAATCACGCGTAATTACTTTCAGCAGAAAGTGACAGGCTTTTGACTCGGTGTCAGTAAAATCACAGCCTTGGTTGCTATAGTTTTGTAGAAACTACAAATATAGCAATGCATAACGAGCTGTGTTTTAGTTTTTAGTACACGCTGATGATCCTCATCATATATTGATAAGTATCCACATCTTTATTTTGTCTTTTTCCATCACTCACCAGGTGTTACAACATGAATTCCTCCCAAAAGGTTGACACAAAGTGCATTGGGAACATTGGACATGCCAACAATCCCTCAGTGTTCGCCCCACTTACCAGATTGGTTTCTCAGTCACTGCTTTCACTTCCACACAGTGTACCTTTTAGGTGCTCCCTGCTACGCTTATATTTCCTAAAATTTGCATTCCATCTTCTTGAACTCTTCCAGTTGTCATGCTCATCGTATCTGAACCCTTCATCTTCTAAATTTGGAGTAAAAAGGAGTCACAGTGGCACGTTCCAAATGGTGCAGGAATGCCGGCAGTGGTAGGGAGTAGGGAGGCACGGTACCCAAGCAGAGTAGTTTGAAGGGGGATGTCTTTAATTGTCAGAGTCATTTAACTTTTAGATTGCATGGTTGGATGTAGGACTTACAAGTTAAACATATTTACTGGACTAATGGATTGAAAGGGCAATTCGTAGTTTTTTCCTTCTTTTTTACTTGAAAAAATAAGATATAGTGGAGTAAACAGAAAGCATGACCTCATTATACATTTAAAGCAACGCTATTTCTAGGTACATTTGTCCACAGTAGTCAAGTACTTTTTGCAGAGCCGTTGCTCTAAGTGTCCAGGAGATCATAATTCTTTTGTGAAAATCTCCATATTGCTGACATCAATGAATGATGAGTGCTATGCGATGGGTTTCAGAGCTAGACTTTCTAGTTGCTGAATGTAGCTCTTTAAGATTTCAGGCTTTGCTTCTACAAGCACTGAATAGACTACTTGCACTAGGGCATGTGACGTATTTCCGTTTCCAAATAGTACCGCTTGTGCGTTTCCGGTACGTTTGCTTATCTATCGGTAGGTATGCTAATGTCGCTTCAGAATGAGTATAAAAAGGAAAGTATTTAAAACAGAACATTTTCAAAAACAGGAGAAGAAATACTCCGAGCATTGCTGTGTCCCACTTTGTTCAGCTTCAGCCAAATTTAACGGCATACTAAGTTTTCATGCCTTTCCGACCCATTCCGACTTGAGAAGACAATGGCCGGTAAACATACGCCGGGATCATTTCACGATCACCTCTCACACCAGGGTCTGCTGCAGACACTTTGCCAGTGATCAACTCATAGAGCCAACAACCCTCGATGGTCGAAGGAGGCTTATTAAAGGTGCTGTACCAACACTTTTTGAGTGGAATGGCTATAAAGTTGAACCACCGCGGCGTAGTGTTTGGGAGAGAACGGAGCGACGCCCTGAACTAGTTCCTCCTGACGATCAAGAAGAGCAAAGTCTTACAAGAGATCATGACTACTGCTCAGTCCCTGAGCCGTCTGCATTGGACATATCTGCATCAGCTGCAGAAGACCTGTCCAAAGACGTGGAGACTCTGAGGAAGGAAATACAGGAGTTACGTGTCCAGCGAGAATTTGGGTTACAGCGTTTTGCTGGCTCCGACACTGGCATCCGATTCTATACCAGGTACACCTAAGTTCTATTCAAGCTAACTGTTTAAAATATACCAAGGTCACCATCAGTTAAATTTCGAAAGTTTTTCCAGTCTTAATGAAAACAAAATAGATATTTACTTTTTCTCTGCTGATTGTATGTTTTATGTAGATGCTTTAGTATTTAAACGATATCCTAATGCTACAGGTAAAATACAACACCAAATACTCTTAATCAGACTATTTTATACAGCATACCATTAGCATATTTGTCACAGTTCACATTATTTTTATGTCAGTGTGTAATGTTAATTAATGATTGACACGATGTATGGCTCTCTCGTGAATAGATTTCCAAGCTATGATCATTTGATGGCATTCTGGGTTTTGATTGAGCCTTGCATCTATAAAATGATCCGGGTTTCAAGAGCCAAGTCAGCTGCCAATCGGAACGAAGAAGTGTTGACACCTGCACGCACATCAACAGTAGGTTATGGGTTTGTTGGTAGTTAGAACTAGAGGTGTAATGTTATTGTATTTATGTACAATAACATTACTTTATGTACAGTAGCATACATACACAGGTGTATGTATGCTAGACTCAGTATCCTTTACATACATACACCTGTGCACTACAGCACCTCATTGTTTACCCCATGGTACAGTATGTGTCACGGTCTGGGGGGCAGACCGTGGGGGATGTTGGAGAAAGGACCCAAACGCTGGACTTAATGAAATGAACAGTGGGT
Organism: Mchenga conophoros; assembly: GCF_057382185.1. NCBI lineage: Eukaryota > Metazoa > Chordata > Actinopteri > Cichliformes > Cichlidae > Mchenga > Mchenga conophoros. Next base: position 33,721,088 of record NC_140543.1, read on the forward strand.
TTATTTACAGTGAGGTAATTGTACACCACACATTGAATCTCCAAAAGTGCTCCCTCGACTCCCGTGACGTGTCTTCTCCCAAGTGCTGGTATCCCGTGCTCTCTGCCCCTGTGCCTTCACACACCCCGTGTGTCTTGCAGTCCTGTGTTCCACTCTCCTGAGGAAAAAACACAGACACAGCCGTTATGGCACCAACTCCAGCAGGCATACACTGACCAGCACTACAAACACTGACATGGAGTCTAACTCAACGATCCTGCGCCGGAGGAAGCTCCATCGCTCTGTTAAGTAGCTCCCCCGACGATCCTGATCAGAAGCAGGTGTGTGGTAAGCTAGGCGTGACCAGCAGCTGGCAGGGCCACACCCATCAGGCCTGCAGGTGGCTGTCCTTCATCCTCCAGCCTCACACACATACACACACCAGCATTGAACACAAGAACACAGTGCAGCAAACATACATCCAATACACTAATAACAATAAAGGTCCACACTGTTCACGAACCCCGAGTCCCCGGAACCGGGTCCGTGACAGTACCTCTAAGGGTCGACTCCCGACGACCCCAAAACAAAACCACAGAACAACCAACCCAGGGCGGGTGGCGGGGGGTCCAGGACGGAGGGCCCCAAAACCACTCCGCTAAACAGCCACCACAAAGCAACAAAAGAAAAACACAGTTCAACAGCCCAATCCCCCCGGTCCAGTGGCAGCAAACACATTTCTTGCGGCCGACCTGCAGGACGGCAAAACAAGCGGGACCCGCTGCGGGTTAGGCAGTGGCGGCAAAACAGTTCAGGTGGCCTACCTCTAACCCCTTGATGGAAACGCAGCAGCTCCGGCGGGCGGCCACGGGTCCGGCAGCCGCGGCGGAACGGTTCTGGTGGCCTGCCACGGGTCCGGTGGCGGCGGCGCTGCTCCTCCGGCGGTCTGCCACGGGTCCGGTGGCGGCGGAACGGTTCTGGTGGCCTGCCACGGGTCCGGTGGCGGCGGAACGGTTCTGGTGGCCTGCCACGGGTCCGATGGCAACGTCGCTGCTCCGGTGAGCAGCAGCGAGGCGTGGCACACGGTCTACGACACGCTGGTCGCTGACATGGACGCACTGGACGTGGATGGCGCGGAGGCCGCGCTAGACGTGGAGGTCCCTCAGGTTCGCTGACCTCCGGCTCCGGCTCGCTGAGCTCCTCCTCGGCTGGCAGCGAGAGCTCCTCCGGCTCGCTGAGCTCCTCCGGCTCGCTGAGCTCCTCCTCGGCTTGCAGCGAGAGCTCCTCCTTGGCTGGCAGCGAGAGCTCCTCCTCGGCTGGCAGCGAGAGCTCCTCCTCGGCTGGCAGCGAGAGCTCCTCCGGCTCGCTGAGCTCCTCCTCGGCTGGCAGCGAGAGCTCCTCCGGCTTGCTGAGCTCCTCCTCGGCTGGCAGCGAGAGCTCCTCCGGCTCGCTGAGCTCCTGCTCGGGTAGAGCGAGCTCCTCCCGCCCGCTGAGCTCCTGATCCGGCTCGCAGGGCTCCACAGCTGGCCGTGCGGGCACTTCCGGCTGCGCTTCAGCCACAGACGGATGATCCGGAGGCGAAGATGGTGACGCGGCGCACGCAGGCGGGGAAGGTGAAGGTAGAGCCGGTGACGAAGATGGCTGAGGGGTGACTGCGTGCGGATGAGATGATGACGGCGCTACAACCGCAGATGGTGAAGCCGCCAGCGGCATGGAGACTGCTGAATGAGGCGACGCTAGTCGTACTGTAGGCCGGCTTGCAGCAGCGTCAGCGGTGTCACCATCCACTGAAAACAAAAAAGCAGATGGGGTGAGAAATGAAAAAGTGTCCGTATTACTCACCACAGCCGATTCTTGAGATGTCCGGGAGGGTGGCTGCGGTGAGGAACGCCGGCGGCGCGAACGTAGTTTCCGGGTAGACGTCGGGACCGGCGTATCAGGCTGAAGAACCCCAGGCTGGCCGAGTAGGGGGGCAGCCTGGATCGGAGAGTGGAGGTGAAGGGTGTTGAGCAGGAAATCCGCCACAATCGGAAAAAGATTGTCCAACACCCAGGGAAAACAAGTCAGTGTTTCCTGCAACCGCTTCTCCACAGCACAACGTAAACTCTCCGCGTGCGCTTCCAGCCACAGTTCACATAGGCGATTTACTTCGTCTGTCACCTCCCTCCTGCTGAGCTCCGGCTCCCTCTCGCTGAGCTCCGGCTCCCGCTCGCTGAGCTCCTGCTCGGGCAGAGCGAGCTCCTCCCTCTCGCTGAGCTCCGGCCCCCGCTCGCTGAGCTCCTGCTCGGGCAGAGCGAGCTCCTCCAGCATTAGCTCGCCGAGCTCCTCCGGCTCACTGAGCTCCACAGCTGGCGACGCGCCGAGCCGCTCCTCCGGCTGCGGAGCGGCTATAGACGGTTGGTGATCCGGAGGTGAAGAAGATGGTTGAGCGGGTGATGTGGATGGTGACCGGGATGAGACGGCAGGCGGTGAGGTAGATGTCACAGGGAATGATTCAGCAGGTGACGGCTGAATTACTAGCCGGGCGATAGGTTGTGGTACGGCTACAGGTTGGGCAGCTGGCTGTATAAACATAGCCCCAGAATAAACAGTTCTAGACGAAACGGTCCTAACTCCTGGGTCCGAAGGAACATCAGGAGCACAGTCTCTTGAACCAGGAGGAAAAAACTCGTTCTCAAAACTAACATTGTCATCCTCCCAAACAGGAGAAACACGAGCTCTAGGGTTCACGGAGCTGGCATTCACAGCCTTGGGGGAAACAGTCATCATGAAGGGAGACTCTGTCACTCACCCTAGGCGGTTGTTTGAGCCGAATCCCTGGCTCCTGCTGGAGCTGTGAGTGCTGGCTGCGTGTTCGCTGCCTCCCTGTTGAAGAGGGAGCGTCGCTGGCGGAATGTGACGAGGGCGGATTCTGAAGTGGCTGCTCCTGCTGTGATGTGGAAATGCTGGGTGAGTCAGGTGGCACGATGATAATTCCTAACATTTTGTAAAAAGCTTGTGCAGGTGTAAGCAGATTGCTGGCAGGCTCGTAGTAATCCTCCCGGGACCGGCTGGAGCGTTTTCTGCGAGACCGAGGCGTCCGCGGGGAGGAAACAGACGAGTGGGCCGACGGGTAGGCTGCCAGCGAGGAACGGCAGCACGGAGGCCCTCCAAGCACTAGTCGGGTCCCGTCAAAACGGGAGCTGCGCTTCCGCGGTGAGTCCGCTGGGTCCATAGTGGCAGGATCGTTCTGTCACGGTCTGGGGGGCAGACCATGGGGGATGTTGGAGAAAGGACCCAAACGCTGGACTTAATGAAATGAACAGTGGGTTTATTTACAGTGAGGTAAATGTACACCACACATTGAATCTCCAAAAGTGCTCCCTCGACTCCCGTGACGTGTCTTCTCCCAAGTGCTGGTATCCCGTGCTCTCTGCCCCTGTGCCTTCACACACCCCGTGTGTCTTGCAGTCCTGTGTTCCACTCTCCTGAGGAAAAAACACAGACACAGCCGTTATGGCACCAACTCCAGCAGGCATACACTGACCAGCACTACAAACACTGACATGGAGTCTAACTCAACGATCCTGCGCCGGAGGAAGCTCCATCGCTCTGTTAAGTAGCTCCCCCGACGATCCTGATCAGAAGCAGGTGTGTGGTAAGCTAGGCGTGACCAGCAGCTGGCAGGGCCACACCCATCAGGCCTGCAGGTGGCTGTCCTTCATCCTCCAGCCTCACACACATACACACACCAGCATTGAACACAAGAACACAGTGCAGCAAACATACATCCAATACACTAATAACAATAAAGGTCCACACTGTTCACGAACCCCGAGTCCCCGGAACCGGGTCCGTGACAGTATGGTATGCCTAACCATTACAAAACATTTAGCCAAGAAAAGAATAATTTTACTAGTTCATAGCTTAAGGAGTAACATTTTCCCTTTTGTTTTCACCTTCCAGAGGCAGCTGCTACAGCCAATTGACGAGTTTTTTCTTTTCCTGGTTTTCCTGTCAGTTTGTTTGAAGGAGAGGGACCTGGCACACCGATTTAACATACACCAGTCCACAGTGAGCCGCATTATTGCAACATGGACAAATTTTCTTGCCACTGCACTGGGGTCTCAGTGCATCTGGCTTACACGTGAAGAAGTGCAAGCTTACCTCCCTGAGGAATTCAAAGATTTCTCAGACACCCAGATGATCCTTGACTGTACAGAGCTGAGGTGTCAGACACCATCCTCACCACTTCTCCAAAGTGAAATGTACTCTTCGTACAAATCCCACTGTACGATGAAAGCCCTGGTTGGCATAGCTCCACATGGTCCAGTGACATTCATCTCTAATCTGTATGCTGGTTCGGTTAGTGACAAGGAACTATTCAAACAATCAGGCATTGCTGAGAAGTTGACTGAAGACATGGCAGTGATGGTAGATAAGGGCTTCCTAATCACTGATTGTTGTAAATGCAAAGTGTACTGCCCACCTTTTCTATCTAAGCAGAAGCAGATGCCAGCATACCAGGTTAAGGAGACGCAGGCCATAGCCAGACTCAGGGTACATGTGGAGCGAGTCATTAGGAGGATCAAACAGAACAAACTTTTTGATAGCATCATTACCATGTCACATGTTTATAATATCAACCAACTGTTTGCAGTGGCATGTATGCTGTCAAATTACCAGAACACAGCATTAGTTAAAAAATGGGTTAAGTGAGACAAGATGGATTTTTCCCAAGACACCAGTGCCAGTAACTTATGGAAAATGACCTGCAGCTGAGGCCACTACAGTTGCATTTCTTCCTTCTCAGCTGACAATACTTGATTACAGAACTGGTACTTGAGTGCTGATAGTTGAGTTTCAGTTATTGATAATTCAAATTCATTGCAAATGTTTAATGTTAATAATACTGTTTAATTATACTACTATTATTACTATTCAGATTCAACAAAACTATTTATCAAAATTATAAAGTAAATCACTAAATCGTTTTAAAACCACAAGTGGCCTGTCCTCAATATTAAATTTTGCATATGCCTCCGTTATTCTGAACAAGCAGGGATCTGGTAACGGACCCACCATGCCTCTGTAGAAGCCACTCCTAAAGAAAACATCAATGACAATAATGTAAGAAAGAAGGTTGTTATACTGAACAACAACTAAACTAAAAACTAAAAGGTGTAAAACAGTGGTGCATAAGTTAGAGACTGGGATGTATATGTACATGACTGAGTTAGCCGTCTTCAGAAAGTGTAATGTTGTATGTAAATTAATACCTATTCTGACACATGTATGTATGAAAAAAATAGCAACATACATTTGTAACACGTGAAACCAAATTTTACAAATCTAATTACCGTACTCCAGTCTGGGCCATCCTATTTGGTACTGGCTTAGTGAAGATCATGGAGTTGATGGGTCCTGGCCTCACACCCTAACAGAAGACACATTTACTATGGATGGTGTTGCTGTTCATATGTAAACATGGACTAATTCAAAAACTTTAACCTCATTTAAATTACCACTGTCCGTGGCTTGTGCCATTGCTGTTCAGATTCCGTGCAGCTATGCACAGGGGGGACAACCGGCACTCTGAGTTGTGAGTAGTGTGCTGTTTGGAAGAGCAGTGCCACTGTGTGATTGCACATAACAGCGCCTGCCACACAGGAGCACTGGCTATGTGTCAGTATCACCGGCGATGAATCCAGAAGCTTAATCTAAGAAGAAAGAACGAAAATTAAAAATGTAACATCTTCATGGAAGAGCCGAACAGGAACATAGTTCAGTGTTATGGTTACGCACCCTCCTGAATGCTTAGTGTTTCCTTCTCTCCCTATTAAAACAACTTAACCATGCTTGATAACTGTAATAACTTAGATTGTGTATATTTGCAGTATTAACTTGTTGTCGAATGTTTCTGATCACCCAAACACACGTTGATTTAACTATCTGACTAGTCAAATTAGGAGTGATAAAGCAGGGAGACAAGGAAAACATTCAAGTTGATGGGCCTTTAGGAATGAACTTAACTAATGCTTAAATGAACTGAACCCCACAGAACGGGGATTAACAACTTTACACAGCTTCCTGCCTACACTTAGTCTGTGTGGTGCCTCACTCTTCCTCATTGACCTGTAGCACAGGGCTCTCACACCGACCTCCCCTGACAACCTGTCTTTATTGGACACTGAATAAAGATACAAGTACCATTAGCATTATTTCTGTATTACTCATTTCAGCATGTCTTAAACATATATATTTTACACTTAGCAAGAGTAGCATTAGGTAGTTAACTACCTCCATAGTTAGCCAACTACCTAACGCCATTATAACAGTGTCTAACTACAAAAGTGACATTAGTTAAGAAAACCTCAACTATAGTTTAGGACGACATAAAACGCCGTTTAAGAAAACATGTAATGTAGAGAACTGACATCAAATGAAGGACA